>NC_141241.1:5061341-5680924 GCF_054856555.1 Leptonotus elevatus | reverse complement strand
AAGAGCACCGAGGAAGTGAACAAATATGTACAAACAGTCTCACAGAGGGTGATTAGACGGAATTTTGGTCCCTTTTGTTTACTTGTTATGACTCTGCAGCGTCTTCTCGGAGATTCAGGAACAGTTTATGCAACTGGAGACTAACAGATGTGGCTCCTTGTTTCTGCCAGCTGTGCGAAAATAATTAGAGCTGAGCGGGACAAAAAAAACGACATACTTGGTCACGTGTTGCAGCTGTTAACTGTAAACTTCAAATTGATGTATGTAATCACACCTTGCATGCTAACCAACAATCATACATCCCTGTTAACCTTTACTTTAATGTTTGTAGTTAAATGCACTCTCAGGGAACTGTTCTCCAACGCTTTGAGCACATTTCATAGCTGGTTGAACTGAAGCCCTGTTTTTTTTTTTTTTTCTCCGTAGCTATAATACAGTATGTCGCTTCTCAGAAAATAACTTATAGTACTTGTGTCGCCAGCCTCTTACGAATTTGAAATCCAAGAATCCAGTCACATCCATCTCCTGGATTAATTTTCATAATCACTGAATGTGCATGTCACCAAGCAGCAATCTGCCGCTGCGGTGTAAAAGTGCTTACATTCAACTACTGGAAGTATTCCCATCACTTAGATTCTGTCGGGCAGAAAGATTACACGATGATGACAAGACTGTTTCCCCTGCAAAATAAAAAGTGTAAAAACCATGACATGGCTTTTAGCACTCTGTTAGTTCATCTGGAATTGAGTGTGAAGTTACTCCCTACCAAATATGAGCACACAGGAAGGTAACCTTTATGGATTCAAATGTTGCAGAAACATTCTGACCAGATTTTGTCACATTTGCAGATTTCATGTCAATAAATTAAATAAATATGATATATAATGAAAATATAAATTGCATGCAAATACAAATAAATATTATTAATTTATTCCAATTGTTGGCCGCACAGTGCAAGAGTGGTTGACTGGCCTCACATTTCTAAGATTCTGGGTTCAATTCTTGGCTGATTTAACTTGGTATGTTTTCACCATTCTGTGCTCTTGATTATTTTGGGGGCGTGGCTTAAAAAGCGCCTTTGTTCTAATCAGTGGTTGTCCTTTACAATCAAGAGTAACAAAATGATTTTTACTAGGCCCATTTCCCCCCAATACAGTGTGCAGTTGGCTAGCTAGCTAGCTATGGCTTCTATGCTATGCTATGCTAGCTATGCGTTTTCCTTATATGCCACAATATACACTTATACAGAAAAGCTTGCTGACGTTATTTAAATTCCCAAGCGAGGAGCTGAAAGAAGCATGTTAGCTCGCCAGCTAGCTTGTGGCTACCGCTTCTCGTTGCAACATGTAAAGCCCCGCAATGACCCAGTGGGATATATTCCAACCACCGGAGGTTTCAAGTGGATATATTCTCACGGTTCAAACTTGTACCGGCCGCTCAGTATCTCACTGAGCGGCGAAGGCTTGTGAGGGAGTGCCCACGTAGCGAATGGATTTCTGCTCGCTAGCGCTTAGCTAACCTGGGTATTTCGTCTCTGCCAGCGTGCAAGTGGCCAAACTACTTTTGTATGCCGCTGGCCAAGAACGAAGTAACAAAGTTGAAGGCGTTCATAAACTGTCTCGCTGTGCTTCATTGACTTCTTAACAGTTGAATTTAACGCTTCGATGTGTTGTGCACAAATATAGCGGGGTTTACCATGACACGTGCTCCTCCCACTTACATACTAGTAGATATAATTCCCAAGGTTTAATGTATGTTTATATTTAAAAAAAAATTAAAGTGTTATTTTGGGCATTTTACCAATAGAACATTCGTTTGATGTCATCCTGATTTCACAACACGCTGATAAATAAGTTATGCAGTGACAAGCGGTGTAGAAAACTCATTACAATCTATTTGTGCTTCTTCTTGCACTAAAATCAAAAACAATTCCACTGTGCAAAAAAAAAAGCTCAATTATTGCTCAAGTGTTGACTTTCATCCCAACCTTTTTTTTTTTGGCACCACTATTTGAGAGTAGTGTTTATCAAGTTTCGTTGTGTATTTACAGAACTCCCCACAAATTCATAATCAGCCTCTCAATGTTTGCCTTTGCATCTCCGTGAGGCAGGTGTTGAAATTTGGATGAGCTTGGTCAATGATTGAAGATGGCAAAGATGTCTAAGCCTCTTAAATTTCATGCCGGGGGGGGATGTTTGTCATCAGAATGACAGTTTGCATAATCTGCTCTGGATTGAGACCAAAAGTATTACTACATGGGATTCAGAAGGATATTTCTTTTCTGCATTCTGAAATGAAACTTTCCAGTGGATGAACATTGGACAAGTATGTCCCGCAGTGTAAAGAAAATAGTGCAACTTCTAATGCTTGCGTGTTGATGACTTGTGTCATGAAATCACTGATTAGTCTTTTATTGTCTGCCCTTGCTCTTACCACATCTGCTTAATCCTGGACATTATTGCCCTTATGGGACATTAACATCTTTAAAAAAAAATAAAAAAAAATCCCTCTGTCTGTGACCATCTGGTTTTATGAGGCCATTGTACCTCCTAGATAGCCAACTTTTCCATTTGTCCTTATTACCTTCCATAAAACTCCAGTATTTAAGAGCCGTTATAAAAGTTCCATTGCAATTTTGACGGCGTCTGATATCTGGTTGGCATTAACCACTTGCATGATGCAGTAGTCCATTTGCACATGGAGCCACTCACCATTGCAGGCAAATTATCGATATAATATAACACTTCTTTTACTGCTTTACGCCGCTATAATAATGGATGTGTGGAGGGTGAGGTGATTTGGAGATCTGTGTACCACATTTTTTAGCTTGCCCACGTCTTAGCAACCTGTACTGTCAAATGAGTTATTTTAGGCCAAATAAATAATACTTTGAGATTCATTTTCAGATTTTTTTTTCCGTAATTTTTTTGGGTGCCGTTCTTCATATTTTCACACATTTAGACTTCTCTGCCTTTCTGCAAAATTTCTGACATTTTTGGAAATTATATAGACATACTAATATTCTGCCAGTTTTCTTCCTTTTTTGGACACTTTATGGCTAGTTTTGGACATTTTTTCAAATGTCATCAGCTTTGAAGTTCTAATAAAAAAAAAAAAAAGTTTGCTTCACCCATATACTATATTGCATTTAGCCACCTTTGTTACTGTTTATCTGTAATTAATCCATCCCAGTAATATGACTGAGCTCTGACAACTCAGTAATGACAGATTCCTGTCACAAAAGCGCAATTACCGGCTGACCATTTCACAGATCCTATTAATTCCCGCCAGTACTTTACTGAAACAACTCTGCCTGGAAAATTCCATGTTGATGCGCTAGCACAAGCAAATACGACTTTAAGGCTTAGGGCTTTTGTGTAATTGGAACAAACATGCCAGTCAGGGTGTTAGGGGATCAATCTTTGCCAGAAGATTCAGTCAGTGTTGTTGTGTTATCTGTGTTGTCGCTTGCTGTCATTAAAGCTTCACAGTTCTTTATATGGTATACACATTGAATGATCAAACCTTGTAATGTAACTTTCAAAATGTTATCAGTTAAATAACCTTATTTAATTTCCAAGTCATGCATAAATAGAATCAACATGCGTGTGGAATGGCTTTAATATCGAGAGAATTTTTCACTCCACAGAATATAAATTAATTGATGTACTCCGCTACGGCTTGTTTTCGGTGTGATGCACGAGCGAGTTGCCTTAATAAGGATTCCCTCGAGAGGACAGAAAATAAGAGCGCTTTTACCAAACTGACACGTCTTTCCTCACAGGCCGGTCCAAACACACAAATGGCCTTTCACTTGTATAGCGCTTTTCTACCTTTTAAGGTACTCAAAAGTGCTTTTAACACTGGCTCCTCATTCAAACTATTGATGACACATTAGGAGCAACTTGGGGTTCAGTATCTTGCTCAAAGACACTTTGACATGGTCACAAGGAAGGGCTCAGCATTAAATCAATAATCGTCATTTTGGGAGTCTATCACCTGAGCCATGCCACTCCAAATTAAATAGGAGGTTGCTGTATTTATAAAAGTAGTTATTCCTTGTTGGGTACTTCATGAAATGCTGTTAACGTCAAACAAAACATGAAGAAACACACATTGCAAAAAAAAAGAAAAAATATATAGTAATAAAATGATTACTTCAGATAAGCAAAATTATGTGCCAAAAGAACAAGAAAATTTTACCTAAATTTACCTGTAAGATTTTGAAAAATGAGAATATAATACTAGGCCCATATCATCCACAGCGGTCTTGAAAATAGTATTTTTAGACAAAAAACAAGTAATGTTGACTTTTTTTTAAGCTTTAATAAATATATATATATTTTTTAAATACATAAGTATTTTTTTTAATGCATGGATAACTTAACCTGAGTGTCAAGCAGGGAGGTAACAGGTCCCGTTTTTATTGTCTTTGATATGACCCAGCCAGCAATTGAACCCACAACCTCCAAGTCCGAGGTTCTACCACGAGACCACTGAGCCGTTACTGGATCAAGGAAAAAATTAGCTTAGTAAATATAACGAAACAAACCACTTTAGCTATATAGTACTTTTGTCTGATTGTTTTCATACTTGTAATTTTCAATTGATCTTATTACTAGATTATGCAAAATCTTAAAATAAGACAATTACATTTATGAAACCCACATTCAGGGCCTTTGATGTTGGTTAGTTGTCATCTTAAAATGTGGCAAATGCTTGTTTTAAGCCTCACAGTACTTAAAACGGACTCAAATAAGATAATTAAGTAATAAGTATCTTAAAATAAGCAATGTCTGTCAATCTCATTTTAAGTCAAAATAACTTGTCGAAGCAAAATAAGCGCATTTTGGTTAAATTTAAGAAATGACATCTTACTTAAGATTGTTAGTTTTCATTTGAGTTATTTCCTTATAACTGTCATAAGGAAATGATAACTTGTTCTCACACTGGGGCCCCATGGCTGATATTATACACTGAAGTGCACATGTTCTACAGTTGTGCATGAAGAATTTCCTTCCCTTCCCACTATGGAAGTGAACTATCGTTGCCACCAGCCTCTGCTCGGGACTGAGCTCGAGCGCTGCGGTCACCGCGGCGACAAGCGGAAGGCAGGTATCACCTTCTGCTCTGCTAACCGCAGGCCTGCTTTGTTTCTCACTCAGCCAACCATGAAGACTGTGCATTTTATAACTCGTCCATCTCCCGAGGCACGGAACTCCTCTCTCTCCATTACATTTTGATGAGGCATCACTCAGAAAAAATTAGAAAACAAGAGGTCGTAGACTGTTTGGAGACAGTAGACTGGTTCGCCATCAACGCTTGGATGCCTAAAAGGGAGAGAAACGTTTTTAGGTGACAACAAAACTGACAACGTTCAATTCAACGTATTTGGACTATGGAGCATAGTCAGTTTTGGAAGGCCAAAAAGTCAAATTAAACATACTTTGCACTGTAAAAGAAAACTTTACCCAATAAATGTAGAGTAACAATTTGCTGCCACTTTAAATGGGTACATTTAAATGATATATATTTGTTAAATATTACATTAATTAAATACTTATTTACTTTGGCTATTGGGTAGAGTTTACCTCACATTTCTGTTTGCATTCTACAACCAATTACTAACCATAATTGAGTACAATAGAATCACAATTTATTACTCCAAATTAATTGCTATTCGTTATTAGCCTTTACTCATTCAGCAAAAGTAATAGCTATTCAAAAATCCACTTTTAAAGAAGATGGTGTTTGTTCTGGAATGCTGGTCATCGTCTGATTTCTGGGAGATTTTGTTTACAAAGACTACAATGGAATCCGAAACCATCTGTTTCACTAACAAACTGTGTATTAAAAATAAAATTACCCAAAAAAAAGAAAGAAAAAAAAATTCTAGAGCTTTTCTTTAAAAAAAAGAAATAATCCACATTAAAGCACTTCATGATGCCATCTCCGTCTTTCTTGAAAAGTCCATCCATCATCTACCGCTTATCCGGGGTCGGGTCGCGGGGGCAGCAGCTTTAGCAGGGAAGCCCAGACTTCCCTCTCCCCCAGCCACTTCAGCCAGCTCCTCCGACGGGATCCCAAGGCGTTCCCAGGCCAGCCGAAAAAGACGTAGTCTCTCCAGCGTGTCCTGGGTCGTCCCCTGGGGCCTCCCGCTGGTGGGACATGCCCGGAACACCTCTCCAGGGAGGCGTCCAGGAGGCATCCGAACCAGATGCCCGAGCCACCTCAACTGGTTCTTCTCAACGCGGAGTAGCGACCCTGCTTAAGCTTTTCTTTAAAAAAAAAGAAACAATCCACATTAAAGCACTCCATGATGCCATCTCCGTCTTTCTCGAAAAGTGCACTGTGTGTGTTAGTGTGTGCATGCATGCACTTTTTGCATATTGAAAATACTAAAGTGTCGATTATTTTCGTAGTGTGAAACCATCATCAAAATAAACGTTTCCTCCCTCCAGATTCTGGGTTGCATCACGGCACACTAAATAGATAAACTGTAATCAAGGTTAAAAAAGGTGACTTTGTTGCATAGGATTATATTTCCGGACAACTGGAAGCAACATACGAGATTAACAACCTTGGAAATTGCTTAAAAAAGAAAAGAAAAAACGACTGAACTCTGACCTAATAAGAGTTACTTATCAGGGTTTTGCACAAGCAGTTGTGTTCAGTGATTAAACAAATTCTGTCGGGCGGGTTAATCGGGAAATGTCAGGTCATATTTTAGACACAAAAAAAGACATTGAGTACGACATCCAGCCATCCATCTTCTTCCGCTTATCTAGGGTTGGGGTTTCATACGTTCCTCTCCCCAGCCACTTTGTCCAAGACAGACTGATAAAGACTCCACATTACTGTTCGTCTCTTGCTCCATTCTTCTGTCACTCGCGTGAACAAGGATCCTCAGATACGTGAACTCTTCCTCTTGGGGCAGGATCTCATCTCCGACCTGGAGAGGACGCTCGAATGATGATGATTTTCATCCCAACCGCTTCATGAAACCAACAGTATCTCATCATCTGCAAAAAGCAGAGATGTAATACTGAGGTCGTCCAAATGGACCCTGCCAATGCCGAGAAATTCTGTCCAAAATTGGTGACTGAAGACAACCTTGGCAGAGTCAAACCCTCTCTGGAAACTTACAGAAAGGATTGTGATGTTTCTTTTTCGACATGGCTGCTTCCTTGTTCGTCAGTCACAAGGTCTCTTCTTTGATGAACTATATTTTATTCACGTTACAGTCCGATGACTCGAGAATTGTTGGCTTTTCCTACACACCTCGATCTATTTCGGAGTTTATTACTGGGGGAAATTCACTCTCAGCACATCTCAGACAGAAGGATAATTGTATTGTGCAATCTTATAAGACATAAGATAGTTTGGCATTTGATGTCTTTGATCGGGAAGGGACAAAAATCGGGTCAAAAACAGCCCAATCATTATAAAAAATAAAAAATTAAATATTTGTTTTTATATAAAAGGGGGTTTTCCAAAGCAAGTCTTTTCTTGACGGTTTTGCCATTTTTCAACGTCTTTTTCAGAAACACTCGGCAAACACGGGTCTCTTTTCTTTTTCTTTTATTTTTGAGAGATCTTGTAATCATGTGAGATTTCTGCCTCGGATGTCGCTTGGTGGACAGAATCTTTGCGTGCGTGGTGTTTTGTGTTGGATTATCAGAGCACACCACACACAGCGCCACCAAAAGTGTTCATGCCGCAAATATCTTTGTGCGTAGGCTCTGTAACGGATAAACAATCTTTCAAGATCAGAAAAATCCTTTACAGTGTATGATTTTTTCTTTTTACACCACAGCAATGTATTCGAAATAATGTGATTGGAGTGTTACCATTTGGAGTTTATTTACGAGGTAACGCAAAAATATGGCATTAAGAATTAGCCCACATGTTATGCCGTTATTTTATAGCGTCTATGTAATGCATCTGTGCCTCATTTTAAGGAGTGTGTCAGTCAACATTTTTCTCAGCTCTTTCCCAGATGCATTTGTTAAAATAAACTCTTCCTTCTGAAAGCTCCGGCCAGTGAGTTAGAAAGGAACATCAAAAATACATCCAAACAACCCAGACATTATGACAGAATTTGAATTTCTACCAGCCATATTTTCTTTTAAATAAATCAGACACCTTGCTTCCTGTGCTTTATTTATTCATGTAGTCTTCTCTTGACCCCAACTGGCTTCAAATCACTCTCGTTTGTTCGCGGCTTACGAACTCACCGCAGATTTTTTGTCTTTGCTGCTTTTGTATTTTCATCAGATCTGTACGTACAACAGCTCTCCCTTGATCTACTCATTGCATTTTACGAAACATGCCGGCATGAGATGTGTGTAGATTGCGCTCATTTTCGCCAGCGACCGATGTTCTCGTTATCTCAGCTGGAAAGACGGAGACCTGGGGGGGGGGGGGGGGGGGGGTGTGAACTGAAGTCTTATTACCAAGCAATAACAGTATTGAACTGCTTTCAAATAAGGATTAATGTAGCATATAGAAACGGCAAGGTGTACATCATCGGCGAGGCGTACTCACTGTACTGTGGTTTAACGGATTTACATTCAAGTGTGATCATAAAGAGGAGCTCAACCCGTACGGAACGCACAGCTACGGAATAGCAGTGAAACGCATTGTGCAAGTGAATCATGATTCTTTAAAAAAAATAAATAAAATAAATAAATAATAATAATAATAATAATAATAATAATAAAAAAAAAAATAATAATAAAAAAAAAAGTGAATCATGATTCTTTCGCAGTGCAAATCCCTGTTTAGCCCCCCAGGATGTAACGGCAATTGGATTACGTCATCGCTTGTGTGCGGCGCCTTCTGAATATGAAAGACTTTTATTAATATTGATAGCCAAAGAGGGTCGGCAATGATTGCTTCATTTATGTTGTCAGACTTGTCAAGTCAACGTTTTCTTGTGTGTTCACAGCTACACTCTGCGCGTGGTGGGGAATGGCGTCAAGGCTCAAGCTGCGAACCCCGAGGTCAAAGTGAAAACGGCCGACTCGGGGATCCATCAAATCATAGACAAGCTGAAGCATATCAATCAGGTGGGATTCGTCGCTTGACGTGTTGGTTTTTGCTTTGAAGTTTTGATAAAAAATCAGAAGGAAGTGATGAACTGATCTGTTGAGAAGAAATGTTGCTAATTTCTGCCTCATTTCTGAATCCTCTCAGCTATTTGTGGCCCCTCCCATGACTAAAAATAGGATCATTTTCCTACTATAAAATTGCTGTAAGTACGCTTCTGTGAAGCTTATACTCCTTTCACACTCTTTGACAGTAAGAGCGCCACTGCCGCCTACTGTAGTGGATGTGCAATTACACCCCCAAAAAAATCATGTACCCTGCGGACATATGCACCCCCCCTTGGCATCATACCACGTCCCCCCAGGTGACACGCCCCTTATTTGAGAAGGACCGTGCTAGCTGGAGGTGGATATTTTGCGAAAGTTTTAGCAAAGCGCCTCAAATCTAACAAATTATTGAAAAATTGAATTTTACTTGTCTAGTGCTTTTCCACTTATTTAATTAAGACATTCAAAGCGCTTCGACGGCGTAGCATCAGCGACTCCGTAAGTAAGGATACGTTTGACCCTGGTACAGGGATGAGGATTGAACCCACAACCTCTGAGTTGCCCAAAGAGAAGTCTGGAAAAGTGAATTGAAAAAAAACCTGACAGTATATGCAACGAACCGGCAACAAGATTGGCAGAATATGACATTTGCATAAAAATGAAAAATATCTGCCGACCGGATCTTTGTCAATAGTATTTCCAATCTCAAATGATCGCGTGTAATATTTATGCGTTATTTTTCTTGACTTTGGCCATGACCCTAAACGCAACCATAAAAATGGATCAGTATCCATGTTATTAGCATTACCTTCACACATCTTGCTTTCATTGCTTCCCCTGTTCTGTTTGTGTGTTACAATGGCGGCATTAGGGCACTTAACAGCGCTTTTCCTTCTGTTAGCTTCACCAACATCTGCCGCAGCAATCTGTGTGCAATTTTGCCGCCGCACGAGCAGCTTCACGCGCATACGTCTAAGTTTCTTCAGTTTCCTAAGTGACAGTGTTGAGGGCCAGGTCATCTCTCCTGACCTCACTCTGCCACCCTCGACCCTCTGCCTTACTAATTTGCACCATCTGTGGATCGTCCCAACAGATAAATCGATGTCATAATCGTTTCAGAGGTCGAGATCAGATTCACTGGCATTCAGTGAATGGCTTCCCGTTCTAGAGAGCGTATATTTTTTATTTATTTTTTTTCGTGGTAAAATGGTGAAAATGGTGAAAACTAGCAAATGAAAAAGAATGGATTGAAGAATTTGCATTTGTTCACCCTCCAACCAGCTTGTGCTTAATATGCCAGCTGTGATGATGATTTCCTATTTGAAAGGGCATTCGGAGACAAAGCAGAGAAGTTCTGAATGGCATTTCCTGAAAATTCAGACGTGTACAAGAAAAATAAACCCACTGAAATTGTTTTAGCCAACAATTTATTTTGATTGATGTCAAAGTGCAAATGACTTTTTACTTTAGTTTGTGCATGAAAAGGATATTTTGTCTTCAATATTAAATGATCATCGCTTGTGGCTTGACCGACCTCAATCACAGCAAGGTGTGTAAGATGCTGGCAGGGAAAGGCATGGAATAGTGTACCGGAACATCTGTACCAAATATAGACTGGAGGTCCCAGAATCAAGATGGCAGACACCACCGAAAAGGGGGTTGGGAACATATACAGCATATTCATCTGCTGTTATAGTTTTGTAGTTAAAAAAAATAAAATAATAATAATAATAATAAGCAAGACAAAGGCTGAAAGGGGAATTTTTCAAATCAAACGAGAGCAGAATTATAATTTACTGCTACTGCTGCGCTACAATCTCATGTTCATCGACGTCACACATAAATAGGCAGACTTATATCTGGTTTCACTTTTCTCTCAGAAAATATCACTAACAAGTTCCCACAGGATTCCGTTTTCAAAGAAAGCAACGTGAATTCAAATACAATCAATCTTTTCACATGGCTCTCACTCTGGAGAAAGAAGAAAATGACATGCAACTGTATGTCAGGGGTCACCAACTCAGGTCCTCGAGGCGGGGCTATCGGTAATTGTTTTGCTGAACCCACACAGTCACGTGCAGCAGTGGCAGAATTAGGGGGGGAAAAAGGCGAGGAGAAAACACCCACGTATAGTTTTTTATTCTTAAATCTTGACATCATTTGTGATCTGTTCAGAAAAGGTAATAAATATAAATATGAAGTCCCCTCTCCTGCATGCTTTAGATGTTTCCCTCCTCCAACACACTTGAATCGAATGATCAAGATTGTTAGAGCTTGCTGATGAGCTGATCATTTCAATCAGGTGTATTGGAAGAGGGAAACGTCTTAAGCATGCAGGAGACGGATTTCGTCTTTATATTTATTACCTTTTCTGAACAGATCACGACTGATGTTGTCAAGGTTTGAGAACAAAAAACTCTACGTGGGTGTTTTCTCCCCCCGCCCCCTACCTAATTCTGCTACTGTTGCAGGTGACGGTGTGGGTTCAGCAAAAACAATTACTGATAGCTCAGCTATCATTCAAAAACCTCTGACAGAGAAACATAACTTACAGAAAGGTTGAAGTTGGGTTTGACAGCAAAAGGTCACTAATAATCTTCTTTTTAAACAATTACATTCAGAGTCGCTTACACTTAAAGGGACAGTGTACAAGTTCACCAGTAGATGTCGCTATGTGATAGAATGCAGCCAAAGCGCGTGCATTTCAAAATACTTTGAAAAGCCTACCACTAATTTTGCGTGAGCGAACGAGCATCTCGGCAACTGGGCAGCTGGTGTGAACTGGATTTAGCCGGAGCAGCTAACAAGGGCGGCTAGCGGGAGCGGCTAACAAGGGCGGCTAGCGGGAGAGGGCTAGAAAGAAGAAAAAAAAAGTTAGTAAAAGCTTGTGAGAGCAAAGCAGAAGGTGATAAGCGACGGGAGTCCGAATCGTGGGCATCACCAGGGCTAACTACGTTCGCGAAATTGTCCTTAGCTAGCCATAGCAGCAAGATGGCGGCGAAACATGTCAGTCTCCTGTTAGGACCGACACCATCTATGTAATATAATTAGTGATTACTCGACCTAGGATTTTATAACAAAATATGCGTTGATGTGATAGAACATTTTTTTTTTTTTTATAATTTATTGACATCAATCGTTTTTTTTATTTTTATGAATGACTTATTAGTTCACCACTAGATGGCGCTAAAGATGACACATGTTGACATTTGCGATACTTTTATGGACACTACAGTTTTGTTTTCACTGATGCTACAGTCAAATTGACATTTTTGAATAAATATTCCTCTTTTAGCCTCAATATGGAATGATTGCTTTCCTACCGTTCGCAGTACTCGAGTCATGCTGTCATTATTATCTCTTTGGTACTTGATTTGCAAAGAGCATCTTGGCATCTCATTAGCTGCCGACGAGAGCCAGCCGCCATTTAATTCCACCGTTTAAACCCTGATCATGTCTACCTCTGCTCTTCTATACTGTATGTAAACAAAACAGAGGTGAGGCAAGTGAGTTTAATTTTGAGTTGAAAAGAGCTCCAAGATGAACGGGGGCCTTTCGAAAATAAGGTGTGGATCATATACTGGGCTTTGTGTTGTAAAATGCCAATGGGATCGAATGAAATGTCAATTTATCGTTGGTCGGCGGAGGAGATATAAAGTTTGTGCAGGTTAAGGGCAGCCCGGTTTTATGGCCAGCGAAAACATCAATTACATGTACCGGTGCACATTCTCATTCAGTTGTGCACATGAACAAGTTTGCGCCATATAGTATATAATGTGTGCGTAAATCACTTTATTTGGACCTTATTAAAATAAGGAACATTGGTGCATAAATGTGGCAGGTTGTCTGTTTGCATGCGTAAAAGAGAAATGCATGTAAACTTTGAATTATGGATGGTGGTAAATAATGAAATTCGATTACCTTTTAAAATAAAAAAATAAAAATGTTTATTTTGCTTGTGACCTTGCCGAACTGCCGTGCAGAAAAAAGGTTGCCACTTGTCCTAAACTGAAATGGAAATCCATCATTACTATCCCAGCGCTGAAACAATTGGGCCGAGCCGCAACGCGCCAAATAGGAATGCGGCTATTGACAAATTCATCATGCAATGTGTTGGCGCAAACTCCGGATTTCATCATCTTGCTCATCAGCAGCTCTTTCTGATGAATTATTTGTACGCTGGTCTCCTCCCCGGCTGTCCTCTCTTCTTGATGTGGTGAAAGCCATCAAGAATCTATAAGCAGGTCCCGTCCCCGTGTCTCTCAATCATAATCAGGGCCAGGCAGCTTCTCACCCACTCTGCCTCTGAATTATTCACCAGTCATTGATGTGGTGGTTGACCAGCAGTTTTTCTTGTGAATTATTCATGTTTCCTCCCCTCCCGACAAAGATTAACACTGAGAATGCATTCACACTTTATTTGTTGTGGTCTACAAAATTACAATATCTGACAGCAGTGGGTGCTATAAATCTCAGATTGAAACCGTTTTAATATTTTCACGTTTTGGAGGCGTATTTATTGCACGTTTCATGACTTCATTTGACTTTTTTTTTTACACCCTATGATGTAATACTCTCCAGAAAATGTCATATAATTTTCACTTCACCTGATCAAAAATGTACACAATAATGTAAGTGGGTGGAGCTTACTTCGATTAACTCTCTGCAACTCTGTCAAATAACACTCCATTTAAATCAGACAAAAGTAAAATAATATATAAAAAATACACATTGGGGATTGAAATCAACTCTGAAACATTCAACACCAAAATTTTCACACTCCAATTTTGCTCTTTATAGATTCTCAAAACGCTAGAACTTTGGACTAAAAATGAACAATTTGTCCATTTTTATATGATCAGTTTTGATAAAAAATGACCCACTTAAAAATGTATTAAATCCCCAATAATCTAAAGGGGTGATGTATTATTGGAAAAAATTGAATATCAATCGGGACTTTTAATTATATTATTGGCTATATTATTAAATTATTGGGTTTTGTTACATTTTTCATTGAGTTAAGTACAAAGGACACTTTTTATGCCTTTTTTTCCCAAATGTACGTAGACTTTTGTTTGGCTTTTTTCAAGGCATACTTGATCATTCCTCAATTATACAGCGATGACTATGAAGTTTTACACCTTCCCGTGTACATTGCCATCTTGTCATACTCTTCATGCCCCCATGACTGCACATGGTCCTAATAAACGCCCTGTCAGCATTCCTGCTGGGATGAAGAAAATGCAAAATGATGGTGTGTGTCCTGGGAGCCGACTGTCATCCTGACACTTTTCCCCTCTGACAAGCAAATATGGTCATTGTGCATCCTCCCCCCCCACCCCCCCCCCCCCATCCCCCCCCACCTCTCGGCCTCCCTGCTGTTTAGAAATGGCAGGATGTGGCGTGCCTAGTGTATACGTGTAATACTTCTCTGGGAAAAAAAAAGAAGAAAAAAGCAGAGATAAAGTTAACCTGGTTGCCTTGCAGAGTCGCATGTAGAATATCTGCCCTACAAAATAAGCCAAAAATATATTCAGAATGATACATTTTTAATTACGGGTACCTGTCCTTTTTTGTGGGCTGAATGACGGTTGTCTCTGATGATGTTTTCGGTCCTTAAACAGCGAGAAATGGAAGATATTGCGGCTGCAAGGTGCCAGTAAATGCTTGATGCTGGCTTCCCAATGTTACACTGCAGTTGCCAGTCTTCCATTGTCAAACCTGCCAAATCATTTACTGTGATGGAGCGGAGCCTGTCACAGATATTTCGACGGCACAGTTGTCGAGGTTCAGCCAAAGTTCTTCTGCATCGACTCTTCCTGATGTCCAAAATCTATTTAATCATGTGCATGTCTAAAATCAAAACATTCTAAAGTTGCTGTATGAAATCAAATCAAGGTTGGTAGCCCCTATGTAATGTCTAAAATGTACTTTTTCAGCAGTGGCGGCTTGTCAAGAGCGGGTACTGAGTTGAGCTAAGCCACATTGAAAAGCACAAAAATTTTATAATTTATAATTAATTAAATAATGATTTTTTTGAGGGGGTAGGCCGATGTTAGTTTTTGGCCACAAAAAAAAAAAGCGGATTAGAGATTAATCTGCCTATTAATTCAAAAGTTTTTATATTTTGTAAAAAATAACTTTTTTCCCCCCAAAAATGCATTTAGGGTGGCTTAGCCTGGTGGGGAGGGGGTTAGTGAAAAGACTGGTGGAAAGCCAGGTATATATTGCTGTTAATAAATAATGAGAATTGCTGTAAACGTTTAGAGTACATCAAGGTGAAAAACAATTGGGATGTCCGATGATTTTGGACGATGTTTGAAGGGCCGTAATCTGCCAAATTCATTGGCCGGGCCCTAATAAAAATCCTTAAAAAATATATATATATTAAGGGTGTCAGGCGATTACGATTTTCAATCGTAATTAGTTAACTCACGATTAATTGCAAATGTTATATCTGTTGTAAATGTTTAATAAAATAAAATAATTTCCATTCTCTTGTTAACATAAAAGTGGAAAAAAATGTTAATCTAATAGAAATATGGCATTAAAAAAAGAAAAAAAGAGCAATGATGATGACATTACTGAATGAACAATACTGAGCTCTTTATAAAAAAAAAGAAAAAGAAAGAAATATGGCATTTAGTCATTGATACAGTAATTTCAGAATAATTAATAAGATTTTGTTAAAATTAAAAAGATCTACTGTACTTGCGTTGAGGTCATTTTTCTGCCACTAGATGGCGTAATTGCATTTGTAAGACGTTGGTGACAGCGCAGTGCATTTTTCTTTTCACATTAAGAGCTATCTAATCTTTAACATGAAGTAACTTGTGTAATTCTGCACATTTTTAAAATTGTAAAATACAACTTGACCCCAGTTTCCACAAATATATGCATTTTTATAACATTTATTACTATTCAATTTTGACGTGGACGTGTCATTAATTGTGCGTTACAAAAAATTGTGGCGTTAAAGGAACTTGAAATCAACTCAAAATGAACGCACTAATTTTGACACCGCTAATATGTATATCTCTTTTTTTAGATGACCATGACGGTTACTGATGAGTTCGTTTTTTTTGCTGCTCTCGTTAAAATCGTGACACGTGCAGACGATCCCCGTGCACTACGCACGTATCGTGCACCGTCGGATGCTGAATAAAAACCCAATCCCAGGTTAGAAAAAAACAACAGTTTCAGCATCTGATGTACAAGGTTGTTGAAAGATAATCTGAATAAAAGTGTTGGTGTCAGGGATGCTTGTAATAACACTCACAGTGCTGTAACGCTGATTAGGGTCAAACATGATGAATACTCGCCGGAGTTTCGGAACAAATTAATTTGCTGTCCCATGTAACCCATGTCCAAAACATGGTTATCTCCAATATTTCCATGTACTATATAAAGTAGCTGCTCACAGCTCTATTACTCTGTATCACAATAATTTCCGAAAACAGATGGACGCCATTTTAGCAGATGTTTCCCCGGCAGGTTGTGAAGCATTACGGTGCACGCGTTGGATCAACACTGAATTACTGAGCAAACATGAGAAGAAGAAAAAGTTATCCAGTGCAATGTTCTGGCTGTTATGTCAATATATATTTTTTATTTTCTGCTCAACAGAATCCTGTCTGGCAACAAATGCCGCGTATCATTTACAAGGAAGGCGCGCTCAAATTGACGCCATGATGAGCATTGTCCTTCAAGCTTTATAGCGAGAAGTAAAGACTGCGGTTTAATTACACGCACGCTCATCTGAGCCACGGCAGCATCCGCCGTGACACCGTTGCTCTCTCGTACCCGAACCACAACAGCAACTAATTAACGCGTGCCATACTTTTCTGATCAGCACAAAACATTCTCTCGCTTCCGATGACGCTCCATGAATTTAGATGCCTCAATTAGTGTTTTGCATTTCCCTTGTTCACACTAAAAAAAAATGTCACTGCCAGTTGAGCACATACGTAAGTGCACAACTAACTACATTTTTAGACATGCTCTATCTAAAAAAAAAAAAAAAACTAAATGGTAAATAATAACTGCAATATAAAGACTGAAAATGTTGTTTCCAAGACAACATCAAACAACAGATAAAAACAAAAAAAAGTTTTGCTTTTTTGTTGAACTTGTTGAGGATCAGCCCAAAAATTATTTGACCAGGATATATGAAAGTTTGAAACATTTTCAAATACAAGTCTTGAGAGTGTTTTTAATTGTCTTTCCTGTTTGGCTTCCTTCTGATTGCGCATCATGATTCTCATGCAATCACCTATTGTAAATATTGAATGTGAATGTGTAACACTATAATGTCAATTCAATGTAAACATTGAATGCTCATATCGTACTCTATTGTTTGTAGTAGTCGAATGCCTAAATAATACCTTCATAAGATTATAGTAGAAAATAACACAAACCTAAGCGCTTAATTCCACTTGAATAAACATGCTATGTCATAAAAAAGATTTCAAGAAAATATATCTGTTTTCTAATATCTACAGTTAAGTTGACACTGTTTGACGATTTAGCATGGTTTCAATAACTGAGCTCTTCTTTTCTTTTTTTATCTAAGCAGGGCAAAGTATGATTGGCTGCTTGCAGAATTGAGTCAACGAGCCGCCACTTTGAAGTTAATTGCCTCCCAAATTTTTTTCTTTTCTTTTCGTGACCAGTTACGCAAGAAAGACATGAAAGACAATGCAAACGGATCAATTTTTCCATGAGTCTGCTCTAAAAATACTTACTCAGAAGTATCAAAACAGAAGAAGATTGTTTATTTGAACTTAACATTGTGGTACATGTTTTTTTCTGTATTAAAATTTCTATATATTTTTAAAAAATAAAACTGATTTTGTGTTCAATGGGTGAAAAAAAACTCTTTTAACTTATTCACTGCCATTGACGTCTATAAATGTAAAAAAATTAATTTGAACTATTTCTATTAGTTAAATTTTTCCCCACTTTTGTTAACAAGAGTATGAAAACCTAGACATTTTTTTTAATAATCTTTAAAAAAAGAAAAAAAAGATTATTCAAAATTAGGGGCGATTCATTTTTTAAAATTGTAATTAATCGTATGACTTGACTTAACTCACGATTAATTACAAATGTTCTATCTGTTCTAAATGTACAATACATTTTTTTCAGGTTTTCATACTCTTGTTAACAAAAGTGGGAACAAATTTTAAACTAATAGAAATACTTCAAATGAATTTTTTACGTCTATAGCCGTCAATGGCAGTGAATGAGTTAATTGACCAAAATATTTAAAAAAAAACAGTCATTTTAGAGATGCAATTTTAATACCATGGTAGCATATTATTTTTGCTCACTGTTGTCATACTGCCAAATCTAATATCAGCCCTACATTGTACAAAATCACTCAATATTTTTGAGTTAGCTCTTTGAAAACATCCATATGATTTTAGGTAAGACATAAAACGACTTATATTTACAACAAAAACATCTACATTTGCACCACTAGTTGCTGCAAGGAAAATCCATTCCGAAGCTGGGCACGTTGGACCAAATTGAAACAGGAAGCGGAGACGCAGAAGGACGTTACAGCGGCGACTGCGATGACGAAGATGGCTGCGATGGTTCAGGCGGCGGCGGCGGCGAGATCACCAAGAACATCCACAGAGTCTCCAAATGTAAGTCGCGACCGTTTTCTAATGCTACTCAACCATCAGCAGACATTGAGTGAAATATTCTCAGTGACGTTCATTTATTTAGTACATCGCGCCAATCGTCTTTGTCGAGATGAACGTTAAACGGGTAAAAAAGAAGATTGGTAAGTCTTACTGGTGCACGATTAGCATCCAAAGTTAGCGGAGCGAGTTCAAAGTAAATTCGGATCTCATAATCTATCCTAATAAGAGTCATCCTAGACTCCAGTTTATGACACACATAATAATAGTCATGAAAGATAATCGTTTCAATGGGGGCATTAAGGCAATCAAGGCCCGTTACTTAAAAAAAATGATTGCTCCGGAGAGGATCGGTAACCCCTGATGAATCACAGCACTGCGACTCTCCTTTCGCACCTTCTTCACGTCGCATGGATGCCTCCCCTCCCATCCTCTCCCCTCTCTCATCGTTAAACATGCTAACCACTGGGTTAATCATCCCTCCCCTTTTTGCCCACGGCGACAGCGAGGGCGGCGGCGGCGGGTGGTCATCCAAACAAGTCATTCACGCTGTGTAAATGTTCCCCGCGGCCCGACAGTCCGTCTGGAGTTCTGCCGCAATCGGGGAAGCTGCCTAATGATGGCTCATCTAGAGCCTCTGATGTGTTTCACCGAATAGTCGTAGGCCAAAGCAGCCTGAGAGGATTTACGGCCCCTTGAGAATTTATGACCTACCGTCTGCCATCACCTGTTCTGATACGTCCACAGCGAGTTTTAAATGTTGCTAAATAGACTGAGAAGCAGCAGCAGTTTCTGACAGAATCCAGGGTAGCACAGCACTCTCATCACAATCACAAGTGTGACTCGTCATTACTATTTGCCTGATGATATGCTAAATAGCACACAAATCAGTTTGTTCCAGCATATTGCTCTAGTTGCAGAGAGAGGAGGTTTGCTCTGTTCTGATTATAACACATTATTGTGATCAGAGCAGCAAGCTGTGCAAATCTGCTCCAGCTGCAGCAATTGATTTAAGAGGCAAGCCATTACACGTCTCTCTATAGAGTGAAAACTGATGATCTTTTTGACTATTGCTAATTGCAAACTGAGATTTTGGAAATTTGCTGCATTTGTTCCCCTTCCTCTGATTGCAAGACTTCAATCGTAGAAACACGCAACAAGAAGTCACAGTGGCACAAATAAAAGATGAAAATAAGACGGGGTGGAACAGAAAATAGACAATGTTTGTGTTGGGAGTGTTTTTGGACGTAACTGTATTTGAATTTTCAAGACTTGCAAAAATAAACCTGAGAGTGGATTTTTCAGCATATCGAAAAAAAGGAAAATGCCGAATTTTGGCTATGGAAACGGGTTTTATGAATATATACGATGACAGGACCAGATACTGTGGCGCATGTTTTGACCAGATATTATAAGGTAAGAATTTGAAATATATATGGAAACAATAAAAGAACCGACTACGGCAAAGACGTCCGTGGTTGTGCATCATAAGGGGGGACGCTATGAGAAGGCAAACTCCAAAATAAACCGTAGCTCAACAAAGAATGCATCAAAGCTTTGGTTCGTTTTTATTTTAAAGTTGTTCCCGCCAGTGCGTGGTGGCGTAGCAGCTGTTTTGACTCATCTACAACTCGTTTCCTCTCAATATTCACAAAATAATAACAAATGGAAACGGACATAAGTCGCTTAACATTTTTGAAACCCTATTATATTAGTGACACAAATAAAAGATTAGGTATGACTACACGCATGAAAACATGGAAAGTAAGATAGGTTGGAACAGAGAATAGACAATGTTTGTGTTTGGAGTGTTTTTGGAGGTTATGGATGTGCGTGTGTGCGTGTGTGCGCGTGTGTTTGTGTGCAACAAAGCAAAGCAGTAAAGCTGCACGTCTCACTGCAGCTGAAACACCATTTAAAATTTAATTTGATTCCTTTCTCTGCAATTATCTATAATCCTTCTGCCATGTCTTTGAGCTTTATCAGCAGAACATGCTCTCGATGGTATAGCCTGATAAGAAGATTCAATAGGATATAAGATCAATGCCAACAATAGAGGCCTGATTTGAGAGATTATCCTCATTAAGGCATTAATTATGTGAACGTGAGATCTTCGTGAACCCGACAAGAAGCAACAAGAGGCCACGCGCGCGAGCCTAGCGTCGCGTCAGCCAAGGCGCCAGTAAATTAACTTGACAGTTTCCCAACCCACAAGTAGTCAGAGATCTTTACGTTACTAATACATGAGAACTCTGGTCGTCATTATTATATTATTACGTGCGCAGGCAGTCGTCATAACTAAATCATCATTTGTGCCTGAACAGGAGCATCGGGGGCGGACTTTCAGATATTTTCATCCGAGAGTTTTTGGGAGAGCTGCTCTTTTTGAATCTTTCCTCAGATAATCGTGACACAGATGACTGAGAACCTTCACTAAAACATTACAGGAGTGCGATATGAGAATAGCTCTTCCTCCTACACGCATTTTCGAAGTCTGCCCTCATTTTTCTCATGACTGCATAGAAGGGCGGATGTCCTGGCAAATATTTTTTAATGTAGCATAGCTTGTTAGCATACCAACAAAGTGCTGTAGTTAGCTGTTCATTGTGGATGCTCTTTTTTATTTCTGTTAAAAGGCGTAGAACAAAATACGACTTTACACGAATGGACATTAGAACCCAGAAGCAGACCCCGACACTAAAGTAACAAATGCACTTTATTAAATAAAGAAACAAAGTAAGTAACGAACAAACGGAGCACGGTGTGGCGGCAGATGAGCTTGCAACATGTTGAGGCTCAAAAAAAGAACAAAAAGGAAATCAGTCCTAACTTAAAAGGCTGGGAAAAGCCAGGAATAAACTCTCAAAAAGAACAAAGTAATGAACAGAAAATGACGAGGTACAAACTAGAAGTCAGACCCAAGTACAACAGAGAAGGAAATCAAAACTTGGAGCGAGCAACAAGAAAAACACTGGGAAGAAAATTTATGCACGGAAGATAACACAACCGGTACCGGGGATGTAACAAGACGTTCCGGCGAGGAATGAAAGTCAAACCGCTGCATAAATTACTTTTCAAATGTATTCCCATACAGTTTATAGTTCCGTTCCGTTCCGTTCCGTTCCATCTTCAATTCCGCTTATCCGGGGTCGGGTCGCGGGGGCAGCAGCTTTAGCAGGGAAGCCCAGACTTCCCTCTCCCTAACCACTTCAGCCAGCTCCTCCGATGGGATCCCAAGGCGTTCCCAAGCCAGCCGTGAGACGTAGTCTCTCCAGCGTGTCCTGGGTCGTCCCCGGGGCCTCCTGCCGGTAGGAAATGCCCGGAACACCTCCCCAGGGAGGCGCCCAGGAAGCGTCCGAACCAGATGCCCCAGCCACCTCAACTGGTTCCTCTCAACGTGGAGGAGTAGCGGCTCGACGTTTATAGTTAAATTGTAAAAAAATATATAGTTAGTAACGTAATCAGAGTACCATGTATTAAGAAATATAACTTGATTGCTTTGAATTACTTTTGGATTACTCCAATGCCAAATACGCTAATGAAGACAAGATAAAAATGCATGTATTTAAATCTCTAGATAGATAGATAGTAATGTGGCTTCTTAGCTAGCTATCTCCAGATCGACAGCTTGCTATGTCGCTAGATAGATGCTAGTTAGCGCAAGGTATCAAGATAGATCAGACAGACAGATCATACAAAACACACACACGTAATTATGATACGACGATGACGATGCATGACGTCAAGTTGAATCCTTTTTTATTGTAAATATGATGTTTAACTAGTAAGTCAGTCGGTGATTCTTCTGGAAGGTGGAACTCACATTAGCAACGTAGCGGGCTAGCAACGAGCTCCTCCGTAGTGAGACGCCACAGGGAAATCCCAAATTTTTGCTTTGGTATGTTATTTGAGATAAATCAGTCTTTCAGTGACCACGCTCCAAACAGCGAACGTCCTCCTTTCCTCCCTGATACTTTTAAACCGGCCCGTTTGGCGAACACATGCAGTTCTTCCGCATCCCCTTGACAGTAGACGTGTTTGCTCACAATCACCGAGAGAGTGGCGACCCGTTGAGCTACACGACAATTGTGACAATTTATCCACTTGTTGCGCTGAGGGCTCAAACAAAGGACGGCGTCTCTCTGTCTGTCTGCGCGGAAATTGTAATCCTCTGGAAAAACTGCAGCCTGATTATGTGAATTTTTTCTGTAACAGATTTTGTTGTCTTTTTTTTTTTCTACACCGGCACATTTATTCCGTTACTCCGTAAGCCTGATAATCACTGACACCTGACCACAACTAGTCTTGAAAACAAAATTTAATTTCAATTATAAGAGCGAACAACAAATTACTTAGAACAGACGAGCACAATAATTGAGAAGTAGGAAGTGTTTTGGAATCAAATAAGGAATATTTTAGAACATTGGAACCAAGAGATTTGACCAATAGTTGTACACGAAATGAGTGCAGTCAGTACATGTGTATGTTTTTGTGTACTTTTGCTCTTTCTACACCACTCTTGGCAATTAAATTGGTTGTGTATGTATAATCATTTGACAGCATGATAAATAGCAGCTGCCTAATTACTATTTGGTAGTAGCCAAAAATACTTAAATCATAGGGTTAAGCGGCTTCATGCTTCGATGTTTATGAGACAAAAATACACCTGGATTAATCACATCAAACCAGTGCCGAGCTCAATTTATGATAATGCAAAGCAGTTTTTCACACTCTCACTGTGCTGTTTTATTATTCCACTCCGGGTTGGGAGATTCTAACAAACAAGCATCGAGAGACTTTGTGAGGTTCTAATTAGACCAAACTAAATGAGCTAAATAAACCTAATGTCTGCCTGAAAATATAAAAGAGAGTGCGCATATGAATCACAATCAAAAACATGAATTTTATTATTAATTTTCCACGTTTTCCACTTTTGCTAATAAGAGTATGAAAACCTATTTTTTTTATTGTACATTTAGAACAGATATAAAATTTGTGATTAATCGTGAGTTAATTATTGAAGTCATGTGATTAATTACAATGCCTGACGCGATTTAAAAAAAGAAAAGATTTAAAAAAATTAGGGAGGCAATTAATTTTTTTAAATTAATCCTTGATCATATAGCAGTGCTATGGATCCCCGCTGAAGCCGTATCAAGGTCATTAACTCATTCACTGCCATCGACGGCTATAGACTTTCATTCATTTGAATTATTCTATTAGTTTCACATTTTTTCTTACTTTTGTTAACAAGAGTATGAAAACCTAGAATTTTTTTATTGTACATTTAGAACAGATATAAAATTCATGATTAATCTTGAGTTAACTAGTGAAGTCATGTGATTAATTACAATTTAAAAAAAAAATCGCCTAATTAAAAAGAAAAAGAAAACGAAAGATTATTAAAAATTAAGGCCGTCAGATGATTGTAATTAATCACATGACTTCACTAGTTAACTCACGATTAATCACACATTTTATATCTGTTCTAAATGTACAATAAAAAAAATTCTAGGTTTTTTGAAACTAATAGAAATAGTTAAAACGAATGAATGAAAATCGAGAGACTTTGTGAGGTTCTAATTAGACCAAACTAAATGAGCTAAATAAACCTAATGTCTGCCTGAAAATATAAAGGAAAATGCACATATGAATCACAATCAAAAACAGGTGTGGACAAATTACTGGCTGATGCTTTTTTTTGAATTTTTTTATGTGCGTGTTCCCCTGCGTGAGAGTTTTAGTTTCTTCTTTATCCAACACAGACCTGACAGCAAGGGCTGCACTAGAAAACAACTAAGAGTTCGTTTTTCTCTGCTTAGAAGTCAACAGGCGGCTGTAGTCCTCTTATCAGGCCAACCTCGACTCAGTTGCAGACAATTGTGACTGGCGGCCTTGTGAGCATTGTCGTGCAAAACAACATCTGTCAGACACAGTGGCAGCACGGGGAGACACAAATCGATTTTCAAGAAGTAAGCACACGAGGGCATGGAAAAAGAGTCTCTTAAGGTGCGACTCTTATTAATTAATGGTGTCTCTGCGGGTGTTTGATTACAACGTCTGTCCCCCCAGCACTGCAATAAAGTGCTGCTGAATATAGAACTCCCCTACTAATAATGCTGAGTGATGACGGACATAACTGCGCTCAACGCACGGGAAACCGAGGACATTTTGCGATCGTTTCCACTGTCAAATATCCGAAACTGTAAATGATGTTCTGCTCCGGAAAGAGAAGGGATTACAAGCTAAGAAATATTTTTGGAGCATCCTTTCTTCGAGAGGTGCTTGCAGCTCCCCCGGAACACTAGAGCGTGCCTATTAGAAAGCTCCTTACCCTCATTACAGTGCGGGATCAGATTGGCTCACCTGCTGTGATTCTCGCCCTCCTCCATGCCTGTAATAATGGCATGCAAATCTTTTGCAGCAGCGTGGCTCGCCACCTTTTGTCCAGTCAGCCTGACTGGGACCACTTCAAGATTGTATGATGACAAGTCAATTAAATGATCCCTCTGAACTAAATAATTATTCAGCCATGCTATAAAGAGAAACGAGCAGAGCTAGAACACATCAAAGCGAAAGTGCATTGCATGAATATGTATGTTTTTAATAAGGGACACCATAATACTATTTGGAATCAACAGTTAAGCATTTGGCAGTCCGTTTGTACAATACAAATACTAACACTAGACTACTTAAATACTACTACAACTGCGAACGACAATGATAACAAACAAATTGATAAATGAATACGTGGCGTGTCAAGAAAAACGGAGACATAAATAACACGCACCCGTGTGTAATACGTACTCCTAAAATTACCCTTAAAAAGCATTTTTTCTTTGCGCTTGTATAATACGGTTCCCCGATTTATCAGAGTGAGATTCCAAACATCCCAACAAATTCTAAATGCTTATCTAGGTTCAAAATGATGTTCTTTCCCCATACCTATGGTTAAGGTCTTTGAAAGGTATTTTTAAAAATTGTGTTTTTAAAATCTTGTTCTTGCACTGTAATTTTAGTAAGCAATTTTTTTATTTCTTTAGTTTGCTTTTAAATTCTCTTTATCTCTGTTTGTAACTACTTTTAAATGTACTTGTAATTACAGTATGTGAAGCATATTGAGTTAGATTGTGAATGAAATGTGTTATAAATCAGTGATTCTAGTTTTTAAAATTAGTATTATTTTTTACAATTATTATTATTATTATTATTTTTACAATCATTATTATTTTTTTTTAATTATTGTTATCATTATTTTTATTTTACAATCATTATTATTATTATTTTTTTTACAATCATTATTATTATTATTATTACAATCATTATTATTATTACTATTATTATTTTTATTTTTATTTTTTACTCATGTCAAAAGTTGACATGAGTCGAGATGTAGCCTACATGTGAATTTTGGTGGCGATTCATAGCATTTTTGTGTTATTAAGCGGCGCTTAGATTTTGTACATTTACAGTTTTGCAAAAAAGTTTATATACCCTAAGGGTATGTAAACTTTCAAGCACAAATGTGATTACAAACCAATAATAGTCTCCCCTTTTCCTGTCAGGCAACAGAGTCGTGAAACTGAAGGGACGTGTGTGTGAGTGTGTGTGTGTGTGTGTGTGTGTGTGTGTGTGTGTGTGTGTGTGTGTGTGTGTGTGTGTGTGTGTGTGTGTGTGTGTGTGCGTGTGTGTGTGCGTGCGTGCGTGCGTGTGCGCGCGCACGAACCGAGCTCTGTGGGGGATTGGAAACGACACCAAAGGCAAAAGCGGCAGCAAGCAGACAGAGCTGTCACATTGTGCGTGTAAATTGTGATGGACCAAGCTCAGTGCTGTTTGGATTGGAGCCATAAACCTATGATGTGATATCTTTCATTTTCAAAGATTTTTCTCAACCGCTCTTTTCACATGGCTCATTTCGTATAGTTTCTTTTAGGTGTGCTATTGTGGTCATTACCTCAGCAAAGAGGTTTTGTTTTCACCCGCTTCTGGTCATTTGTCAGCAAGATTACATGAAAACTGCTGGACCATCTAAATAGCATTTTGTGAAACAATGCTGTTGATTCTGACCCCAATCTCGTAATGACGTTGAGGACTTTTACAACATTTAAAAACTGTTTTTCTGTTTACTTGGGTTGTCGGTGTCTGTGTATTCATCGGGTAAGTAGGATACATATGCAAATTACGGGTGACAACATAAGTGCGTTAATTTTGAGTTCATTTAAGGTGACTTTAATGCTACTCTTTTTTTTTTTACGCACGATGAATGTCTATTCCTTACTTAGAAAGCCTGTACTGGGGAAATTCCAGTCGCAACGCAGCAGACACATCCGTGACAAAATTTAGGAATAATTTATTAAATAATAATGCATATATTTGTGGAGATTGGGTTCAATTTGTATTTTACAATTTTAAAGATGGGCATTCACAAGCTACTTCATGTTAAAGATTGGATAGCTCTTAATATGAAAAGAAAAATGCACTGAGCTGTCACCGACATCTTACAAATGCAATTATGCCATCTAGTGGCAGAAAAATGACCTTAACACAAATCAATATCACACTCGTTTTTTTTTTTTACAGTACAGTACATCTTTTTAATTTCAACTCAATTTTACTCAAAGAAGCAGCCATATTTCTATTTGACATTTTTTTCCATTTTTATGTAAACAAGAGTATGAAAACTTTTGTACATTTTCTTGTTCATTTATAACAGATATAAAATTTGCAATTAATCGTGAGTTAACTATTGAAGTCATGCGATTAATTACAATAAAAAAAAATTAATCACCTGACACCCCTAATGCAAATATAGATCGTCCCGATAACGTTGTCTTTTAAAACAAAACACATCGATTTTCACCACACGGCGATACTTAAATAATGAAAATGTGTACTAATGAAAAACTGTGTTCCTGTCATCAATCAGTGATGCCTGGCAGAGTCCAAGAAAAAGAAACTGCCAATACATCCCTCAAGTTGGGACTAACTACCACTAATGGCTGCTTGTCCACATCAATCCCCTCGCCCCGAACAACAATGTGCCAGCAATGCTGCTGATACGCACGCTTCTAACCCCCCTTAGCCAGACCGCCATACAGGCTGCGCGATCCAAGAGTGGAATTGCCATCATTAACCTCAAGCAATGATTCTTGGAAACCATTTGGAGTATAAAGTATAGCTTGGTGAGAGCAAATGGAGGGAGAGTAATTGAAGCTGAAAGACTGAAAGGCCACATCACAGAGCGGCAACATGACTACACATGCACAAGTGTATTTACGTAAAAGGACCATTTTTTCATATCGAAGAAAAACTCCATGAAGGATTTGAACTTAAATGCAATTGGAGACGGTCAACTTATAAACCGAATGAGAGAGGAAGCATTCATCCGTACAACAGAAAAACAGTCTGCAGACTGCTGGAGATTCTTTCATTTTATTTTCAATTTACGCTATCATACTGATTATAATCCCCAAAAGGAAATTCAACTCTCCGCTCTATACTGCGTTGGGTGCCACGTAGTAACACCATTCTGATTTGTTTACTCTCAAGTGGCACAATTCGGATGTGCGTCACGTGACGGTAAGTAGAAAAAAAAACGGCATGGAGTCTGATATTTTCAGATCAGAATCAGGTTTCTTTTTAACTCATTCACTGCCATTGACAGCTATAGACATCAAAAATTTATTTGAACTATTTCTATTAATTTGACACTTTTTCCACTTTTGTTAATAAGACTGAAAACCTAAAAATATGTTTTTTAAATTTTACATTTAGAATAGATATAAAATTTGTGATTAATCATGAGTTAATTATTGAAGTCATGTGATTAATTACAATTGAAAATTTTAATCGCCTGATTAGATTTGAATAGATTTAAAAAAAGAAAAGAAAAGATTATTAAAAATTAGGGGCGTCAGGCGATTTTTTAAATTGTAATTAATCGCATGACTTCACTAGTTAACTCACGATTAATCACACATTTTATATCTGTTCTAAAAAAATTCTAGGTTTTCACACTCTTGTTAACAAAAGTGGGATTTTTTTTTAAACTAATAGAAATAGTGAAAATTAATTTTTGACGTCTATAGCCGTCAATGGCAGTGAATGAGTTAATGTGGGTACACATCTGATATGTATCGGATATCTGACAATGCAAGTGCAGCGGATAAGGACAAAATATACGCCGTCAAAATACTTAGACACCCACTTGATACTTGACTCATTGAGCCATTTTCAGCAGTAAAAAGTTAGTATTTTGTCCAGGTTGAATTTGATAACCACATTATTTTTTGTATACAATTAATACCTTTAAAAACTATTTTTCCACTTGCTGTCGACTGAACATAACATCACCTGTGCTGAGGTAGTAGGTAACGACCAATCATGGCTCACCTGTTTTCTGGGTTTAGTCGGCAAACTGAGCCATGATTGGTCGCGGGTTCAGTCGACAGCAAGTGGAAAAAAATTGTGTTTAAAGGTATTAATTCTACATGAAAAATAATGAAGTTATCAAATTAAGTCTGAACAAAATATTAACTTTTTACTGCTGACAATGGCTCAATGAGTCAAGTATCCCTTTAAACTAAGCTTCAGCTAAAACATTTTTCTTTCTTTTGTCGCTCTAGTCAGGGAACTTTTCTGACACACCTTGATTCAGGGCATTTGGACCTGCAGTGTAAATAAATACGATATATAAATAATAATAATAAATAATGTAACTGTGTTCAAACTAAATTCAGGTAAAATTGTGTTTTTATGTGGTCATTTCTGTGTCTTCACTGCCCATTTGTAGTCACGAGAGAGAAATACGACAAAATAGTCTACACAGTCTGTATTTCTTCTTTAGTCCTTTTCTATTGGAACAATTAAAAAAAATTAAAAATTATTATTATTATTTTTTTAATTATTATTATTTTTTAATTAATAAAAAAAACTGGAGCATGATCATTTATAATTGTAGCAAAGGTTTTCTGGTTTGATGCCCTTCCTGTCACCGGCCACAGTTTCAGAAGTGGGCCTAACGTTTGGGCGTCCAAGACCCTCACACAAGTTTGTTGTCTTTTAGATTAAGACAGATAAGATCTAAATTTATCTTGTCAGTTCAAATACCTTAGCAAAATACATCCACTACAACCAAGATCAAGACGTTGCTGAGACTTTTAAAAGTTAAGACCAAGACTTTTTGAGGTCGGGACAAAAAAGAAAAATGGCCCAAAAAACGGAGCAAAATCTGCCCGATCCAAGACCGAGACAAGACAAAGTAAAAATGCCTTCCATTCCAAAACGAGACCGCGACCCTTAAAAAATAGCCTTGAGACCAAGACCAATCTTGAGAACTACACTGCAAGGTGATACCATTTTTTTTTATTTCCCTTCTCATCATTCCTAATCATTGCTACCAATGCATTTGAACCACTCTAACTCCTCTGCCTTCAAATTCATAACGCAGTACCCGCTTTTCAATCATTTGATTAAACCTAAAATGACTTTAATGGTGAGCTTAATGAGCTGGGGCTTGCATCTGGAAAGGTTTCCCATTGTCCTAATGAACCATGAAAAGGGCAAGCACACATTATTGGACGTACTGTTTTAATAATCAGCTCGGTGTCACAAACAGAGACCTTTTCACAAAAGTCTGCTTTATCATTGAAAAGAGGAGCCGAACTCTTCATTAGGATTAATTGACCCGCGCCACACTGCATGCAGATATAAATTCTCTGACTCCAACTCACTAAATAGATGCATTAGAAGCTCCCAAATCTCTTTTGTAAGCTCCAGCCCAGCCCCGAAATAGTACAATTATTTCTTCTGCTATAATGGAGACCTAATTGTAAATCGCATTGTTTGGGACCGTGTCATTGTTTGCCTTTGGGTATTGCGCATCATTTTGTTCCTACCGCCAATGACTAATTGGATGTTTGGATGTTTAGAATTTTCGTCACTAATTATCAACCATTCATATGACGTTTTTTTTTCTTTTTCTTTTTTTTAAATCTTGCAGTTTACCCATTCAGAATGCTTAATTTTTTTTAGGGTGTTCAATCTCACATAGAAGTACACTGAACAGTTTCTTCCATTTTCTTATCTTGACATGTCCACAGTTTGACCTAAAGTTCAACCTAAAAAAAAAAGAGGAAAAACACACACACACACATCCGGAGTGTTTTAAAAACATTTGGGATGGATTCATCTGCTGCCCTTTGGCTTGCATTTCTTTTCCACCTTCTTGTACAATCTTTCATTGTAACTTACCATCCGTCTTTAGCTGCATTTTTTTTTCTCCCGCAAGGGCATATAACAAGTAAATATTTGTTGAGTTTAAGGCCAAATGTAATGTATTGTATCTGGCCAAAAAAGGACCAATGAGGTAAAAAAATATTTACAGCATTCTTGTCCAAGTCTTGATTACATCACCTGCTGCATGATCCAAAGCACCCGTCATCACCCTGACATATGACAGACAGGTGTTCTCCCCTTCCCGTTCACGTCCTCTGAAAATGTCACTCAGCCTTCATCCTCACGCCTCCAAGGTCACCCTCAGATGTGCATCAAACCCGCACACTGCTCTCCCATCAGCCTCCCTCCCCAGTCCACATGACCCAGACAAAAAAAAAAAAAAAAAAAAACATTACAGGATACGTGTTTGTTGCAGAAGACCTCGGCATGACCACGGGGTCACACAAACACACCAGGTGAAAGCAGTGAATGGAGAAAATTTCAGTGGCTCGCAGGAAAAGGGTGAATCTACTCAGACTGATGTTCCGTGGTGACCTCCAGCCAATAATGGATGGAAAAATGCTTTTACCCAAGAGGAAAACATTGCATTCTTCGCGGTGATTCTTTGAAGTTGTTCAAATGGTTTCAACATTAGAACATGATCTTTGATAACTTTGACATGTTTATTTTTGTTTCACAGATAAAAGAGCTGATTTACTATAAAGGCATTCATGCGGGAAAATGGGCGCAAATTTGGTTGCGCATACAAACAAGATTTGGAACCGGGCACGACCAGAATCGCATCTGCAAACGCGCTATATTGACGTGCAGATCAGTTTGCGCATTATGGGAGTTAATGCAAATAGATTTATTTAGCATACACTCTAAAAAGGGGTCAAAAATGGACCGATCCTCTACTTGGGTCTATTTGACCCAACTTTGAGTCAAGAAATTGTTTTTTTTAGTGTAAAACAACTCATTCATATTGGTCAGATCCTTTACTTACATTTTATATAAGACAACCCAGAAAGTTGGGTGGAATTGACCCATAAAGTGTATCGGTCCATTTTTGATCCATAATTGGGTTACTTTTGACCCACCTGTTTTTAGAGTGTATACAGTGTGATTTATCAAAATGGCTGATTTTGCGCCTTTAAATGCTGCGTCTTAAAGACCGCACTTTGCGTAACTATGATGATGAGAACAAACAATATTCCAGATTCATGTAAATATTTTTGAAATGCCAGAAACAAAAATAATTTCAACATATTGTTTATTCAGCAAGTGATTTTGGAGTTTCAGAATGATCTAAAGGCGGACTTTAAACACAGGATGGGCAGATGCTGTACATTAGTGATGGGAAAATGAAGCTTCATGAAGCACTTGCGCTTTTTTTTTTTTTTTTGTTACTCTAGATGGCCCTTTTGGATTAAAAATGCAGTGGAAATGTAATCAGTTTCCTTGGCATTCGCTTTTATCTTTAAACCAAGAGCATCATCTGGAGAGAAATAAATAAATTGCATCCTATTCACGCAGCGTTATCAAAAGATTTTTTTTTATAATAATGTGTTTTTCATATTTAAGCATTGCTATGTTGACAGCAGTTATATTGGATTTTGTTGGATTGAGCAGTTGTGGTTGGTGTGTTTTTGTTTTGATAGTTTCAGATAAAAACAAAAAGCAAATCTGCGTGCACGTAACTTGAATATGCAAAGGACATGACAAGGAATGAAGATTGGACATCATGATAACCGTCTGGGAGTAAAATTGGAGCTCTGTCAACAGTATTTCAACCACATGATCATATCACTCGCCCAGCTGATGCCTATCAGTGATCTGTGATCCCTCGTGGGTCTCACCGTTTCCATGGCTACACAAACCACAACTAATAATTTCTGCCTGATTGACTGTAACCTTTTAAACCTCTTAAATCATAACACACTTTATGTGCCATTATAAAGATTACAGCTCTGCATTTTACTTCTTTTTTTTTTTTCTTCCAATTGAGGCTTTTCTTGGTATACTTAAGAACATAATAGGTAGAGTGAAGGTTGTCAAGTAAAGATGTCGTCGCCCAGTGGGCAGACCTCACAATCCATCTCAATTGTCGATCAGGGTCCGAAGCGTGCCTCCATTAGCACTTTGCGATCCTCCATCCCATGCCGACTGCCACACGTTCTTAATTGAGCATGTTAATTACCCAATTCCACATTATGAAGTGTCTTATTTGTGCAAATGTGAATCGCTGCTAATGAATAGTTATCGATCAGCAATACTGGCATTCAACATACTCCCATTCGCGCATTAGCCTGGCATTGATTGCCGGCCGGCACATCCTGTGCGCAATGCTGAGAATCGATCAGATTCCTAATGTGTGGTCCAGGCTTGACCATTAGAACCATCCATTATCACACTTGCCATCCAGGGGCTTGTCACTGAGGCCTGGTGGGAAATTGGCAAAGCGTCATGGTTGTGACTGGCAGACAGAGACAGATGGATTCTCCCGGTTTTGTCATCTTGCATAATTGGCTGGCCATTCCCTACCCTGCAGTGTGTATATATATGTGTGTACACTTATTTATGTGTATACTGTACTCTTGCTACTGTGTTGATTGAGCCAGACTTTATTTGTCTGCACATCCAATCTCTATATTTTGGAGTGTAGCTTTGTGGTCACTGGAGGTCCAAAGTTTGGTGTGGAGATCTATCATCATAATTCAGCTAGGCAGTTTAATAACACTGCTGTGGACTCCTGAGAAGAGTAAGACATTTTACTTTTTATTTGATAAAACATGGGCCACGTCGGGGTGTAGACAGATGACCCCAGTTAACCTCCATCCGCAAATTATGCCGTATCATACTTCAAGTCAGAATTAAATGTTCTCTTTGGGAAATAAAAGCAACAACAAAATGTGCTGTTGGACTTCTGTTGGATGGTTCTTATAGGCTTCTTGATTTTATTTTGTATTGGTAAATACTTGATTTGCCCCTCTCTGCATCTAGTTGCTAATTGTAGTTTTGTCTGGAATCGTGTAAAAGTAAAAGGTTTTTTTTTCTTGCAGGTTTTTGCTTTGTCATGCTGAAAATTATTTGTGCAGGTTTAGATACAGTACGCTCATGATTGCCATAGTATTTTATTTTTTTACATTTCAGTAATTGTTTTGAACCATTCTTTATCCTTAGAGGAATGATGACAAAATTTGATTTAAAACGAGAATGTGTTTAGTTTAGATTTTCTCCACAAAAAAAGAAGAAAAAAAATTACACGGTCAATATGAATATATAAATATTGACACCCACTAATGTTGGTTAGTGACTAATTTTAACCTTGAACTCAGAAATGAAATGAGAGGATTCAGACAACCCAGAAGAAAACACTCAATGGAATAACCTTGACTGAGAAATACTGATTGAGAAGAAAGGCCTATATGATAAAATAAGAGTCACTAGACAAACTGCAAATATCTTCACAGGGGACTAGACAAACTAAGAGTGGTTAATACATCATCGTCACAAGTAACATAGCAACTGCATAGCAACTACAAATATCTTCACAGGGGACTAGACAAACTAAGAGTGGTTAATACATCATCGTCACAAGTAACATAGCAAATGCATAGTAACTACAAATATCTTCACAGGGGACTAGACAAACTAAGAGTGGTTAATACATCATCGTCACAAGTAACATAGCAAATGCATAGTAACTACAAATATCTTCACAGGGGACTAGACAAACTAAGAGCGGCGAATACATCATCACAAGTAACATAGCAACTGCATAACGACTACAAATATCTTCACAAGGGACTAGACAAACTAAGAGCAGCTAATACATCATCATCACAAGTAACAGCAAATGCATAGTAACTACAAACATCTTCACAAGGGACTAGACAAACTAAGAGTGGTTAATACATCATCGTCACAAGTAACATAGCAAATGCATAGTAACTACAAATATCTTCACAGGGGACTAGACAAACTAAGAGTGGTTAATACATCGTCATCACAAGTAACATAGCAAATGCATAGCAACTACAAATATATTCACAGGGGACTAGACAAACTAAGAGTGGCTAATACATCATGATCACAAGTGACATAGCAACTGCATAGTAACTACAAATATCATCACAAGGGACTAGACAAACTAAGAGCGGCTAATACATCATCATCACAAGTAACATAGCAACTGACACCATCATACCAACACAATGAACCCATGACCCAAACCAAAACAGTCATAACACAGAGAATGTGAATTTATGCACCATATTCTTATATTTAGAAGTTCAGTTCAGTCGAAGATGTGCTTAGAAAAAGGATGGCTCCAAACAAAAGCAAAGAGAACTAAAAGTAAAAGTAAATCTAAAAAAAACTAGAGTCAGTATAAATTTACCATCCCATACAATGTTTTGTTCTTAGTCATTCTATTTATTTATTTATCTTTTTGTTAAATAAAAATCTGTCCTCTTCAGCTGCTTGGTCATGCAGAATGATGGACCTGTTTGTCTTTTTATGCTGCAGCAGTTTTTTGGGCAACAGGGGAGTTTGAAATCCTCCCTGTGTGCTTGTTTGTTTTGTGATTTTCATTGGAAAACACAGTCGGACAGAACGCAGTTTTTGAGGGGACGGACAGAAAGAAAAGAGAGAAAAGAGCCAAAACAAAATGGAAAAGACAGCACAATAGCACTGCACATTATTACCATCATGTTACATAGTAACTTGTAATGGAAATGCTGTGCCACACCGGACAGGACAGGACAGGACAGGACATGACATGGCACGGGGTAGTGGTTGTTGATGTGCTATGTCGTACTTAAATCCAGCAGGTATTCTCGAGTACAAATGAGAGGACAGTCCAGGGAGTTAACGTAAAATCTGTCAGTGTGCTCCGCATCAAGTAACGAGATGGTGACCATTATCTCTGCTCTGTCTATATACAATATGACCCTTAATGTGGTGCAGTCCATTAAAATTTAGAGAGGCTGATGGAGGTGAGGGGGGGGTTGGCTCAGGGGCCCCACGTGAACCTGAACCATCCTGCTCTTCATTAAAAACAGTGGGCCAGAGTTTCCACTCTCCAGCATTGTGTCGTTTTCTTTCTTTAACGGATGGGTGCAATCATTTAGCTTACGGGTGTGAATAAAGCATTTTTACCTGCTTTCACACATTACAATGAATTCTTTGGTGAAGATCTACGGAGTTCCTTCCGACTTTTTTTGCTCCATGCACATGCAATAGTTTAATCTACTAAACATCTTTGCTCTGTATCGCGTGGAAAGTTTGATGTGGCACGAAGCCCACTTGTAAATCATGAATAATGGATGAGACGTGCAGCAGATGAGCCGGGGCCCTCCAGTCAGACCTGGCATTAATTAAATATCAATTGGCCATGCTTCCGTACCTTATTTCATGCCACATTCACACCTTCTCGGGGAATTTTGAAGTGGAGTTAAAAAAGAAGCTTGTGTGGCCTTGCAGTTTCTTATCATTTGTTGAACAGTTCAGACAAGTCATGATGCTCATGACATTGGATTTCTCTCGCTCTTCATTTCAAGTGAGGGAATGGACCCAAAGTTTGGCTTCCTTGTACTGATTGAGATGAGGTTTAATTATGGTTAATTAACTCATTCACTGCCATTGACGGCTATAGACTTCTTATTATTTATATTAGTATTACATTTTTTTCCCCACTTTTGTAAACAAGAGTATGAAAACCTAGATTTTTTTTTATATAGAAATACAGATATAAAATGTGTGATTAATCGTGAGTTAACTATTGAAGTCATGCGATTAATTACAACTAAAAAATGTAAGCGTCTGACGCCACTTAAAGATTATAAAAAATTCGGAGCTGCAATTTTTTTTTTTAATTGTACATTTAGAACAGATATAACATTTGTGATTAATCGTGAGTTAATTATTGAAGTCATGGGATTAATTACAATTAAAAAATGTAATCCCCTGACACGATTTAAAAAAAGAAAAGAAAAAATTATTAAAAGTTAGGGGCGTCAGGCAATAATTTTTTTTTATTGTAATTAATCGCATGACTACACTAGTTAACTCACAATTAATCAAAAATTTTATATCTGTTCTAAATATACTATAAAAAAATAGGTTTTCATACCCTTGTTAACAAAAGTAGAAACAATTTTAAACTAATAGAAATAGTTCAAATGAATTTTTGACGTCTATAGGACCTCTTGCTGCTCTAAGGGCAGATTGTTTGGACTTTGTCTTTATCTCGAATCCTTTTTGTGTTGCCATAATTTAAAACTGTAACATCGGGCAGTAGAACTTTTTAGTATTATGACTTTATTTTCATCTTTCACACTTTCCAAAATGTCATCTTGTGAATTGTTTATTGTTAGTAATTGTAGTCCTTCCCTCTAGCCTTACTGCCAGGTGCAAATCCTTTGCTGTAGACCAAGGTTATTTTAGCTAATGGAAACTAACGAAATTGCTAAAACAAAAATTGAAAAAACATTTCATTGCTGAAAATTTTTAAAAATATATATATTTTTACATTTTTTTTTAAAACTTAGAAGCAATGTTGTGCACTGTACTTATTGTAGTGTTAATTTTATCCGTCATTTCAAAATTTAGTCCAGTTTCAATCACGCCGTTTTTATTTAGTCCATTTTTAGTCAACTAGAAATCTAGCATTTTATTCTTCTACTTTTAGTCAACAAAAACTGTCAGGACAATCATTTAACCGCTGTAGTTTTTTGTCAGCAAATTATGTTGAACATTTCGGATCTAAAACTATTTCACATAAAATGTTCTCTTATCTTTTTGATGAAAAAAAACCCTCCACCCAGACAATTACGGTATATCAACAAGTAGCTACTATGGCTCCATGCTATAAGCTAGTAAATTAGTTAGCAGTCGGATTAACATTATTGTTGGAATGTTATAGCCGTTGGATTATTCTTAGTCTCGTCTCGTCTAGCTTTAGTCCGGTGTAAAATGTGTGTCTTGGCGAAATTATTTTTGTTTAGTTTTCATTGACGAAATTAACACTAACTTATTATAATTCTATTTATGTCCTGTTATACAGCATCTGTTTTTGATTTGTGGATGGTTGTTTTAAAAATGTTTTTGAAATAATATTTTTTGTTTAATATTTACTACACAATACTTACCATGATATTTTTTAAATCTTGCACACAATAATTAGAAAAAAAATACTAGAGGTAATAAAACCTAAACTAAAATCAAGCATTTTCGATTAAAAAAAAGAATAAATAAAATAAAACCAAGTAAACTACTAAGTATGAAAATTGCAAAACGATTACAATCCTGTCACAACTCTCCACGTCGTGTACGTGCTTTGGAGTAGCTGCTGATCTACCGTCTCTTCACTGACTTTTTATTGAAAGTCAGCAGCTCTATTCACCTTGGAGTCCCTTTGATGAGGTCCAAGGGATTGTCCTAATCCTGAGAGGGAAGTCCAGAGGGTGATTTTTCCTAGCTGAGGGGCTGAAGCCACTTAATGGATCACAAAGTTAATCATCTACTGGGGAAGCTTCAGGAATCGGTTCCGCCAATTAGAATGAGGTCTTTTTGGGGCAGACGCACACGTATGCCTGGTTACCATTTAAATATATATATATTTTTTTTTTATGTAGATAGAGAAGCAACTTTGTCTTTTTCTTTTTTTCAATGCATGACATTTATGTGTGCTCAGGGTCCTGATGTGCCTGCAAGTGTTTGATGTCCTCAGAGTGGTTGTCTGGGCATGCCAAGATAAGCATGCCAATTCAAATCCTGATTTGTCCTCACAGAGGGAGGATTTGAATAAAATTCCCCAAAAAAATGACTCTAGAGATGTGTGACTTTTTTCTTTGAGTTTTTAAGTATCGTATTTTTTTGTACTATTCACTTTTTTCATCGTTTGTCTGGTCCTGCGACTTATACTCAAGTGCGACTTGTGTCTGATCAAATTAAAGCTCGGACTTGCACGCAAAATGATTGAAAGAATGTTTTTGTCACATCCGTGAGATTTTGCTTGAAATTTAAGATTAGATTTGTTTCTGCCAAATATACTTTCATAATCAGACTTTGATAATGACGTCATTGAGAAGATTGCTATATACAGTAAACTGTAAATAAAAAAAAGTAATATTGACTTGAAAAATCTAATGAAGTTTTTTTCACTCAGAAATTCAAAGTAAATTTTACAAGGAGGGTTTTGAGGATATTTTACCAGTTTGTTTAGAAAAAAATAAGTTACTCAAGTCTTGAGGAACGAACTCATGACCTTCAGGTTGGGAAGGAGACAGCCACTCTACCACCTGAGTCATGCCATTCCTGCTGTGTGTTAGTATATTGATGGTGTCAGGCGGAATCCTTGTACCTCCAAGAGTCCCGTTTTTGGTCTCATTTTGGACACACTAGTAATGCACTATTGTGGCAAACTGCCGAGTGGCATGACTCAGGTGGTAGAGTGGCTGTCTCCTTCCCAACATGAAGGTCATGAGTTTGTTCCTCAAGACTTGAGTAACTTACTGGTAAAATGTAAAACAACTAAATTTAAAACATTTACTTAAAATTTCTGAGTGGAAAAAAAATCTAATAAATATTACATTTTTTTGGGTCTTTTTTTTTTTACAGTGTACATTACACTTTACAGCTGTTAGGGAAGTCACGTTTAAAAACAAGCATTTATTTCTTCCTGTTTATTTAATGACCTGAGTAAAGTTGGACATGCAGACTCACCAGATGTTGTCTTTTTTTTTTTTTTACCTCCCGGCTCACTTGCAGCTTCTGCCAGTTCTTCATCCTCAGCATGGCGAAGAGCTATCAGTGGCTTAATCAACCATAAGCAATTCCACAGCTGGTCTGATGAATTTGGGCCATGCCTGTTGCTGTGCGATCCCAGGAAATAAAGCTCAGAGACGTCCGTGTTTATGGAAAGGTTAATGGAAGGTTAATAAGAAGGAGATCAGAACACATTTAGAAAGTTTATTATGGAAACTGTGTTTTCTCCTAAGAGTTACATCAAAAGTGGGTAGGGTGTGATCATGCTAATTAGCGAATCATCTCTTTGCACATTCAATACAAGCGTTTTTATTTTATTCATGAGACTGAAAGATTATTTGCGATCAAGGTGTTTCATTAAAATCTCATATACCACTGCTGTTGCGCTTGAGATTGATTTATTTTTTATTATTATCATCAACCCCTTCAATAATGATTGATTCCTGCATGCGATGTGTTGTGATGAGTGTCTCGTCATCGCTTACTGCAGCAACCCCCCCCCCCCCCCCACACACACACACACACATCTATCCAAATAGTACCTTATGTTCAGTCAACAGTCACCTTGTATGAAACCAGATGATAAAAATTAATCACAAAATCCCGCCGCTTCATCCGGAACTGAAACATTTAGATTGGAAAGAAGAAGAAAAACATTTCAATCACTTTTTAAGCACTTCTAATCTTCTTTTATTCAAGCACACACTCGTGCATGAGCACATCCTTTGGCATTGCCACACGGATTGGTGAAGGCCATAACTGAGCACAATGACCTTGTGCTTTTCATATTTATTTGGCTTTTTTGGCTTGAAATAAAAGTGGAGAAAATGGAGAAAGGCGGCTTTGATGCGAGCAGCCACGCGTCCATCGGAACTGGCCCGTTCTGTGTTTTTTTGTTTTGCTTTGTGGAGGAAAGCGCCGCACATGAAACATTTACGATATTCTCTCCTTTTGTTAACACTCTTTGAATCTTTCTGTTACAATATTAATGAAATTGTTTTCAACGTGTCTTTTGTAATTTGACAGAAATGATTGTTTGTCTGTAAAATAGTTTTGAAGCAATTTGGGAATAGCTGTTTTTCCAAATGGCAGACTCGCTTTAAAAATATTAATAATGAATATGTTGATGTATTTGGCCAACATTTTAAAGGGGAAACTAAGTAACATTGAGTGTAGAAAAGGATTGTATTGGTATGTATTAATCCGAGGTTGGAATTAGTGTACTGAATTTCTTTTTTCTTTCTTTTTTTTTCTTTTTTTTTCTTTTTTACACCAACTGACCTTTTTTCTCTTCCATTCTAGGCCTTATTAGGGCCTGAGCTGCTCCAAAGTGGAATGCTTCTTTTTTTAGCTATCATTATTTTTATTATTATTAGTATTCTCCAAAATGGGATTTTTGAGACCTTAACTCATTAACTTAACTCACACTGCCATTGACGGCTAATGACGTCAATAATTCATTTAGTTCATATTTCTATTAGTTTAAAAAAAATTCCACATTGCTAACAAGAGTATGAAAACCTAGAAATGCATTTTTATTGTAAATTTAGAACAGATGGTGATAGGCCTAATAAAATAAAATAAAAATTAAAAAAAAGTGCGTTTAATCGTAATGAATCGCATGATAATTTTATATCTGTTATTAATAAACAATAAAAAAATATAGGTTTTTATAAAAAATAAAATGAAATGAAAAATTGTTAAACTAATACAAATAGTTCACATGTATTTTTGATGTCTATAGTCGTCAATGGCAGTGAATGAGTTAAACATGAACAAAAATTCACCAAACTCTCCGCACGTCGAGCCTGGCGTAAAATGTGATATTTTAATAGCGGATCATTTCGTTGCACGCTGTTGCCATGGCAACGCGCTGTTTACCAACGTGAACGCGTACGTTCACGTACGTAAAGCCTGGCAAAAAAACAAAACAAACGTTTATATTTGAGAGGATTTTTGTGACAGTACTGTAACATGCTACCCAACATGGCCTGGGTTGCGAGGATGGATTGTTTTCAGTTAACAACTTGAGCTATTTTTATACAATGCATCCCTCCTGGTGTAAAAAGGTGCGGCCCCGGCCACAGGTGCAGGCAGAGCAACGACTTTTGCAGTCGGATTTGTATTCCACTGGTGTGCGTGCAACTTGAGTGTGAGTGACTGGCGGTCGGATCCCCGTATTGACTGCTCTTCGGATGTAATAGAGGCCGGGGCGATGGGATCCGGGACATGAGCACTCTCACTGTGGCATGTGCGGCAGCGCTATAGAGGATATGAGCAAAGCACTTAATCATTCTGTTGGCCCCATGCGGAGATGCACAGGCCTCTCTCTGTGTTTTAGAATAATGCTGCGTCCTTGAATTAGATTCCATCGATCTGCTCTGTGCTATAATTACCCACCGACAGGAATGGATGCTTGTTTTATTGGGGGGTGAGTCCAGACATTTGAAATCCGTACGCTGCTGAAGGTAAATTAAATCAGACAAAAGGCAGACTGGCCTGATTGAAGGTGACTGGTTTATAGGAGGCGTTGTCAAATTACTCTATGTCTGGTTTTCGTATCTGCACCATGTAACATTAGCAGGGTTGGGAGGGTTACTTTTAAAATGTAATCCATTACAGTTACAAGTTACCTGCTAAATAATGTAGTTAGTAACGTAATCTAAGTACCATACTATTAAAGTAATGTAACTGGATTACTTTTGATTACTTTTTGATTACTTTTTGATTACTTTTGGATTACTTTTGGATTACTCCAATATTGAGCATGCTCATGAAGACAAAATAAAAATAAGCCTACAAGTAGCAAAAATCCTAGTGTAATTAAAAAGCATGTAGGCTATTGATTGATTGATTGAAGGCCATATGCTGTTTGTTATGCTGTCACTGAAAGCAACCACACCTCACAGTTTGATGGATGGATGGATGGATGGATGGATGGATAGATATATGGATGGATAGATATATGGATGGATGGATGGATGGATAGATAGATAGATAGGCTAGCTAGCAAGAAGCTACAACGCGTAGCATGCCGCTGGACTCTCAGCTCAAACTTTCGCTCCGAGTAAGTTCCAGTGAATACCGGTCGTCATTTCCTCCTCCCGTCCGTGAAGCTTTTTCCAACTTCCCGCGTGTGGAGGACACGACGAGTCAATTGGTTCGTCCCCACCTCCCTGACATGTAGCAACGGTCCCACTCGCGCGGGCGTGCATGCGCTCTCTCTCTCGCTCTCTTTCTTTTTTGTTGTTCTACTTTCTTCTCAAAAATAAGTATTTGTTTGTGTCATAAGACGTTGATGTCACAAACTCATGAACAGCGGCTTTGTTCTTGACGTCAACAAAATTAGGCAACGTTTTTGATGTCTTCAAAAGAAAACTTCAAAGAAAATTGTCCTTACAAAACCGTAGCGTTAAACAGTTGCTTATTAATGCCAGTGTCGCCTACGAAGACAAACTTGACAGATTATATATACACTGACGAGACACTTCAGTCCTGTAGATGAAATAAACGAGTCTGCTTTTATGGATTTCGATAGGGTTTACTTGACAAAATGTTTTAATTGCTGTTTGCAGTGGAGTGGAACAACACAAAACCATACTGAGAGGGGTTATCAATATTTGGGATACCTTATTCTGCTATAAGAGCGGCAAACTAAACACACATGGAAAAAAATGTCGGTAACCCTGAAATAAAACAATAATAATGCTAATAATAATAATACTAAATATTAACTATCATTCACTGCCAATGACGTCTATAAACGTAAAAAAATCATTTGAACTATTTCTATTAATTTAAAAAAATTTCCCACTTTTGTCAACAAGTATGAGAATTTAGACATTTTTTTGAATAAACTTTATTTTATTTTTTTTAAGAAAAGATTATTCAAAATTGGGATAATTTTTAAAAAATTGTAATTAATTGCATGACTTCAATAGTTAACTCACGATTAATCATAAATGTTCTATCTGTTCTAAATGTACAATAAATTGTTTTCTAGGTTTTCATACTCTTGTTAACAAAAGTGGGAAACAATGTTAAACGAATAGAAATAGTTAAAGTGATTTTTTGACGTCTATAGCCGTCAATCGCAGTGAATGAGTTAACAACAATATAATAGTAATAAAAGTAAATGTGTGATTTTCATTGGCTAATTTTATATATATTATATTTTTAAGTTATTGTGGTAATTGTTTTGTTATTTGGATTCTTTATTATTATTTCAGGCACGTTTAATTCCCCACACTTTTTTGCCGACAATTCCCACATCATACTTCCAATTTACACACTTGTTTAAAAAAAATTCATGCCTTCTTGGGAATATATCATCTGATTCCACATTACTTACAGTATTTGCACAATTTAATGTTAAGAATTAACTTTTCCACATTAATTTTCAATGTGACTGACATTGAATTTTTTCCCACTTTCCACGCCCACTTCCATACATACAACTCCTTATCATTGTAGTTTTAGTTTCCTTAATTAGCATTCAGCTCAGCATTCCCACGCAATTTCTGCAGAAATTGCACTTAGTCTAGTTATAACTACTATTTTTCTCTCTTTTATTATTTTATTATTATAGTATATTTTTTTTTTACCAGCAATCCATTATGAACTCCCTCTGTTCGACAGAAGACGGCGAAAATTCACATATAATTGATGGCTATTATAAATGCATTGAAAAAGAAATACAATGGAACCTAAAAGGTGGCCTTTTAAAACCATTTAAGTGCTGTGATCTTACTCCATGTCAAGTTCCAATTTGAAAATCAGTTGTGAATGTTCGAGAGACGTCGAAGCCAGCGCTGGAGTTAACGGTTGCTATGGAGTGCGGTCGTGTGCCACTGTCGTGCCGCTTCGCCACGGCGTCGCTGGCGGCACAACGAAAGTTCCGGGCAGGTTCTGTTTGTGTGCGTCAGCAAACAACAGCATCCAATTCACATAATGGACTTTGCTTGCTAATTGCGCAAGCATTTTCTGTTCCAGTCCGACGTTTCTATTTCTGCACATTTTGTCCATTAAATCCTTTCTCGGTCTGTTCAAGCAAGGCGCCACTGTCTTATTTTCTTTCTTTCTTTTTTTCTTTCTTCCTTTGTTTCTTTCTTTCCATCTCTTTCTTTCTTTCTTTCTTTCCTTCCTTCCTTCTTTCTCTCTTTCATTCTTTCTTTCTTTCCTTCTTCGTTTCTTTCTTCCTTTCTTTTTTCCTTCTTTCTTTCCTTCTTCCTTTCTTTTTTCCTTCTTTCTTTCCTTCTTCCTTTCTTTCTTCCTTTCTTTTTTCCTTCTTTCTTTCCTTCTTCCTTTCTTTCTTTCTTTCCTTCATTCGTTCTTTCTGCATTTCTTCCTTTCTTTCTTTCTTTCTTCATTCTTTCCTTCTTTCTTTCCTTCATTCATTCTTTCTTTCTTTTTTTTCTTTCTTTCTTATGTTTTTCTTCCTTCCTTCCTTCCTTCCTTTCTTTCTTTCTTTCTTTCTGTATTTCTTTCTTCCTTTCTTAATTTATTTCCCTCATTCTTTCTTTCCTTCTTTCTTTCATTCTTCCTTTCTTTCTTTCTTCCTTCCTTTCTTTTCTTCTTCCTTTCCTTCACTCTTTCCTTCTTTCTTTCTTCCTTCCTTTCTTTCCCTCTTTCCTTCATTCTTTCCTTCTTTCCCTCTTTCTTTCTTTCCTTCCTTCTTTCCTTCATTCATTCTTTCTTCCTTTCTTTCTTTCCTTTTTCCTTTCTTTTCTTCATTCTTTCTTTCTTCCTTCCTTTCTTCCTTTCTTTCTCTCTTTCTCTCAGCTAAAAAAATATTTGATTATGTTATGTATTTACAATTGTTTACATATATATGCATGTGTGTATTTCTTTTCTTTTCGAATAAAAAGAAGCATTGAAAAGGAGAAAAAAAGGTAAAAAGATAATTCACTGGCAAATGAATGTAGCACTGCAAATTGATCGGATTTTTGGAGGTAAACACTTTGTTCATTCTGTATTCTGTGAACGTCAAAGCCTAATGAAAGTGGGATACCGTCTCCAACACACATTTATTTTCAATTGTTCTGCCTACACTCAGACGTCCCTCCAAGTGGTCTCGCGTGGTTTCTTACTATTAAGCGTCTGTTCTCAGTTCATCTTGTTCCAGAGTAAACAAAACAAATGAAGGAGAAATCCGCGGGCTTACAAATAAGCACTTGTCCTTCTTGTTTACACTTATTTTGACTGCTGCTGAAAAGTGATTAACTGTTTTTTTTGTTTGTAAATATAGTATATACCCAGCGGACACATCCTTATCCACTAAATCCACTTTGACTTGGGATCATGTCAAAGTTTCACACTTTAACACAGCCCAAATTAGAATGACAATAAAATGCAAATGAAACGCTAATAGAAATGTTTTCAACTTTCGCGTGACGTCTGCCATGATTGTGTTGTTTCCAGCAGCGCTCACAGGAGGAATAGTAGAGTTTCTCCAGAACGTGTTTCTTCATCTGCACTGCAATTTATCAAGCCTTCGATGAAATAGAGAAGTGTTGCTCTTCTTTTGTCTACCAGCGTGTCTCCAAATGTTAATACATTCCCACGCTGTAGCACAGCAGATTTCTTCTTTCTGGTTTCTGCTGTTACAAAACACATCAGCCATTTTGTTATAATAAGAAGACCGTGTTGGAGCGACACAAACATACCAATCTTTCTACAAATAGATGATGATAAAAAGGAAGCCGAGGGAAAGATGGTGAGGAGACTTTCAGGATCCACTTCACAAAAAAACTGACTGAACTCGCCCAACACGCGCACACTCACTCACACACCAGGATTATAAAAGTAAATTGTTGGTTTGTGCGTCCTCTTCTTAATCATATGCCTGCCGTAATCCTTCAAACTTTAGTTGTTCAGTGCAGGCTGAAAAGATTTCTCGCAGGGTTGAGGGTTTATTTCAGGCTGATTACTGACGGCAGCGGTCTAATAATGTCAAATCACACCAAAATCAATGTGGTTAAATGGTGGTGAGCTTCCTCCCTCAGGCTGGCGTCTTCAGCAAGCTGTTCATGACTTATGAGGTTTTTCCAGATACGGTCGTTGGGCGAATTTATTTTATTTATTTTTTTTAGCTCTGATATGTAAGCAAAAATTTGAGCACTGATGGCAGTAAACTATAATATCCTTAAAACTGCTGATATATATGGATTTATGTATATATATATATTTATTTATGCATGTACCGGTAGTTGTTTACATGTGGAAATGAGGAAATGGTTCCAATTAAAATCATGATCCCAGTTTACATTTAAATAACAACAGCAACTCCATCCGAAAGCAGTAGAGGCAATGATTAAGTGGACATAATGTGAACCAGCGTACTGGACTACACCAGCTAAGAATGGCAGACGTCTGTACACATATATTGTAATATTGACACCCCTTACAACCACAAAGAAGGAACTTTTCACCATTTTATGTGTTGAGTGTTTTTTTCCCCCTCTACGGCAGTTAGTGTGCTATTGATCCTTTGTGGTCCAAGTCTTGAGGAATCAGTAGCTATTGATTTTACTTCAGTTGTAAGCCTCTTTTTCTGACCTATGTCTCTCTTCAGACTGGGCCTTAATGTCCAACCAACCTTTTCAAACATCCTAACCACTCGGCAAGCTCTGTAAAGTCTTTCTGTTAAGCAAACTTGAAGCTAATATTAGCAAGCAAGCTAAACAGGCGTTCATTTTAGCAACAGACCAGTTTCTGTTGAGCTGCGTGTACTTCCAGTCATGACTTTGTGAGGTGAGAGCTAATATCCAGCAAGAACATTATGTGTCATAAATTATTTTGGTGGTACAAAATTCAAAATTTGTATTCAAACTGTTAAACTGCAAAAAAAAAAAACTCAATTTTACGGAAGCATGTTGCATCACTTGAAAAAAAACCTCCTGTTTTTCTGTCTATATTTTTTTAAGAGTTTTGTTTTTTTGTGCATTTTTTTTCCCGTTTTTCCGAATATTATTTTCTGTTTTACTGCATAGTTTTTTCTGTCATAAAAAAGAATCAGAAAAACGGGGGAAAAATATTCAGAAAACAGGAGGAAAAATTATTCAGAATTTTTATTTTTATTTTTTTTAGAAGGTGAGAGCTAATGTCCAGCAAGAACATTATGTGTCATAAATTATTTTGGTGGTACAAAATTCAAAATTTGTATTCAAACTGTTAAACTGCAAAAAAAAACCTAAATCTTACGGAAGCATGTTGCATCACTTGAAAAAAACCCTCCTGTTTTTCTGTCTATATTTTTTTAAGTTTTGTTTTTTTGTGCATTTTTTTTCTGTTTTTCCGAATATTATTTTCTGTTTTACTGCGTAGTTTTTTCTGTCATAAAAAAGAATCCGAAAAACGGGGGGGAAATATTCAGAAAACAGGAGGAAAAATTATTCAGAAAAACGTAATTATTATTTTTTTAGAAGGTGAGAGCTAATGTCCAGCAAGAACATTATGTGTCATAAATTATTTTGGTGGTACAAAATTCAAAATTTGTATTCAAACTGTTAAACTGCAAAAAAACAAACTAAATCTTACGGAAGCATGTTGCATCACTTGAAAAAAACCCTCCTGTTTTTTTGTGCATTTTTTTTCAGTTTTTCCGAATATTTTTTTCGGTTTTACTGCATAGTTTTTTCTGTCATAAAAAATAATCCGAAAAACGGGGAAAAAATATTCAGAAAAACATAATTATTATTTTTTTAGAAGGTGAGAGCTAATGTCCACAAGAACATTATGTGTCATAAATTATTTTGGTGGTACAAAAGGACAATCATCTGATAAATTATTTCATCCATAAATTAACAATTTTGTTTTACTGCTATATTGGAGACTCTTTGGTACAGATAAAAAAAAAAGAAAAGCTAAATAAAATCAATATACGTGTGGATTTTCACTCTATGAGCTATATGTATTCAAATGGCTGTCCTGAGGACTACTTGATAGTGGATCAATAGGTATTTGATTTCAGGCCACATTCAGATGCAGCAGTGATCAAATGTTATTCTTGTAATGACAATTTATCTTATGGAATTATCCAAGAATCAAAAATCAATGCGCGAGAGCAAAATGAAATTGATTCTGGATATCATAAAAGTGTAACTGAAGATTGAATACAAAGCTTCTGCAGCTGGTCTCATTTCTCGCAATGTAGCCTTTATTGACTGTGAAAGGGTTAGGTAAGAATAATCCTGCTTTCGGCAGATTTATGATGCTCAGGTTTAAGTGTGCGACTCCAAAGTCCTCGAGCTGCTGGCCTTGTGTTGCCGTTTGCCGTCGTCTGTGAGGATGAACAAGATATTCTGCGGTGTCCGGAGGAAACATCAGTGAAACACTTTGCTCGCAAGAGGTCTGTGAATTTCCTCCCGACGCACTTGGGCCTTCCAGAGAGGTGTAAACAACAAAATGGATGCCGACAGCTCATGGGGGGGGGGGGGGGGGGGGGGGGGGAATTGCAATTTAAAATGCATAAACTAACTTGGGTATGTAACCTAAGTTGTTTAGGGGGGGTGATACGGTCAAGATTAGAATAAGATGCTGCTGTATTTATCTTGGTTTTAACAAAAACTGTTAAACTGCTAAAAACTAATAATAATAAAAAAAAAGTGCACTCCATTTTACAGAAGCATGTTGCATCACTTGAAAAAAACCCTCCTGTTTTTCTGACTATATTTTTTCAAGAGTTTTGTTTATTTGTGCATTTTTTTTCTGTTTTTCCGAATATTATTTTCTGTTTTACTGCATAGTTTTTTTTCTGTCATAAAAAATAATCTGAAAAATGGGGGGAAAATATTCTGAAAACAGGAGGAAAAATTACTCAGAGAAACAGAAAAAAATATTGTGAAAAACAAGGGGGAATTATTTAAAATGAATGAATAAATAAATAAATAAATTACAAAACAGAAAAAATAACAATTTTCTTCCATTGGCGAGTCTGCAACTTGGAGTTCAGAGGTCAAAAAAAAAAAAAACGTTACTCCAAAAAACAGAACACCAATTTCTGTAATTTTTTTTCAGTTTTTTTTTTAATACATTTTTTGCCCTGTTTTTGGGAATATTTTTTTTTCTGTTTTTCATAATATTTTTGTGACAGAAAACTAAATTCAGTAAAACAGAAAAAATTATAAAACTTTTTCGGGGAGTTTGTTTTTTGTGTATTATTAATTTAAATTTTCTGTTTTTCATAATATTTTTGTGACAGAAAACTATATTCAGTAAAATAGAAAAAATATTCAGAAAAACAGAAAATAAAATGAAAAAATACATAAAAAACGAACTCCCCGAAAAAGTTTTTTTTTCTTTTTCTTCTCCCAAGTGAATGTAATACGCTTCTATATCATTTATCATTTTAATCCAGTTGGATTTTTCATCTGTTGGATCAGGAAGTGTTTTTGTTTTTTAGAAAAGCACAAGTTGTGAACAATTTTGAATAATATAATAATAAAATCCTCTTATTTGTGCTGTCCTTTCAGTGAATCCAGACGAATCAAGTGATCATAATCATCATCATCCACCGATAAAGGACTATAAAGTGAAGGTCCCATCCAGGAGCGTCAGATTGACTGGATCCGTTGTGGCCATGATGATGCCTTGCTTTCATATGCTCCTGGCACTGTAACGGTTGCAGCCTTCAACCTCAGAACTTGTTTCTAACCTTATTTATCAAATGAGGACATGTGACGCTTGAACACACACAGTGCAGGACACACAAGCGTTGTGGAAACTTTTAAGACATTACCTCGTATTCTAAAAATGTTCTCTTGCTTTCATTAACTGTGAGATTATTTTGTGATCTGCCATCTTAATCTATATTTGTCAACAATAACTATAGTATTGATTTAACTGTACTGTATTTCTGCACACTACTTGTAGATACATGACCTGTAGATATACAAATATGCGCTTAATTGATGTTTTTAAAGATAGGTTTACTTTTGAATGGTCTGCTGTATGAACATTTAGGAGAGCCAAAGTAATTACTTTTAAGACAGATATGAGCACTTTGAGAGTTTTTTATAAGTGGCAAAATATTGAAATGATTATACAATTTGCAAACAATTTTTAACAGGACATTTCAAATATTTTCTTTCCCTCTGGTTTTTATGGTCGGTTTAACTTGACTTACATTTTAACGATGAGGGTAGAACTAGAGAGAGAAAAGTGGAAAGACATATTTTTTAATAAATAGGGTTGGGAATCTTTGAATGTCTCACAATTCGATTCGATTCCGATTTGTGGGTGTGCGATTCGATTCAGAACCGATTTTCGATGAGGAGCGATTTTTGATTCAAAATGATTTGATTGACAATGATTTTTGCTTCACTTTAAAGATGTTCAAGGGATCGTAATGATCTACTCCAGTCTGACTCGCTAATGCTAATTGGTGCGCTACTCGCGGCACTTTTATCACTCAAAAGAATGACTCCACGCTGCAAAAAAAAACTACTTTTATTGGAATAAGTTGATTGTGACATTTTCCTTCTACTCTACCACACTGCCCCTAAGTGGCCAAATCGGGTACAACATGAACAGCGCTCCAATAAAGGCACACACAAACAAAGGGAAGACAGTATGAAATAATTTACATAAAATCGATTTTGGGACATTTAAAATCGATTCTGAATCGTACTAAATGAGAATCGCGATTCTTATGAGAATCAATTTTTGGGAACACCCCTAATATATATATATATATATATATAACTCAATTAACTTCCACCATCTTTCGGACTCTGGAAGGGAGCCGTTAGGCTTGGCCAGCTTGTTACTTGACTATTCTTCCAATATACAATATTTAGATTATGAACTGCCAGGATTTTTTTGGGCCTACAGAGAAATGGAAAATGATTTGTTACACAAATGCCATTTATGTCGGGTGAATGGTTGAGAGAATATTGCTGTGCAGTCTGAGATGTGTGTACTCTTTTTGCTCACACTGGATGCCCAAGTCTTAAGTGACACAATAACAATATGACAGAAAACACAGAGTAATATTAACATCCAAAAATGTCAACGATAACAGAAACATATTTTCTTTCTGAGTTGCTCTTGTTGGAGTGCTAACTAAAAAAAACTTTTATTTTTATTTTTTATTTTTTATTTTTTATATATGAATGTTGAATGATGTTTGTGTGTCCTTACAGCACTTTTATTCACCTGCAGACTTTCCATTCCAGATTCAAATCAGCTCATTGATCGTCATCGTGATAGCCAAAGTCAACAAGAATTACAATCTTGTCTTCGTTTGAAACTCGGCAGTATCGTGTCTCAGGATTGTGGCTCTTTTCACTGGAGGAAATTCCCGCAAGTATGACTTGAGAAAACCTCCCTGTCTCTAAATAATGAAGAGAATGACTTGAAAACTAATGCTCCCCCCCCCCAGTTATCCGTTGTTGCTGGAGAATAGTTCAAATGTAGATAGTGCTTGAATGTTCAAAAGCCTTTTCTTCTGAAATTCTTGAGCTATTCCGCCATCCCTGATTCAGTACATCTGCTGTAGCAAGTTTCACCAGCACGCCAAAAATGTATAGTACAGTATAGCCGGTATAAAGACTTTTTTTTTGCAGCTCAACACAGACTTCAGTTGATTTAGAGGAAGTATCGGGGTATTTATTCACAAGATCAGCGCAATAATGACTTTAGTTAATGGCAGACGGGTATCATTGTCGGCCGTTTGCAATGTGTCAGCCTCATGCACCATATATTATGTGTTATATTTGTCTATTGATACAATTTTTTTGCTTAAAAAAAACGCCCACCTTTTTTGATTTTATTATTTTTGTAAAGAAATGTAGCTTACTGTTATTGTTTTTTAATATCCCGGGTGCCATGTGATAAACAGACCACTCATTTTGACCCTCTAATCAGACCTATTTTTTTTATGTAAACACTGCTTGGGATCAGCAGGCAGGTTATTTGGTGCATACAAAATCCAAACGTACAAAATAAACACTGTAACAAATATATATGCTAATTTAACATTGTTTTTTTGTTTTACATAGTGACAAAAATGTATTTAAGTTGTTGACTTTGCAAAAAATGCCAGGTTCTACTGAGAAATGTGAAACTTGGTATAGTACTGATTTTACCATGAAAATAAAATGTTTTCATGAGCAAAGTTTGATACATTTGAATGTTTTATTATTTTTGTTCTGTCATATTCTAAAATGATGCATTAACAGTATTTTAGTTTTTAATAAAAAAACAAATTAAAGATGATGCAACAATTCCTGATGACGTTTTGACATCTTTGTTCATTGGGAGAAATAATGTGAATGCTGAAAGCTGAACGCTAATATTAGAATGCATGTGGAGTGTTGTCATTGAATATATGGAACGATATTGACGGCTATAGACGTCAAAAATTAATTTAAACCATTTTCATTAGTTTCACATTTTCTTCCACTTTTGTTAACAAGAGTATGAAAACCTAGAAAAAAATGATTGTATATTTAGAACAGATATAAAATCCATGTTTAATCTTCAGTTAACTAGTGAAGTCATGTGATTAATTACAATAAAAAAATAAAATAATCCCCTGATACCCCTAACAAAATAAAATAAAAGATTATTAAAAATTAGGGGCATCCGAGGATTAAATAGTTTTTTTTTTTTTTTTTTTTCTTCCTTTTTTTTAAGAGCTCAGTATTGTTCATTCGGAAATGTCATCATCATTGCTCTTTTTTTTTTTTTTAAATATATATATATATATATATATATACATATATATACACATACATATATATATATATATATACATACATACATACATATATATATATATATTTTTTTTTTTGTGTGTGTGGGTGAGTATGTGTATGTGCGTGCGTGCGTGCGTGCGTGGGTGCGTGTGTGTATTTGTTAGCTCACCAGAAAACCTATTAGAAAAAAATCTCATACCGTTCACCTAAATCGAACACCAGGAGACCCGAGGGGACCGAAGAAAACCAAGGAAGGTGAAATCCAGCACCGACCAGACACCCCCCACCAGAACTCCTCCCCAGCCCAAGAAACATCCAGACCCCAACAAATCCAAAAAACATAAAATCAGGGAGGCCTTAAGAGACCAACGGAGAGACCGAGAAAAGGAAGGAAGGACAGACGAAGCCGCGTGAGATCCGCAGACACCAGCCTCCACCGATTCAATAACCTGAGGAGGAAACAGATTGTGTCTGAGTTTCGGTAGATGCTGGTGTGGTGGATCTGGCATGCATGAAAATCTCCACCAAAGAGGGGAGCCGTCGACCCCCGCCGGAACAGAGCAAGCGCAACACCTCAGGGCCCCCCAGGCCGCGGCAGCGCCAAAGGACGACCCGCGGGCCCCACCAGGGCCACCGGCCGGAGAGCAAACCCAGGAGCAGGAGCGCCCCCCGCCCCAACACGGCCCGCGCCCCCGGCCCAACGCAGCAGGACGGGGCACTGCAGGCCCACCAGGCACCCCACCGGCCCCCAACCCCCGCCCCCCCACGACCCCCCGCCCCCCATCCACCCCCGCCACCCACCCCAACCCAGCCCCAGCCGCCCCCACGCCCCCAATCCCCCAGACACCCCCCACCCCCAGCACCCCCCCACCCCGCAACCCCCACCACCGCCCCCCCCCCCCCAACAAAGCCGCCCCCCCGACCCCACCCCGACCAACCGGCAGCCCCCCAACCCACGACCCCCAGCCCCCGGGGACCACCCGCACCCAGGCACCGGCGCCGAAGAGGGGCCGGACAGCGGAGCGGAGAGGGCAGCCGCGCCCACCCCACCCCCCGCCGTGTGCAAGGACGGAACACCGGGGGCAGAAGGGGGAGATGGGGGCACCGGAGGGCGGCCGACACCCCCGAACCCCAGGATTAAATAGTTTTAATTGTAATTAATCGCATGATTTCAATAGTTAACTCACGAATAATCACACATTTTATATCCGTTCTAAATGTACAATAAAAGAATCTAGGCTGTCACACTAAAAAAAAGGTGAAACTGATAGAAATAGTTCAAATGAATTTTTGACGTCTATAGCCGTCAATGGCAATGAATGAGTTGATACCAAAAATAATTTGCTTTTTGATAAGTCAAGAGAACATTTCCCAATACTAGAAAAGCTTCTTTAAATCAGATTCAAATGCTGTAAATGAAGGGACATTTTGTTCTAACTTTTTCCTTAGCAGTTTCCCCTCCAAATACATTATGCGTTCATTACGAATTCATCCATTCATTTTCTATACCACTTTTTCATTGAACACCTTGACATTAACGTCATTTCCAACCATCATATTGTGTGAAGTAGTGAAAAAAGTCTATGTGCAGCCAAATGTAACATGACCTTCAAGCAGCAGTCGAGCTTCATAGGTTACTGCAGTGGGCTGATATAAAAATAAAAAAAAGGCAAATATTTTATTATACCGACTGAATGTTAAATATTTTATCAGCCTGTTTCTTCCAATAGTTCCCCGATGCAAGGTGGACGTTGGGCTTGTCACCTGCAGACGACTTCATCCGGCTGCATTGAGGGCGGATGTTGTGCCGGTTTCATTTATGACACCGGCTGATGCATAATTCATGCTTCCTAATTAGGTGGTAAAGCAGCAGCTTAACCGTGGAATACATTTACGGATTTTTAACATCTCAACTGATTATTATTATTTTTTAATATGACAGACGGCAAGGAAACAAATCTTTCCGCTGTGTTTTTATTCTACTTATAGTGTGTGGTGTACTCCAGATGACCAACACAGAAAATAATACCTCCAATGCATGAATTGAGTCATCACTTTCTGGATGTTTTAACTTCTGGGGTCAAATTAACCCGAAAGATAAAACATACATAAATTTGACTGTAACAGTGCGGTTAACAATGTAAAATATTGAACTGTGGAATGATTTTGAATGATGTGGGATGATATTGAAAGATATAGATTAATGTGAAATCAATGATATTGAATGTATTGAATGCTATGTGTAATAAGTCATTTGGAATCAATAGGGATTTATTTTTTGGGGGTGGGAATTTTTTTTTTTTTTTTTTTTACATTTTTATGAATTTTTTCGACAAATGGAAATTTCTGACATTGAAAAATCATTCCTAAGGTCATTCCTAAAGTAAATTAAATGAATTAAGCATTTTGAATTTGGTATGGGTATGACATGAATCTATTTTGTTGAATGTGTAATTTAGAATTAATCTGGATTTTTTGGGGGATTTTTTGGGGGGAGGGGGGTAGCGTGTATTTCAATAGTGAACCTGTTGATTTTTTGGTCAGTAGAAATTTTAGGCAAGTTGAAAATCGCTCCAAAAGTGAATTGAATGAGCTCAATAGTTTAATTTTCACATGGGAATGATGTAAACATGTAAACATTTGGGAAAATTAGATCTCATTGGGAATTAATGGCAAATTTTTGGGTGAAATTTTGGAATTTTGGGAAAACTGTGAATGTTTGTCATTAGAAAAATACTAGCCCCCATGGCGTGAATTTTGGGAATATGTTGAAATTGGAATGATGTGAATCGGATGAATTATGTGGAAGGAGATGCATGTCAAAAAAGTGGGATGCATAAAACATTAATAACGTGATATTAGTCTTGTTTAGAATTACAAGTGAATAGAAATAGAATTAGACACAATTGCTCTATCTTGCGATGATTTATGTTTCCTGTGTATCATCAGCTAGTTACACGTCGCTGACATATTTAACAAGATGCTGCAAAAGTTGGATTTCCCAGCCAACAAATCTTGGCTGCTTTATGGCTTGTAAGCCTCTTTTGCTTTGTCTCGTCTGTTGAAAAGGGGAGAGCATTTTGTACCTGGCACAGAAAGCAAATGTTAGACATGCTGAAGCAGGTTTCCATTTTTCCAAGTCCTTTTTGCGAGTGTGCTATCATTGCGGTGACAGGTCTGAACACAGCACGGGCTCTCTCGTATCCTCTCATTCGGAAGTCAAGTGGCAGGTCAAAAGGGGTAACGCGTCTTTTTCCTCCTCATTGCTGCATGCTAATGTGCAGTCAGTCAGCAGTGAGCTGGCAAGCCTCTCAGGACGGGTTTTACGCGGAACTATTTTTTTGTCTGTCGAAAGATCAGGAAGGGTAATCTCTCTCTCTGCTATCGAGGATTGTTCTGCTCTTTATCCCGAATCCGGAGGGAGAGCGAGGCAGCGGCAGAGCCAGACAGAAAGGATGATAAGAGAAAAATATTGGAAACCTTGAATGTTCAAAAGTAAAAAATGCATGAGCTACATGATAGAAAATGATTTAAAGCATTCAAGAGTGGGACGTGGTTAAGCTCGAGATATAGTGTGTGGCAAATATACAATGACAGACTGTCAGCATGTATCACTGCAATGTGATGCAATGAAGTGATATATGTTAAGCCACTGTGTCCACACGTGGATATTTCTACACTTTTTCTCCACACAGGTCGGGTTCGGGTGAGTGTGGCACCAGTTAAACATAGGCACCTTACTGGAATTTCCAGTCATTGGGAAGTGTTCATGTTCGTTGGATAGATAATCCTGCTGTGGTCTGCGCTCCATCATACCATTTACAATCAACTGGAACGAAAACAGAGGAGAAGCGGCAGTAAAACAGGCCAAAGTACGGATGTGAGGCAGGACAAAAGACGAGTTGGATATTATTTGTGGTTTGACCAAAAGTTTACCAAGATGTAATGTACCAAAATAGAATACAAATGAATAGAAAGCTTTTATTGTATTGTATGATGCAGACAAAACGAAAATGGTGTGCAATTCCAGGTTTGTGTTTCAAGAATGAAAATATAATAAAATTGAATCGAAATAATAAATACTTTAAAAGCTAAACTAAAAAATGCTAAATTATTCAGTGCCACTGGCAGTAACGGTACACGTGTTTTATGTAGTAAGTCAGGGATGTTGACTGTGCAACGTAAACAATAGCTACCTTTGATCTACAGTTCAAGTCAGTCAGTAAGGTAAAAAAAAATAAAATAATGAAGTTATTTTCTAATATTGATGTGATGTGGCTACGAGAAGGCAGTCCTCCAACCCAGTTTCAACACAGGACTGTATCTTGGACAATGTGTCACCACTGCTTGTTCCAAAACCGCAAGAAGCCAAGTAAGCAACAACATTAAAGCATTCACTACGGTTATACCCAGGGTTGGGAGGGTTACTTTTAAAATGTATTCCGTTACAGTTACAAGTTACTTGCTAAAAATTTTAGTTAGTAACGTAAGTACCATAATATTAAAGTAATGTAACAGGATTATGTTTGGATTACTTTTTGGATTACTTTTTGGATTACTTTTGGATTACTCCAATACCGAGTATGCTCATGAAGACAAAATAAAAATAAATATCACCACAATATATATTCTATACAATGTGCCCTTGCTATTTGGGTTAGGGTGATAGGGACCCGGGCAGCCTACAAATAGCAAAAATCCTTGTGTAATTAAAAAGGATATAGGCTATAGATTGATTGATTGGATTGATTGATTGATTGATGTCCATATGCTGTTTTTGAACTGTCACTGAAAGCATAGATAGATAGATCGATAGATTTTTTTTCTCTCTCTCTCTCTCTCTCTCTCTCTCTAGAAATTGTAATCCCTCAAAGTAATCCCCATTTTTAATAAATAATAAATGTACCTGTAATCTGAATACATGTTTTATTCCTGTAACTGTAAGGGAATACAGTTACATTTTATTTGTAATCTGATTACGTAACGGCGGTTACTCCCCAAGCCCGGTTATACCTCATGTGATAAGAAGAGCAACATGTGCATGGAAGTAACTGATGCTGTTTGAACAAGAACCTGATCCAGTGGCAATTAATTTGGAGAAAAATAGTAGTAAAATGTCTACGAACAAATATAATCCGTTTGAATAGCATGCCATCAAAAACAATACAAGCCTCTGATCAATGTCACGCGCGTATCGGCGGTCCCAGCGGAGTGAGCCAACGCAAGCAGTTCACAAAATGTAACACACACAGTCGGAGAAACATCCGTATCTGATCTCACGTGGTGAGTATAAAGTAGAACACAGAATGAGTTTCAGTTAAAGTCTGTCAAGAAGAAATCCTAACACCTGATTCTTTTGAAACGTATTTATGTCTTATTACACAGAGCTGGGTTAAATCCATTTAATTGCTCCGCTCTTATGGGAGTGCAAATTGAAAAGCAAGGTTTAATTTCAAAGTTGTCTATTTCCAAGGGACTTTTGACGTCTCCAAAGCCCTAACACTATTACTTTGTCATGTAAAAAGCAATTACAATGACTGCCTGAATGAAATGTGTCACCAGAGGATCCATTAACAATGTCCTCAGACTGCGATACTTTCATACAGTCACCACCCTACTTTCAAATGCATCTCAAGTTTGTTGAAGGACAACTAAAAAGGCACTTTTGTCACAAATCCGACGCCACAGAAAGTCTAGACCTTTTGCGCCATTGTAGAATGGAACACAGTCTAAGTGGCTCCCCCCTCATTCCTATTAGAACCCGGGCAGTCATAGCGTAGGCATGCGTGATATTCAGGAAGCAGAAATGAATTTGCTGGGGATCGAGAGAGATTGGTATATCACATGTGATGAATTCACATGCATAACAGAACGTATGGTATTCCACAGGGTTCAATTCTGGGGCCACTTCTGTTTTCATTTCATCTGCTGCCCCTCCCTCCCCCTATTTTTAGGATGACAATGATAATAATTAACTCAATGAATTGTTTTTTTCTACAATGATTCATAGGGATTGTCGGGCACCTGTCTGCAAAAATAGGACCCATAATGTTATTTCACTCATCCCGGTATGTAAAAAGTAAACATTAAAATTGCAAAATCGTCCTTCGGCTGTCAGTCAACTGGTTTATCGTAAATCAGCCTTGTAAATGCCGAATCATCATTACAGAGTCATAAAAAATAAATAAAAAAGCAGCGAGGGATCATTTGTAAGCCAAACAGACACCTGCTTTGAAACATCTCTCTTGAGCCAGAAACAATCTGTAACTAATTATTTCTTTGCCAGCCAAATCATTTAGTTGTCAGCTCGTGCTATTCCTTACAAAGCTGATGTCATAGTGAGGAATATTAAATTGAAAACTGCTGCCACCTTTAGATAAACCCTTCATAAAACACACAAACAAACTCACCGCGCGACTATTAGACGGTTAAGTTTGACACTTTCAAAAAGTTAACTTTACAATATTCAGTTTGCAATGCATGTGCAATGTTGCTCAAAACTTCAACGCTCAATTATTAGCTTGGTAGCTCATCGAAATTATAAGCATTTCAAAATGGTCCAAAACAGTAGTTCTCAACCCGGGGTTCGGCGGAGGTCAAGGCACGCATCCGACTCAAATGATTTGTGATGACACGCCCCCGCTTGCACGTCATTGGCCGCAGGTGATCACGCTACATTGCTTGGCCTATTTGTCCTGCGGGGGAATTTGGTCGAATAACGGCTGTTGCGTAATTTCTTTATCATTGTTATCCCTTCATACTATGTCGAGGAAATAAATGAAAGCGGTCGGAAAAATATGTGCAATATCAATGCATGAACAACTGTTTCAATTTGTTCTTTTGTAGTTATGACGCCTCACTGAAAGTGGCTGAACCATTCCCAATATATCAACATTAGAAGCCTAATTATTTCTTCTTCGAGCCACAAGTCTTTGCAGCATCAAATTATTACATAGGACTCATGAAAAACCCAACTTTCCCCATCACATCTCGAAGTTTGCCCCTTTCTCACCACTTTATCCATAATTGAAGTCTATAAATAATTGTACATACAGAAAGAGAGCTTATAATGAATAATTCTGGTTCAGATGTGGAGCTGCTGTGTCGTGCTGTCCCCATTGATGCTGTCATGTGCAAATGAATAAATGGATGTTTGGAGGAGCTACTTAGATGTAATGGATGTGGAATTGCACTAAAGCTTTTTGTCTTTTGTTCTCGGGCCGAAAGATGTTTTTCTGCGTCGCCTGACAACGTGTGACACAGAGCCGAGTTTGAAGAAGGGCTTGATGCGGTTGAAGATGATGTAACTTAAATGCTATGGCCTTTGCCGTCATCGGCGCCCGACCCCATTGGACACCTCTGGGAGAGTCTTGACGAAATTGACAGCGGACTTCAAAACACCAAATGAAGAGAACTCTTTTGAGGAAGGGTGCCCGAACCCCCCCCACCACCTTGCAAGCCCTCACTATTCCTTTATGCATCCCTCTCTCCTCCTCCACCTTCCCGCAGAGTTCTTGAGATTTGTCAGATATATGACAGGGTGGAGCTTTTCTGGTGGCCCGCGGTGGCCCAGCACCCTACCAAGACACTTTAAGGTTTTATTTCACCTGTCTGCGTGAATCTCAGCAGTGTTTGACTCGAGCAGTCTCTTCTGACAGCTTGAGAAATCTTCACTGAGAATTTGCCATTACAATGATCCTTTCTTCTAGTATTTGCTGCAAATATTGCAACACAAGCGGGTACATGACTGGCATACCTTTTTTTGTGTGTGTGAGAAAGTGCTTGATTTTATTAAGTCTGGGTGATTTATATATATTTTTTAACAAAATGTATTCTATCATTAAGACGTGTTCATGTTGCCGAGTTCCATTCTTGTTGCCTAAGCAGCTGGCTATTTACAAACTGTGAAACCTAGCAGCAGTGTTGCCACAGCTACCTTGAAAAACTAACTTAGTTACTAGGTTAAATCAAGCGATCAGCAAAGTAACGGATTACTTGAGTTTAAAAGTAACTTAGTTACTCAGTTAAAATAAGTAATCAGAAAAGTAACTATATACTTGAGTATAAAAGTAACTTACTTGGTTAAATCAAGTAATCAGCAAAGTAATGGATTACTTGAGTTTAAAAGTAACTTAGTTACTCAGTTAAAATAAGTAATCAGAAAAGTAACTGTTTACTTGAGTATAAAAGTAACTTACTTGGTTAAAACAAGTAATCAGAAAAGGAACTGTTTACTTGAGTTTAAAAGTAACTTAATTACTTAAAATCAAGAAGTCAAATAAGTAATTAAGTTAAATTACAAGAAAGTTCTTAGTGACCACAGTTAGCTTGGAAAACTAATTTAGTTACTTGGTTAAATCAAGTAATCAGCAAAGTAACTGATTACTTGAGTTTAAAAGTAACTTAATTACTTACTTAAAATCAAGAAATCAAATAAGTAACAGTTAGATTACAAGAAAGTTTTTAGTGACCACAGTGAGCTTGAAAAACTAATTTAGTTGGTTAAATCAAGCAATCAGCAAAGTAACTGATTACTTGAGTTTAAAAGTAACTTAGTTAAAACAAGTAATCAGAAAAGTAACTGTTTACTTGAGTTTAAACGTAACTTAATTACTTACTCAAAATCAAGTAATCAAATAAGTAACTAAATCAGATTACAAGAAACTTTTTAATTACTTTCAGCAGCCCCACTTAACATAAAAATGGAAATGCATTTTTAACAGTAATGTTAAAAGTGCATCTGCATGCTCGGCATCCTCATCGGGGGTCTCGACCTGAAGTGGGCGAATGTTTCACATTTGATGGCGTCTGGCACATTGGAGAGGTGTTCTCTCTCTCTTTTTTTCTGTTCAGGGCAAATGGCAAACAATGCGCGTGGCGTCGTTTGGGTGATCAGTTTGTTTTTCTTACAGTATATACCGAACACAAACGGTCTACTTGTTTTCATTAAAAACAATGTTACAAAGTGTACTTGGCAGGAGTGTGGCGTGATCAAGTCGCAGAAGCACAGTTCAGGATTGCAACACTACAACACTACCAAGCGAAAACAAATAATGCAGAGAGGAGCACGCATGGCCTTGGGGAACATCTTCACTTCAAGTGCAAGTAGCAGGAAGTCACAGAGCTCATTCTCGCTTCAAGTGTGGTTTAAATGATGGAGGAGGGTTTTGTATTTTCGTCACCAGCTGTTGCCATCCTTGTGTGCGGGTCACAAAGCGTCGCTCCTGGTGCCTTGCGACCTTGACAGCTTGGCTGCATTTGACAGACATGCAGCCAGAAATTTGGATTTGATTGTTGTGGCATCTCAATTCAGGTCCAGCAGCACCACTGGGGGGTTCCTGCTCAGTTCTATATAAACACACAAATCTTTTTCCAAGGTCTGATGAAAATGATATTGAAATGAAGGCTCTGTTGGGATCCCGTTGTCCTAATTTTTGTGTACTTTTATTAGTGTGAGCAGATGTCTAGTTTTACGCAGACATGTCCTCTTTTCGAGATGATAAAAAAAGAAGCAAACTACAACTTAAATTGAACAGCATTTCAATTCACATTTTCATTATTTTCCTTAGAAAAGGCAGAAATTTGGCAGCCGTGTGGGCCTCGCTGTGGAGCTCGCGTGTTCTCCCTGCGCTTGTGTGGCTTCACTTGGGTTAATCCATTTTTCCTCCCACATTCCAAAAAGAAATGCATGTTAGCTTAATCGAATTGCCCATAGGCGTGAATGAAACTGTGAATGGTTGTTTATCTCCAATGTGTTTTGTGATTAACTGGCGACTAGGTTAAGGTCCTTGCCCCTTAAATGAATGAATGAAGGCAGAAGTTTATATACAGTGGTTGCAAATTGGTCATTTAATTGGACTAAATATTTATCATTAAATATTTAGTTTAATGAGTCTACGCGCTAGAGTATGTGATGACATACTCTTAAATGCTAATTCCAATGAATAATGTGAAATAATGTTTGCTGTTTATATAATTCCAACCTTGGGAAATGAAGATGAATGAAAAAAAAAAAACATGACCATGTCGAGGGAAAGTAAGAAAAGGTCACTTTGCTTTTTTGGTGATACAAATAGGATACTGACCCGAAAATGTACCGGCCGTCCGAATTTACTGATGGCCACCTTGCCCCTAACTACAAAAACATTGTATCATTTCATTACTTTGAGATAAATATATATTGCTAAGCAGGGACATTTAAACATGCACTTAATGTTTGCCTCTATACTTTCATTTGGAAGAAAAATGTACGTATGTTAAAGCTCTCATTCCCACTGGTATGTGATGAGAATGAATTTCTCCGAATTGCAATCAATTCAAATCCACTTCCTGCCATTCAAATTCACATTCAATTCAACATCCTGTGGGGTGGAGTCATTTTAGTTTGTTCCACTGAATTGAATTAGGAAATTCTGAATTTTGCCCAACCCGAATGGTCACCTTGTCGTGAGTACCAAATATGCCGTTCCCTTCTGTTCACTATTCAATAAACACCTGGCAACGAGCCAAAAATGAAATTGATGCTCATTCAAAACTGAAACGCGCTGACTCAAAATCCAGTTATAAATATGATGAATTTGCACAGCGTGTGCCCAGTTTACGGAAGAACCGATCAAAAGCGTCACTTTTCTTCATACTAGAAATTATTTTGCTTTGCGACAGCAACGAGTCGGCGGAGGCTATATTTGTGAAAATCAAAAATGTTAAGATGAAAAATCTGTTCTGTAAGTTTGTGCCTGTTTTTGTGTTCGTTTTTGTCAGTTACAATTTAATGAGCTCTCCTCATAGCTAATGGCCAATCTCGAAGTGGAGACAAACACAGTTTTGTAGCTTTTTTGAATTGTATTACAGTACATGATACATTCTGCATCAGTGCTAAAAATGGAAAAGCAGAAATATATAAGTTCTTCTTGAACTGAATTCACTTTGTCTTATTTCAAGATGAACATACCTGAACCCTTAGGGTGAGAAGCTCGGTCATCCGGGAGGGACTCAGTGTCGAGCCGCTACTCCTCCGCGTTGAGAGGAACCAGTTGAGGTGGCTCGGGCATCTGGTTCGGATGCTTCCTGGAATCCTCCCTGGGGAGGTGTTCCAGGCATGTCCCACTGGCGGGAGGCGCCGGGGACGACCCAAGACACGCCGGAGAGACTACGTCTCTCGGCTGGCCTGGGAACACCGTGGGATCCCGTCGGAGGAGCTGGCTGAAGTGGCTGGGGGAGAGGGAAGGTGGGGAGGTGTTCCGGGCATGTCCCACCGGCGGGAGGCCCCGGGGACAACCCAGGACACGCTGGAGAGACTACGTCTCTCGGCTGGCCTGGGAACGCCTTGGGATCCCGTCGGAGGAGCTGGCTGGAAGTGGCTGGGGGAGAAGGAAAGTCTGGGCTTCCCTGCTAAAGCTGCTGCCCCCCCGCGACCCGACCTCGGATAAGCGGTAGATAATGGATGGATGGATGGACATACCTGAAGAGTTTAGTTGCTTCCTTAAAAAAATATCCTCCTAACCTTAACCACTAAAAATCTGTAGTTTTGGATTTGTGGTAAGTCAATGATGTACAGCATAGAAGTGTAATATTTGATATTGTTTGAGTTTTTGTGCAATTTGCAAGAAAATTTCATGAGAAGACAAAGACGCCATCAAGACATTTTACGGTAATATATGCCTAAAAAACAAAAACAAATGAGCACATTTTTTAAAACAAAATCTTTAATATTACTTTCTATTCTTTTCAGTAACAAAAGCCAAACGAGCAATCCATTCAATTACTTTAAAAAAATGGTAAGGCATGTCTGCTGTATCAACAACTTCAGTTCCAAAACACTTAAAACACTGTGCAGTGGCAGCTGTGCTCCTTGGATTATCCGATTTTGCAAATGAAACGTACAGCACCACACTCACAGCATATGTCTTAGCAAAAGTGCAATAAATGTTTTACATCGAAATGGAAAGGACTTTGCATAAAACATTCTGTAAACCCACAAACTCGAGTCAGTGGTCATTGTCGTCACTTATGAAGAATATTCTCTTTTTTTTTCTTTTCTTTTTTTTTACTTGTGAAATGCCAGAGCGTCTAAAGGAGACCAAAAAAAGATGTTTCGCAGACAAATTCAATTAAGCTCTGAAACATCTCAGACAAAGATGCCGCATGTGTGACAGTGTTGTGATAGCTTGTCGGGAGAGAATACATAAGACAGAATGAAAGGGCAAACATCGCTCTCAACACAATGGGAGAAAAGCAACTTCTTTGGGGAGATTGGACAAACTTCATAACACTTCTTTTTTTCTTTTTTTTTCTTCACATCATTTCAGGGACACCAATAAAGACTTGCTTATTCTCAGTCAACCAAAAATAGTTGTTTTTCCTTTTCTTTTTCTTTTTTACAAGCAACTATCTTGATTGGGCTCTTAAAAGTGGCAGCCTTCGTAAAGCCAGAGATGCTCGTAACACAGCTGTTGAAGCAGAAAAGCTGAGAGCATGTGGGGCCACATTTTAGGTAAATGTTTCAATCATAGTCATTGCGTTAATTTACAACAAAAAAAATAAAAATAAAAATTGTTTGGACCTTTTGAGTACAATTCCTGAAGAATTGGATTATAGGTGAATGCTGAGAGATTATATCACTGAGTTAAAATGCCAAATTTGACTTTTACTAAATATTTCAGTCTCAGTAACTGCGTTAATTATTGTTATTTTTTTTGTTTTGACTAGTTAAATTAAAGTAAATTTTACAATTCCCGAAGAATTGGACTAATGCTGAGAGATGCTATCACTGAGCTAAAATGCCAAAAATAATTGGGAAAAGTACTGGATGACATCATATCAATCTGATTGGACCCTCAGTAAGCACTTTTGATGTGATCTGACATTCTAGCATACGGTGCAGATGCCCGGTGGGCCGGCGTCTTTTGGGGCTCACGCTATTTAACTACTATTGTCTTCCATTTTACCCCCCAAGAGACCGACCCGCAATTTAAAGGTAGTGGCCCATTAATCTGTCTTTAGAATAGAACGTTTAGATTTTTGCAGTGAATGTCAAGTATATCTATTATTTTCACACAATAGCAATCACACATGGCTGAAAAGTATCAGTCCATCCAAAGTCATTGTTTCATGAAATATAATAAAGACATACCCAGAACCTTGCTCAGCACATTCATAATACAAGCGGAAATAAACCTAAGCAGCAAAAGCAGTGTTTAAATTGTGAAGAATGAAGAGATGTTTGTGTCATTGTGCTTTTTTTTAGACATGATTTGAATGAAGGGCCCATTAATCGCAGTATTAAAAACGGTGTCGGCCCTGATTGGCTGCTAGCTGGCAACTGCATGAGATATAAAAACTCTACTGCATAAGCAGAGCAACGGCAAATAAAACGGCTTTATCTAGTAAATGAAGCTCAGCAAAACTTTTATTATTAATTTTTTTTTTACTTCGACTTGAACCTGTTTGCATTATGAGTCAATTTGATTTGATGAGATCCTGAATGTGGATGCCGAGTATGACAAACGATGACTTCTCAGCGAGCATGCGTGGGTGTGGGCGGGTCCAAATGTTAGGGCTGATTTTTGTTGTTGTGCCAATCGAGCTCTGCCTTGAGCTGTGCATAAATAAAAAGTAGAGTATTTTATATGATTTAGTTCAGAAGTGATTATTAGCTAATCAGTCACAAAGAGGCCAGTTATTTTGTTGTTTGGCTGAGAATGTATTGTATAAACGCTTGAATCTAAAAAGGCGATTTTTTTTTTCCTATAAAATAATTTTTGTCACAAACAATTGAAATTCAGTCAGCGTTTGCGCACGTAGATAATCTAAATGTTTTCCCATTTAACCCCTTCAAACCCAAAGATGGTTGCAGTGGACATGACATATTCACGTGTCGAAAACAAATAAAACGTAAAATAATTTGGATGATGTCAACACTTCTGGTTCATGATTGGATCTTGAAGTTGATTTGATGTTAAAAATTTTGCATATAAGCTTGGTATGCTTACAATACATTACAGCCATATTATCCTGGAGTCCGCTATAACAACTAAAAACATGAGATAACCCCCCCCCCCAAAAAAAACCAAAAATAAAAACACATGTTGGAAAAAGTCCAAATCTGCAAAAAATAAAACAAAAAAAGGTGCCCAGCAGGAAAAAATGCAGGTTTGAAGGGGCTAAATTGCTGCGATATCATTAGACATCACTCTCTCATAGAGCTGACGAAAGATTCTAAACGAGTGGCGCACTTGCTGAGAAATAAACATTTCTAAGCAGTTTGAGCTTCATGTCCCCCAACTATGCAACGTTCTGCTCATCTATTTCCGTATGGCTCACAGTTTCACACTGGAGAGTCTTGTCCCTGATTCAATTGCACCATGCTGAGCTTGCTGCTGGTCACCTCCTGCTAATGCACGTTCTGCACACAACGAGTTGACACAATTCATTTGCTTCTCTGTCTGTCCTGGACTCCAGACTTTTCGTTTTTTTTTTTTTTTTGCACTCTCTTCGGTAAACCATATGGTCAAACACAAATACTTTTAATTAGCTGCAAATGTTGTCTCAATGGATGAGTCGTCAAATATTTGCTGATTTGAGAGGACAACAGGAGCGCCACATTTCCGTTGTGCTTGTCATCATTTGCGTTTAAGAACTTTTTAAGGGCAACGGCCGTGAGGGAAAAGTGCTTTTTCTCCCTCTGGAGAGCAGCGAGGAGAGGAGTAATGTTCCATGGCCGCTACATGGAACGTGTAATCTGTTTGAGAAGCTCACTGCAGCTGTTAATTCGCTCGAGAGGGAAGGCTTTGGGAAAAAGTCTCCGCTGAGAAAAGAGACTGACTTTTCAGGTATTTATCTTTCGACACACTGCATCATCGTGACTCCGCCGCGCGACTGCGAACATTTGCCCCTCTTTTATTGGCATCCCTGCATCATGTCTGGAACTTGGCTTTTTTTTTTTGACCCAAGGTCACAAAAATGATACGTTATGGGCCACGGCACATAAGCTTTTATATCATGTTGAGGTCAAAGTCTGTAAGAGATAGACAGAGGAATGTGGAGTGACCTTAGTCGTTTGATTAGCAGCACATCACTGTAACGTACGTCGGCGCTCAGCTTAGTATCGAATTGACGGCTTTGTGGATTTGTGCAGAGAGCATAACGCTGACTTATATTTGGAAGCTGCGGTCTGACGGTTAAGTAAACATGAGAGAATTTCTAAAGGAGGCCACAATTGATATATGGTGTACGAGCTTCTAAGAACAAATAATAACACTGGGGAACACAATTTTTGTTGCGTTAGGCCTGACATCTGAATTTAACAAATTTTTGTGCACGGAATTCAAAACTGATCGCAGTTTTTCTCTAACACGTCAAGTTTTTGAGGTATTAGGAGTCTTGTTTAACCCCCCCCCCCCCTCCAAAAAAAACCACTAGGATAGAATAGTTACAAGCTTTGAAAACTAAAAACACTGCAAAAACGAAATCTAACTTACAGGTTAACAGAATAACCAGCACTAACTCTCTTAATTCCTACTATGCTAGCTTTCAGCAGATATTGCTAGTGTTGTGCTATTAGGAGCTGCACACATCTCTCATCGTCTCAATTGTGACTGCACAAACAAGTTCCCACGTAGCTGTAGATGAGTCCAATCGTAAAATTAGCTCTTCTTGCTACAGTCTTTCTACAGCTAATCGGTGGAATTTTGCTTATCCAGGTGGTAAGGTGTGGGTTAACAATTTGACGTGCTAGAAAAAAACAACGAACTGCAATTCAGGAATCAGCACACAATTTTTAGTTGTTATCAGCATACAAATCTAACTGAACTTTTTTTTTTTCAAATTATTCCCCGGTGTAATCGAAGCAAGTTAATAATATATCATGGATAGATTTTTTTTCTTTCCGAAAGCTGGTCACTGGCAATTTAAGACATTCTGCTGTTTCTTGCCTTTCTTTTATAGGTGACACGTATTTAAGCAAATAGTTATTCGTCTCCTAAACCAAAAAAAACTGTAAAGGAAACACATAACAATTAAAGCTAGGTGCAGCTTGATACCAAAATTCCAATGATTGGAAAAAAAAAAAAAAAACCGAGGTATTTTGATTAGTGTTTCTTGTATCATTAAAACGAATCAAGCCACCAAAGCATATCTGTGTAAAGCATTTTCCTCGGTGCACCCCAAGAGCCCTATTTTGGAGAGCACATGTGCCAGAAGCCAGATATGTCTGAATGAAAAATCTGACCTACTGATATATAATCAATTCACTAAAATCCAAAAGCTTTAAAAGCCTGCATTGAAATGGATAAACAAAGCATATCTCAGCCTTATTTCCTTGCATGCACACAGTAAGCATTTTTTTTTCCTTTCTGTCCAAACTGAACACAGTCGCAAAGTTACTGTCCAAAGAAAAGAAAAACACATTCCTTCATTATCTGGAAAACAACCGGCAGAAACACCGAAATGTGCGCTCATTTTTAAAAACGTACTCCAAAACAATTGAGTGAACGCCCCGGCCACCATTTTGTTCAGAGGCGAAAGCTTTTTCAGTTTCGTCACCGAGCATTCGTCTGGGGATGACGAGGACGCAGCACTGTACTCATTTCAGTCCTAGCACACAGTCAGCCACTCTCAACAGGGGGTGTGTTCCCGAAGCTTCTACAGGTCTTGGTGAGGGAGCAGCCGTAGAACGTGCTTCAACATACTGTATGCAGCAGCATAGTAGTTAGTGAGCAACCGACACTCGCGTATTATCTCCATCTGGGCTGCGTCGCGCCGAATGACGCTACGAGGGCGGTCATCAATAGTAATTGCGACGGTCGGTGGGAGAGCGTCTTGCCCGCCGCTGCCGTGTGTACGTCGCTTCTGTCGGCCCCGATCACAGGCGCTTCGGATCCCACGTGAACGGCCTCGGTCGTGCAGCTGTCCGAGCAGCCGCTGCCGCTGCCGGAACTGCTGCCTTCGTCACCTGGATGGAGAAAGCGCGCGTTCATTTTGACTCGTGTGGCGAATGTTAGCACATCTTGAAAACATGTCCTCCAACTGAAGCGATAAAAATAAGTCGTTTCAATTTGGTTGTTTTTTTCCAAGTATGAAAATATGACCGCTCAGAGCTTATTCTGTGACAGCTCCCCCCTATGGTGACAGGAGGAACAACACGTTGGACTGGTCTGCGCATAGTCATGTCATCTTTACCACATTTAAAATGGCGGCGTCCTGTTTGTGATGGGGGAAATACTTTTACATGACGTAACGATCGGTCGTAATTTGAGGCATGTAAAAAAACGACCTCTGTGGTCGTCGCCATCTTGCTGATACTTTTCTTTTCCCGTGTCTGACTGGAAAGTCTTGGTTCGCCAAAACATATGATGACAAAAGTGCGTGTCATATAGGCAGGGCTGAACAACATATACATTAGGCAGAATATCCTTCGGAATCTATAAACCCAATTGTTCATTTAGACTTGCCTAAAATAGTGGAAACCTGTAAAAAACGGAATGAATCCAAAGCATCGGCTGAAACCGCATCCAAGCAAAGAGCCGTCTCATTTTGGCTGTGTTGCTTGGGGACATTTAGATCCAATACAACAAAGTTGAATTGGTCCTGCTCTTAACGTGTCAAGGATGCAAGGAAGCAAGGAAGGACGGAAAAAGAATATACTAATATTGGAAAAACAAAACAAACAGAAACCAAATTTGAATGAATGTACAAGGTGCAATTAGTTGAAAATAGTACACATAATCTATGAAAAAGGATTCACAGAGGATCCTGAGATCCACACTGCATCCTGTTGTGATTAATTCACATTAAATGTCCCCCAAATCGTGTGTAAGACAATTGTACTACACTCCTTGTTTTGTATTTTTTGTTATTCCCGTAACAACCACAACCAATTTATTTTGTCTCTTCTCACTTCTCTTGGCAAGTTTTTCTTGATAAACAAGAGATAATGTACTATTGCCTGCGTCACCGCGACAATGGCGATCCGTTAACCTAATGATGCCATTCTCGCCTCATTTTAAACTGAGGCATCCTTTTTCGGAGATGCATGATGTGTTGCCGTGTGATGAAAAAGCTGACATCCTCATTTGAAAGCGGTGGTTCACATATAATAATCAGCGCACGTGTTTGCACATCACGTGCGCGCATCGTATTATAAACATACATGCACAACAACAAATATATATATACTGTATAATGATAGCAACGCTTACTGGAGTCTTGGAAGTAGATGTCATTTCCGTTGTATGCATTTTTCAGCTTATTGGTCATCACCCGCAGTGCCATTATTTGTTGCCGAATTAATGTGTCTGGCCTGGTGATGTCCAAGTTCACCTCTGGGTTGTTCACCTGGTTTGTGAGACCTTCCTTCACCACCTCTGGGAAATACCTAAAAAAAAAATATCAGAACAGATTTTGGCAAATGTCGTATCACGTTTGATTGAAAGGTCTGTTATTGGTCGTTAACTAGAAAGTAACAACTGGAGTTTTTTTTTTTTTTTTTTTTTATTATAGCAAAATCATGTAAATAAAGCACACCTTGTTAGTGATGAAGCAAAATTATATGTAGATGATTCCATTATACACCGTCCACTCATGCCTTGACTGTTAATGAGGTTTTACTGTTGCAAAGCAATTGATTCCCTTTCCAGATTTAGTGGTGTTTAAAAACAGTGCTGGCGCAAGCAAGGGAATTAACATCTTTTATTGCACCATCTGTGATTTTGTTATTTGCGGGGAGGGGGGGGCAAAGGGTATAGTGTGGTAAAAATATTCAGCCTGTCTTTCCGGTTGGCTGTCAAAGGAAGAAGCAGCAAGTCCGATCTTCTGCACAGCTCAGTGATCTCCACACTGCAGTGGTAATAACTGAAGTTCAGACTCCTCCGGGTATTGGAATCTTGGCGCGTGTAGCAGTTCTCCATATAAGCACTAATTATTGTACTTTTAGAGGGAGAGTTAATCTAGTAACACGGTGTTGCCACTTTAATTCCTAGCAAAGCGCGGTAACCAGACAGCTGGCCTCGCTTTACTACGGTTCTAAAGAGTCACAAAAGTCCTCACCTGGCCTTGGTGTGACTATTCCAACACTGCTCCTCATCAGATTCTGTCAATTTGCCATCGGCGCAGATGTCATCTGGTAGATTGGACCAGAACCTTTTGGACACCTTCAGTTTCTCTTTGATGTCAATCACCTGCCGCAGGCCAAAACAGAGCACAGGAATTTACATTACCTTGATATTTACTTTACTTGTGGAAGGCTTTAAGGGTCAGACGGATTGGTTTGGTTCGTAGGCGGTTTGCTGCATTATAGAACGATAACAAAAACATTCACTGGCTAACTTGCGTGTAGCTGCGCAATCTTGAGAGATACAAAACAAGAGTTCTCAAAATGATCATTTTAATTGACACAGGGGGCAGCAGCGGCTCTATTTTGATGAATGAGCTTCTCACCCTATCTCAGGGCCCGGGGCACCCTGCAGAGGAAACGTATCCAAGATCTTGCTCTTGAGGTGACTGCATTACTTTGTGACTAAGAAATGGACTTATGGAAACCATCTGTTGTTTATCATGTGAATAAGTCAGCATGTCAATTTGTCAATAAAAAGTCACTATAGTCTTGTCACTATTACGGGGGGGGAAAAATCATTTGTGTTCCCTCAAAAATAACTTTGCGTTCTCGCGCATTCTTTGCATGCCCTCGCAAAAAAAAAAAGAAAAACAATTGCGTTCCCTTGCAGTATTTGCGTCCCCATTGCAAAATTTTTTTTTATTTTTTTTTTGGGCATTTTTATTTAATTTTATTTTTTTATTTTTATTTTATTTTTTAAACAAGTTGATATACTTCCTGGTCAACTTAAGTGTGACCAAAAGCGACGAGGATGGCGCGTCTACAGGAGTGGGAAAGCTTAATCTAATTTAATTTTGCAAAGGTACTGCTGTAGATATCTGTGCTACGGTGCCGCCGCCTCTCACCCGCGCATTCGCTACACTATACAAAAACTGACCCGAAAGTACATAAACGCATATAAATAAATAAATACATAATAAGGCGTCCACACACTCCACTCGCAAAAAAACTGCATTCTCGCATTTATTGCGAGGGAACGCAAACGTTTTTACGAGGGAACGCGATCTTTGCAAGGGAATGCATTTTTTTTGCGAGAGAATGCAAGGGAACGCAAATTATTATTATTATTTTCTCCTACCATGTCACCCTTAGGGGCTCCGTAGCCTTTGACCATTTTCAGTCCCCAAGACGACTGAATGGCATCAAATTAGAAACACTGGAAGTGTTGCGTAATTAACCAAGTCAATATGGTAACAAAATGCAACACAACAGAATGTAGCAGAAAACAAAACTGTCATCTCTGTAAGAATATTTTGACATATATCCGGCAGGTACGTGCATCACTTCTTTTGTTATTTATTCCATCAAGAGAATTTGCATTTGCTTTTCTTCCCACCTGTCTTGTCCACTTGCATCCATATTGTGTTTGTCTTTGATTCTTACAAGAGAGACGCGGGGTTTCGGCTTGAATATTTGGAACAAGTGCTCGCCCGTGACTGATTCCATCTGGACTCAGCACGAAGTTTTGAGTGGGCGAGAAGCGAACATGAGGGTAAAAACGCGGGGACCCGTCATGAACAGATGTTGTTACTGTTGCGTCTGATATCATGATAACACAAGTTCATCGGATCACCAGTCTCAGAAACTGTCACGAGCCAATTAAGATCCGATACAAGAGATGTGCTACAACTGTTATAATTTCCAAGCAAAAAATAGCTCGTTTGATTTTAACTAGTTGTAGTAAGTTAAAATGAATGAAAATTAAAAAACGTTGACTGCAGTTCAGTTCAAACCACAAAATATTGGATTTTCTAGTCTCGTGTATTCCCTGTTTTCCATACATTTTTAATTTGCTGTCTCACTTACTGCACCCCTGAAGATGGAGAGTTGAAAAATATATGCGAATGCAACGAGTTTATAATTAGAGTTTAGGCATAATCAATCAAAATGTTGAGCAGCAGATTGATGGACTTCTGTGCAAGAAAGAAGCTTTGCAGAAAATATTTTATACGTTTCATATAAGCCAATTGTGCACAACATGATGAAATGAATTTGGCCAACCAAGTGAACAATCACTGCAGTTGGATTATTGTACAATTCACAATGAAAACTCTTCCCTGGCTGCAGCATAAAGAGCAACCCCCCCCCCCCCATCCCCACTCCATTTTCGGTTTCAAGCTTCATTTAAGAAGAATACTGGAATAGAATACAGTACATTTACTCTTTAAATATAAATGATACTAATCCCCAGGACGCTTGATAATACAGTATGTTTCTTAATCAACGTTGAGCTCCTCCTAACCGCATTTCCTGAATCCCCCCTTAGCTAGTGTCTTTCATCTTTCTTATTCGAGCACAAGCCTCAGCCAAATTCAGAATCACATTTGGCCATTATTACAAGTAGACAAATGTCAAGTGAGTGGGATCCGTTTGCTGCTGGAATTAATAAGAAACAACAACCTTGTTATGAATTATAACAATATATGTTATTGTCATTGTAGAACGCAACGAAATTGGACACATTAATTATTGTAAATATTTTAATTTATATAGTAGCAACCTATCGTCCTGTAATTTATCGAGAGTAACACACAGTTTTTGCTTAAAAACTTTAATTAAAATAAATCATTCATCCAAAATTCGAGGTGGGCTATTATAGGGACCAACACTTAGGAACAAGGAAACGGCAATTTATAAAAAAACAAAAATGCCTTAACCCATGTCAAACTGGGTACCCCAGATGGCAACAAGTACAGTACAAGTATTTGTTCGCCATTTCACGACACTTGCCACTCAATAAATGTCGGAACATATCCGGGACTTTCTACGGTCATGACAGCTCGAATGTTGACAGTCAAAACTGTCCGCAAGATAAGAGAAGTTCTATTTACACACAAAAAATAAGAGCGCAAAGACAAATTTCAGGTGCGAATAATATACAAGTTTGTGTTCTTATCCAGAAAATACGGTAACATGATAATACTAAACTGCATGTATCTGCTTTTATCGAGTGTTTCTATGTAACCACTTCTTGTGCTTATTGGATTTACTATATTAGCATTCAAGCCAAAATAATCCTCATGTAGAATTATAATCCCATTACGTTTGTATTTCTAACAATTGTTCTGAGGTTCTTTTCCTTTTCTGCTCACATTGTACAGCGAGCTGTCTCAAGAGAAGAGCTGACTCTGAATTTCTTCTCTAGAGACTTCTCCTTTCTTTTATGTCCTCAGAGTTTGAGGGGAGTTTTATGTCCGCTCCCATCATAGAAAACTGTTGCTAGACCCCGAAGTGAAACAATGTACGCTCACCAGCCAAAAATTCGGGAACAATCGAATGAGTATCAAAAAGAACTATGCTCTATAAAAATAATCATTTTGATTGACACCGTCAGATTTACATTTGCATTTTATTATTGTTTGTAGCTATGACATAAAATTTACACAGTTTCTAGTAAACGTTTAGAAATCGACTTTACTACTATTTCAAAATTAAGCGTGAATCGAATTGAGGAAATGCCGATGCGGGAGACAGGCCTCGGGTACTAATTGTAATCTGGAGACCAAAGCACAAATACTATCATTAGGTTAAAGACATTCTGATGTGAGTTTGGTTCTCCACCAGGAGGCGATGACCTCAATAACCAGCCGCAGTATTGATCAGAGCAGGGTATGCTTGGCTATTTTACTTGAACTCATCACACTTATGTTATATCAATACGGCATATTTAAACGATCCATTCGAATCATAATGTGTCAGAAAGGCATTTTCAAAAATAAATAAATCCTTGTACTGAGTATTGATCAATATGACAATAATGTTTGTATGAACTGCATAGCGTCATGTGGAATCCAGACAGTATAAACAACTGCATATTCCATGTATTAGAAAAGGGTGGATTGAGATGAATATATGTAATGATTTCCATTGGAAAACTTCATTTTGCAGTCAGATAAACTACAAATGAAAATATCAATGTTTCAACGCCACACTTCTTTCTGCAGGACTCAAAATAAAGGCAATGAGGTTTTCCAGAAAGGATTGAGAGGAGAGTTGTAGATTCTTTCTCTGAACAGATCCCCGGGCGCCGGAGTATCCTCTTGCTCAAGTGTGCCTTGCTATCTGTTTGTGGTTTTCTGATAACTCCAGCAGTTAGCTAAAAAGAAGGTGTGAGAGGTTGATGCTTATGCTTTTCTGGGGTGGGGGGGGGGGGGGGGTTCAATCTTTGACATGCATAAGCAAGGGTCAAGGCAATATGTGCAGAGAGAAATTTCTAAGAGCCACAGGGCGCAGGACTCCGACCATGACGCTGAGCATATTAAATATGTTTGGAAGATTGACCCTCAGCAGTAAGATCAGAGAGAGGTTTCAGGGTAAAATACTTAGTTTGCCTGTACAGTTGTGATTGCAATGGGTTTAAAATCGTACATCTTTTTCTCTTAAGGAATAGTTCAATACCAGACTGTAATTTTTGTCGAAAACTAAAAAGGAGCAAGTTGTCACAGAAATTTGGGCAGAGTTATCAAGAGAATAGTATTTTCTTCTTTTTCTCCTTTGCAAAGGAAAATGTAGCAATGGGGTGTGTATCTTGAGATGTAGCGTTTCCCAGGGAGAAACAAACGCTCAGTCTTTTCAAGACTGAGTTTGAGTTGCTCGACGCTGGCACATTAAAGGCACGCAGAGACGCGTCGTCCCCTTCGTGGGCTCTGTGGGGGGAAAGAGATGAAGAACGGAGTACTGATGAGAGTGACTGATTTAGTGAAGATGGGAAATGGCACTGATACTCAGCTCTGAGGGAAAAGCCGGGTTCAAATTGTGGACATTCTGTAGACTCTGTTATTCAGGTATTGCTAAGCTGAACCCAAGAAGTCGGGCCAAATGAATAACCTACGACGCAACCCCCAAAATTGGGTTGTTTTGCACAACCAACACGGATGACTTGACGCCTCCCGTTGTTTTTTTTCCTCCTCAACATAAAAAAAATGGTTGTTTTCGTGATTTAATCATTTGACCCAAGTTTTTGGGTTGAATAAATAACCTAAATAGTTGGGTTATTTTTATGTTCAATAACCCATAAGGGTAGGTTATTTCAGTTTCTGGGATAAACATGCAACCCGAAAAGTTGGGTTACTTTTGTCTTGAATAAATAACCCCACAATTTGGGTTATTAATTTTTTTTTGGGGGGGGGGGGGGGGGGGGGTTAAATAAATTACCCAAAAAGTTGGGTCAGTTTCTTTTTGACCTAATTTGGGTTTGACCCAAATGTTTTTAGTGTAGCAACAAATATACACCATGCACGTCACACATCATGAGAGCTAAGTAGAAATCGTTCTTATTCTTACTATTATTGTCAACTTAGAGGATCCTCAACGGGGAAGACGTTTTCACGCAGCATATTCATGTTAAACAAACCATGGCCTGCCTAATATAAGCACAGATGGATGTTTCAAACCCGGCCGGTTTCATGTCTTATCCCGAGGGTACAAATTCCATTTGGGGAAAGGGCTTCACAAACAGATGGCTCCTTATCTGGTAAACTTTCAAAGCAACTTGAAAACTAAGTTGGTTACGGTGTTTTCCAGTACAGTAAAGATTGTTTTCTATGAACTAAGTGCAGAAATTCTTACATTGCCAGTTAATTAGTACAACTAAATAAATGGGAAATAAGATATCACAAAAGTGGGATTATTAAATGAAAATAAAAGGAGAAAACATAACTGCAAATAAGATTGCATTGCAAGGTTAGCTTTGCACACAATGATCAATAATTTGCCAACATGGATTTCCTTAGTCACGCTGACACTTATTTCAATTTGCCAGCCTATCAGTGCAGATGAGGAAAAGCCTGTGCTGTGGCAAAGCAAGGTTGTCACCTTCTTTCCCAGGTTGGATGATGTGTTGTGCGAACTTTGTACAGGGAAAGCGCGAGCCAACAGCTGGATGATGAACAGGCGGTGGCATCCTGGCAGACAAACTCCTCAGGGGGTAAAGCAGACACGTTTGACGAATCACCGGTTTGGGTCCAAAGGGCCCAAATGGGAAATTGCTCCCCATTTAGTTGGAAAGTTGTGAAGTCATAGTAAGATTGAATGCCAGCTGCAAGTACACTGGTATTTATTATAGTTATATATATATATATATTTGTTTAAGAACTTTGTGGTATTGACTGGAACAATCCATGACAAAGTCTCGACATACAATACCAACAGGTTTAGTTCATTCAATTTCACGTGAGGACATTTCTCTGCCATCAAAGTCAGCAGTGACATTAGCTCTGATGTGTTTGGATTTTAAAGTAGTATTTTACTGACTAATGCATGACAGAATTCAGAGATAATTAATCTTACAGGTTGACTGACAGATTATTAACCAGACATTAAAATATTCAAAGCTGCCCAGCCTCAAATTACACTGCCTTTCCCTTATATGTTGTTGGCAATGTATGCTGTATTGATCGATGCTTTCCGTCTTTGAAAAAAATGCTCAAGCGTGAGCTGCTTGCAACCGGTCGCCATTGTTGCTTCATCAGCCATTGTTGCATCATCAGCCATTGTCCCCTCAACACTCTAGCCCCGCCTCACGTCTTCTACTGACGCCCACGGTGGGCGGCCCACCCAATCTTGTCCAAAGAGAGTCATCGCTGACATCTAGGGGCCACAACGAGTCATTAAACTAACTAGATCTGCTTGATACTTGATACACAGCTGCCCAAGGCTTTCCTCCACCCGTTTCCCAAAAAAAACAAAAAAAACATAGTGAACGTCTTTTAACGTCCTCGGCGCCCCTCCGTAGGTTTTTACTAAACGTTTTATAACGTTTATGGCGGTCAAAAAGTTAATTATTTATTTATTTTAGAAAATGGAACAAGGTGTCACTCAGAGTGGCCGCATGGCGCCCGTGGGCCCACCCTTGTTCTATAAGATGCAAGAGTGTTATTGTGCAATTAATGAATAGGTTTCATACCTAACTGTAGTTGCTCATAAGAAAAATAGATCTCATCCACCTTGTTGCCTGGTTTATTATTTAAACTTCAGCATTTTTTGGAACATAAAATCAGTTTGTTTATTTTTTTTCTTTTTTTTTCTAGAGAGAGCTCATTATTGTTCATTCGGTAATCTTACCGATGAGACATGTCATCGTCATTGCTCTCTGTCTCGCTCTTTTTTTTCCTCTTTTTCTTTGTATGTGCGTGAGTATGTGCGTGTGTGTGTGTGTGTGTGGGGGGGGGGGGGTGCATGTATGCGTGCATGTGAGTGTGTACTCATTAATTCACCTAAAACCTATAAAAAATCTCATACCGTTCACCTAAACCGAATACTTCAGAATCCATCGAGAGTTGTGAGGTTGTCAGGAGACCCGAGGAAGGATCAAAGAAAAGAAAGGAAAGTGAAATCCAGCACCGACCAGACATCACCTACTACCCACCGGGTTACCAACCAGAATCTTTCACCGACCCCAGAAACATCTAAATTCCAGCAAATCAGGGAGACCTCAAGAGACCAAAGGAAAGACTCAGGAAAGGAAGGAAGGATCAGTTGATTTCTGACAGAAAGCGCAAAGTGACTTAATCCCTCAGTGTCGCCCATTAAAATGATTATTCAAAATAGACTCAACCCAAAGCCTCAGATTGTTTGCACATGCTTCTGTCAGACATAATGTTAAGTATATACAGTATTACTTCAAAAGGTAAAAACTTCCATAAACTTTTATTATTTCAACTTTTATTATGTAGCAGCTATACGGACAAAAAAAATCTGCGAAGACACGGAAGAGGAAAACGAGACCGAGACAGAAACTACCGCAGCAGCCTATGCCGACAACAGACGTGCGTTTCATTTCTCTGCATTTGAACTTTGTTTGTCTCAGTGAGGTTTTTTGAAATGTGAGACAGAGAAGCCACACAAAAATGACAGCAGCGGGTGTGAACGACTGACGGCCATTAAGCTCGAACAGATAAGACAGGAAATCTATTAGGAAGTTTTTGTGCCAACTCAGTCAGAATTTGATGGTATTGTCAACATAAAATCATGCTGCGGTCTTTTGGAACAAGACTATAAATATGATACCAGCATCAGCCTCTGTCTTCATACACGTGAGCAAACAACGTAGTCAACTATGCAGCAAACTCACAAATGGCTTGAGACTTTGACAAATCACGCCTCGCCCGACAATGAAGAAGCGGTTCACTATAATTGGTGTCTTCGCACCTGTGTTGTATTTTGTCTTCATTCAACTGCGTGGGAGTGAAGCAATTAAGTCGTAGACAATGTAGACAAAGCTCAACATTTTTTCTTTTTGGCCTCTTTTTCTTTTTTTCTTTTTTTTTATTCTCTTTTTTTTTTCTTTTATAAAGAGCTCAGTATTGTTCATTCGGAAATGTCATCATCATTGCTATTTATTTTTTTTTTATAATTTTTTTTATTATTATTTTTTTTAAATATATATATATATATATATATATATATATATATATATATATATATATATATATATATATATATATATATATATACATACACATATATATATATACATATAAATAAATATATATATATATATATATATATATATTTTTGTATGTGGGTGAGTATGTGTATGTGCGTGTGTGCGTGCGTGCGTGCGTGCATGCGTGCGTGTATTTGTTAGCTCACCAAAAACCTATTAGAAAAAATCCCATACCGTTCACCTAAACCGAACACCGCCGTCAGGAGACCCGAGGGGACCCGAGGGGACCAAAGAAAACCAAGGAAGGTGAAATCCAGCACCGACCAGACACCACCCACCGGGCCACCCTTCTTTTTGGCCTCTTGAAGAATGCATTGCTAATTCATTTGGAAATCTGTTAGAAATGAGACCAATGGGAAGGGCAGGCAGTTCTTTTAAGCAACTGCGATAAGAAATGAAGGAGGAACACATAAAAATTCCCCTAAAGCGAACATAAAATATAAAAACGCTTGACCGTAACTGCTGGAATTAGAGGAAATACCCTCTTTGTTGGAAACGGCTTTTAGAGACCCGCAGCCAGAAAACATCACTTTGATAAAATTACTTCTCATCCACATTGCAGCAAAGTAAAAAGGTTGCACCAAGGCTGCATTAAAGATTAATACACAATTTGGCAAACTTCATACGTCTACCTCTTGCTTCTATTAATTTGAGCAAAATATTTCTTTGCTTACCGACAGCTCACTAACGACTTTCTGATGTCATAGCCAGGATGCTCCCCAGATGTTGTTCACTTCATTGCAATGTTTTGTCAACCCAACTGCGCGTCACCTCTGCTTGTTTATTGGTCAGTAAGCACAAAATATTATATGAGCAAAATCAGTGATCATTTTTTTGGTCTTAACACTTTCTCTCTTTTTCCTCCCGTGCTGCACCCAGTTTGGGGCTCTTGAATGGAAAAACGGATCTGCAGGCATTGTAAGAGTTTAATTGGAGCTGAAGCTGGATTAATCGAAAGCAAACTAAATGGTTTAAAGCAATTTGGCTATGTTGCCATTGGTCATATTGTAATTGGCAGTCCCTGTTGAGCAGAATGATTTTCTCAAAAGAGTTGAGAATGTTTTGCTTCACCCCCCCCCCCCCCCCCCAACGCAGTCAAAGAAAAAAAAAAAAAGGAAGAAGAGTTTTCTAAAAGCTTCTCAAGAAGCTTGCTGTGGACCGCAGGGTCAATAATCTAAATGTCGTTCTTGTTGACAAAAAAAAAAAAAAAAAAATTGTCTGTTTGTTGGAGGATGCTGGTTTCCTTCTAAATCACTGTCAAAACCTCCAAAACTCAATTTGCCTGTACTGTAATGTGTGTTCTGCTTCTTTGTGTGCGTTTTTCTTTTTCTTTCATTGGTGTGCTTTTTTTCTTCTTTTATTATGTTGTGAGGTGACCTTGAATGGCCCCTATAAATACAATAATTATTGCTCTTATTATTTGGTGCAATTCATGCAACAATATCAGAGTGAGAATTGAATTTCCCTCCAGGGGTATTTGAGTGCCACACTGAACTGCCATCCATGGCCCCACAATCATCCTGTTGATGGAAACACTTGAAAAGCAGCGAAATGTGCAGTACTTTGTCTCTTCGGGCATTGGGGAAAGAGGTTTACTCGCTGAATGGGCTCCGACAACAGCCTGTCTCTGTTTCACGGGCGAGTTAAATGACAACATAATGATTGTTATCTTAAAGAGATTACAGACTACTGAGAACACGATGATGGATATTATACTCAATTTCTTCCATTAAGCCATCCTAAATTGTACAGCGCTCCTCTAGCAATGGGTCTACTCCTAATTTAATGTGATCTTTTTTTTGTACCAAAACCAAAGCATGTGGAGCAGCAATTTCATTCAGCTAAATTTGATCACATCAGTGAGATAACATGCAAGGTTGGGGAGCGTTCACTTTTCACATGCATTTTGTGTTACCAGAATGTTCCAATTGCAAACTGCCACACTTTTGTCTATAGGTCAGGGGTCGGGGGGGCTGTCTATATGTGGCTGGCCTCATTCATTTTTTCACACTTCTGCAAATATAAGAGGTGGCATAATCCCAATTAACTGTCGCTTGCTCACCAGCCAACATCTGACAGCCAGAGTGCTGCGTTTTGACTTTAATGATAAGATAAAGTTATTTATACTTTATCTCCCATAAACAATGCACAATGCAATTCAACCTCTGCATTTAACCTATATTTGAGGAGCAGGTATTTAATAAAAATAAGACATTAGCAAACATTTACTTTGGAAAACTAAACTAAATTAGTTTCAAAAAGGTTGATGAGTGTAACATCAATTCCTCTCATTGATATTGCTGAATTGATGTGTTGTTGGTTTTTAATCACTAAAAAATACTAATGGAACAACAACAATTGGGGAAAAAATGGTTTTGCAATACACTTTAATGCAAAATCTAATTTGATCCCATTATTCAATTAATCAATGGAATAACTGATAGATTACATTTATCAATTCTAAGAATAATCCATAGTGACAGCCCTAATTTAGTTTCAAATTCAAAACCTCAATGTGGTTGGATTTCAAGTAATAATAAAAGCCAAGACATAATTCCTATTAGGGTAATAACACAATTTTTTTCCAATGCAATTAAAAGTCCTAAAGTGATTTAGGATGCAATCCTATTCATCACTTTGTATTGAGCACGCTTCAGATCGGAACTCATTTTACTTTTCACCTGTATGATTTTTCATTCACAAGCACAGCAACCTTGGCATATTTCCTAAGCTGTCGCCAGTTCTAAATGACACTTTGCATAATAGAAATAAACTCAAAATCAGCCACAAGTCAGGTTACAAAATACAAGTCATATGTTAGTGTCGCATTATGAAGCGATTAGCACACATCAGACTGACTCCTTGGAAAAGCGAAGAAAGGTGCGAACTGGGATCTGTCCCAAGCCCATTTGAGTTTGAACTGACCCAGCGTGAGTGCACAACAGCAATAAGAAGGTAAGAGGAATAGATTAGATAGAATTCTTACACTGTGTTGCATTGTCATCCAGACGCCCCTCTATTTGAAGCAGCAGCAGAAAAATGAAGAAGACAGAGATTTAATTGGACACCGGTCGAACAGACAAATACTCAAGTTAGTGGACCTTAAGCTAAATGATAAATGGTGCTACTTAATAAAGCAATAGAACTGCCTCAGCTCAACTGTGAAATAATTATCAGATTTACGACCATCAGATATGATTAATGAGCATATTTTTTTTTGCATCAGGGAAGAGAAATAAACATTTGAGCTCTCTAACATACATTTACAATCGGCTATATATCATCCACATGAAAAGGAAATGAATTTAGTGAATTTTGCTGTACGTGATGGAGGGACTTGGCAAACTCGTTCTGAGTGCGAGCTTTAGTCAGAAAACATACAAAAGGGTTATTTATTTTCACATATTTCAGCATCCTGGCAATTGCAGATATTGTCAGATGATTTTAACAAATTACTGTGGTTGTATTTTGCGGCACAACTCCTGCAGATGCATACATTTTTGTGTGATTTAGAAATACAAATAATTAGAAACGCGGATCAATATGATGTGGTAGCACGTCTACATTACTGAAATAATCACTCTTTAATTACTAAATAAATATAATATTCGTATCCTGGCTCATACCAGTCGATCCAGGCTCGTCTCCGTGGCTGTGGTTGGCTTTTCCTCGGGAGGATACGGTCTGAAACGAGCACTGAACACATCCGAGATGCCGCGTGCAGACCTGCCCATGCCTGAAGGTTTTGGCGGACCGCAACTCTGGAAAAACTAAAAGGAAGGAGACAAAATGATTTGAGGGATAATTCCAAACAAATCCAGAAAGACAAATATGATGATAATAAACGGAGGGGGAAACCAAATGTGAATATATGGGATATAGATAATTGTGGTATGTGCTTCGGTAATAGTCTAACATTATGTGAATTTAACCCGAGCTAATAGCAAAATGTTGCTCTGGTGCTGCTCGGGGAAAAAATGCGGCATCAATGATTGTGGCTTTTCAGAAGAAAACTGCTCTGAATGGATCATTCTTTTTCGAGTAGGTTTAAGAGCAATGCAAAAGTTCAGTTAATGCAGAAAAAGAAGAGGTATGAAACAATCAATTCCTGAAGCAGACATTAATCAGTCTCCTGGCACGTGGTGAGACGAGATTGCTTGACGATTGTTGACGACGTAGCCTCTGAGGGGTGTTCGGATCCAAACAAACAAATTCAAACGGAAAAACTCATCAGCCTTTGTGGCCTCTCTGCCGGCTCGGAATTCTGTGCGTTGTGGAGCTACACGGGCGATTATGACAAGGGCTGTCTTTTGTCTAATATTTATCAATCCTTCATCGTGATTACAATTCTTATATCCTGCGCATCGCACAGAAAAAAGTGATTTTCCGCAGGTCAGTGCCACAGGAACGAAAATACAATGCAAGGTGAATTTTGCGAGCGATCGGAATCTCCGAGCAATCTTTTATGCCAAGCGCGAGCTTTCGGGAAGAGGGCCTCAGGTGCGCATAGACAATGGCTAAAGTTATAAATTGCAGCTGCTGTGATATGGGGAAGAATGGGACGTCTTATTCATACTGACCTGTGTGAATCTAGCCGGGAGATGGGCTTAAATACACCGGAGTGTAAAAGTTGAAATGAAGCTTGCCTTTTGATAAGAGAAGTTTTTTTTTTTTTTTTTTTTTTTTACTTGGAGCTTTGGAATTTTTCCATTCCGAGCAGTAATTTGAAATGGAAGGAGGTTTAAGAATAAATGAGCTTCTTTATTTGCAGGTTAAATAGAAGTCATCTCATTGAACAGTGAATCTTGAAGGCATTTGTGCTGCACATTAAAATAAATGAGCTGATTGGAAATGTGATTTTTAAGTATGAAGTCTGTTCTACCATTCTAGCATTCCAAGGCAAAGTCACGCCGTAATTCACTTACGTCGTGAAAATGAATTGTGACAGAAGCGTCTCGCATTCTAAACAAGTTAAGCAACGAGTTGAAGAAATGTACCTTTGCTGACAGTATCTTGTTGTTGCCCTGCATGGTCACGATGGCCTCCGAAATCTTGAGGTCAATTGGCTCAATGACTGCTTCCATGTGAAAAGGTCCTTGCAGTCTTTCCACCACTAGCAACATGGCATCTGTCACAACATGAAAGAAAACAAAACAAAAACATGTTAAAAAAAAAAAAGTCGATGGACTTTCTGTATGAATGCCGCTTACTCGCCATCAGAAGTGAAGCCACCGGTGGCCATCTTACATTGCCACTCCATAAGCCCGCCTAACTTGAATGCATTGATATCTCTGCAGCGTTTTCACATTCTTTTCTTGCCTCTGTGGTGAAAATGCCACTGTCACCTGCCTGTTCCTTCTTCTCAGATACAAAACAAGTGAAATATTCATCGGTGCGGCAGATACAATAAGAAATCTCCGCTTTTTGCCATTCATTTTTTAATCATGAATTCAATTCAACACAAAAGACAATTACATGATGTGAACAGCACTTGTTAGAAACAATCCATTCTCAATGACAACATTCCGCATTAATGCATTGTGATGTGACTCTCTATCTACGGAAACAAATTATCCACCTGAGTACCACACTTCATTTTAAATAAAACATTTTACTAATACAGACAAAGGAATAATCAACTTTTAATCTTTTTTTTTGCGAGCATATGAAAGCAATAGCTGACATAATGCCATGAATTTTAGAAGAAATTGTAACTTGAGCTTTATCCATGCTTTTATCTCCAGTAGACTTGATTATTGTAACGGTCTTTTGACTGGACTCCCTCAAAAGAGAATCGAACAGTTGCAGCTCGGGTTCTGATCAGAACAAAGAGAACAGGACACGTTACTCTAGACCTAAGGGCTTTACACTGAATCCCAGTCAGGTCCCCAAACCACTGAACGGTTTGTGTCCTGAATACATTAAAGAAAATGCTGAGCACAGTAGGGCTATGAGCTCTACACTCGGGTCTATTAGTGGAGCCCAGAGTTTGACTCAAACATGGTGAAGCAGCATTTCGCTGCGATGCCGCACACAAATACGCTGTGAGCGAAATCAGCGAATAAGTGAAAACAGATCAGAGTGTAAATGTTTTTGCAGGATACAAACTTTTCTTTTTTCCATACCTTTGATTAAGTTATTTTAGTCATTTTAGATGTCTACTTTTGTTTGTTTGCTTGCTTATTGAACCAGCAACAGAAATACTGCAATTAAAATAAAAGGATTTAAAAGAAAAGTTTTTTATCATCATTAAGCACAGTTTACATGTTCAAAAGGGAGTAGGAAGAAGTAAAAAAAAAAAAACTTTTCGAGTCCTACCCCCTTACAAAAAAACACAACAACAAAAAACACAAATTTACACATACACAGCTGCACTTATACATGCATCGATATGCCAACAGTATTGTACATTTAGTTGATAAGCAAACATTTTTACAGATATATAAATCAGCACATACATTTTTAATTACACTCTATTTTCTCCATTTGTACTGACTTATACCCGATTTAAATATTGTTGTTGTACTTTGTTTTTATACATTCTTTTAAACACAACCAGTGATTCACACCTTTTCAGGTTAATTCCAAAATTATTCCACAAATTTACACCTATAATTGTAACACACCTTTGCCTAATATTTGTTCTTGTTTAGAATTTTTTATAGACACTTATACACCTCAAATCATAGTCACTGTCCCTGATTTCAAACAGCTTGTGAATATTTGTATACTTTTTCTTTTATTTTTTTACTTTGAAATGTTTTTATAGGTCTGCTTGTGTGAAGCACAGAGTTGCCGTGTGTATGTAATTTCAATAAATCAATCGCAGAATTACTTCAGTTAAATCTAAAGGTCCGGAGGGCAATTGGTAATGAAGTGGTGCTGTTATGTCGTCAGAAGAGATTAAAACATTTATAAAATCAAGAGAGAGTAGTTTTCTTGTTGTTGATGATTGTAAACATTGGGGTTATGCCAGACTGGGGCAGAGTTACACGGGGCTAGTTGCAGGTTCAAACAAATTGAATGTCGACCAGCTCAGCAGTTGAGACACAATCTTTCAGCAATTTGTGAGGTTACTCTATTCTTAAGAAACCGATTGATATGACACAACTTAGATTGATTGTGAAGTGATGCTTTTGAAATGGCTTTACTTTGAAAAGAGGGATGAGAGCTACGATGGACTCCTTTTTTAGTGGCTACATCTTTGAAGAGCACTCTTCTTTGTTTACACTGCAATCTAAAATCGAACGTGACGCTTGGTTTGATTTCCATCAGGAGTTGGCCGGAGGTCAGTGCAGGGGACCAAACTCAGTCCAATGCAGTTTTCAGCCGTCCATGTTATGCACTTGCCGCTCGAACTGCGTGGGAGAAAAGCCTCAGGAGAATTCAAAGAGAGCTGCGACCATATTGGAGACAATTCTTTGAATCATTCGATAAAGACCCAATGACCTCATTCCTGCCTGTGATTGACTTGTGGCCAGTCTAGGGGGAGCCTCTCGCCTAAAATCCTCGGATTAGACTCATATGTGACCCTAATGAAGACAAGCCGCATAAAAAAAAAAAGATGGGTGTGAAGCTCAGTTGCGTGAAAATGATTATGAGCATTTGCTATTACTTTTATTAACTCATTTACTGCCATTGACGGCTATAGACGTCAAAATTCATTTGAACTATTTCTATTAATTTTCCACTTTTAACAAAACATTTTTTATATAGTACGTTTAGAACAGACATTCAATTTGTGATTAATCGTGAGTTAATTAGTGAAGTTATGTGATTAATTACAATTGAAAATTTTAAAGAGTGTGTTTGTGATGAAGAAGATGATTCTCAGTTCATTTGGTAATTTTACCGATTTGACATGTCATCATCATTGCTCTCTTTTTAAAATTTTTAATTTATTTATTAATTTTTATTTTGTATGTGGGTGTGCATGTGCGTGTGTGCGTGCGTGTGAGTGTCTAATCATTAGTTCACCTAAAACCTATTAAAAAATCCCATACCGTTCACCTAAACCGAACACTTCAGAATCCAGCCAGTCGTGAGGCCGTCAGGAGACCCGAGGAAGGATCAAAGAAAGAAGAAGATGATGATTCTGATGGCCTATATTAGTAATGACTTTCTTCTGTTCTCACTCCCATTTACAGTTGTGACCATTAATAATGATGGAACAATACTAATAACAATTGAATAACACCATGTGACCATATATGAATTTTGTAGATACGCTGATGCAGTTAAGCAGAGTGTGAGCCTCCTTTGCCAAACATAATTTAAAGTAAAGCCCCATCAAGTGTGTCTGTCCTCAAAATTTCACAGCTACCCGAGAGCCCTAGTTAGGAAAGGGAGAGAAAAAAACAAAAACAATATTGGCTTTCGTTCTCAGGGTCTAGGGAGTTGTGGGGAGGTAAGGTTACATTTGGAAGCAAGCCATGCAATTAAAAAGAAATGAGCAAATGAAATCAATGAGGATTGTTTACACTGTGGTGTCACTAATCAGAGGGCAACACATTCCTATATCCTAATTATGAAAAATAATGCGCCAGAGGCAAAAAGCAAGATGACAAAGCAATTGTCCTATATCCCCCCCCCCCCCCCCCCACAACTTCTTATTCTAACACACGTTAAGATCATTACAATCATTACAGTAGACTATTTTTTCGCTGGGAGTTCTGGAACGTACAGTATTACTTGTAATAGAAAAGCGTTACGCATATACCAATACAAAATATGCATGCGAGATGCAGGTAATCATTTTGTACTCTTGGGGTCGCCATCCTCTCATTCTACACTTAATTCATTCACTCCCAGCCATTTTCACTGAAGCAACCCCCTTCGCTCCCGGCTGTTTTACTGGATTTTGACTGATTTTGCATGGCCCACAGAATATTGTGTTCTATTGCTATAAAAACATGGAACCTAACAAAAGAAAGAATTGAGAATTCTTTCATCGGGAAAAAAAGTATATTTCTATCTGTTCCCGTTTTGCAGCAATTATCATTTAGATTTAGTTAGCTTTGCATGCATTAGTAGTCGTGCAGTTGAGTAAGATGGTTCTGCTGTGTTGTAGACAACTTCTTGGCATGTTGTTTATTATAGAAAAATGTGACCAAAAATTATCACAAAATCTCAGGATTATTGTAGAAAAATGTGACTAAAAAACGATCACAAAATCCCAGGATTATTGTAGAAAAATGTGACCAAAAAATTATCACAAAATCCCAGGATTATTGTAGAAAAATGTGACTAAAAAACGATCACAAAATCCCAGGATTATTGTAGAAAAATGTGACCAACAAATTATCACAAAATCCCAGGATTATTGTAGAAAAATGTGACTAAAAAACGATCACAAAATCCCAGGATTATTGTAGAAAAATGTGACTAAAAAACGATCACAAAATCCCAGGATTATTGTAGTAAAATGTGACCAAAATTATCACAAAATCACACCATTACTGTAGAAAATTTTGACAAAAAATGAGCACAAAATCCCATGATACGTGAAAAATCTGCAATATAAAATTACAACTACCATTTTAAAAGATGCGATACTACTCTTGCAGCGATCTGTGCGGGGGGCGGGGCTGGCCAGCTGCTGCTTGTGAGGGCAGCCATGAGCTCGCTGCTGTGCGCACTTGAGCGGGTGTTGGCAATTGCTTCAATCAGCAGCACGACCTCGTGCACCGTTTTTGGACTGTTGAAAAAAAAAAACACCACACCCAAAAATGAACCACCCAGACAAACTAGATAGCAAAAACTCAACCCTGACCAATATCTCGTATTAAAAGTTTTGTGAGAAAAAGTCAAATTCTAAAGGAGTGCATTTTTTTCCTTCTGTACTAGGCTATGTGGTGCAATTGTACAATTATAGTATTCCACTCATGTAACCTCAACAATGCAATTTCAACTGCAATTAAATCCCTACCAATCTCTTAAAAGAAAAAAAAGTAACTGAAATCCAGTTTCCGAGTTCTTCCTCTTTTCAAGTGCGAGGAAATTACACAGACACGAAACAGCACTTGATAAGCATCTTTCGACAAAGGCGGTTTTTGTCTGTCAGAAAAAGAAGCGATTCTGATGCAGCGAGGGCCGGAAAAAGCAGCAGCATGCCTCTTCTGGCTGACAAGACAAATGATGATGATGCGTCCGTCATGATGCAGAGCTGGCTATATTTGTCACAATGGCAGTTGACGGATGGTCTGGTATCACACACCGGACACACGTGCACGCATGCCAGCACGCATGAGCACGCACGGCACACTTACAAGCAAGTCAATTCCAGCTGACTTCAGAGGTTCGTACACACCGTTTGCTTAGAATCCAAGATGACAATGACAATTTTAGATGACTGTTTGCGCTTGTAATTATATATACTTCGATGAATTTAAAAGTAATTGTTTTAGTATCCATATTTATTTATAAAATGTATGGGAAAGGATTATCTACACTAATTGTGTGTATTTTTAGTTACAAACAAGTGGATGACTGGTTCAGAAAAAAAACATGTTTCTGATTACATTAGAAGGAAAGAATGACAGTGGTGCGTTTCATGATTTTTTATTTATTTTTTAATCAAAATACTGTAAACAGCTTGGAAAACAAAACAAAACAACCACCTTGCCTTCCTTTTCTTGGTCCTCTGTGATAATCACATTACAGCATGAACAAAGTCCACATAAATGTCATTAAGTGCTTGTGAAGAAAAAAATGTGATGATTTAAAAGAATCGTGATCCAGACATGATGATTTATGTGCTACATGTGATACATTTAGAAGTGGATTTGGGAAGACAGATCAATACTTTTTGCGAGTTGTTGAGTTAGCTCATGAAACTTTTTGGGCAATAGAGAATGCATTCAAAAAGATGTAGAAGGCATCCAAAATTACCTTCGATCATCCATTCAGAAAGATGCTGAACTTTGAACTTAAAAAAAAAAAATAATAATAATAATTTAAAAAAAAAAAATATATATATATATATAACTTTTAGAGTGTTTTACAGCAGTTTAAATTATTATTATGCGGGGAAACATACACTGCTTGGGCAAATGTAAGCGTCTGTGGGAAGAGTCACAAGAAGACAGACATGCTGAAAATTGCAGCCCTATTAGTCATTTTGTGATGGAACCACTCGCTCTATAAAATATGAAATGATTAATGGAGCAAAACAGAATGTAACACATTTAACACGGTGAGTGCCGTCATTTGAATCTGGTGGGTCATTGCCCTTCTCGTTCTTGTGCAAAAATGAAGAGGAAAAGTCAAACTAGACAACAAGGGGGGGGTGAACTGCATCCCAATAAAACTAGGGTGCAATAAAATCAATAAATTTTCACAAACATCTCAAGGGTTCCCTTCCTCTAACCAGATTTAAAATTCTGTTACAACAGCAGCTTTTCCCATTACTGTCAGGAACAATGTCCCTCTGCGGCGATGGATTTGCCTCTTCACAAGTGAACAAGACACTAACTTTTTAACAGATGTCATAAAGCAGAGAGACATTTCATTCAGTACACAGGGGCCCGTGTTGATCTGAGGCTTCAGACGCGCCACCCGAGAGAACACGTGCTACGCAGTCTGGAGGGCTTTTTGGAATACAGACCTGTCACAAATCGGCAAGTGGCTCAGAAGCACACTTTCGCTTCGCATACGGTCGTCAGGCATGTCTCGGGCTAGAATTCACCTCATTTAAAGAATAGAACAGCGAGCGTGACGGTGGTGTACATGACAACAAATAAAGCCCTTGAACTGAAAAAATATATATAAATACAGAGGGAACATTCAATGTGACTCCTTTGTATGCATTTAACAGTGAGTCTTTCGGCAAGCAGCTACTTACAGCCTAACTGCAGCGCTCTATTACTCAGCAAGCTCTGCTGGAAACTCGACAGAAAATATGTTTGCCTAGGATCTGCTCTCCCTTTATCAATCCCAAACAGCAGGGACCACAGCCAGCTTTAAGCACTCAGCCCGGGTTCCTTGCAATAGAAAAATCCATTGCGCAGCTGCACACAAAAAAAACAACAACAAAAAAAAAAACGAGGGAATGGCTGAACCAATACGATCTCGGTTTTGTCTCAGAGCAGAACCAAATGGAGTATATCCAATTGAATTCCCACAGAGGCTATTCCCAAACCGAGCCATGAAAAAGTAACATTGCCTATACTTGAAAGTACACGCCACGCATACGCGCAAGAGATAACAGATGCACAGACACCAGATTTAATGATTTACTTACCAGTGAAAGTGTTCCATTCGAGATCGAGGTCAGCCTGGTTTGCGAGACAGCCTCGCATGACGTTTTGACAGTAGTTTTGGCAGGGCTTGAGTCCAGGCATGCTTCGACAATATGGACAGTACAACATCCTGGTCAAGGCTCTGACACACGCCGGAGCAACATTCACCTGAAGGGCAGCCGGATATGTGGAAGGAAGAGATACATATTATGAAACAGAAGGCTTTTCTGCGAAGAATCAATGCTAAGGAATACAATTTCAAACAAAACAAACAATTTAGAATCTTTTGGATCATCAGAGGTAGCCCCGCAGCATTCAGAGAAAACCACAAAAGCATGAGTAGAATGGCTAAATTCCACACAGCAAAGCCTGAGCTGAAATTCGAACCCAAAGACGTGCCAACCAATATTCCACTTGCGCTGCCCTCCGGACATTTGATCATTTGAACCAATTTAAGCACAATCAATGCTGGTGCATAAACCTTCCTTTGGATGGCGGTTTCATACTTTCGCGAAGCACTGCACATATGTCACATGTCCCGAGTGTGGACATGTAAAAATGCGCTAAATAAAACAGCGTGGCAACATGAGCTTTTCAACACTGTCCATCCTGATCTTTTGTGAAGGCTGTGCCTTTTGTTATTGGGCCATGCTACTCAGTTGCTTGAGTGAAAGTGACAGCATTCTCACATATGCTTCCCTTCAGAGGTGGGGATGCAGAACGAGGAGTACATCTGATAATTGGCCTGTCAGCCTCTGTATTCATGCTTGACTCTAGATTGTGTCCAGCATGTACTCGGGAGACTGCTGTGCGCCTCCGCGTTAGACTGGTAACACATCAGACAGCAGCAGTCATACGATGGAGACCACTGGCTGCATTCTAAGCCCTTGACTTCACACATCATTATTTTAAGAGATTGTTTCACCACTGAAGTGCTAGAAAAAAAAAAAAAGAAAAAAAAAAGCTTGAAATTCTTCTACTCAGTTGCGAATGTGTATATTTTGTGATCATAATTGATAATGAGGTGTTTATGGACAGGTTCGAAATAACAGCCATATGATAAAGAAGGAAATATGAAACATCCATCCATCCGTCAGTAAATGAAAAATAAAATAAAGCAGCTAGCTATTATAGCTAACTATCCATATATATATATATAGCTAACTAGCTATTGTATCTAGCTATCTATCAATACCTAGCTAGCTATTGTATCTTCGTCACAAGACAAAATGGCGGTCAACTCAGTGAAGGGAAGCTTTCCGCTCATTGAAAAGCATTGGACTTTGGATCATTGTAATTTCATTTGTGAGGATTATTTTGATTTCAAAATGCGATGAAATGTTTGACTGCTGTGCCTGTGTTTGTATGCTAGTCACAGGTAAAAGCAAAACGGTACACCATTTGTTTTCACCGTATAAAGGAAGCATTTTGTATTGCATTGGGGAAACACCGGAAATGTCAGGATGTTTGGAATTGTCCATCTGTCCGTCCGTCCGTCCATCTATCTATCTGTCCATTCATCTGTCCGTCTATCCATCCATCTGTCCATCCATCCATCCATCCGTCCATTAATCTGTCCGTCCGTCCATCCATCCATCATTATTGGAAACATGAATAGAATCTATTGTACACAAACCCAGTGATGTGAATACAACTAAAGATGAAAGTGACAAAAAAAAAATGGTAGAATGTGCACTTTAATAATAGTATTTGTGACATCTGAGTCTCTGTCTAACTTTCATCTCGTCTGTTGTTATCGCTGCGGTTTGTCTTTGATTTGGTCCAGTAAATATGTGTGCTATTGTGTGGGAAAACAACGGCAACCAGTGTGACATCGACTCTATTAGTGCACTTGCTGCCACTATTTGGCAGCTGGCAGCAAGGATCCAATTCAACATATTTGACATTTGCAATCTGCCACTGATATCACGCAATGTCTTGTAAGAAGCCATTACAACTCGGCTGCTCGTTGCCATTTTCCACTGGTTATGTCATCTGCTTGTGTTACAGTAAATTGTTTATATCACCCAAGGAGTATCGTTAACAGGGTGACATTTCTAGAAAACAAGGGACATTTAACAGCGAACACGCTTGCAAAATATCATGCTTGGCTTAGACACTGGCATTTCCCATTTGGATGTGAGACATTAAAGCAGTTGCATCTAATAAATCCCAAAGCAGCCTTCATCATGAAGACATTTTTTTTTTGCCAATTATTTATAATTCTATGTCGAGTCAAATGCAAATATTTACCAGACATGAAATAATATTTTGTACAGCTTGTAATGACGGTTTCCGTTTTTAATTAGCAGAAGGTTTGAATCTTACCTTTGAGAGGGAAAAAAAACAAAAAAACTGATTTAATGCACAGAGAAATATATTTTAAAAAAAGTTTTGTAAACCCTGCTCAAGTGTGTGATGAGTTAAATGCAGAGGACAAATGTTTTTGTTTTTTTTAATCTTTTTTGTTTACACGACAACACTCTTTCCCAAAAAGCATTTGAGTGTGTTATTTAATGATTTGGATTGGATTGCTTTTAAGAATTAAGTCAAATAGGAAGTTTATGTCTGGGAAAAGCAAACAATGATATTCACCAGGGTGCACAAATCCTAAAACAATGAATAAAACAATCTATTTTTTCAATGAGTCAAAGGTCCATTTATTGAGGTCGGTCAGGCCATATGGGACAATATTGTAATATTCAAAACAGAATTACTTTTTCATTAAAAACAACAACGAAAACGAGTGGTAGTATAATCATAATCTGGTACACACGCGCACATGCTACTGAATGAGTTGCGTGCTCTGCCCTGAGCCAGACTGACACAATGAATGCACTGCGTATGCACAAGCCAGGTGATATTAGTCCACTCGAATAACAACTTAACACAAAAAGTAATAAATACTTAAAGCATCTAAAGAGATGAACATATTTACCCTCACGATGAATGACTTTGTGCCCATTTCAGAAGGCTGTCTGTGTATATTCAGCATAGGGACAAGGCTCCGTTTACATGTGCTGACCCCAACCAACACAAAGTGAGTATGGAAAAAAAAAAAATTTCAAAGAGAGCGTTCCTGCCTCATGGTAAGCGGCCACCTCGTGCGTGCAAGCCTCACATACACAATGAATGGGCTGGCGGTCTGCATGTCTGAGCTGTATGAAGTCAAGTTTGGTATTGCAACGAGAATGCCAAATCTCAATTCATGTTAGAAAGTGCCTTAACGGTTAGGCAGCCGGCGAGTCGGATGGCCACCTATTGCGTAATGCTGGTGTCCCGTACGGCATTTCTGGGGGGGCCGCTATGCCCCAAACAGGAAAATGCTTGTTGAAATCATTTTGAATTGGCATTTTGACATTTAGTTCATTAGCTTCTTCAAGGATTTTGCAAATAAATGTTGGCATGAGAAGTTAGCTATCGATATCAAGTATTTTTTTTATATTTCATCTGTACTCTCATGTTTTAGAACAATTTCCCAGCTGTAAACATGTTTAAGAGGCACTTGAATTTGTTAACATGTAAAGTTGTTTGCCATTGATTTTCCCGTGCCTTCCAGTTTGCTGCGTGCTCTGGATGAAGGGTAATCTGATAATCTTGTTACCGCATCTTTACAGTTGAGTGACTGGAATATTTCATGGCGGGTTGAGGGCAGGACTGCGGCGGAAGACGTCTCAGATCCAGTGTAAGATTAACACACACTAATCTATTTATCTGATATATAAGCGCTATGATAGCGCCACATGGTGTGCGCGTGGGAACTTTATGCGCAGGAGACTATAATGACACCTTTTGCTTTGAAGGAGCAGTACGAGCTGTTCACCTGTCAAACGATTGAGCTACCATGAATTTATCCTTTATTAAGGATTAAACATGTCTAATTTAAATGCCGTCATCTTGAACACTGCCTTCTATAATAAAGTCATGAGCTCATTCGCCCACCCGATAACACGCTGCATATAAAAAGTCATACCACATTATCAAGAGCAGATTGATAAGAGACAGCTTGCAAAAGACACTCACGGAAATATCACCTTGCCTGTCCAACTGGGTGTTGTCATGCACATACGGCGTGAACTCCCTCCAGGGGGGAGTGCAGCTGAAATGTGAGAAATGACAATATCTTTCCAAGGTGCCAAGGCCAATCAAGGAGAACACTGGTGGGACAGTGAGAGCGATGCCAAGAATTTGTCTCAGTCGTTCTGTCACAATTTTTTGTCATTGAGCACATTGCTTTCACAGTGATTGGACACGGGTGTGGGACTGCGTTGCTGACCCGGTGCCCCCACTCAATTACACAGCCATTAGTGTTGATAGCAGTAAGACTGATCTGTCATTGTGCAAAACAGACTGTCACTTGTTCTGAAGACAAACATGGCTAACAAAACAAAACAAAACCGGAGAAAAAAAAAATCTGTCATTTCTAGAAATACTAGATATTGCACCCAAAAAAAAAAGACAAAAAAGAACTGTGAACTGATGTTAGAGTAATTCCTTACAAGAATCTTGTATATGCTCACAGAAGGTTAAAGTAAATCCTAAAATCCCACATCAAACGCTCGCCTTCTGCAGCACTGACAAGGGATCTGATGTCTCATCATGCTGTCAGATTTCCACACAGCAAGAAAATAAAAGGGACTGGAATGAGGTGTAGATGCTCGTGGGGAAATAGCGCCAAGATGCACTGTGATAAGAAATAAATAAATAAATAAAACTGTTGAATAAGATGATTTTATCATGACAGTATAGTATATTGTAAAAACACATTTATTTTACACAGACCAACTAGTGTGTCTATAACAATTTATGTAAAATGTATTATTATGTAAGGGCTGGGCAAAATTCTGAATTGAATTGAGAATGACCCCTAAATTCCGATTCAACTCTTGAATTTAAATTGAAGTGAACAGGAAGCAGAATTGCAAGTTGAGCTTCAATTGCAGGAAGTAGAATTGAAATTCCATGAAATTCATGATGCAAAATGTAAGTGTATAGAACAATGAAGCCTTACAGCATAAGCCTATTTACATGAATTTCATACAAATATTATATGGACTTTATACACGATACTTAATTATAGTAAATAGTCAAATGTATTACTTTAAAATTCCGTGTACAATAACCCCCGCCCCTCCCCCCGCCATAGTATAATACGATCGTTTGATTTGCATCGTTTATTATACTGGCCAACATTTGTTTTCCCGAGTGCATGGACATTTTAATGATCTGAGTAATTCTGGGCTGCTGAGTCCGAAAATAAAGTATTTTTTTTTTTTATTGGCTCTAGATATTTGATAGGATATTTTTGACAATTAATTCATTTGGGGATATCAAAAACACTTTTTTTTTTTTATAGTACGGTTGGACAATTTTGTGTCATTTTATACGGAAAATAAGTTTCTTATTGGCGGGATTTTTACAGTAATTGTTTTTGATGAACATTTAAAGCCTACTCGAAAACCCCCCCAACAGATCATTAAAACTGAAAACTATTAAAGTGTTTGAGGGGGCTCCTATTGCGGATGACAAGTGACATGTGGCGATGACTATTCCTCGACCGGGGGGCGGGGCCAGTGCGACGGGCCTGATGTAAATGTCCCAGCCATCCGAAATTCCCAATGGCCTGCCTGCCCCAAACTAATCGAGCGATAGGTGCCCACCGATGTTATTCATGCATCACTTGCTTTTTTTCCAACTTGAGACTCCCTGTACTCCTCATCTTCAGTGTAGAATGATGCCAAGAAGATTCAAGAGAGTCTGCTGTGAATCAATGCGTGTGTCTGCCTGTCTTGTCAGAATAATAATAACCTGGGCAGATGTGACTCTATGAAAAAGCACAAAGGTCCCCCCCTTGTGACCTGCATGAGTCAGCGCAATTGTCTCTTTGGTACACTATGGGATGGCCTCGCTGATTTAACCTGACATGAACCGTGTTATGCGGCATGTCTGGAGCAAGCAGTTGGGACTGTTTCTTTAATTGACAGAGACAAGCGCAAACATGTTAAAAGCCAGCTTCGTGCTAGTGCCACTGCACCAAGAGCTATTTACCATCTCTTGTGGTTACATGACATGCATAGACAATATTGTTGTCCCTCCGCATCAGATATAAAGGCGCATTTTCTGTCCACCTGAGGGAAAGGCTAGCATCCTATCCTGAATGTCAGAAGAAAAAAAACAGACCTCATTTGTTCGCAAGGAGATCCCGAGACAAATGCGTAACAAGCTCTAAAAGGATGTGGTGGAATTCTGCTTGAAATGTCATGAGGCCATCATCGTGCGATCTGGTGGCTTAATGAAACAAAAAAATTGAGTAAAAAGAGGGATTTTTTTTTTTTATCAAACCAACTTTCTGGGTTGCTCAATACATAATAGCAGTGAGTCTGTATCATTCAGAAATAAAACACAATTGTGCAAGCACATCCTTTAGTCCATTTCGTTACTGTCCTTTCATGTCTTTGTATTTCAGGCACATGCTGTTGATCATTCTTCCAACATTCTGCAGTTCATCACAGATCAAAATCTTTTAATTAAAAAAGGCATCTTTGCTGCAGAACATTTCCCAATGATGTGCCAAACCTTCTTTGAGCCAGTTGCCATCTGCCATTGCAGCGCTGCGGCCGAGACCTCATCCCAGGCAAGCTGTGAGCGCGCTGAGCCAGCGAGAGAGGACCAGACAGACGCTGAGCAAGAGGGTGAGAGACGAGAGTGTGCCGTGCTTCCGTGGGACGACGGCTTTATTTGAAGAAATATTCAGCTTTGGAAATAGAATTTACGCTATTTAACACTTTAAAAGACTCTACAGGTTTCTCACATGTCATGTTTGAATGGCAGGAGCGAAACTACGGGTACTTGAAAGTTAAGTGGAGGCAGAAAAAGTAGACAGTGTGTCAGCAAATAAGTCAATGATTGTTTCCTGTGTGCGAGAACTGTTAACTGCCCTGGTTAAGAATCGATATAGATTTAGGAAAAAATAAATTTTAGTTAAAAAATAAAAATAAATACTGCTACTAGGGTAAACCAAGTCTGCTTCATACAAATAGACAATCAACCATATATATATATATATATATATATATATATATATACACACATTCAAACCTAAGTACAATTTAGAGTTAGTTGCACAGTAAGAGCATGCAAAATCCACACAGTAGCCAGAGTTCGGACCCCCAACCTCAGAACTGTAAGACGGCTGTGCAAACCACACTTTCATTATTTTATCATCTCAATTAAATAATTAAATCAACATAACGCCATCAAATGGGTAATAATTTAATAACGTGCTTTTTGTTAATGTCGTGTGATTACCCTGTCTTATTTTCTTTGGAAAACTTTGGAAAATGGTTCACGGTACATAAAAAAAAAAAAAAAGACCCAAGATCAGGAGCTGGTACAACATAAAAGAGAAACTACCAAACACTGTAAAAGCTTCACATAATAATTGATATTTATGTGCCCACCTTCTACTGACTGAATACCACCAACAGTTTGTAAAATGTTATGTTGACAGATGGACTACCACGTAAGAAAATTCACATTTACCACATAATAAATAGTTCTACCTCTTGCTTTTCAGCAAAGACAATAAAATGACAGCACTTTAAGATGTATGTTGCGTGTGAAGATTAGAAAGTGTCTTTGAGTTTACTGCCAGTTCGGGTAGTAATAAGATCAGCATACACCACCAGGAAAAGAAAAAAAAAATCCCTCTGTACAAAATACCCTACTTCTTTCCATCATCATGACTAAATATGCAGCATGCATGAGGCTGGTTCCCAGGCTCATGCAGTGTTAGTGATAAGTGCTCTAAATACCCAAACTTTAAACCGTTCAAAAGGTCCAAATCCTCACAATCTTCTCTGAGCGGGTCTTAATGTGACCGGACTGTGTTTTAAGTACCCCCAGGATAAAACTCTTAATGGTCATCATAAACTGTAATCCAGAGAGATTCTGCTCTTAATCCAGACATGGAGTCCATGACAGTGTTCAGTTGGTGCCCGGCGCAATCCCATTTTATGGAGTGATATCTCTCCTGTTCCGACTTCCTTGCAAAAGCAGTAATTATGTATGCTTGCTCATTGTTCTCATATCACCTCGTGCAAATGAAACACGGAAAATTGAACAGACGGATGGTTGAAAGCTTTTCTGGAATGTTAATGACACTTTTTTGTAGCTTGAAAAGCTCCAGTTCAGTAAACTCAGGCCGCACAGTAGGCTCCATTCAATACGCCAAACTGCAATGACTAGTATGTGAGCGCATTGCAAACATTTTATACATTTTAACAGCTGTTAAATCAAGTTTTTGGGGGGATAACTACATTGCCACAACACCAGGACCAAGCAAAGCTTGGATAATAATGAGTGCATTGTGTGTCAACCACGATAACAAAGTCACCAGTCACTATAGACTGACCGGCAATTAAATTTGTAATTAATAGTTCCTGGTGAGAATTTATTGTATATTTAAGACACTAAATAATCAAATAAAATACAACTCTAAATACACTGACATTGTAGAATGTGGCACCTGTTCCCAACGTTAGCGGCTAGTGGCTAGTAGCTAGCTGCTAAGTGAGTAGGCTTGGAAAGCGAAAATGACTCTGCACACGTTGATGCTGACAGCCTGACATATTTTCAGGTCTTACTGTTCAATTTTCAACAAATCACGCTTACTCAAATGTGCTGTTTTTAGCAGGCAAAAAAATGCTGTTGTGGTTCTGACGTCACTTCTTCTCTCAGTCCAGAATCTCACTAATATTTCTAAAGAAAACACAGTTTGCTGTTGTCCACGGTTTAAATTTAAGGGGGGAAAAAGTTGATTGTGTAAAAATTTTCAGTAGGATATCCAAATACCAAAATATTTGATAGCTGCAGCCCAAATATACTGTACATAGAGTTATGAAATTGTAAATGTGAAGTGACAAATGTCACCTTACATAAATTCAACTGCACAACATTTGATTTAGATTTAAATATGACTGGAATTTGGTGTAAGTATGTAAAATAATAAATATTTCCATAAATTATTAAACCCAGTCAAAAAACTGATACTCCTTTTTTTTTTTTTTTTTGTGCTGTGACCTAATTTCCAATTTTTTCTCTGGAGCTTACTGTTGCTGCTACGTTGTAAAAAATAAACCATGTGTGAGTACTTGTGCATGACCTCATAGTCGAGGTGAGAGGTTTCTAGTGCTCATCTGCAAACTGTCCTAATTTTTAATGTACTTGGTTGGCAGTGTTGATTTATAGAGTCTTTTTTTCCTTCTTGCATATAGTTAGCTAAAATGATGCTACGATCTAAGTTGTATGTCCAAATGTGCTCTTTGTTTGAGTTGTCGTCACGGATGAAAGCATACACGTAGTTAATGGAGGCGGCTTGCTTTGTTGTTGGGAGTTGTTTTTAGCCGCATCCCACAAAGCGTAATATCGTCTTCTTAATTTGGTTTGACAGTTGGCAACAGTTTCAAAGTGTGTGTGCTACCGACAACTACAGGACTTAAGTGGAACAACAACGACGGAAATGTACAATGAAAGCAGTGAAGTCGTGTCTCTCGTCAGTCCATAAAGTGTAATTACCTCACTCCGGTGTTAGCTTTTGACTTACTGTTGCAGGTGATAACTCATACGGTGGGAGTTGGAAAATGAACACTAATACTTTTACTTCCTATGGCAAACTAACGAGACAAATCCAAAAGGACATCGAAGCTGGCGTTAGTTCAAGAATGAAAAATTGGGTGGAAGGCAGTGACCAGCTACAGTTAAACTATAGACACATGTACAAAAGTCACTGTACACTGAAAGCTGTGAGTAGTGAAGGTAATTGTGAGGTCAAGGTGATTTGTCATGTCGAGCTACTTTTCACCTCCAGTTTATGGGCAGTCACCATCCTGACAGCCTTCAGCGATGCCACACTGTTTCCTGGCTGCACTTCATAATTGATGAGGGGGCAGGGAACGTGGGATTTGATCCTGACTGAGCTTGCCTTTTAGGTCTCGGTTTGATGCATTGCTCATTTCAACGCTTCCTATAGTGCCGTTAAGATTTGGCAACTATTCCCCTTGATGTACTCAAAGCGAAGGTATCTTATAATTATAACAGACATGGCCAGATAAATGAATATAATGACAACAACAAAGTACGTCATTTCTGCGTGGCACGCGGCTGAGCGGAGGTAAAATGTTCTTGGCACATAATAAGAAGCAAACACAGCATCAAACTCACCTTGGCAACCCTGTTGGCAACTTCTCGACCGACCATGAGGCCCTGGACAAACGTCCGTGCGGCAATCAGTGCCCTGGTGACCTGAGCCTTCAGTTTCCTGGGCACATCTCCAAAGGGCTTGAGTTGGTCAGAGTATTTACTGACACACTCCAGGTAATCGTCTGTGAAGTGGTACTGCGAGTTCAATAACTGGAACATCCGCTCCAGCAGCCGGGACCAGAAATCATTGAGCATCTCCTCCAGGTTGACATTGCCCCCCGTGTAGTAGCGCTTGAGCTCAGTGAACAGGTCCTGGAACACCTCGGAGTTTTTCATGTACAGCTTCCCAAATGTCCTTGAGAACATGCTGCTCAGAGACCTCTCGGAATTGTCCAGGAGTTCCAAGAAAAACTCTGTTAGGATTCATGTAAAAGAGGAAAAAAGTAAGAGAAACAAAGATGCAGATATTTACAACATGTAATAACTTTTTCATTTCCAAATAGAAGATTCTCTGGGCAAAAATATTATGGCCAATACTGATCTTCTGTATGGGTCGTACATTATGCACAGGTGCATAATTATGTCAAAGTAAATAATGGACTATTTAAAAATTTACTTTTTAGAAATAGAAATGTGTAAACATAATCCATCCTGATAACTTGCATTATTCCCTTTTTTTCATTTTCTTTAAAAAAAAAACTGTAGTTCAAAACCTACCTAAACATAATTACAGGTTATGAATAAGCCTTTTTGACAAGTCATAAATAAACCAAGCATAACATTTAATGACTACAAATATATTTTGTGCTCAGGAATACAACCAAATAACTAGAATTTCTACATTACATTATATGCGGAGTACCGCAGGGGTCAATATTAGGTCCAACAATGATTTATAGCATACATCAATGACAATGACATGTAGAGTATCAAAAATTGTTAAGTTTGTCTTGTTTGCTGATGATACATTCTGGGGAGAATTTGCAACATATTTGAAAGATAATTACAACAGAAATAAACTAAAGTGTTGGTTTGACAGAAATAAATTACACACTCTATACTGTGCACTATTAATTGTATTTTTTTTTACCATATATATTGTACTGTGTGGAGGTCTGGGGGAACACCTACAAAAGCACTCTACAACCACTATGCACGCTCCAAAAAATAACTATAAGGACAATACATAATGCAGGATATTGAGACCACACAAACTCACTGTTTATACAATCACATTTGTTGAAATTTAGGGATCTGGTTAAATTCATTGTGTTCAAAGAAAGAAATAATCAACTGACAAAATATATCCTGCTAGTGTTCAGAGACAGAGGGTATAATCTAAGGGAGAATTTAAACTTCAAACAACAATGTAATGAAGCAATGAAAAATGCATTCATTCATTCAACAGAGAACGTCAATTACGTCATTTCTGAAAGTGTACAAGCCTTGACTGATCCCCAGTTAGCAGTTAGCTCTTTTTATTTTTTTTATTATTATTATTTATTTATTCATTTTTTTTTACAAATGCTACCCTGTGCATAGACTACTAATCAGTTGAAGGAATTTAACCTCCAGACTGGATTTACTTGCATCGCCTGCGTGTTGGCAGCCTTGAGCATTAAGACACCAACGCGGAATATTCCGAGCAAAATCAGCCTCGTAAATAGGATCACATGTTCCTCAATGTACAAGCGTGAGCTCATAATTAATGTCTCCATGTCAGATCTTCCTCCTACCTCCATCTTTGTAAACAAGCATGTGACACATGAATCAACATTTCACGTGTCAGGCTTGCTCATAAAACATTCGGGGCCTCGTGAGCTCTACTTGCTTCTTTATTAAGCTCTTGGCATTACAATATAGCATACAAAATTCCCACTCATCAACATCATTTGTTTTTGCAATGCCGCCCCCTTCTTTTCCGTTTGTATCGTATCTAGTTTTACTCTATAGTAAAAGTGTTTTTCTTTTTCTACAGAGCCAATTATATTTTCAGTCCAAACATATGTATAAATTAAGCCGTTGCAGTTGTACCAATGCTGTTGTATGATTACAATAAAGAAACCTACATCCAGTGTTGCCTTGAAAAAGTAATTTACTTTATGATTACTTTAGTTTGAAAGTAGTAGATTACAAGTTACTTTATTTGTTACTTTCAGCAGATGTCGACAACATAAAAATGACTCGTTCGAAGTTACCTGGGATGGGCTCCAATTCTGTGCAACCCTATGCAATGGGTTTAACTTTGAATTAGCATCCCTTAAATGTTTCAACTGCTGTTGAATCTATTTGACATGTTTTGCAAAGCATTATTGTTTCAGTAAGTTGTTCAGCCAAAACTCTCTCCCCTTATTTGAACTGTATCCACCAGAAAGAGGTGGGGGAGTCGTCCCCTAGTCGCTCTTCTTTTTTTTATTGCGGCATAATGACCTGCCATTACACCTACCTTTGTTTAAATATTGAAAGCCTGTGGGGCTTTTTCCAATTGGATCTAAATCAAGGACAAGCAGTCTCATGTGTACTGAACATGTGAAGTTGGCTCTGTACAAGCCTTTAAGAAGCTTTCCAGATGGATAAAAAAAACCTACGTAGGTGGGTATTCCACAAAATAGGTTTTGTTTGAATACTTAGATCGGGGATAGGCAAGTCCGGTCCCAGAGAGCCGCACCGCAGTCCTGCATGTTTTCGGTGTCTCCTGCCTCCAACCCAGGTGTTTCAAATCATCAGTTCGTAATTACGTTCTGCAGGAGCCTCAGCTGTGTTCGAGGAGGGAGACATAAAAAAAAAAACAAGCAGGACTGCGGCTCTCCGGGACCGAATTTGCCTACCCCTGACTTAGAGGGACAATTCTTATGTTTCGCTTTCCAGAAATGAAAAAATAGTGGAATTATACAGCTCTGATATCAAACACACACAAATAATAGATTATACGGAAAAGTGCTTGACACTATTGACAGACATTTAAAAAAAAAAATGTTATATGTTCCCTGTTGTATTGGAGTATCCCCAAATCACGACCAGCATTGTGCAACTATTTTAGCCTTATGTGATTTCAAGGCCAGATCCCTCACAAATATTGCAGTGAGAGTTTCAGACCGCAGCTGCAGCTGGCCAACTCATTAATGAGGACAAAACTCATATGTGGCCACATAATTATCCGGCAGAGAGTTATTGACCTTGCACAGCATTCGACAGCTTTGGAAAGAATAAATGGGTGCGCTCTTACTGACAAGACATGATACAAATAACAATTGTTGCAAAGGTCCGATCGGGTGAATGTCCCAAGCCTTGATATGATTATAAAGGTGTGGGTAAGAGAAAGAACAAAAATAAATATGGAAAGCTGTTAGTCGGTAAGTAACTTTGAAACAGCAGCTTGGTCTTTCCGTGAGCCTCTTAAAAATCGTCAGAGGATTATCTCTTTTTTTTGTATGATGTTTTAATATTATACAACAGTATTGTTAAGCTCAACAAACCATGTTGAGATATTTTTAAAAATCTGATGTCACTTTTTTTTTTTTTTTTTTTTAAATCACTTTGTTGACCTTTTGTTGTTAAGCACTATATTGATAACCAACTAAAGAAAATGTGTTTGTTTTTTTTCTCTTCAGAAGAAACTACGGTCCAATGATCACAACATAATTACATAAAGATGGGCTTTGCAGCAATTACATTTGATACAGAATATATTATACTGAACCGTCCTATTCATTATGAGTGTGACATATCAATTTTCAAGAAGAACAACAGCACAAGGGATGCATGAATTTTTCCATAATTACTGGAAATAATTATCATGGCTCATAAAAGGTGACCGTTTTGTTCTCAAGTTATTATTTTTATGCGATTAAATGCAATAACTCAAACACAAAATTCCAATTTGCAATGTTATTTACTTTTAAAAAAAAAATACACATTTTATACAATTTGATACAGCCGCAATCGCAGACCCAGTCACACAGTATCTATAGATAGTGAACTGAACGGTGGATCCGAGTCATATTTTAATCGTCTGATCAAAAAGAGGAGCAACATGGTCATGTTGTATTTGTTGTGACTTCTAATGGTAACTTCCTACTGCACAGCGAGGGGTGTCACAATTCGATTCGATACTGATTAATCCCGATACTAATCTATAAATTGATTATTGCAATTTTTTTTATTATTTAAATTTAGAAAATACTCATCAGTGAACTTGTACATGTGCACTGTAAGATTTGTATGAAAGTGTTTTTATTTATCTGAAACTTCAGGTTTACAACTGCCACTGTATTTTCATGTTTCATGTTTGAACAGCACTGAAATCAAATATTAGGGCTTGATAGAATGGAATGAACTGCTATTTATATAGCGCTTTTTTTTTTTTAGCTATAGTGCCTAAAGCGCTTTACAAAGCCTCACATTCACCCATTTACACACCAGTTATATTAATGTTCCATTAATAAAACATTCATACATGATCAGTGTGAACCCTAACTCTAAGTAAGACGTTTTGTTGAATATTTGCATTAAAAAAATCATGTTTAAACATCGCTTTGGCCGAATCTATTTTTTTTTAACACCTCTTTATATGCACCGCACATCAAAACATGATGGACAAGCCGTGTTGAAATATTATAGTTCACCAAACCACAGTAGATCTATAATATTGTCATCTACATTATTTTCAAGAAATATAATATATAATTAACAAGGATTCATACACCAAAGGCATGAAGCGGATTTTCAATCACTAATGTTTATTTGACCTAATCTAGATACCAAAAAAAAAAAATTTTTTTGATGTGGGGACATCATCAATAACATTTTCAAAACAGGACTTCAATCATGGCTGTTTCTTCAGCTAAAGAGACAGATACACAAATAAAACCGATGCGGCATAAAAAAAAATGGTGGTATTATAAAAAAAAGTGATGAATCAAATTGAATATTCAGCCATATTCCCAATTTTATACAGAGGCAAATAAGCACACCTGCTAAAACGATTGCATATGGGCACTGCCAATGCACATCTGGATTTAATGAATGAAGGCTGTTGAATTCTTGACTTTGAAGGGTATCCAAAAGCAGAGCATAACGTATTGATGTGACGTAGATGAAACAGTTCTCGGTGACACGGTAGGTTATTTGATGAGCGACGGCTCATCAATCTTCAATGAATTCATTTTGCACAATAAATGAGAGTGAATACAGAGATGAGTTTGTCACTTGACTGTGATGACAGTGCATTTTCAGTAGATTGCATTGTGTGCAGTGCTATACTGGCGGCGAATTGCATTCCCCTCACATACTTGCTGCATATAGCAATAGAACTGACAACATCAATATGAAGTTCTCATAATTAAAAGGCCCTTTTATAGGATCTCGGGGAATCGCGGGCCACTTTCCCACAGCCCATCAATCACGGACTGGCAGCTCATTTAAGCGTCTTTAATATTGCAGTTGCTACACCCACGGCTTTTTTTTTTTACAAACACCAATTGTTTTCTGACAGCAAATAGAATCTCAACTAAATTCTGTGGGGAAAGGGTCTCACTTTACTCCCCTTTTATGCAGAAAACTGACAGATACAATTGAGCAAGAGCCTTTTCTGAGTTCCCCATAGAAAAAAACGTAATGCTCCCTGATAGCAGCAGTGAAGGGGGTGGGGGGGCACATATTTGCCTTGGATAATGGGCTTTTAGACATTAATGGTGCACAGCAAGCCAGCCAAACACAGGCATATTACAATTCAGCATCTGTTATATTAGACGTCGTTCAGTGTCGTCCAAACCAACCATCTGGCCCTGTAAATAAAGGATGAGTGGATATTGGTGCCAATTTCTAAGTTTGTTGCAAGATCAGTTCTGTCTGGAAAATTGTGCTGCCACCAACATCTCGAAAACACCTTAAGACATATTACACCAATGGCATCTATGCAGCTCTGAGGAGTAAAGAAGGAGGATATAGTTTGTCTATAATATATTAATTTGTTAATATAATATTTTGTCTAATAATATCACTGGCCCATGACTTGAAATAAGTGGTTCCACATAGCATTTTGAGAGACAAAATTAGCATTTTTCACCTCATCAGAACACAATTGATAGCAAAACTTTGAGAAGCGCAGATTTGTAACTTTTTCCGGTAAATGAAGAGCTGAGATGGTCCCAAAATGCCTCACTCAGCACTTGTCGTCACAAGGTCGAGGCAAATGGTGCTACTTACGCCACAGCAGTTAGCTAACAGCTAGCTCTGGCTGGCTACTAGTGCGGCTAAATGTGTTACGGTTTCGCTCGTCAGTCTGTAATCATCGCCTCCATGACGCCAAATAAACTACACTTATTACATGTGTCATTCTCACAAAAAAACTTTCAAGGAGAAATCAACACAAGAGAGAGAAGCCATGCTAATTGATAAGCTAACCTAAAAGTGACATGCAATCGTGAAAGACCAAGAATCAAGTGCTTTGGTGATCGAGTACACTTTTCACATAAATCTGGCTGGAAATGAGTTAAAGATGAGCATATCCGACTTATACAACAGAAAAATAAGCAATTTAAAAAAGTGTCTGGAGAAATAATTTATACAAAATAATGCTATACACATACCTAAACAGGAGCAGAAATTAATTTAATTAATAATCGGACCAAAACTGCTCTTATTGAATGAAATATATTAGTTAGCACTATCAACTGTATAGGAAATTAACTTGTGTAATATTATTGTGTATTGTTGGAAATTTATTTGTGATTTTAATGACTCTCATTTTAGGCTGCCAATGAAAATAAGCTTAACTTGGCTAACTTGGGCACATTAACATTGTAAAATGTTGATTGATGTGCATTGAAAGGGACAATGAAAATAAATAAATTCAATGCTATGTTACAGTGTACGGCAGCCGCGAGGAGTGGCCAAAATTATCATTTATAAAGTCATCGGGGGGAAAAAATGGAGTCAAATTTCTATTTTAACCCGAAAAAATTGCACAGTTTAAGTTAGCATGTTTCCCCCAATAAAGTCGATCTTTCACAGAAGATGAAACACGACTGATGTAGGCAGTTTTCCTTCAGAACACTGTCTGCCACTTCTCGGAGCTCCTATCATCACATCTCAAAGCGCAAGAATAATTGTCCTTGAGGAAATTAATTACCTTTTTGCACCGCCACTCTCTATGGAAAGTGGGTCTAAGTTAATGAATGATGAAAAACTGTCATATCTTTCACTGACACTCATTTTTCTGCTTGGAGTTTTGAGCCACTGAGTCTTGTTTATGCACATGAGAATTTTGATTTATGAACTAATTTCATTCAAAGACACGACGATGTGACTACTTGCAAAACACGGAGTCGCCTTCAACCCCAATAGAAAAAAAAAAGGTTATTTTGTAACGCCAAGTGCATTACTGCTTTAAACCACCTTGAAACCTTTTGCTTGAACAAAATATCTTGGGAATGAAATATTTTTTTGCTTTACGAGGATACAGACTTGAATTTGGGCTAATTCCATGTCTTTTTGGATACCAATTATTGTGTAGTGCACAGAGAACCAGCCCTCGAAAGGTTATAGGACTACATGATTTGATTTACATCACTTGCGCCACGACTTAGACCTGCTTCCAGCTGGCCTAAAGTCTAGTCTACTTCCTGTCACCAAATTGTCAGGTGAGCCAGGGGAGTGAAACAGAAAACACTCTTAGTCCGCCAGAACGCCCAGTGAGGCGCAACACAGTCTGCCAAATTCCGAAATACAATAAAGTAGACTTGCTGGGGAGCGAAAATGAAGGTGCACCAATTTTTTTACGCCGAGCGCACGTGCAGCTTGTCTACAAAATATGGCCCAAGGTCTACATTGCTGCCACGTACAGGCGATATAGTAATTTTGTGAGTAACTAAAGCCCTTTAATCTATTACCAGTTATCAATGTAAAAATGTGGTGCTAATCTGTTACTTTTGATAGGTACTTAAAGTTATTGTAAATAGTAGTAGTAAAGGCATTCCTATTATTGTATTAAAATAAATTTAAAAAATGGACAAAATGGTCTAAACCAAGTCGCACAAGCCAGAAGAATGGCATTTGGAATTGTCCACCTAACTTCGGCTGCTCAATTTGGCAAGAAAACATGATTCCAGACACTGTCCTCCTTTCCCCCGGAATGTACCAAAGGACCGCAATGCACCACACTCAATGGGTTGATCCTCTTCTTTGTTGTGAATAGGGTCCATCGGCCTAAGGCTTACACATTGAGGGATGAAATCCTCCAATTTCAGTGGCTGTTGTGTTTTCCATCTACAGGGCACTGGAATGTGAGAAAGCCAGCGGAATGGGTTTGTTGTGGTCAAAAATAGCAACCGCTGCCGGACAAAAAATTGTACAGGAGCAGACATGCTCTTGTCGAGGGACTGTCTGTTGATTAAAAGAATAATGCAACAACTGCACAGCTTCACTGGTGAATGGGCATATAGGGGCCCGAAAGAATCGATTACTACCATTTTTTGTAGGCGTATCAACAGCGTGCAAAAGGAAGTCTTTGAACCTTGAATAATGATTAAATGAATGGTGTAGCTCGGTACCCTGATTTGAATTATTTTGGTTAGCAAGAAGTTATGGACAATTCTATGCTCTCAACTTTGTGACAACTGTTTTGGTAGCCCTATTGTGGTTATAAAAAAAAAACATGACAAAGTTTGGCGATTTGTAGACAAGTTACCTTTAAAAGGTAAGCGATGGGAAAATGAAGATTCACGAAGCACTTGCAATATATTTTTACTCCTCAAGAGGGTGCCCTTGGTTTAAAGATCAAGGCTAATGCTCTGGAAACTGATCACATTTCCACTGCAGCTTTAAACCAAGAGTGCCATCTAAAAGTGCTTCATGAAGCTTCATTTTCCCATCACTAGAAACAAAGAAGCTTGCGTTGAGTGTTTTTTTTTTTTTCACTGTTGTGCGCCACGACAGATCAAGAGGCCTATTTTTGCTCCAAGTACAAGGCTAGTACGAAGCGCAGGCTAATTGTGTGAATGGTAGTAGTTTTGTTGTTGTTGGTATTTTGCTAGAGCACATAAAAGAGGGCATTTTGTGTGTAATGGAACGCAGCCGACTGGCAGTCAATTGAAGCAGCTCCCCTCAATCTCATGCTCAGTGCTTGACATTGCGGAAGGAGAAATTGTATGTCGATAGAAGATAAACTGTTTGCGAACATCTGGCAAACATTTTTGCAACCTTGGACGAACTCTGATGGAGGAAAAATAATTCATTAGAAGCCTTCGCTGGTGAGTGAGATACGAGTTAGACCTGATTTTAGTCTTTAGTCTAAAATCTGGTCTACTTTTGGTCATTGTATCAAAAACGCCTGAATGCCTATCGAGGCAAAGCGCAGTATACCAAATGCACAAACACGCTCAACTAGACTTACCAAAAATGAAAACTTTCACAAAAAATGCAGATGTCTACGAAAACATTTTGTCTTGACATATATAAATATATTCTATGATGGTTTATCTTAAAAGTCTAGGATACATTTCAAGACATATCTTGATCAACCTTTTGGAAGACCACCCAGCATTTTCATTCACATTGAAGCTGCAGCACATGAAAGAACGCAAAAGGCCAAATCATGTTTAAGTGGCATTTACATGACATTTTCTTTGGCCTGTTTAACATTTGGTGAATTCAATATCCCTCGCAAATAGACTCGTATTGTTTATTTCTTTTCATTCCTGACACATCCAACACAATATTCATGAGTTCTCAACAGAATGTTCTGGAAAAAACAAAAATGTTAGATGCTCTCAGTATAGCTTACATCACAGAAAAAAAAACGGTATATTTTTTTCTGGGGCTTTGGAGACAGACAGAAAACCACACACACACACACACACACACACACAAAAGCTACTTATAATAAACCGGGCTCTGTAAGTTACACTTGATGAACATGTATCAATAAATAGTCATATAAAAGTCTGTAAGCATGATGCAGCCGCCAACTCCATTTAGGAAAGCTGCTGGTTGCATTATAACACGATTTCCTGACATCGATTTGTCTCCTTGGTGCACCAAGCGAGCATTTCCCCCCGTGTTCTTCCCCCATTGTGTAGCCAGAAAAACAGAGAACATGTTTTTTTGTTTTTTTTTGCTTCTTAGATAATGAGTTTCTGCCAGCAGCCCAAACTACAAGGAGACACATAATAACAGCCGTCTAGAATCTCAGTAAAGAACATAGTTTCATCATCTCTGTACATGTTTAAGAGGCGTGTATGCACATCTTGGACGGCCAACAAAACCTTAACGTCCGCAGCACAAGACAAACAAATGAACGTTTCAACAATACGAGCTGCCTCAGTGGCACTTTCTCCCTCAGCGAGGCGGAAAGCCACTTCTTGGCTCAGGTGAATGCTGTAAAAAACATTCACAGCAGGTAGCAGCCCGTGTTTTTTAGATAATGAGACTTGGCAAGTTTTAGAAGCTACAAGCTAAAAGTAGCACACTTTGTAACATGCCGTCGCTGCAGGTAGACATTGACAAGAGTAGTGAGTTTTGATACAAGGTCAAACTTTATTTCCGATTTAGAGAGATGTGCGATTACTTTTATTTTTGTGTTGCATTCCAGCACAAGAATTGGGAGTAAAAACTACTGGGTAAAGAAAGATTAAGGTTCTTAACCACGTATCACCCTAACCTGGTTTTATCATGTCTATTTTGGGTGGGTGTTATTAAAGGACAAAGAATTGTATTTCATCAAACGTAATAATAGTGTTGAATCGTGCTTTTGAATGCAGGGCATGTTAATGGAAAGGCGTGGGAATGTCACAATGGTGAAAATGGAATGAGACTAAATTAAAGTTTCCTCTCTGGCTCTAAAATGCTCTGTTTGATTGCAATTTAGAACTGGAGGAAAATTACTCATCACCGTATTTGGGTAACAATGCAGCCGTATTTATTATAATTGTGAGTATAAAAAAAAACTCATCAAACCACAATTATCTATTAAACAGAAAGTGATTTTTCAAAACGAAATGAAATCATTATGTATGCTGATTTATTTATTCTAATGTTATCTTTAGGATGAGGGGACTATGCATCTAAATTTTCAAATTGCACGTTGAGCGGCGCATGGGTCGAATCTGCAATGTGAGTGAGAATACAATCAATGCTTTTACAGTCTTTACTGGTGCTCGGGTTACTCTTTCCGAAAGTAGCGTGTATAGAGTGAGGCCTCAGGACAGCTCCGCCCCCTGGTCGTCATGGTGAAATTGTTTTCTTGTTGCTGGTCCTCACATTAGATCATAGGTGAAAAGGTATCACAATTCATCAAGCTAGACATCGGAGGCTTTTGTGGTGATGGTGATTTTGAAGCACTTTTATTACATATGCAAAAAATTCTCTCACTTGTATCTCAAAGTCTCACCGATAAAACCACATTTACGTTTTCGTCGCAAGTCTCTTCTTACGATCTTAAGTCTCTTTAGGATAGGGCAACCAGATTTTCAAAATTAACTCCTTCACTGCCATTGACGTCAAAAATTCAATATTAATACTATTTCTATTAGTTTCACATTTTTTTCTACTTTTGTTAACAAGAGTATGAAAACCTAGAATTTTTTATTGTACATTTAGAACAGATATAAAATTTGCATCGAAGTCATGCGATTAATTACAATAAAAAAATGGAAATTTTAATCGTCTGACGCCCCAAATTTTTTATAATCGTTTCTTTTTTTTAATTAGGGGCATCAGACGATTAAAATGTTTAATTGTTATTTATCACATGATTTCACTAATTAACTCACGATTAATCACAAATTTTATATCTGTTCTAAACTTAAAATATATTTTTTTGGGGGGGTTTTCATATTCTTGTTAAATGTGAAACTAATAAATAGTTCAAATGAATTTTTTTACATCTATAGCCGTCAATGGCAGTAAATGAGTTAAGTACCACCAGGACACTACAATTTCTCAGAAAATCAAATATACACTTAATTTTCAAGAAGCTCAACTCTTTTCATCACTAGTCAATCTGGTTGTATTGTTATTTTAGCTAATGCTAAATATACTTTGGTCGCCAGTACAACAGCTCTAAATAATCAATGCACTCTCCATTATCCAACCTATTTTCCTTGGTTCCGGCAGCTATTGGAAGCTGGCATGTCCCACATTGCAACATTGGAAATATATCGCCAGAAAAGCTAAGCTTGCTTTGGGTCTGACTGGCAACCGCAACATTAGGCTAGTAGGACTAAATTTGATTCTTAGTCACGGAAGCCGGAAGTAGTTTTAGCTCGTAGCTAGCTCGTATAAGGAAAACACACCTGCCGGCGATTTAACAGTTAAACAGTTTTTTTTTTTGTTCTCAACTGTCACCCTAATTTAGCAACAAGAGGAAGGCGAGCGTCCAGGATAGACTGAAGTCTGAACGCTATGTGTGCGTGCGTGTTGGGAGTGCTACTGAATAATGCAGTTACTGTGAGGTTGCAAGGTGGTTCTTAATCAAAATTACATTTTTACGATCCCTTTTTTGTGATGCGAAAGTCCTGCTGAGACATCAACAACCACTTTTAATACCGTTGCGCTGCTTTAATATACGGTGCTCCAAAGGAATTTGTAAAAGCCCATCTGTTGAAATTGAAGAGGGTTGGTCTGCCGCTACAATATCTCAATTGTTGTCGCATGAATGCAGCTGTGAGCCGCGTCAGCATTCAAAGCGGAGTGCTCACCATTCTGCTCTGCCGCGAATTGGCTTTGTGATCTAATGATACTGCATTAATTGTTGAACAATACCGACCTACCTTCATTCCAGATTTAGCTGTGCACTAAACCTCCAAGGCAAAGCAAACAGTTGTGGTTTTCTGTTGGATTAATTATCTTGTCATAAGCCACCTTTTGCTGAGGGTGGGGGGGCGGGGGGGGGGGGGGGGGGGTTGGGGGGGGTCTCCGCGTCTGACACCGAGTTCACAAGTGACAGACACTGGGGAAGTCAATTAGCCAGGCTCAAAGAATCAAAGTCATTTCCTCCATGGATTGTATTCAAACTTGTTGAATAGAAAGGAGCAAATTGGCAGCACATGCGGTTTCTTTCCTGTGACCCTGAATGGCGGCATTGTCTCGATGTGGCTGCTGGAGTGGCTGTCTTGTGCGTTAGGATCCCTGCAGTCATTTCTATCGCTAATCTTTCCTGTAGAGTGATTCTTGTGTTAGAGTGATGATCTCAAAAGAGAATCAAAGAATGTGCCGTGTTCCTCTCTGTCCTTGTCATTTCTAAATAAGACTAAAGTATTTTTCAGTCAAAAAAAGAGAGATTGAAGCTCATGCCACGTGTGGATTAAAGAGATAAGGAATGGTCGTATGGATGCAAATTTTTACCCCATTTATACTTTCATTAACTCCTTTGAGGAAATTGCATTGTTCTTAGTTTGTTTTTCAAAGTTGTCAAAATTATGCATTGAGTACTTCACTTTACAAAACTATGTGGAAGGGTAGAAAATACTCGACAAACAGATACAAGCTACGGCATTTCCTAAACATCTCACCGGATACTATTTAAAGATACAGAAGGGAGGCATCTATGAAGGTGTACTTTGGTGTTGTTCCATATTAGAATTATTTGATCTCGGTGGAAGTCTGCTGTCTTCATTTAGGGAGGGATTTATATCAAATAGATGCTGAATTGTAAATACTTCAAACAGGATTAAAATGATCATTATCTAGCACTGCCAATTTTAATACGACTATCATTGGATCATTATTTTATTAGATTGTGCACGTAGCCTAGATGTGATCTTTTGTGCCAATACTGAATATATGTTAGCATACACTGTCTTGCTTTCCCATGTTTAAGTATGAATATTTGTTTTTAGTTTAAATAATTCCAGAGATTTTCTCATTCTCGCTCTCAGCTCATCATTTTATCTATTGCAATTCCAATGTAAAAAATGATTGAAACCGAAGTTGGGCTTCTCCCAAAATACTTTTGAGCCTTAAATAAGCATTATATTTGCATCTATAAAATTGTAGGGGTATAAACTTCAAAATGCCCCATCAAATAATACCATTCATTTATAAAATTGTTCGAAGTACACCTGTGCAGAAGAATTCATACTCCCTGCGCACGGTGACAATAAGAGCGCCACTGCCACCTACTGTAGTAGATGTGCAAATACACTTTGTTCTAGTACTGTAAATAATAATAATAATAAAGTTCCCTGGGGTTACGTTCCCCCCTCGGCTTTGCACTATGACCCCTATTTGAGAATGACTCGTTTAACCACAACCATGCTCTCACGGTGGCATACAATCAAAAATGAAGAAATTGTCTGAAATTACAATAATGTTAAAAAATAAAAAATAAAAATAAAAATAAAAAACAACCATGTGTGCCCCATGCACATATATAGATATACTCAAAATATAAGGTAACATTAAAAAAAAAAAAAAAAAAGAAACAAACAGAATTCAGTGCATTCATGATGCCTTGAAATCACACGGAAATGAAAGTTGATCTATTAAGGGATTGCATCACCACCTTCGAGAGCATATGGGGACATCTTTCATCCATTCCCAAAGACAGAAAGAACAGCCAAAGTAAACTCGATGTCCCCTGCATATATTTTGAAAAGAAGAACCCCATTTTGCCGAGCCCTTGGGTTTTGTCCTCATCCCGGCAACAGTGGCTTGCAGGACGAGCGTTCCTCTTATAACCTCCCCTTGAAGCTCACCAGTGGGACCGAGTTAGTGCGTTCCGGCTACGCAGCCATCCATCCTGAAGTGGAGAAGTGACGTAGGGTTACGGCCCGCGCGGGTTGATGGAAGCTGCCACACCAACTCTCAGCTCAAGCACTGCCGGACAGGCCCGCATTCCTCCTTTCCTCAGAGAATTTCTGTCTTCCTGACATTCACTTAGTATAACACATGGACACCAAAACACAGCTTATTTATTCATGAACATTTCCAGGAACAGTGTTTGCGCGTGGTTTTAAATTTCATTAGAAATGGACATGGGACTGTCACAGAGGTTTCGTCTTCATTACTGCGATGACAGGTTTAGATCAATGCTTGCCCCCGGTCTCAGTGTCCTGCCCCTTCCTTGTCCAATTTAATGTCCTCTCCAGTGTAATGACATTCTTGTGCCATTAGATGGCTGGTGTGTCCTACCTTGTCCTTCTTCAGCGAGCATCTTTTAAAGGTCGTCTTTTGAGTGGTTGCTGGGTCAGGTTGCATGCATATTTTTTGGGAACGACTTCAATCATCTGTCGTGCCAACAAGGCTCAAGATGGCCTGAATACAGAAATGCTAATTGAATATAAACCCAGTAGGCCTGGTAGGTCTGTTGACTCGGGCCAATTAGTGGAGCCCATTGTTCAAAGCAAACATGGTGAAGCTGCATTTAGCTGTTATGCTGCACGCATTATGGAACAATCCCCCAAGAGAAGTGAAATCAGCCATGAGTGTAAAAAGCTTTTAAATCAAGGTTTAAAACTTTGCTTTTCTTCATTTATTTATTTATTATTCATTTTTATGTTCTACTTGCAAACATGATCTGCACATATTTTGAACACAATCAGGCCCAAGACGCCTGAAATAATGTGGTCAAAGGTTTGGCACATTTTCATGGTCTCCTTCACTCACCAATCCAAAATGAGCATTTTTTGGGCTTACATGTATGCGAATCTTTATTTATAACAGTACGACACATTTGATGGCTCATAGGTAGCTGCAATTACAGATCAGTACTCGACTTAATTCACAATGACAATAATGTGGCTTCACGTATTACCTCCGAGCAATCTATTCATCATATCATTAATTAGAAGAGTAGGGCAATGAGAAGTAGAACTTGTTTTACTTTTATGATGGCATTTCAAGGTCTTAAACTCTCACAGGGATTCCTTCAAAAAGAAAGCGGACCCGATTATAGCCTGGAACCTCTCTGGGATCACAATTTTCGAGCCTAATTCCTGAAGGATGCGCTCATTTCATGTGGGACGACATGCACTTTTCTGTCAAAATGTCAGATCTATGTTTCCTTCCATTGTAGGGACATTGTCATGACAAATGTTTCATGGTGACTCCCTTTTATTTTGAAAGGAAGACATTCATCTTTTCAAGGCTTGGTTGTTCTTAAACAATAAATTGGGACATCATTGATGCAAATACTTAAAATACATGAACTATAATTTAGTAAAAAAAATAAAATTAAATAAACCAAACAGCGCATATCATCGAGCAAACTACAGCACATTGCCTCAATGAGACTAAATCTTCACTTATGTATGAAGTGTAACATTTTTTTAAATTAATTTATTCATTGTATAAATTATTGATACTTTCAGCCAATTACGCTATGCTCGAGGGATTATCTTAATTGCAAATCATTCCATGAATTTAAACAAAAAGTAGATCATATTTCATTAGAAATGTACAGCAATTCAAATCTAAAAACATTCTAATAGACTAATAAAATTAATATTCAGAATGACCTATCCAAATGTAAACAGATCATTTGTTTTATCTATTATCACAAAATGGGTCATTATAATTTAAGATCATATCTTCTCAGCTGAAGTAAGGAAAGTAGCATAATGAGGACCTTCGAGACTAATGTAACCATTTGATGTCAGCTAGAAGTTGTTGGCATTTGACTTGGTAAGTACTTTACTGAACATCAAGTATGAATAATAAATGTAAAGAGCAAAGAGATTGTGATATGCTAATTTCGGGGAAATTAAGAATCCGTTTTACCAATGATTTTAGACATGCTCACAAAAAACTGCAGAGGGCTTTTACAATCTCTTGCTTTCAAATTAGAATTAGCGTGAGTAGGTAACTCTTCTTAACCACGGTCTCGATTAAACACGACTGGCTTTGCTTTTTCACAGCTACCTGGTGAAATGGCAGCCTCGATGGGACTCGGGGCCAGGGACATCATCATCACTGTTTTTCTTTGAAGTTGAGCTCTAAAATGGCCATAAGCAGAAAATATGTTTGCGTTCGTAGGGCTAAATGGAAAATATCCATCTTATGAAGCAAGTGGGAAGAAAGTTTGCTTTATGAGATGCGATGGTAGCAATTGCTGAGACGATCATTCATGAGAATGAAATGTATTAATGGACAGAATAAACAAGAGTAAAATAGAGTGTGAATCCGGGCTAATTAACATACGCAAACAAGTTGCTTAATGCCACATAAGGATACGACTCTTTGAGGAAGATTCACCCGGAAAAGGGTGTTAGCATACGACTACTATAGCATACTACATTTAAGGGTCAAATTTTAAGAAAAGCATCATTGTTCATATAGTATACACTTGTAAAGCACAATGAAACATGTCAATTAATAATGGCGATCTTGCTAATTCTGTGACTTCAATGCCAGTGGTTGCCTCGCCTCTCCGGTTTCAGCACACTTTGGACAAACTGGGTTGGACGTGGGACAATGTGGGGGCATGGAAAAGGTAATTGTGACAGGCTGGATGGCAGATTTTTAAACTTTCAAAAAATGTCCATAACAGTCGTGGTGCAGATGAAAAACATACTGTAATCGGCCGAAATAAATCAGGGTCAATGCAACAAATCGCGACACTCCTTAATAGGACTTAACAAAACTTGAGAGATGGTCCACATTCCCAAAATGAAAACATTACGTTTTTTCCTCGGCATCTCAAGGTCGTTTTAAGAACTGTCAAGTTTTGTCACAGTTTTTACAACAATCTAGGATCTATGGTTAGCCAGGGTCATGCTGTGACCAACAGGACAGCTGACATGCACCGAACCCTATCTGTTCTTATTTCGTCCAGGAATGGACCGGCTATTCGGGATTCTTCAGAAATTCCAATGGCCACTATGCCCCAAATTGTAGCCATTTTGTTGCTGATTGTACAAGCAGAAAAGTGAGCATTTTATTTCTGAGCTGTGTGAGTGCACCGCGCAGTGTGTAGGTGAAAAACGGTCTATTTTAGTGCTGTTGACAAAATAACTAAAGTTATCAAACATTAAATGAGCTCCCTTGCACTATACCCAAGTTTGGGAGAATGAAATGAGGCCCGCCAGGTGAGCTTCATTCAAGTCTGCCAAGGCCAAAAACATACTTTAAAGCTGCCCGCTGACAACGTTTCATCTGGAGAAAGCCTTGAAAGAACGTGAAAAACATGTCAGACCTTGATCAGAATGTGAGAAATGTGAGGGACTCCATTACTCGGTGACAGGAAGGGAAATATTGTCTAAGACCGACATACATGGTAGGCTATGTGTATAATTGCAGTGTGCCTTTGAGCCAATGGGACTCAGCAACCTTCTTCTCCAGGGATACCATGATTGACCCAAGGTTTTTACACCCTCAGAAAACTTAGTTTGAAAATAAAAAATGGCTAAAATCCCACGCCACACCATGTCTCTGTTAATTGGTTGCTGCCGAAAAAAACGGTAGGATCGTGGCGTTAATGCAGCATGACGGACACCTTCCACTCTGTCTCATAGGGTAATAATGTATTTTATGGGATCCCACCAGGATATATTTACATTGCTCCAAAGTCTCTGGCAGTGATTTGGTGTATATAAAAATGGCTTCATCTGATGTTGAGATGTGAATAAAGATTTAATGTGAGCCAAGTTTGTGCTTAGTTGAGTCACTTTACTTTGGGACGTTTTAGGTCAATTACAGGAAACAAGTACAGTTGACATGACAAGTTTATTTTTATTTATCATCATCTATTTTCCATTTTATCCTGTTTAAGGTACCAGATAATGCCGTTCAAGACTGTTGTATCATTTAGTTTGATGAAGAATAAGCTATATTTTAGTACTGAAAAAGTAAATTTTAACTTAAAAAGTTTTTTTAAACCATGTGGTAAATGAAAAAATACGATCCAACGTGATAACGGGTCTCTTGTTTTTGCACAAATTCTTCACAAGCATAAACGAGGCCGTGGGTTTGGGGAGACCGCGGGTTAGCGAGCGCTGGGTGTTGCGGTTGAGTCCGATTTAGTTTAAATCGGGTGCGAAAAAGGGATTGTTGACGTGAATGAGGGCCACAGCAGCTCTCAACACTGAGCAGAGTCGCTCCAAGGGGGGCGCGATCAAAGAAGTCAGTCAACCAAAGCTACAGCTCAGCCCAGGCTTTAGTCAACCAGTCACACTCTAATCGAGCCAAAAGACAGAACGGCACTGGCCGCACGGAACCTGGTCAGAATGTGCCGGGATCGAAACAAACTAATACAGCTTGGTGTAACAATCCACTCAAACGTTAGGCAAAAACTTTTAAGTTGTTATTATAAATACTCAAAATTAAATATATTGTCAACATTTAAAACAATCATTCCGGTTGCATAATTGTGACAATTGCTATTGAAAAGAACACTTTTAAATATTCATTTGCTTGAGCCTATATATCACTTTCAATTTATTTTTTCAATTCTCCACTAAATCATGCGTGAAATGTTATTTTCACAGCCCCGTGCCATTTGCGAAACATTAAAGAAGCTCTGAAATCAAAGTGATTTATAAAAAAACGACAGCTTTGTCCAACGACAAACCTTTCAGTGCAGTATTTTGGTACTCACTTGAGGCACTTCTTTTTTTTTTTTGCAATGTTTTATCCAAGGCAAATTAATCTTCAACAGATGTGATGCTGCCGCTTACATGTCCATTATCCTTTTTCCTCCGCCTTTCTGTCTCCCTTCGTCTAAGATCGCATGCAGAAGACTCACTTGTGCTGTATATCAAAGTATTCCAGTTCAATGCCTTAAGACAATCACCGATATTGAATATTAGAATGCTTCGACAACAACTACGAATCCATTTTTTATTTTATTTTATTTTTACTGTATTAGCCGCACAAACACCAACATGGGGGAAAAAACAATGCTTTAATATGGTCACTATGGTAACACTTATGAATGATACCATACAAGGGATATTTTCAGTAGAACAGCTTAACTGGACCTTTTTATCGTTGTAGTCTATTATCGTATTTTGTTATTCAGAGTATCACAGTGCAAAAAAAAAAAAACATTTGACAATATTTTCACCCGTTTTCAATGTCTTGTACAAATCGTACCCCGCAGAATGGCTTTTATCACATGGGTTAAAAGTACTAAACAAAAGTTGATATTTACTGCACTTTCTTAATCCAACCAGTACAAATTATATTTTTTTATCTGAAACAGGCTCAGCCTAATTGTTCAATTATTCATGGATGTGAATTTTATTGAAAACTGATAGAAATAGAAACTTTTTTTTTTTTATTGTGCAGTTAAAATAAAGCTTCCATTATCTCACAGAAATATACAGTGCATAAAGTACTCATAAAGTCCTAATGGGGAGCAGTAAAGAGGAAAAAAAATAGATTCTAATAAATAGACCAGGCCAGCATATGTCACTAGGCCTAAAAAGGAACATGTCTAGTCTACCAATGTACCAGACATGAGAGAAAACATTGATGAAAGAGGGAGAAGCCTTAAAACCAAGCAGTCTGCCCATATCTTATTAACACTAGTCATCGTAATTATTTATCATTCCATCAAGTCTGACAGCACTCGCATGAATACATTTGCCAAGAGAGCCGGCAAGAGTAATCGAGTAATCGCGTATCTCATCTGTGGAACGGAAAGCGATGACACGAACTTACCGTCAAACTTTTTATGACTGGAAACGAACGTCACTCTCATGTTGCGACTGCTCTCCTCCACAAGCTTCTCAAACTCCATCTTGCTCTGCTGGTTGAGCTTGTCTTCCATGTCTGATGTGCAGCAGGTGTATCCCTGAGGACAGACGCGCAGGTGCTCACCTGAGAGATAAACACAAAAAAAGCATTGTTTTTACACTCACGCCGTCATTTTTTTCAAAGGCTGTGCTGCGTGTTTGATCAACCCCCCCCCACCCCCACCCTCCCCCCTCCCCCCTCCCCTCATTGCTGATGTATTAGACGAGGATTGTAACAAATTTCTACAGATGATTGATCTGCACACGCACATTCTCGGTGAAGAATGATAGCACGACCGATGAGGAGCAAATGAAAAGCAGTGCATTTATAATTTGTTGTGATGTGGGGTTATTTTATTATTTTGGTGTGACATAAATCGTTTTCAGAGCATGATCAATTAAAATCTCAGTCAGTAATTGCATATGGAATTATTCATGTGGGCGGTTGAGGTGCTTTTTGAGCAGGGCAACAAGCTCTTAACTACTTAGTGTGTAATTAAAATTTTGAGTCAAGTCACAGTTTGTAATATTAAAAAATATAAATACTATAAAGTAGTATGTGTAACTAATTCCACAGTCCAAAAAGGTTCCATCGTCTTAGATGAACATGTGCATGTGTGTGCGTGTGTGTGTGTGTGTGTGAAGGCTTTCCTAGTGCAACTGGCAAGCCCCTAATGCGAGAAACTGAAGCCTTTGAAAGAAGAAAGGGAACTAAGAATAATATTCCATGGTAATAATGAATTTAGCAGGCTACAGGTAGTGTGACTAAAATGTTCAGTTAATTCCAAATCAGGCAGAACAAAGTCATAATACAAAAAGAAAATCTGTAATATTGCCAGTTTGACTTTAACAATTGTTAAATTGCCCTCCACTATTTCACTATGTGTGTGTGTGTGTGTGTGTGTGTATATATATATATATATATATATATATATATATATATATATATATATATATATATATATATATATATATATATATATATATTCCACTAGATTGGAATTTGACAGGTCCAACTAACTACACAATACAAAAGCTGATGCTCTACGTGCATATAAAGAGAGCTATAGGTGAAGAAGCTGCACATGTGCATAGATAATAAAGCACAGCAGATGCTGCATATGTGCTGGAACGTGCCGGCACTCTGGAATGTGCTTAATCCGTAATCAGTCCTGAGAGAGACACCAATCGTCAATAATGAGCGCAGTATCACCACACCGCAAAAGTTAAACACAAATCCATTTTTACTCCACAGTAATGTAAACTCCTTACGGCCCTGGAGACCCGACTCGCGAAAGCAACAGATTTAGTCAAAACACAGCAGTTAAATTGGATATTTATTTTCATTTGGAGTCATATTTTCATTACATTACGTCTTGTAAATAACCACTATATTAATCAGAACGGCCATTTTACAGCCACGTGATAAGCGCAGATTAAAGTATACATGACGTGATTGATCAAGATGGTGTTCAGTTGACAGTTTTGATCGTTTTTAGACTTTTATTTTACAAGCATGATAAAAAATAAGTTACAATTAGCTTAAAATAAGCTCTCCCATCGCAGACAATGGGTCCCATTTCACAAAAATGTTCAACAAACACCGAGACTAACCCGGAACAGCGAGTTGACATATCCTGAGAGAGGAAGTACTTTCATCGCGACACTAAAAGACCACATCAATGGGGAAGCGCAGAGCGCGGCGCCGCCCTCTGCTTCCACGTTTTTTTTTTTTAACACTCTCAACCGAAAATCTTAATGCGATCATATGTTGAATTTGAACATGTGCAACACCGCAGCGGCTCCCCGTAGAGGAAGGCGGCGAGGGAGAACGTTGCTGCCCGGATCATGCGTAAATTTAAATGTAGTCCTTTTCAAATCGCAATAATATTACAGGGGAAACCTGTTGAATTGTAGCTCATTAATTCATTTCATTTAGGTGCAATCCTGCAGCGGAGAAGCGCACTTGATTTAAGATGAAATATAAAAACATTATTCAAACGGTTATAAAAAAAAAAAAAAAGTGCAGCGCAACACAAAATATATGCCCGTAATGTTGCTGATTAAGTTGTGTATGATGTAGATGATGGACTGTGATGTGAAACGGTACCGTTCAAAAAGATAACGCTCCAGAAATAGCCAGCAAATCTGCGCGGTCTGATAACAATCTCGCGACGAATATTTAAATCCCTGCGCAATAAAGCGGCACCTTCATCAATAGGGTCATTGTCAAAAGGACGTGCCATGGACTTTACGCTAAAGGCGTATTTACGCAAAAATTCGGAATTTATGAATGAGGAAATGAAATGTCGTGTGTGGTTGAAAGGAGGCGGGGACAGAGAAAACCTCGAGGTTCATTGTGAAAAACCAGCCAGCGACCAGCTTTGACTCATGGACGATGTTGCTACGATAACTGACTGAGCTTAAATGAAACAGGCTAGAGTAATCTCTCTTCCTCTGATTTCAGTTACCTCCCTTTCTGAAACGGAAGACGCAGAGTTTCCCACATTTCAGGGTTTCTTGACCCAGGGGTTCTTACTAAACCTGTTTTGTGAAATACACCCCATTTCTGGTACGAAGTGTTGGAACGTCAAGACAGAGCATGCCCGGACCGAAAGCAACAAGTGAATGGTTTCATTCTTTTTTTTCCTTTTTTTTTTTAAAGAGAGGAATGGTTTCATTCTTAATATATTAAAACATTTTGAAAGTTTAGTTCTGGAAAAATTCTAAATAAATAAATTAATCAATTAATATTTTTTAAGCAAAGATTAAAATAGTTACAGTTACATTTGCAGATATAGAATAAAAAAAAATTATGTTAAATTATATTAAAAAATATTAGTGTGAGTCTTATGATTGCAGTGTTAAATGAAGAGATTACAGTATTTTAAATAGAAACCGATATGGCAATAGAGGTAATGGCAAAATTGTTGAGCATTTGGTGCAAAAAAAGAAATAAAAAATCTTTGTTGAAATCTCGATGTGCTTTTGGCTCACGAGCCTCTATGTTCTGTTCTACTTGACTGTGCCGCACCAAAGATGGAATTTGAAACCAAGCTGTCAATACAAGCAAGATCACAGTTGAGTATCCGAGTTGAAGACTCCTCTTTGAGGTAGAAGATGAAGGCCTCTCTTTTTTCATGTCAGCACAATGACCAGCTCTCGCTGTGCATGGACAGTTTTTTTTTTTTTTCATTTTGAAATGTGGAACCTTCCTCAAAGGAAGCGCCTCAAAGTCGTGTGTTTCTATTTTTATGGAAAACACATTCAATTTTGATAATACTGACTGAGGATTATATGTTTTTTTATTTGTAAGATCAATCAAAACACCACCAATAAAATCAATGAAGGGATGGTGTCACAAAACAGAAAGAAATGTGTTCCATTAAATTAAAGCCATGAGTTAATTTTCATACTCTAGTGCCATTATACATTTTAATAATTTAAATTACTCCCTATAATTTGGTGTTATTACAGCTTTGTCTGTATTTATTGTTTATTGAATGTTTCATGATTATTTGTTGACAAGGACGTCTCTGCCTATCATAAAAACGCACATGTAACGTATACATAAATTTGTGTAAGATTGCTCCGACTAATTCGAAGCAGAAGTGTTGCACACGCCATCGCCCGCCCGCAGACAGGAAATTGGTTTGCAGAGGAAGCGAGCATACTTCCATTTGATGAGCTATTGTCATGCTTCGTCACGATTGCGTTAACTATTCCGAAGCTATCAAACGTGATGTGACTGCGGCCCGATCCGCGTTCCTCCTCTTGCAGAGTTTTTTTGACTTCCCACATGAAATAGGTGGCTTGCTCAGAGACAAACAAAGACGACCATGTTCTTGTGTTTGAATATAATTAATTATAATATACCTCCACCAGAGAGGGATCATTTGTCTCCTGGAAAATTGTGCCAACAGCAGAAAGTTTTGTGTTGTATTTCCTGGGTTCGAGAGCAGGGTTATTATGGTTTTGGAATTTTCATTTTAATTAGTTGTTATTTCATTTTGAGTTTTGTTTTTTAAATTTAGTTCGTTTTAATTAGTTTTCATGGCGGTTCTGTTACTTTTTATTAGTTTTAGTTAATTAAAAAATGCCTAATTTTAGTTTAGTTTCAGTATTAGTTTTCTTTCTTTTTCTAAGTGTATTACTTGTGTGCAATATTTAATAAACACTATGGTAAAATGAACAAAGTAACGCATTTCTTACCTAGCATTGCATATCGGATGAGTTAAATGAAAAAGCAGGCGAGCCGAGCCAAGCCAAAAGTCAAGCACGCAAAATTGTTGCCTGGGAGCGACGTCGTCTGAAGGTGCGTTCTTTCTTTTATTTTTATTTTTTATTTATTTTTTTATAAAAATGAAGGTGCGTTCTATTGTCTGTTGCTCGATGACATCACTTTCAAACATCGTTATTCCGGTTAATATCAAAATAAATGTACTTAAAATTACATTTAAAATCATCCCTCAATGTTCATGTATTAAATTAATTACCAAAGACTAAAACGAAAGACATTTTCGCTGTAATTATAGTTAGTTTTAGTTATGAACATAAAATGTAGTTTCAGTTAGTTTTCGTTTTTTTAAAAGCATTTTATTTTTTTTATTTTTTTGCTACGAAATTGTTTTTTAAATTTTAGTTGTTAACTAAAATAACCTTGTTCTCGAGAAGTCCCTCATCCAAGTCCCCTGGATTAAAATGTACTACCAAAATACATTCAGCACATTAAAGCATAGTTTTACTTGACACTGTTAGAGTGATATTAATTTGGCAATACGTTTATTATTATGAGTAGTTGGCAATGGTGTAGAACTGCATTACACATGAGTTAATAGTTTGTAATATTTTGGTTGCAGAGAGTGAACTGAGTTATTATGTCGTGGTGGTGGATATAATTTATTTTTTTAACGATGTCATCAGTGTAAGTCATGTAAGTTCACGGATGGCATTCCTTTGAAGAATTCACCCGTCAAGTAAAATTCTGGCTGATTGGTCAAGAGCAGTGCGGAAACATTACTTGACGTCTACAGGTGAAGAGGCGACGTCCCAGAATGCATCAGCGGCAACTGTCAAAACGGTTTGCTAAATCTTGACTGTGACCACATTTCTCACTGTGCACTTCCGTTCACCCAAAGTGGCTCTACGTGTTTGATTTACGCTGATTTGACGCATTTAATGTGTTCTGTCAGTTATGTATTGGGTTGTTTTAGACAAAAACAAACAAGCAAGTGGGAGGGTGTACAGTTGTATTCAGGCGAGCGAGCAGTAAGCCTTCACTTGAGCGACAACGCTGACAGAAGTGTCAATGTACAATAGAAGAAAATGTTCATGTTAAATCAGGACTGCCGCTTCTGTCTCACTGCCAGGCGACAGATTTATCTTAAGATGACGGTGCCACCTACATTAAAAATGTGTTACATTCTTTACGAGATGATGAGTCATGTGCTTATTAAGCTATTTTTGTTTTGCTTATTTGATTGCAACACCGTTCTAATCTCATGAGGTGGTACTATTTTGTCAGAACTACTACATTTATTATACACTCTTATTTATTATACACTGTAGCTACACCCTGGTCAATCATCCACGCTTCATACTGATGTTTTGGGTGTTTTATTCTTCCACACAGTTTCAGACACGCCATCATTGAACACCACGCCACACCGTAAAAACTAAAACAAATAAAATGAAAATGAGATCAATAATTGTCATAAAGTACAAAATGTAATAAATATACATGCCGTTACATGCAAATATACAATTCAATGCAAAATATTTAGCAATGATAGCAATACTGTCAGTATTAAACCACGCATGGAATTAAATCTTTTTTATAAAATCTTATGTAGTGTAAACCTGATGTTTACAGTAGATACAGCGTGTGCTGATGTGTCTATAGCGAAGTTTGAGCTGGCTAGCTTAAATACAGTATTATAAACAAAATAACCTTTGCTAAACAAATTAGCATTTCAAACTACGACCGTTTAGTACAACACTTTTCAAACGTAAAAATGATTTACCGTGTGCGCCCTTGACCAGTTGTGGAATGTTTTTAATGCAACTTTATTTCTTGTTGTCGATCGCGTTGCTCTCGCTCGTCTCTACTCCCGCTATGTCGTCTCTACTTCCGTACTGAGCAGCGCGCACGCTACGCACATCCGCCAAGCGAAACAAAATCCGGGTTAGGGGGCAGTCTAAATAAAGTAAATAAATTTGCGAATTTTATCTAATAACATTTTTCAAATTAATGCAAACATTTACATACACTCTTAATCAAGTAAATGCAAATTATTATTAATAGTCTAATAGTAATAAACTTTTTCATCCAAATGACTCAAATTTACCGTAATCTAAAATGGCTGTACCGTAAGGAAGCGTTCTTTTATCTTTGCTTGTTAGCTAGCTGTGCTGGAATAACTTGGCATTGTAAATCATGCAGGTAAGTCGCTGACTCCCATCGTTCAACTCAATTATATATTTATAAAGCACTTTAAAACAAGCAGATGCAATGAAAACAGCAAAGGCCCCAGAACTGAACCCTGTGGAACACCATTAGTTCCGTTATACATGTGAATTCATATTGCACATATTCGCCCGGCCATTTTTTTTTTTTTACACAACATAGATAGTATGAAGTGATTATAATAATAAAGAAATCACACGATGTACCATCACAACAGTCACAGACCAAGCAATGTAGCATGAACACCAGCAGCCAAGCGGGACATATCAACACAAACCGAACACCTGAGACACTCACCGAACCCCCGAACCCAGGTTAAGAACCAACATATTAGTCTATTCCCATGTTGAATTTATCAGTAATTTCTTTTAAGAAATGGTATACAAAAATGAAAAAAAATCCTAGGATCAAATTGAATTGTAACTTTTCAGATTAGCCAAATTAAAGTAATTTCTTCAGGTAAGACCAATGGAAAATGAAATGACTAAGGCGGAAGGAATCATTACTCAGGAGTCGAGAAAAAGCTCCCAATTTTAAGATTATAATTTTTTTTAATCTGCAGTAGGTCTTGAACCAGAAACTGCAAGTCTTTTACAGACTGAGCTACTGCTGCCCTTACTATAATCAGAAACCGTTTAAAAGGTATGCTGCTGTGGAAAAAATATTAAAAACAATAACAGAAAGTGTCTTTTATTCACAGACAGTGTGATTAACTCCCACAAGGATTCATTAGTCTACCTGGCCAAAGGGCAACAAGCATATGTTCCCCGCCATCTGGTACATCCCTTGACCACCCCTTTCTGCATTAATAAGGGCAACATTTTTTTGCATGCCAATAATTGGAACCGATCCCGAGGTCAAGATTTAACAATGATCAAGTACGTATTGTTCTACGATAGTTGTGTCTAAACACTTTCATATAAATGTAGCGTTAAGGGAAACAACAGCATAAATAAAATTATGAAAATACAGTACGGTAAGTGACAAACCTACGGTGGCCCTGAAGTGCGATTTGCTTTTCTGTTTTGTCATTTGCATCACGTCATGTGACGGGAAAAAGTGTGCAAATGTATGGAAACTTTAACCCATGCACATACACATTTTGGAGACAAGGAAATTTAGCAACACAGTTGGTGAGGTGGCAAATTGGTGCCAGATTGTATAATAAACAGACTAGCACCTCTCCAACAACTAATGTTGCTGCGATTTTACATTTGCACGCAATCATCGCGCCTGCTTCGAAAGCCCAAGCACTTACAGATGAGCTCCTGTTGCCCAAAACAAAACAATTGAGGATAGCACGTTGGCATGGCCCTCGACAACCATTTCAGTTTATCACATCCCCCCCTGTGGAAAATTAATTGCCCACCCTGGTCTAGTAGAAGTGGTAACTAGCTGTTTTACTGACGCTAATGAGGCGTGCAATGTCTAATGTTGCCGGTATTGACTCATTTACGAATGGCCAGTTTTTTACAAAAAAAATGTTTTTGGCATGAGATGCAACTCATTTTCTTGCATTACAGAAATGTTATCATGTGGAGTTACAGTACTGTGATGACTGGAGTAAATAGTCCTGTTCAAAGTGGATTCTGAGGCCCGTCATCCATTAAAAGATTGACACTGCTGTCTGTGAAATTTGTGACTCTCAGTTGCAATTGGCTTGTCTCACGTTTGAGATATGACTGCACTGGCTTTTGGCTCCTGGCCCATAATGGGGTCTTACCTGGAGTGACCTTGGCTGGAAGACAGAATTCATTTGCGACTTCTTTTTTTTTTTTTATATCTTAACTGATGTGACAAATACGATGGTGTATTAGGGCCACATATATATATATATATATATATATATATATATATATATATATATATATATATATATATATACATATACATATATATATATATACATATATATATATATACATATATATATATATATATATATATATATATATGTATATATATACATATATATATAAATTTTCCAGAGTGGGGGTAATATTCAGAGAAAAAACTCACAAATTTGCCATTTTATAAAATCTCAAATTTGCTACTTCATAAAGTGGGAAATTAGCGATTGTATAAAGTGGGAAATTTGCGAGAAAAAAAACTCTCAGAAATTTACCACAAATACACGTAGGATTCGTTGGTGGCTAATGGAACACTGTTTATAAAATGAAAAGGCAGGATGGAGACACGTTCATTCTTAATTTAAACTTTACTCGTCATACACGGCAGCTAGAGCGACAACACTTCCCGATCTCCTATCAGCTGACTAACACTAACCAATCAGAAGCTAGCATACTTTAGGTAAATCATGAACCATTTTCATTGAATGCTTACTTTGAATGGATACACAAATGTGTATGATGAATAATAGAGGTCAAAACTAAGTGCAATCCCTACATAGAGAGAAGCGACCACTAGCTCAGTTTAGCAAATTGTGCGACCTCCAGATTTTGATAGCAAAGCAACAGGATTCAAGTTGAGTGATTTGTGAGTGGTCACACAAATGTTACTGTAATCTGATGGTTAGTTTTTTTTAATGTTCATGCTTAAACTGTACATCAAGATCAAAGCTAAGATCATAAAATACAATATCCATCCATCCATTTTCTGTCTCGCTTACCCTAATAAGGCACTAAAGAATGGGTCTCCCCAGAAGCTCATTGCACTTAGTTTGATTCCAATTTGATTGTTGACAGTTATCCTCTGTTAGATATATCAAATAATAAAGATTGGGTTTTTACAAGCAAGTGTGCACATATGCTTTATGCGCCATTATTACTTGTCAACAGAAATGCAAGAACTGGAAGGAAACCCAATTACGGCACTAAATCACATCTGTCTGCATGTTGAAGTGGGAAAAATGCATCAAGCGTGATTGATCTCGGTGCTGCTTTGCCACCATCTGGATCTCCTCTCCATCACCCACATCACCCGCTTTCAACTGAATCCACTGGGGCTTGAGACCCTAATTGAATGTGTCCAAATAAGATGACACAGATAACTCCCACAATTGCTCCAGCCATATGCTACCACACTCGGAGGGTGCTGAAGGAATTTTTTATTTTTTTTTTACTTTCAAATCACTTCCAGGGCCGAATCCCTGACGAAAATGATCTGAGGTTCACGGTTCTAATGCAAGCATATATCTATCACCATCATTGCTTTTAGTAAAAAAAAAAAAAAAAGGAAGTATGGCAACACGGACTGTTATCAGCTCGATGTATTTGTGCAACAACAAAAAAAACTGTTTGCTTCCACTTTCACGTAATCATCTATCGACTGCCTTCATGTTATTACCATGTTTTCCTAACCAACTCATTTTCCAGTGCATACCTTTGGACAATTTCCCCAAAGATCAGAAATGCTCAAGCATTTCATTTTGTGTGCTGATCGAATTGCATCAGTCAGGCTCCGTAGTGAAAAGCATGGCCTATGAGACATTATTACTCGTTGGAGTAATAAAAAGGCAAACTGTGTGCTGAACAATTTCAATTGCAACTGTAAGCAACGTTAAATGACGTCCAGGATCCAGTATTACGACATTCTTCCAGGAGATTGCTTGTATTGTATTACAAGCCGCTATCTAGCTATGGAATGAAATGAAAATAAACTTATGACTAAATGTTATACAAACATCATTGTCCAACACAATAAAAACTATCCGAAAACATGGAAATGAAAATTACAGGATATCATATTAGGTTTTAATAATGAACACAGAAAGGCAGTGTAGAGATTGCGGGTCCTATTTCCGGGTTCCTGAGTTTTCTTGCTTTTGGTATTTTGCTTGACTAGCACAGATCGAATAGGATTTTTTTGTGCCATTGTGGGACGGAACGCAGCCGACTCCCGGCCAATCGAAGCGGCTTCCGTCATTCCCGTTAAAATCAGGACGGTCGGAGCGCACACATGCTTGACAGAAGCAGAAATTGAGTCGCTGGGTCCCGAGAGATGATGTAGTCGGCCAGCGGCCGCACATGTAGGACCCCAGCATAAATAATAATATTAGGGCTGGGTATCGCTTCAAATTTCAATTCAAAAGAGTTCAGTTCAATCGGATATTGATTAATTGTGGGACATCAACTCTTCTTAAATTTCAAGGATCTTTTTTTGATTTTTTTTTACGGCCACAAACATTAAATTCCAAATTAAATTTTGCAGAGGCAGTAACTGGTAAAATGATTTATGAAAATAACACTTGTTATAATCACTTAAGTCTTACACAAACATTGACATCAACATGGATGAGATGAAAATGTTTTAATAATTCTAATTCGATCATTGTAAACATAAATTAAAAAGATTCAGTAAATTAAAGAAAAACAGTAAGATACAAACAAATGGCCTTTAAAATTATATTTCCTTGTTAATTTATGGGGGGGGGGGGTATTAAAATAATTGATTCATGGTTTTATGAATTGATATCCCGCTGGAAAAGGAAAATTGATTCAATATCGATTATTAGATTTTTTTTAAACCCAGCCCTCGTTAACATAAGTGTTAATATATTCATATGATGACATAATGCCTATTTTCAACCAAAAAAAAAAGGAGAGCAATGATGACGATATGTCAAATCGGTACAATTACCGAATGAACAATACTGAGCTCTTAAGAAAAAAAATAAAAAATAAATAAAAATAAAAATAATGCCTATTTTCATATACTGACTCCATTTTAATTTGACTGCAGTTTTTCTTAATGTTTCAGCAATTCGCCTGAATTGCTTTACATTATCTTGGCAAAAGAGGACAACACATACCGCGAGGTTAAAGACTCACACGCTGGTGCTCGGCTAAAGTCTAAACATAACAGCTGGTGGTCTGAAGAGCCTGAGGTAGAGCCCCAGGGTGGGAGATGACCGGCCCACTCATTTACCAGCTCAAACAGGAGGCAGGAAACAGCAGGATTCTGGGAGAATCAAACCCTGGCTTCAATTCAAATTCTAGCAAGCCATAAAAGGAAAGAGACAAAGGATGTGCCATCACAAAGTAAAACCTTTCATTAGCTACTAAAACTTTCCGTACACTTTTCACCAGGACTTGACTTCATGAATCTTTTGACAGGATATATGCGCAACCTTTCAGAACTTAATACAACACTTCTGTTTTCATACATGACTCACATTTTTTCCACTTGAAACACAAATTCAAGAGGTAAGAAATATTTTGCTTTTACAAAGATTGTCAGATAAATATTCAGTAAAACATTGTGCTTGGTTTTCAGTGTGCTGCATTATACATTGTTAAGTGTTGTATCTTAGTATATTGGAGCCTGATCTGGAATACACACGCTTTAAAACAGATCCGTGTCTTAGTAGCAAGTCTCCAACATGTCAATAAAATACATATATCAGGAAGTATAGCTGTTAGCTATTATTAGCTCCCTATTAGCGGCTGCTCATCCCACCCAATACTGTATCCTGCTGGACCAGTAGTGACTACTGATTTCTTGACCATGACTACAGAGCTTGGGGAGGCTGCAAGTCCCCACAAAGACAGCATATGGATAGAAAACAGGGAGAGATCACAAGGGTTCGAGAATACACATCGACCTCTAATGTATTTAGGAGCGATCATATCCTTTCGGGAATTTTCTGCAAGGCCTGTTATTAAATGTTTTAATTAAAGCAAGAGCAATTTGACCCGAGGTTAAGATCAACTCTCGACCTTTTTGCATCAACATAAAAATAACTCCAATTAGACTTGGGATGATCTCAATTAGTCAGCTCACCTAAGGGTACCAGCGGGATCACACCAGACTAGGTCATGAACTCAAATAATTGCCATACATTTTTTTTAAATTAATGCTGGAGAAACGAGCAGTTTGTAACAAGGATTTGCATGTCACTTTCTGTTCTATAATTTGTTAGTAAATACTGACACATGTAATGCTGTTGTTAAAAGTTTTCATCCTGTCCCGTTCCAATCCTGTGATTAAAAGTAAAGTTGACTCCCATTCCACGAAAATCCAGTGATAGAGTTTTGTTAAATCTGAATTTAAAAATGTGAAAATTATATTGTACATCATCATCATCATCATTTCGACTTTACGTCCGTGCCTTGTCCTTATCACCTTTTTATCTCGTTAATTTCCCACAGTAATCACGCCATTTTAAAGTTAATTAAAGTTGTGTTGTTACCTTCAGCAACGGACGTCCATCGAGCAGGTCGGCTTGCCATTGGGCACTAGGGGTGGGAATCTTTTTTGATTGACAATGATTTTTGCTTCAATCGATAGATGTGCAAGGAATCGTAATGATCTAGTCGTCTGACTCGCTAATGCTAATTAGCGCGCTACTCGCGGCACTTTTATCACTCAAAAGAACGGCTCCACGCTGGAAAAAAAAAACTTTTATTGAAATAACTTCATCGTGATTTTTTCCTTCTACTCTCTAATGTCGCTACAACTTAACAGTGTATCAGACCGCGTGGAAACACACTGCCCCTCAGTGGCCAATTTGGGTACAACATGAACAGCGCTCCAAATAAGGGCACACACAGACAAAGGCAAGACAGTATAAAATAATTTAAATAAAATCGATTCTGAATCGAACTAAATGAGAATCGCGATTCTTATGAGAATCTATTTTTTTGGCACACCCCTATTAGGCACGTCACATTTCTGTGTTTAATTTTGAATTAGCTCCACTCTGCCGTACGTCAGGAATGAATGTCCGTGCGAAAATACGAAATATTGGAATATATATACGAAATACTCTTCCGGGTTGCGCAAATATGTTTTGTTTTTTTTAATTACTGTACAAAGTATGTTGATGTAAATATCGACTTTAAAGTGGAAATCCAACTTAAATTAAAATTCGGATTACAGTACATCTCCACCGTAGGAAGGTAACTCGAGGACTCCCTGTAATCCAGCTCCTTGTCAGCTCCCGTGAACTTTTTATCCCGTCCTGTTCCAATCCTGCGATTAAAGGCAAAATTGACTCCCATTCCGTGGAAATGCAGTGATAGTTTTGTCAAATCTAAATTAAAAATGTAGTATCATCAAGTGCGTTTATTTATTTATTTATTTTTGGACATCTGCAAGATCTAATGCAGGAATGTTTAACTGTCTTGTCCATGAAACGGATGGACACGCACGTCATTGCAAATTCAGCAGAACACCGTTCCATTCCATGGTGACTGACTGGCTGTTGGTTTGGAGTTTGCTGACAGCGCCTGATGTTTCCATGACACTTTTAATACACCTTGTTTGTTTGTGCCAAATGCTTGTTTACTTCCAAATCACTGAGGAGGGTGTCTAATTTGGCATGTTAAGTCAGCCATGGGCACTGACAAACAAAAATAAAAAGTCCCCTGTGTCAAAGGTATTTGCATCTCTGACACCTTTGCTGAGCCCTTGAGATTTCCCAACAGCACACTGCATCATATCACTATCAGTCTTAAGTCAAGCTTGGAGTCTATTCACAGATCCTCCAGAGGTATAAAGTCTCTGTGGGTGCTGAGACAGACCCTAAACAAGCATCCACAGAGTAGAAAGACGGGAGGGGTCAATATCTCACCTACTCTCGTAAAATAATCAGGAATAGGCACTATTTACGAAAATATTACCTGGCAAAAAAAAAAAAAAAAAAGTGCTCGGAGTTAACACCGTCAACTCCCACTCCTCTCCCGTCAATCAGCGGCAGAGAAATCCCACGGGAAAGCACTTTCCCCACCGCCAACAAATATCAGTGAAATGTATCCCTGCAGCCGTATTGCTTTCCAAAATGCATTTGTTACACATACCAAGTTGATTGTGTGGAACATTTTAAAGAGTTGCGTATAAAAGGAGTCTCATAGCCATGGCTTCGTGTTGTGTGGATTCTGGAGTGCTGTTTATATATGCTGGTGTCTTTTATTTATTTTTTTTACAGAGCAAATGTTTTCCTATTATGATTTATGTATGCTTGCTTTAATCACATCACGGTAATCCCCAACCATGAGATGTTTCCCGCAACATATTGCGTATTTTCGAGTTACTCAGGAGGCTTCACAGGGTAGAAAGGCTGAAATCCTCATCCACTACTGCTTTAGCAGCAGTTGATTGAAAGCATTGCAAAGTGCTGTAGTGTAGCAGGCCATATGTTATACGGAGATTTTCACACTACTAAGGAAAAAAAAAAAAAGTAGCTTGCAGAAATCATGCAGACCTTACGTATTACAGTCAGTCAATTCAACAATTCAACATATCGAACAAGGCAGAAATAAAAACAATCCACATGACTCCTCCAACAGCCTGTGTGCCAAACTCATTGTCGGCCGTGAGAGACAATTGTATTCTAAGCTGCAAACAGCTGTCTAATCAATGAGCGACCTAACAGGATTCAGGTAGCTGAGTTGCATTATGCCAAATAATTTGCATACGTTGTTTCTCAAAAGCAACACTTAAAGTGGAAGTCAACCTTAAACATTTCTTGACAATAATAGGTTAAATGTGACCTCGATATTCTAAACATGACATTCTGATTAATTCATTCACTGTCATTGACTGCTATACTCATCAAAAATGCATTTTAACTATTTATATTTGCTTAGCATTTCTTTTCCATTTTTGTTAAGAGTATGAAAACCTAGATTTTTTTTTTTCATTTAGAACAGATATAAAATTTGTGATTAACCGTTAACTAGTGAAGTCATGCGATTAATTACGATTGCAAATTTTAATCGCCTGATGCCCCTAATATATATATAATAAAAAGATTATTTAAAAAAATATATATATATATATAAAAAAATATATATAATCTTTTTTTTAAAGAAAAGATTATTAAAAATTAGGGGCGTCGGGCGATAATTTTTTTTAATCGTAATTAATTGCATGACTTCACTTAACTCACGATTAATCACAAATTTTTATATCTGTTCTAATACAAAAAAAATGTATAGGTTTTCATAGTCTTGTTAACAAAAGTGGGAAAAAAATGTTAAACTAATAGAAAGAATTTTTGACGTCTATAGCAGTCGATGGCAGAGAATGAGTCAATATTACATTTGTGGAATATGAGTTATGAAGCAAAATCCAGACGTTTTTATCCAACTCAGGGGGCGGCCATTTTGCCACATGCTGTCGACTGAAGATGACATCAATGTTGCTCAGGGCTCAAGCAACGACCAATCGCAGCTCACTGGTTTTCTGAAGCTGAGCTGTGATTGGTTGTTACCTGACACTTGAGCAACATTGATGTCATCTTCAGTTGACAGCAAATAGCAAAATGGCCGCCCCATGAGATGGCTAAAAATGGCTGGATTTCGCTGCTTAACTCGCAATGTCATGTTTAGACTAGTGAGGTCACATATAACATATTATTGTCAAGAATTTTTGGGGAGTTGACTTCTCCTGTAAGCATAATTAATATAATGTATATATTTGTTCACTAAGGCTGTCATATGATTAATGGGTATGTTTTCTGTTTTCTGTGAACAAGATTGTCTTTCTTTAATGACAGCAAGAAGAGTGAATGAAGTGCAATTGGAAAAGTGCTTGGAGGACGATCGGGTGACTTATAAAAGCAGTTTGCAAGTGAAGCCCATTTCCATTCCAACTCATTTATGTACCACACGGACACGCTCTCTAACCTTGGGAAAAAGTAAACAAACACAAAAATAGTCCAGCAATGGGAAGCAAAACCAAAATAAAAGAAGAAGACCCAGGAAATGAAAGCGCCTCACACTGACACACACATGCAACAAACGCACATGCGCGCACGCGAACGATCCCCACATCTCATTAATGGTTCTCTCTGAAGATGTACAGTGGAAAAATACTTATTTCCAACTGTCAAGATCATCGTAAGCTTTGAAAAAAAAATTACTTGCAGGATTTTTATACAAAATTTGCTAAGCTACAGTTTTATAGTGGTATTTGTTGAAAGTCTCAGTCACTTAAGACGTCATTAAAGATAAAATGACTCAATTTTGAGTTGTAAATATGAGCAGTACGTGATTGTAGACACAGTGGAAACTCAGTGTTTGAACGTTTCGACACTCGTACAATTCGGACTTCAACCAAAAAAAAATCGCAGTAAAAAACGCCTCGGGAGTTTGAACTCATTCTCGGAGTTCGAACGCCCAACCAAAGCAAGCTAAGCCGAACGTACCTTGAAAACGGGTAGCCGAGTGAAGCCGAATGCTCACGTTGCGCTAGTTGAGACGATGCACTGCTCATTTCCAGTCAGATCGTGAATACCCCCGGAGGTGCTCCAAACTCGAGATTTTGATTTTTCCACGACAATTTTCTTCGCCATGGGCCCAAAGAAAAACAACAGTGCCAGTGGAAGCAAAGAAAAACGTACAGTGCTACGAACTACAGTGGAATTAGAAAGGAGATAATTGCGCAGTTGTAACTACCGTAGCTACTTCTGTAAATACTGGCACGAGGACCCCCCTTAGCTGTTCAACAACGTGCCTGACGTTAAACAGCGCACGCAAGGACCGCTTAGTAGTCGAACAATATGCCCAATGTAAAATACGCAAACTCAGCACTAAACTAAAGCGAGCATTAACATTTATCAACCACTGATGCCATCACACCACAACAAAAAAGGTAAGGTATTTTTTATTGTTTAAATACTGTACTGTACTGTAAATGTCAAAAAAAAATAGAAATTAAATTAGGAATTTTCTGTTTTTGGAGCTTGGGAACGGATTAATTGCATTTACATTATTTCCTATGGGAAAAAAAAATTCTGAGGTTGAACAATTCGGACTTTGAACACTTCGCAGGAACGAATTATGTTCAAATTCCGCGGTACCACTGTAATTTCTAAAAACGTGCAAAAACTAAGCAGTACTCGATTGTGACTTTTAACAATTTTAACAATTTAGTTGTCCTGATTATTTTGGGCACCGTGAAGAAAACGCATCTTCGTAACTGAGCACGAAGCGACCCAATGCCTTTTCTCCTTGTTTGGACGGCAATACAGATTTGTCACATTTACAACAAAAAGCCTCGGCGTTACTTTTACTGGGAAGGAGATGACAAGCAAAAGGAGCAAGAAAAAGCAATCGGGTTCATCCAATTTTAAAGGCACGGCAGGATCTCGGGGAGCTCGGGATCCTCTGCCGCTTCGAGGTGTGCTTCAGGCTTCTTCAAGGTTCTCCATGTTTTATTGACTAGAGCCTGTTACGTCGCTAAAAATGTGTTTTTCACTCTGACATCGCTCTGCCGCCGTCTCTGCAATTGGACGCGCGTCTGACAATGCGGTGACAAAACAACCACCGGGGTTATAAAAACTTTGGGGATTTTTCATTGTAGTCAGTTTCACTACTTGGCAGTTTGACTTTTGTTTTTAAATTCAGTTAGTTTAAAAAAATAAAATAATGCTTTGTTTTAATTTAGTTATTATTTTAAGTCTGGTGAGTGCAAGATACAAAAAACTAAGTATTGCATAATAAATTAAACTACAATTCTCAAATGACTTTCTTTCTTTTGTATGGACATTAAACAAAACCAAAATAAATACACGTCAAAAGAACTCCGAAAGCTCATGTGTGATGTTGACAAAGATAAAATCAAAATACATTTTCTCTTGTAATTAACTCATTCACTGTCATTGACGGCTATAGACGTCAAAAATTCATTTGAACTTTTTCTATTAGTTAAACTTTTTTTTTTCTACTTTTGTTAAAAAGAGTATTTTTTTATTGTTCATTTAGAACATATATAAAATTTGTGATTAATTGAGAGTTAACTAGTAAAGTCATGCGATTAATTACGATGAAAATTTTTAATCGCCTGACGCCCCGAATTTTTTATTATCTTTAAGTCGCGTCAGGCGATTACAATTTTTAATTGTCATTAATCGCATGACTTCACTAGTTAACTCACGATTAATCACACATTTTATATCTGTTCTAAATGTACAATAAAAAAATGTCCAGGTTTTCATACTCTTGTTAACAATAGTGGGGAAAAAATGTTAAACTAATAGAAATAGTTCAAATGATTTTTTGACGTCTATAGCCGTCAATGGCAGTGAATGAGTTCATGTTAGTTTTAGTTAATTTTGCACACAGTAAATTCTGTATAGTAAATTTGACTCTATTAAGAGTGGAACCAAATAGACTCAGTTTTAAAGTAATATTTACATTTGGGAAGAGTAAAATAAAGAATTGAAAACAATTAAAGTCACTCAATGGTTGAGGAACAAACTCACGATCTTCATATTGGGAGACAAACTACCGCCTGAGCTATGCCCCTCCTACTGTGTACGTATATATCCAAGAGGAGACCAAAAACATCTGGCCTTTTGGAGTTACGAAGATTCCAGCTGACACGAGCGATATACTAATACACAGCAGGAGCTGCGTGGCTCAGGGAGTAGATTTTTTCTTTTCAATTCTTTATTTTACTCTCTTCCAAATGAAAATATCACTCTAAAACTGAGTATATTTGATCCCATTCTAAATAGAGTCAAACTTATTATACAGAATTTACTGTGTAGCTTCAAAAATGTTTTTTCAATTCTTTTCCGCTGGTTTTCATGAACTATAACAACATTGCGGCCATTCCATTAAAGTGCCGTAGCACCTGCACTTATGCAAGGAATGGCTTCTCGGAGGCCGCACTGCGCTTTCTTGTCCTTCAGACCGCCTCACGGCGCCGCAATTTATGCCACGGCTCATTATCATCATCTTATTGAGCAGATTCGCTCTCAAAGGGATTTGTCTAAACTTCAACACTTACTTATGCAAACACCTACGCTGTAAATCATTAACTCTATTAGATTTCCTTTGCCAAAGACAAATCGAGAAATGGTGGCGTGCGCGTCGTGCGATGTTGTTTCAAAGCTTTTAAAGAGTTACTTTTCATTTTCAAATGCTCTTTAAAGTCGATGTTTATATTTAGTGCCTTGGAGCGTTCGAGGGCTGTTGTGAACAAAGAGCAGGTAATAAAGTGGCAATGTGAGTCGCGCACAAGGACAAACATCTGACAAACGATCATATCCTGAAACAAATGCACTTGGGCGCCGTTGCTGTGCATCGGTAAACGTGACGCAGCTTTGTCAACCTGCCAAACGCGATCACTAATGAAGCGTATTGAAGTTTCAGACGCTGTTTAAAGACCACCACTTGGATTTCCCTGCATGAATAATAATTAGGACAAGCAATTAAGCTAGAGGTTTCTAATGCTCCTTTATTGCTTTGCCATGCAATAATCCTTTTGGAAAAACTCACTAATGTACTTGAAATTAATTACGTCACCTAATCATTTTCTTATTGTGTTCTTTAAATAAATAGTTGTCACGCCGAAAAGCTGTGATAAAGGAGGGGAAACAAATTATACGAAAAATCAATTTAAGATTTCTGCTCTGACCATTTATGAGGTTCTTTATGTTCTAGATGAGGTTTAGGACTTTGGGCCCATGAGACGACTGGACTTGAGAATTTTAACTCATTCACTGCCATTGACGACTATAGACGTCAAAAATTCATGTTAACTATTTCTATTAGTTAAAAAAAAATTCATTTAATTTCATTTTTTATGAAAACCTAGAATTTTTTTTATTGTACATTTCTAACAGATATAAATATATAAAATGATCATGCGATTAATTACGATTATCTTTAATATATATATATTTTTTTATTAGGCGATTGATTTTTTTTATTGTAATTAATCACATGACCTCACTAGTTAACTAACGATTAATCACAAATTGTATATCTGTTCTAAATTTACAATAAATAAAAAAATCTAGGTTTTCATACTCTTGAAAAAATGTTAAATTAATAGAAATAGTTCAAATGAATTTTGGACGTTTATAGCCGTCAATGAGTTAATGGTAATGTGTAAGTCAATAAGCCCTTAAAAAAATTGACATGAAGAATTCAATTAGAAACTCAACCTTCATAAACATAACTCTTATATTTCAATGCCCACATTCGAATTAGATTCATCACTATTTGCACATAATTAACGATCAACTGTAGATTTGCGATACTTTCTTGAACCAACAGCTGTATAAACATGTCTTTTATTTGTCACTTCAGACGTAATGATCACTGGAAATAATTATTTTATGTAAATTTGAGCTTACAAAGTGAAGTAGCCTCCTCTGCAAAAGGTATTAAACGTTTGTGTTTTCAGAGCCGTCGCATGACAGAGCAGCTGATGGTGGGATGAACACTAATGCTTCTCATGCTGTTTACCACACGTTTCTATGAGCGGAGCTAATTCTCCTGAGGCCCATATATAACCTCTGCTGTATTTATGCAAAGGTTATTGGGAGACAGCAAAGCCCAATAACAAACTGTGTATACTAGTATAGTGTCAATTGTAGTGATAGACCAATATGTTTTTTTCAAGGCCGATGCCGATACAGATTATCAGTACAAAAGAAAAAAATTATATATATATATATATATATATATATATATATATATTGATTTTTGCTTAAATTTATAGATGTTCAAGGAACCGTAAGGATCTACTCCAGTCTGACTCGCTAATGCTAATTTGTGCTCTACTCTCTGCACTTTTAGCACTCAAAAGAACAGCTCCACGCTGCAAAAAAACAACTTTTATTGGAAAAACTTGATCGTGACTTTTTCCTTTTACTCTCTAATGTGGCTACAACTTAACAGTGTATCAGAACGCGTGGAACCACACTGCCTCTATGTGGCCAAATCGGGTACAACATGAACAGTGCTCCCAATAAAGGCACACACAAAGGGAAGACAGTATTTAAAAAAATATATAATCGATTTTGGGACATTTAAAATCGATTCTGAATCGTACTAAATAAGAATCGCGATTCTTATGAGAATCGATTTTTTGGCACACCACAATATATATATATATATATATATATATATATATATATATATATATATATATATATATATATATATATATATATATATAAATTGACAGCTTTGTTTAAATATAAAATGTAAAATATATAATTAAATATAAAATAATAAAAATTAAAAACTAAGCAGGTAAAAAGTTTTTTACTCTAAATAAAGTTTTCCAAAATTTCTAAATTTTTTGGGGTGACTTAAAAATAAAAAGTGTAGAGAGTTCCCAGTGTCAGCATTATTTTGATCAAGTGGAAATTTTTAATAAATCCATAAACGAAAAACTCCCTATGTTTCACTACAAATGCATGCGAATGTAGCTAATTTGGGGCTTTCGTCAGGGTTCGTAAAAGATCTTCGCAGACAGTGAAAATTTGTCTGAATATGTTCGAAATGTCTTTGCGACAAGTAAAAATGGTCTGAGAACATCTTACAAATCCCGATGAAAAGCCTAAATTCGCTACGTTTGCAAGCATTCACCAGATCTATCGGCCGATGCCGATATTTGGCAAAATGCCAAATATCTGCACCAATAATCGGCCCGGACAATAATCGGTCTATCCCTATTAAACTGGTTGCTATTGATCTGAAAAATAATAGGCCTTAGGAATGAGTGTTTTATTCCTCCCAGATGGATGTGGTGAATGTTTTCAGTGTCCTGATGAAGGCAGTCTTCCTTTACATCAAGGCAGCACTCATTACCACATGAAACAAGCCCACAAGTGAGAATAATTTACAGTCAGCGGAGTTTAAACAGCAACATTAACTTCAGCTCATCGGGCAGACGGTCCGTTCTCCCCGGCCGCTCCCAACATTTTCAGCTTGTAACGTGAATTTTGTATCTTGGCCATTATCAGCAAATCCCAACTACTTGAACGCATCTAAAGAGCAACAAGAACCTACTTTTTTTTAATGATAGATTTCTAATATAACATTTTTTCAACATGATTGCTTATTTGATTTTGTTTTAGCTGCAATTAGCGGAAATGGCGACACATTACACACTTTCGTTAGGGAAACTACTAAATGTAAACGGGATGAAGTTTCATTTTGATTCATTTAAATAAAATGCAAATGAGCCCTATCACTGCCTATGAGCAATACTGATTGAGTGTGTGATCTTTTTTTTTGTAAGTGGCAATAGAGTGATTAACTTCTGACCTCTCTCTGCATGTCCCTCTTTTCCTCATGCTTACAGACTAATCTTCTTCCCTTTGACCATAAATGTGATTACTGCCACGCAAGAGACAATAAAACCTCATATCTGCGCTGTACCAAAGAGCATGAATTAAAAACTAAGCTGTAGCCTTGAGGAATATATGAGAATTCACAACAGAAAGATTTGGTGCCGAGTGCATACAGCCCCCTAGTGGTGAACAATATTCTATGCTGAGTTGCATCAAATGTAGCACGCAGCATGATCTGCTGTTGAATATGAGCAACAGGTACGCGTGCCTGTTCTTCGTTTACTCCTTTTGTAAAATTGGTAACTAAAGTGGCGCTGGTTGAATAAATATAAGTGGACACTTTACTTCGTTGGGAAACAGATTGTATTTCAAATATTCGAGCTGCGGGTGAAGTCAGCTTGATGGCCATCTGGAGCTCAGAAAACCCTTGATATAATATTAGTATTTGTTCATGTGCGATTAAATTACTGCTAGTAATTAAAAAATAGCCAAACATGAGCACCGCCTGGGAGGGTTGTGTTTATGGCAATGTGAACATTTCAACTTTCGTGGTGCGTTTTCCTTGTGTACAATCCTCTAAATATTGTCATATTTGAGTCCTATATATGTTTTCAAAATGAATTGTTTCTAATACGAGCAACCTCATTATCCCATGCATATACTTTCCATCATCATCATCATCATAATGAAATAGCCATCGGAAAACTTACGAGACAGACAACATTCTAATTGCGCCATAAAAGTAACATACGTGCACTTTTATATCAATCTTCTTGGCTCTATTCGATTTCACGGCACTCTTTTCTTACCATGCACGACCATGTCAAACAACGTGATTTGTTTCCGGACGACCGTTGTTAATTAACGATGCCCTGCAATTTCACAATAACGATTATTACTTGGCCCCTTCTGCAAACAGGAGCGTGCTGATGATGATGACGTATCGGGCGGGTTGCGTGTCTCCCGGTTGCTGTCATTATGATGGCGTGAGAGGGGATGGATGACACATGCCAATTGGGAGGAAGATGATGATGATGATGGTGGTGGTGGTGGTGGTTCTGTCATCCTTACCTGATATTTCCTGATGAGGTACATTGACAAGACTGAATCCTTTGGCATGATACGCTTGCCTAACTTCGCTGCAGCTTCGAGCTTTGCTCTCAGCGCAGAAAGCGGTGGGCAGCAGCACCCACAGGGTGCACACAACCACTCGCGGTCCCCACATCGCAAACCACAGCGTGGAATCCTTGAGGATGTCTCTTTAGAAAGGGTAAATCCGCCAGGAAGGAAGGAAAACGAGATTGTGAAAGGTTGCCTGGAAGAGCTCTCGGATGATGATCTTGACGTTCATTGAAAAAAAGAAGCAAAGAAATCACTCGTCACTTGGCGTACGTCCTGCTCATTGCCAGCCTCGTGGGTCGTCTCCCCCCCTACCCGTGTAATAAGAGGCGCCCGTTGGTTCCGATTGCGCTGAGCGCGGAGAGACGGCGATGCCCAATGATGTCAACTTGTCCCACCGCCGACGTGTCGGTGCGAGTCGAGTGACGAGGAAAGGAGACGCGCACAGCGGGCAGAGCAGACGAAAGGGAAGGGCAAAACATGGAGTGGAGTGGCCGCGACTTGAGCAGCACAAGCAGCCGACGTCCACGGGCGCGCGCAGTCCTCTTGTGTGCATCCTCAATGCGCGCAGCTGCACAAACGCGCTTGGGTGTGCGCACATGCGACTGACGGGAGGGGGAGGAGGGGCAGGGGGGGGGGGGGGTCGTTGCGCGGGCGCCCGAAAGCACATCAGGACACTGGATCATTTAATCCCCACTACACTCACTAGCTGCAACTTTAGGAACACATCCACGATCTAAATAGGACCAGAGCAGCGACCTAACACGAAGTCCGCCATTTTGATTTACTTTATTCCATCCATTTTCTTAACCGCTTATTCCTCACTCGGGTCGCGGGATGGTGAGGAGGGGGGGGGGGGGTAATCCCAGCTGGTTTCGGGCAGTAGGCGGGGCACACCCTGAACTGGTTGCCAGCCAATCACAGGGCACACAGAGACCAACAACCATTCATACTCACAATCACACCGAGGGAACATTTTAGTGTTCAATTAACCTGCCATGCATGTCTTTGGAATGTGGGAGGAAACCGGACTACCCGGAGAAAACCCACACAAGGCACGGGGAGAACATGCAAACTCCACCCAGGAAGGCCGAAGCCCGGACTAGATCTCACGTCCTCTGCACTGGGAGGCGGACGTGCTAACCAGTCAGCCACCGTGCCGCCGATTTACTTTACTGTTTTTTTTGTTTGTTTTTTAATTCATCCCATTGTCTTCAAACTTCGCGTGTTTCATCTAAAGAGGTTTAAAGTCATTGAAAGCTTTATATTTTGTCGCACGCTTTTGCCGTTTTGAGGGTCTAAACCTGGGTGAAATTTCATGAAACTTGGACTTGGCATATAATCAATATTTTATAGATTTCTTATGTGATTGTCAATAAACGGCTCATAGCGCATCGTACAAATGTTCAACAAATCATTCCAGGTTGTACGTTTGACCGAGATCTGTGAAACTTGGGAGGCACAAAAAACAGCACAAGACCTACAAAAAAGTATTTTTTAGAACCATGTGCTAAACAGGACGTCAAACATTTTGCATTTATTTTGGAATTGGGCACCATTTTTTTCAAAGAGGGCATATTTTATCAAACTTCCAATCGCCTTCAAAGAAAGATGTTGCTCTATTTGAGGGTCTAAACATGTTTGAAAATGTGTGAAACTGCACAGACATAATAATAAATCAATAGCCAGATTGATAATTGTGATTCACTCAAGGGAGTTCTCCACAATATCAATCTGGGACTGCTCCACGGCGATTTGCACGGGAAGAGAATTCAACTTGCGGGGGCAAGGTTTTATTTGGATTCTTGACCGATGTGCTCCCACCAACGTGCAAATACCCCAAACATGGCCAAGGTTGCGAGGGCCCTTTATAGCTGCTCACAGTTCTAGTTTGTAATTAGATCCATTTTATAGAACCCCAGACATGTAGAACTATTGAAACCACAAAATCAAGTAGATATTGTTTAATTGGCATAAAGTTTGCCTGTCTAAAATAAACATTGCCGCTAGGAAGGGGCCTCATTAAGGAAATTACCAACGCTTGCCATGTCATTTCCGTGTCTGCAAGGGTTTCCAGTTGTGCTGTTGATATGGACCAGTGACAGCCGTCTCTTGAGTCCCCTTCAGCTCGGCCCCTGGGCGACTGCCTGCCCTTTTGCAGCATCTCTCCTGCATTCAATTGCTTCTCTCTGTGTGTGGCCAAACAATTAAATATCTCGTACTCTCACACTGGATAAGTCAAAATATGGCCATTGGCAATACTGAACACAAAAATTCAGTTTAAAAGAAAAAAAAAATGCCAGCAATTTTATTAAACAAAATACAAAGGAAGTAAAATGTGTTTGAATTTGAACCCTTTCTTTAATTATTATTTTTTTTGAAAGATAAGCACTCCGATTTCAGCTTCTCTATGTGTTTTATACTTCCGAATTGCTGTAGTTGTCCATGAAAGCACAAAAACAGACTTTGTGTTTTAACATAAACAAAATCTTCATGGTCACCAGCTTCCACTTTGAAAAACTGATTGATAGTTTTACAGAATTTAATTTTGAAACAAATACTAACCCAGTCTTTTTTCAAACTTACATTGAAATAATTGATATCCATCTTGATATCCAATAACCTACCGGTACGGTTTTTTGCAAGATTTTGCCACATACAAATATGTACAAGTTCAAACTCTCTTAACATCAAGTTGACGAGAAACATGTTCTTCTTGATCTTTAACACAGCTTGGCTATCTTTCATTGAATATGTGTACTCGCCTTGACATGGATAGATCATGCTGTAAGGCCTAGTTAGGTTGAAAATATTGACTTGTGTAGTCGCTGCTTATGGAGACGCATTGCTCACCTGTGTCATTAAGTTTTAATTACATTTTGTGAGTCGTTTTATCCCCCCACCCCCCCTTTGCTTCACTGGGTAATCAGCCCCTTGCCTTTACTCATGTTTTATCACCTGCAGTTAATTGATCCCGCACACTGTCACACACACACCGTTGACACAAAAGTGTAATTCAGTGCTTAGAATGTAGCATACCAGTACACAATACTGCTGAAAATGACAGTTGCACCCACTGGCCTCTTAATTAAACCACACATGTTTAATAAGTGTTTGAAAAAAAAAAAATTTAAATAGCAGGGTTAATTCAAACCAGAATGTGGCGTGATTCTAGGGTGGGCGTGTGACACTGGGTAATCTCAAATCAGATCCGCTGGATGTAGCTACAGCTTGCTCAATTTGATCCCAATACAAGTTAGTAGCAGGTCTCATCTGTATTGAACATGTGGTCTTAACTGACTACCACCACAATTAAGTCATTTAACTCATTCACTGCCATAAATTCATTAAAAAAAAAAATATATATATATATATATATATATATATATATATATATATATATATATATATTAACATTAAAAAAAATTTAACTGTAATTAATCGCATGACTTTACAATTAATCACAAATTTTACATCTGTTCTAAATGTACAATGAAGAAATTCTAGATTTTCATACTCTTGTTACAAAAGTGGGAAAAAATGTTAAACTAATAAAAATAATTAAAATAATTTGTTGACATTTATAGCCGTCAATGGCAGTGAATGGGGAAAAAAAGAGAACAAAATAATAAAAAATTCAGGGTGTCAGGCGATTAAAGTTTTTAATCATAATTAATCACATGACCACTCGTTAACTTGCGGTTTATCACAAATTTCATATCTGTTCTAAATGTACAATAAAACCATTCTAGGTTTTCATACTCTTAAGAAAATTTGAAAAAAAGTGTTTAACTAATAAAAATAGTTAAAATAAAAATAGTTAAAATAAAATGTTGACGTTTATAGCCGTCAATGGCAGTGAATGAGTTAATTAAATCATTCATCAATACTCCCAAAATGTTATCTTATCGGATCCTGTTCGTAAAGCTTTAGAAAATCATTGTATTCTGTAATTGACATTTTTCTCAACGTCTCAATTTCACTGGAATTTGTGTTTGCAGTTAAATCTAAAGGAAAGACAACTCTACTCCAGAACAATGTGATGAGCGCTATAAAAATTTATCACTCTTTGACCCCTTCTGCGTACTTGTCTTTCCCAGACGGTCGGCATCTTGATCCTAGCTGCATAGTTTAGTGGTCCAGTCGGTGTTTGATGGCTTGGCTTTGACTTGCTCTCGGGCTGCTTTGCTCTATCGGGCACATGGCGAGGTGAACAACGAAATCTCAAGGCATTTTAGAGTGAAAGGTGCAGATAAGGGCTAACAACACAGGACTAAAAACAATACATTAGACTAATTGGCGAACCCCTGAAATCCTATTAAACAGCAGTGGAAGGAACTGAACCGTGTAGTCGGGATAAGGCGCCCTTCTAATCTGAGACAGCTGGAGCAGTTCGCTCAAGATTAGGGGGCAATATACCTCGCCACCGGTGCTCAAGTCTCATTAAAAGCTACAAGATGTGTTTAATTGCAAGATTGTCTCAAAAGGTTATTTAACAAATTATTAACTTGGGTGTATACTCATTTTTGGTTAGATTTGCTAGTTCCCATTTGTACCATTTTGGGTCTTTGCCCAACAATTTTGCCTATGTGTGTATCACTATGAGGTATGTTGAACGTTTTTCACAGTCTGAGAATAAATCTGAAAGTCAAAAGGAAAAAGCATGCTCCCGTCATCTCAATCGTTTAGAGTAAGGTGGTAATTTTAGCTGTCTTTTTCTAGCCTTGGCCTTGTGACAATATCAAATTGTGTTTGATATTATCACAAGTCTATCAATGTGATGACTTGAGAGAACCAACAACAAATAGAAAAAGCTCTAGCAAAACTGGAAACTACAATCACAAGAGCGACATGGACGAATGGTAAACACTGCCGAAAAAGCGACTGCTCCGAAGAACATGGACTGCCCAGTAGTGTTAATTTCGTCAACAAAAACTAAAAAAAAATTATTTTACCAAGTCACATTTTAGTCACCGGACTAAAACTAGACTAGACTAGACTAAAACCCTTGTTAATAAACAATAACTGGTAGGGGTGTGCCCAAAAAATAAATTCTCATAAGAATCGCGATTCTTATTTAGTACAATTCAGAATCGATTTTATTTTAACTATTTTATACTGTCTTACCTTTGTTTGTGTGCCTTTGTTGGGAGCGCTGTTCGTGTTGTACCCGATTTGGCCACTTAGGGGAAGTGTGGTTCCACGCGGTCTGATACACTGTTAAGTTGTAGCCACATTAGAGAGTAAAAGGAAAAAGTCACGATCAAGTTATTCCAATAAAAGTTGTTTTTTTGCAGCGTGGAGCCGTTCTTTTGAGTGATAAAAGTGCAAAGAGTAGAGCACTAATTAGATCATTACCGTTCCTTGAATAGCTATAAATTGAAGCAAAAATCATTGGGGATCAGACAAAAGTTTTCCATTCAAAATCATTGCACATATTATACATACATTGCTAAAAAAAAAAAAAAAAAAAAGTCCAAAAAACGTTTCTCAATCCGGATCAACATTACCGTGGCCATCTTCACTTTTTGCCCACTGACCAAACATCAAAAGATTATCTTCTTCCCATCTGATTTAACAGGGGGAAAAAATAAGGAAAATAGCAGCCCACATGTTTCTTTCTATAAAAAATCCCCAAGATATGAATGAACGCAAATAAATGCTTTCCGAGAGGCTTTTCTCAAACTGAATTGTTCGCAGGTTTTTATATATTACATTTAATCTATAAAAGTTATGACTTACTTTTTAAACGCGTCGAGTAGTCATTCATCCATTTTCCAAACCGCTTCTCCTCACGATGGTCCACACCAAGCTGGAGAGTCTCCTCGCTGGAGCTCCACTGTTCCGGTGCTCCAATGTCCAGCCATTCTCTGCACAAACTATTGTGACTGGCGTGATGAATTATTTCAAAAGTCCAACTTTTCGAAGGCGCGCGCTTTGTTCGGATGCTGTTGTGGAGCGCTCCTGCCGACAGTTGACGCTGTCGAACCGGCCACGGAAAGCGCCGGCCACACGAACAACGCTGAGCTGCAAACCTGCACCTTTATACACTTGTGGCCTTTTCTGGCAGAAAGACATGTTTGCCCCGCGATTGCTGCATCGGCGGCGTTCTCGTTTGGTTGCTGCAGCCCAAGGAATATTAGCTAGTAGGCTAGTAGGCTACACTCTAGTTTGTGTTTTGTTTTGAGTTACCTCTAAGGTGCGGTGGCGCAGTGCTGCCACCTATCGGTTTAGCAGATTAAGGTATGACAGGCTCCTTGTAAGCAGCGGGTGGTGCAGGCGCTTCACGGCAATATAAGGTATCCAAAAGTATCGATACTTACTTAATGGATTGATACTGTATCGCAATGTAATGCCAAACGATATTTCGTATGTATATATATATATATATATATATATATGTATAACAATAATGTTAATCCTACCGCTAACTAATGCTGGCTAACTTACTAGCTCGCCATAGTAGCTACTTGTTGATATACTGTAATTGTGTGTGAAGTTGGTTTTTTTTTATCAAAAAGATGAGAGAAAAATATACGAAAAATAGTTTTAAATCCGAAATGTTCAACATTATCTGCTGACAAAAAAAATATACAGGGGTAAAATGATTGTCCTGACTAAAACTAGACTAAAATGTTGACTGTTTTTGTTGACTAAAACTTAAAAAAATAATGTTTTCTTGGACTGAAATAAAGACTAAAATGCTAGATTTATAGTCGACTAAAAATTGACTAAATAAAAACGAGATGAGGTTGACTATGTTAAAAACTAACAAGCGTGATTGAAACTGGACTAAAACTGAGACGAAAATTTAAAAATGGCTGATAAAATTAACACTACTGTCCATAAGAGGATATCAAAAAAAAAATCAATCTGGTTTTAGTCTCATATAATAATAGCGACCCTTCAAATTCACCGTCTTTAAATTTCAGTCTGAGGTAGCATTCCATGCACTATGTCACCATTGTATCTGTAGTCAATGCAATTAAGATGTCCAAAACGAAGGATAATAATCCCTTGTGTCAAATCTTAACACGGTGTTGGTACTACAGAAGAGGATACAAGCAGCCACTTGTGTCATGGAAATGACATGGAAAATCAAATGAATACAGCCTCTGAATATTAACGCAATTTAGTGCATTTGTTTGATAAGAAGTAACATATTTTGTCCTTGATGGATTGCGAAGTGCCACAGTCACTGAAAATGAAACACTTAGCGACTGATGAGATACGTCTGAAAAAATCATTTCTTTCTCTCACGCAGCATTAATATTTCCATTTTCTGGTACATCTGCCAATATTGTTAGAATTATTATTATTTTTTACATCTGCGACATAAATGTTGACTCAGACCAAACACATTGATTTTAGTAAACAACATGTAAGACAATAAACAAAAAAGATTCATGAAATCGATTTGGTTTGGGCTCACATCTCAATGCCAGCAGCCACAAATGCCCCAAATCAAATGTGTTTTCCCTTTTCGGCCGCAGTTTTATTTGCACAGTATTATCACAGCCCGACTGAGTTAATAAGCCTTTGCTAATGAGGCCTCACGTTGATGGCCAGGAGGTGATCCTGCTAGTGGATCGATAGCTCACCATGAGGAGTCAGCACAAGGTTCATCATGACTCACTCGCTGCTCCGTGGGGAAAACGCAGCTTTCAACAGCAAAACGCGTTCCTCCCTCAACTCGTGGTAATTGTGCATACATGGATCATTGCTTTAAATGTGTATTACATTTTAAACTAAAATGTGCTGCCTGACATATAGGCAGTTAACTATATGGACAAATGGGCTGGGATACATTGCCATAAAAGCTGCTGGGAGTGAAAATGCAAATGGGGCCATAGTCGCACCACCAGAATGTCGACAAAGGGCCGGTTATCTGACGGCTCTTACCATTACACTAACAGCATTATATAATAATGTAGTGGTGTGAGATTTAATTAGAATGTTTTGGTAGTCAGACTGATGCCAAAAAACGAATACGGAAAACTTGGATGGGCTGTACAAAAACCCAGTGGAGTATACAATGACATGCACAAATTGGCACATGAAAAAGACATTGTGAATTGCTAATGTAAATTAATAGGAAGCAGTATTGAATAATAAAAACACCGAAAAGTTGATATTAACTCATTCACTGCTATTGACGTCACAAATTCATTTGAACTATTTCTATTAGTTTAAAAAAAAAAGCCACTTTTGTTAACAAGAGTATGAAAACCAGATATCAAATTTATGATTAATCGGGAGTTAACTATTGAAGTCATGCGAATAATAAAAATAAAAATAATCACCTGATGCGATTAAAAAAAGAAGAAAAGATTATTAAAAAATTAGGAGCGTCAGGCATTACATTTTTTAATCGTAATTAATTGCATGACTTCACGAGTTAACTCACGATTAATCACACATTTTATATCTGTTCTAAATATACAATTAAAAAATTGTAGGTTTTCATACTCTTGTTAACAAAAGAGTAAAAAAAATTAAACTAATAGAAATAATTAAAATTATTATTTTACGTCTATAACCGTCAATGGCAGTGAATGAGTTAATTCAATCATTCATCAATACTCCCAAAATGTTATCTTATCGGATCCTGTTCTGAAAGCTTCAGAAAATCATTGTGTTCTGTAATTGATATTTTTCTCAATGTCTCAATTTCACTGGAATTTGTGTTTGCAGTTTTAAAACGCTCAGCATCTAGTTGCATACAGTTGCTTGTGTGCGATGCCCACAGTAAACAGATGAAGAATAAGGTCACTTTGCTCACATTAGCACAGCAAGCAGTGGAATGAATAATTCAGGAACATATATAATTCATGAGCGTTAAAGACAAATATGTGCAATTACAGTAAAGAAATAAAAATATATATAACTAAAAAGGAACAGATCGGCTTAGTGATCTGAGGATGGAATGTAATCAACATTTTTTTTTTACTTGGAAAGTAGCACCAAAGGGTCTTTATTTTTACAATTTACAAAAATGTGAAAAGTGGTAATAATTTTGCACATTTTCACTAAACGCTGGTGAAGTAACACAATAACCCGAAAAGTAAACTAAAGATGAACAAGCATGCAGCAAAACATAATTCCTTGTATGTTATCCATACTACATTGAAAACGACTCCTACTATCACACTAATTAAGGATAAATAACAAGAGTCTAATCTCGGAAGAAACTTTAGATCCGAGATGTTTGTGCCTCCTAATGATTTCAGGTGAAGACATAATCAATAACCTGCATGTTGGCCAAAATGTTAAATCACAGTATGCCCATTCCTTAATCATGTTCACACAACATGGAAAAGGTCATGTCAGACGAGTGTCAATCCATGCTTGTTTGGCCTTATTTAGATTAAACAAGAACAACTGGTTCACCTTTACTTTCCTGTCTGCGCTGCAGTCCTTTGTTTGGAGAACCAGACCATTGAAATTCACCTCAGAGAGTGAGGGCAACAGAAAACGTGGCATAAGCGTTTCACATAAACTACACAGTATAAAACGGCCGCGTCTAATCAATGGTTACATCTACATGCTCTGTTTTTACATTTCCAGAGGATAATTCTTTTTTTTTTCAACAAGTCTCAAGATGAATGACAGGGGAAGGGGAATGGCCACGTGTTTGATTTTTTCCATTTAAACAACGTGGCATGACACTCCATGCGGGCACCCGAGAGAGATAAAGAGAGAGTGAGAGTGAGAGTGAGAGATACAACAACAGAACGCCTGCGTAAGCCTGTAACCTTTACCAGTCAAGTGCAGCATTAAAATTTATCTCCTCTATTAATCTTGGGACAACAATAATTTACTTTAAAATATTGCACTTGTGAATGCAGACTTTTGTATAGTTAAAATCAATGAGCATTAAGTGGAGCACGGCAAATGGGCAAAATAATTCATGCATTCAATCGTTTCCCCGGGATCCATCAAGTCTTATCCATCCATCCATCCATCCAACATCTTTAATCCATCTGTCTGTCCGTCTATCATCCATGTGTCTATTTGTCTATCCATCATCCATCCATCTGTCCATGCATCCATCATCCATTCATCCATCCATCATCCTTCCATCCATCCAACTCTCAGTCCATCCATCCATCATCCTTCCATCCACCATCTTCCATCCATCCATCCATTGTCCGTCCATCCATCTGTCCATCCATCCAACTTTCAGTTCATCCATCCATCATCCCTCTGTCAATCCATTAATCTATCATCCATCCATCTGTCTGTCCATCTATCCATCAATCATCTATCCATCCATCCATCATCCATCTGTCCATCCATCAATCCATGTATCCATCCATTGTCCCACCATCCTTCCATCCATCTGTCTGTCCATCATCCATCAATCCATCTTTCAATCAATCATCCATCCATCTGTTCATTCATCCATCTGTCCATCCATTCAACTTTCAGTCCATCCATTCATCATCCTTCCATCCATCCATCAGTCCATCTATCCATCATCCATCTGTTCATCTACCCATTGTCCGTCCATCCTTCCATCCATCGGTCTGTCCTTCATCCATCTGGCCATCCATCATCCATCTGTCCATCCATCAATCCATCCATCAATCCATTTATCCATCCATTGTCCATCCATCCTTCCATCCATCTGTCTGTCCATCATCCATCAATCCATCTGTCCGTCAATCATCCATCCATCTGTCCATTCATCCATCTGTCCATTTATCCATCTGTCCACCCATTCAACTTTCAGTCCATGCATTCATTCATCATCATTCCATCCATCCATCAGTCCATCTATCCATCATCCATCTGTCCATCTACCCATTGTCCATCCATCCTTCCATCCATCTGTCTGTCCTTCATCCATCTGTCCATCTGGCCATCCATCATCCATCTCTCCATCCATCCATCCATCCATCAGTCAATCCTTCCATCCATCATCCTTCCATCCATCATCCATCCATCCATCCATCCAACTTTAAGTCCATCCATCCATCATCCTTCTGTCCATCCATCATCCATCCTTCCATCCATCGTCCATCCATCCATGAGTTTAGTCAAGAGCCCTGGTCTGGGCACTAGCCAGTCACAGCAAATTTGCATTCACCACTTGGAATTACACTGATAAGTATGCACATAGGCGTGCATTCAAACACACAAAGTAATGATGGAAGAGAAACAGCAGCAAATTATTTTGAAGAAAAATAAATTGCAAAACTTAAGTAAAAGAAAAACAAATAAACCAAAGAATACAAATTCACCACAGACTCATAGAACTTGAATCAACATTTCTTCTTTGGACATTCTATTTCTTCTTCTGTTGAGCAAATTCTCTCAGCTCCACTTCTTTATTTAGTCTCATATGGAAAAGTATTCATTCTTGAACTCCCTTCGCAGTGACAAGGTTGACATTTCCCCCTCTGTGAATGGGAAAAATGTAAGCCTCAGATCAGCTTTCCAACTCAGGAGATTTAGCTGACCTTTAAAAAAATGCAACAGGGGAAGAAAGAACCTTGCCTTGAACTTCAAATGCAATTGTGCGCTCTTAACTCGGCTTTTCAACAATGGTTGAAAGGCAAAAGTCAAATATTAATTTCTAATTAAATTAAATGACTGGACTGCAGCACAGCATATAATGGCAGTTCACATGATCATATGTCTTTCAAAGGTCGTGAGGATTAAATATGTGGAGGACATCAGAGTCATCTAATTGGAGATTGAGCTGCCAGTTCCCGACATGCATTCACCAAACAATTCTTTATTGGAAAATAAAATGTGTGTGTGTGTGTGTTTTTGTTCAAATTTAAGACACAGGTATAGGGTTTACTGGTGACAAAATGAAGAGGCAGAGTAAATGTTTTTTGTATTCCTCATCTCCATGCAGCTTAATTTATTTATTTATAACTCAAGTGCAGAATTGAGAGGCGTAATTATACGGAAGGTGAAAACAATGACTCTGTTTAGAACATATTGTAGTCGAACACAGACAGGCAGGACCCAATGAAGCTCAATGCACAACGAGCAACATGGTGATGAAAAGGAAGCGTTGTACTTACCTACTGAGATAATGACCAGGTGCAAGGTTGCGAGTGCAGCCTGGAAGGTGCGAGGCTGAGGAGAGTGGCAGAGGTTGGTGCGGGTGTGACAGCAGCAGAGAAGATTGACAGCTACAACACCAACTGGTGTCACGGTCTGAAAAGTGAACCGGAGATGGGGTCACAAAAGGTGAGCATCACTGGAGGAGGCTTTTTCTTTTCTTTAGAAAGACCTTGGTAAATTTAGATTGGGGTGGTCTTTGAGAACGGGATGATGCCGAGCAGTCATTTATACTAAATTGAACATGACAACATAACAAGCCGTAGCGCAGGATGCCTCATTGCGAAAAAAACAAAAAAAAACAGGCTGAGCAAGAATGCATCTGGATGTTCTGATCATTCTTGGCAAGAAATAGTAGCAGTAATAGTCCCTGTGCCGATGAGAGTAAGCTCCTTATATATTTCGTTGATTTGGTTTGTTTGGTTGTTTTCACCACAAAAACAAAATGACAAATCCCTGAAAATCACCCCATTGATTTATTACACAAGGTCATCTTGCTTTTTGAAGTCTTGAAGAGGCACTCCATTTTATGTTACATTAAAATACTTTTTTTTCCCCCCCTTTCAAATTCAATACATAAGTAAAGGGCAGGGTTCACCAATTCCGGTCCTCGAGGTCTGAAGTCCTGCAGGTTTTAGATGTTTCCGCCTACCAACACACCTAATACTAAAAATCAGGAAACATCTAAAACCTGCAGGATTCCAGAACTCGAGGACCGGAATTAGTGAACCCTGGTATAGGGTTTACCAGTAAAAAAAAAAAAAAAGAGTAGCCGAATTGTTTTCTCTTAGTTTTGCTAGACTAGAATTGCTCAACTTGGCGCATGTTTGCTAATGAAAATCTTCGCATTTGCTAGTGCAAATCTGTGCACCAAATAGGGCTTTGTATTGCCAACATAATCACAATAAAATGTGTGTCACGATACGATACATATTGCGACACGAGTATCCTGATGCATGACCTTTAAGGTGATACGTATTCCTAGTATTTTATATTACTTAAATACATTTTTTTTTTGGTTTAGTTTATTGAACATAGAAATGCAAAATAAAATATAAAATAAAACTGAAAGAAATAAAATAAAAAATGAAAATAATTATTAGTAAAATTATAATTCATTTTTAATATCATGATTATGTACAATAAGTTATTAGATTTAATAATATATCAGTAAAATAGAAAAAACTGAAGCAAATGAAGAAAAAAACAAATAATGGAAAATAAACAGAACATGCACTTTTTTAAATGCACAGGTATTAGTGTAAGTTATAATCCTTATCTATTGCCTACGCAAAAAAAAAAGTAAAAGATAAAGTAAAAGATTTTTATAAAAAGAGTAATTTGTATACACAAATGATATTCTTATTATGCTGGATGGCAAAAAATGTTTTAGCAGCGCTTCCAATTTACCGCCAGCAGCGCGTCTGGTCGAAATGTGTGCGCGCTGCACAGCAAGAAGCAACTTTAGGAGATGTGCTGGTGGGAAACTTTATGAATGAATGTGGCTGTGCGATATCGATTCTGATGCCTCCATATCTAAATGTGTATTGTAAAGATGCCCACAATGATATATTCCCGTATTGATTTTTTGTTTTTAACACACCCCTAGTAGCAAAGTTACCCAATACAATCCAAATAAGCACATTTTAAAACAACAGTGATGACCAAAGTGCTTTTGAAAGAGAAAAGCAATAAGACATAAATAAAGCCAATGCCGCACTGAATACCATAGTAAGAATTAAATAAATAAAACACTACATTCGCAACTCTTTATGGATGGTCAGGGAACACTAAGGAGAAGAAGTGAGTTTTAAGAAGTGATTTAAAAACTGCTACAGTGGGGGCAAGCTCATGTCGAGGGGCAATTGGGTCCACAGTTTGGAAGCCGCTATACCACCGAGCTCTGTCTCCACTTTGTCCTAGGAACAAACAGATCACTGTAAAAAAAAAAAAAAATTTTTTTTTTTTATAAAAGTCAATTGTGTTCAAGAGTTAAACATTTAGTAGCATAAAACATATACAGAACAGCTGCTAAAAAGCAAATATGAGTCAGCTGCAAGCATCCCTGTGGTCCAGTAGAACATAATGGAAAAGTGAGGAGGTGGGTTAATAGTGCCTGTCCATGCCAAGAAAATTAGCTTTCTCACCAGTGTAAATATATCACAATGAAATGATTGCTTCCACTAAAATCTTATAAAAAATGAGATATACAATAGCTGGCTGCAAAAAGTCTCACATTACAACACATTGGATTACGTTATTGCAACCTAATGAAAGATATCAAACTCATTCATCTACACCACGATGACCGGAAAGCAATACCAGCAAGTTAATTCAATTCCTTCTGTATTTATATTGATAGGTCAGCACGGTTATCAATACATCTGTACTGCGCAGCATAAAGAATCGCCACACCCCAAACAGAAACGTGTTGTTGTTGTTGTTGTTGTTTTTCTGCGGTCGATAAAGTGAGCGCGACAGCAGTTTCACATAAAAGGCTTTCAGAGCAATAGAGCGATTGTTTTGATCCCTCAAAATTGTTAGCTTGCATTTAGCATCCTGCTAACGGAATTACAGTTCCGTATAAAACCGGCCGGCTCTTGCCTTCATGCCAATGATACACAGACAATCCATACAAATCAGGTATGTTTGCTATTCGAGCGGTTCTGAGGGTGCGACAAAAAATCGGTTTTAGATAGTAAATTTCGGTTTTGTCTGCAGCTGTCAATGACAAAATGAGTACCAACACAGAGTGTGTGTATACTTTAAAAGCCTAAATAGTTAGCATTAGCCATTACTTGTACCATTGTAAGTTATTAGATGGGTTTACATGATGATTATTAGTGAAAGCTACCATCTAACTGTCAGCTACTTCCTTTATTCATATAAACGATGTGTTGTATTTAATAAACGATTCAAATCAATGTTGTCCTACATGGATGATTTGTCCAATGAGCGTAACACCACCACAACAGACACACATTTGCAAAACAGATACATTTTCCAGATTAAAATGTAACAATGGATGCGCCTGAAAGGGTTTTCTTCAGTTGCTGTGTGACGATTGCGCATCACCTCTGGCTGTCATAAAACACATTCGTTTCTGGAGCACAGCCAAGCGCCTCACACGTGTGATTGTTCCGGAAGCTCTTCCCGTGCAAAGGAGGCCCGTCCTGCTTTTCTCAGATTAGGTTACGAGCTTCTGTATCATCATGCATTTCATCCCAATATTCTCTCGCAAATGGCTTTGTTCTCAAATAAGCCGCACTAAAAATGCAGCATTTTTCTACATCCAGTAAATGCTTGAATGTTAACAGATTGTTGCTCCATAATGACAAGGATATGAAGTTGACAGCAAAAAAAAAAAAATTCATTTAAAATGTCATAATTTTGCATAATAATACTTATTAACTAATTAACTGCCATTAACGGCTATAAACGTCAAAAATTAATTTGAACTATTTCTATTAGTTTAACATTTTTCCACTTTTGTTGAAAATCTAGATTTGTTTTATTGTACATTTAGTTTTGTACATAAAATTTGTGATTAATCGCGAGTTAACTCGTGAAGTCATGCGATTAATTACGATTAAAAACTTGAATCGCCTGACGCCCCGAATTTTTTATAATATTTTCTTTTCTTTTCTTTTTTAAATTCATTCACTGCTGTTGACGTCTATAAACGTTAAAAATTCATTTGAACTATTTGTAAAATTTCCACTTTTGTTAAGGAGTATAAAAATCCTAGAATTTTTTTATTGTACATTTAGAACATATAGAATTTGTGATTAATCGTGAGTTAACTAGAGAAGTCATGTGATTACTTACAATTAAAAACATTTAATCACCTATTGCTTCTCATTTGTAATAATCTTTTTTTTTATGAATTTATGGCAGTGAATGAGTTAAAAATGAAAATACAAATAAGAATATGGACACCAACATGGTCTCCAATAAAACACCTAACTATAAACTGCATAGGAGATGCAGCAACTTGGAACTGCTTGACTCATCCACTTTGAACAACTGCCATATTAGAGCATCATCATATTTCAAGAACATTCTTGTATTTGAATGGCATTTGGAAAGAAATCATTGCTACGTTTATTGCTTTAGTAGCCTACCTCAGTTTGTTTTTTTTCTTTTTCATGAGTGTCATTTCAAAGAACAAACATGTAGAGTGATATAAAAAGTCACATTATTTGAAAAAATAAAAAATAAGATTGCAGATATGTATTGGGTGAGACCAGGAATGTCATTTTTTTCCCCCCACTAAAGGTTAAGGTGAAACAAAAACAGTATCATCAAACATGCCTGCGTTGGGACATGTTCGCGGAGCCTCTAGAGGTGTTGGACTCATCCACCGTTAGCCTCCCAGGAGCTGCTCTGTATCAGTCATTGCTGAAGGATCAGAGTGTGGCCTGAAATTAACTGGATATTGATTCTGTGCACAGCAGTCCCCGTGACAGCTATTTGAAGCTAAATCCCTCTCCTCCACATTCATACTATATGGCGACTTAGTGGGGATTCCTAACGTTTTCAAACAATGGGGGGGGGGGGGGCTGAGAGCTCGAGTGGGCGTCATGTCTTGTCTAATGCACCCGCAGGGGCAATAAACGAGAAGTTAAATTCAAAGGCGCTACAATATGGAAAGGCTTCTTTGATTTTTTTTATAAGGGATTGCTTATCCTCCAATACCTATCAAAGACAGGAATTTTATTTAGTGTGATTTAAGGTTACCAGACATCTTGAATGCGGCCTTGAAGCTCTTATTCGTCACAGAGCCACCTTCAACCAGATATGACTTCACTAGACATAAACAATCACAATGCAATACGATTTTTTTTTTTAAATGTGCGTCTTTTTACATTAACTCATTCACTGCCATTGACGGCTATAGACGTCAAAAATTCATTTGAACTATTCATATTAGTTTACAATTTTTTTCCATTTTTGTTAACAAGAGTATGAAAACCTAGGAAAAAAATTATTGTACATTTAGAACAGATATAAAATTTGTGATTAATCGTGAGTTAACTATTGAAGTCATGTGATGAATTACAATTTAAAAATGCAATCGCCTGACGCCCCTAATTTTTTAATAATCAGATTATTTTTTAATAATCTTTTCTTAAAAAAAAAAAAGATTTAAAAAAATGTCTAGGTTCTCATACTCTTATTAGCAAAAGTGGGGGGGAAAAAGTTAAACTAATAGAAATAGTTCAAATGAATTTGTGATGTTTATAGGCGTCAATGGCAGTGAATGAGTTAATTGGCAGACTAAATGTATCTATCCTCAGACCATGTCTAAATGTTGCCCCAAGGTAGACAGATTGATGTGATTTTATTACGTGATTTTTTTGTTAGTTAAAAGGACAGTCAGTGATCCCTAGCGACATCTGGTGGTAAACTAGTAATTCATTCATTTAAAAAATTGACTATTTATAAAAATAGGTTGTATCGAATACATTTATTTTTTTTAGGTAATTGTAGATCTAGTAATCACAAATTATTTTTACATGGCTGTAGTCTTACCTTTACAAGAGGCTACCATGTTTGGCCGCCATCTTCCACCTTCCACATTTGAGGCCTGCAGGTGGTCGTCGCCGAGTCCCGTGATTCGGGCTCCCGTCGCTTGTCACCTTCTGTTTTTCTCTCACAAGCCTAAATTAGCTTTTTTTTCTTCTTACTATCTTCTCCCGCTAGCCGCTCTTGTTGTCCACTACAGCCAATGGTTCCGACTAACTCCCGCTAGCCACTCCTGTTAGCTTCTCCGGCTAAATCCAGCTCGCTCGTTTTTTTGGGCATCGCTCGCTGGGCTTCACACCGGCTGCCAAGTCGCCGCCGCTCGCTGAGATTTGCTCACCCAAAATAAGAATTGGTGGTAGGCTTGCGGAGTGTGGTCTCTCTGAGCCACCGTAGTGTGAGTGCTTCTAAATGCATGAATTGCTACAGCGGCATCTAGTGGTCACTTTCTTTGTGGCTTTAAACATAAACATGACCAAATGTTAACGATCAACATCAAAAGGAAGGTTGCAATACAAGCACAGCGCTGTAGGAGAAAGGAGATTGAGGTTCATCATGCCGCAAAAATGCACCGTATACACAAAAAATGGCTCTGAAAACTGATAATTGGGTTTGCGGCTGAGTGAGCTATGGTTGAGTTGTGCAGTGACAGCAGCCATTAAGTTGTGTACAGAAAGCGCAAGGCTGTTTGTCAGCCACCAGGGAGATATCAGAGCTTTTTAGTAGAAGAGGGGAAGCGTGATGGACTACCACACCCTTGCGTAGCTCCTACTCGATGAGCAGCCAGACCACTTAAAGAATGCCAGCGATTGCCCACCCCAAATCCGCAAACTGCTTGTTATGTTGCTGAAATTCATGAATAATACATGAGCAATCAGGGATAAGTCGCGGTTTCTTAAAAATCAACACATGTATCCGTGTCTTGTGTTGACACTTTTGAGGATGGTGAATATTCATCAGCGTTCAGGGGTCCTGTGTTGATTTGTGATTTGTTTTTTAGAATCTGTTTTTTGGTTTATGTTTTAGTGGTAAACCACTTCTTTTAAGGCAGCGGGAATAAAATGGATTTTATTCATGAGTGAAAAATGAACTGAGCTACATGAAAAGAAGAAACTTTTAGGATTTATAACTGGGTCTGTATTATTTTATTTTTTTTAAAGGGAAAAAAAGACAGCTATTTAGGAGTTGCTTTTACTTTGGGAAACTAAAAGTCCCGTTCTGTAATGACCATGAACAACATCCTGTCCATGAGTCATAGTTTATAATCCACAGGAACAAATTGCGTTTTTGTCACATGCAAATCTACTCACCGCCTTGTGTATGTTGCGCCTGCCTAGCGATTTAAATACAAAACAGCAGATCAGCACGTACGAGTGATTAGTATGCTGGTAATATCCATACACTTAAGGTCATTAGAACAGATAAACACATGCAGCACATTTGCTTTATGCTGGGATGATCTGCTTTTTATCGAGGAGGAAGAAAGAGTGCTGTGAAACGTACGTCAACATATGCAAGTCTCATAAATAATAATAAAGTGCTGTGTTCTTTAGAGAGAGAAGAAAGCTCCACGCTGACATGGTTAGCCTTTTTATCCTCTGCTTCACTTACTGTGTCATGGGGGGGAAGGGGGGGGGGGGGCTTTCTTCGAGATGGAGACATACTAAACTGTGGATTGTGTTCAGCATGCAGAGGCGACATTGGATTCGTTTGCATGACATCAATTCATAATTTCATCAATTTAAATAATCGCTGTCGGTTATGTAACTGTAACTCTTCAGGCAACATAACGAGCCCAACTGATGTGCGTCATAATAACATATGCCAAACGCCGGCGTTGAAGGTTCTGACACAAAGGAGAGTTGCATTGCTTCTAATGCTGCTGTTCAAATACTTAACAGTAAAAAAAATAAAAAATCTGAACATGAAGGAACCTGGAGATAAAGTTAAAAGTTAGGTGGGAATCAATGCGGTGGAGGCAAATCCAAAGTCCAACAAAAACACAGATCCATTATATACTGTAATGCGTACAGTGCTCAGCATAAATGTGTACACCTTTAGTTTCGTTTCAGAATCAAGATTTTTTTTTTTTTTAATGGGATGCTTCGCTGCAAAATACTCCCACAAAAGTGATTGCAAACAAGATTTGTAGTAGTGGTAGTAGTTTTCTTAACAAATTTGTTCAAGAAAATTTGGCACAAATGAGCAGACCGTGAAAAAAAAGACTGACAACTTGTTAATTCCAGGCCTAGCAGACATGTTGCCATCCATTAAATTCATGGAGGTGATAGAAAATACTTGACGTTTTTGTTGTGGGATGCATTAATTTCAGCGTTGGATATCGTGACAACTGATCACATTGACTAAAAACTAAAAAAAAAAATACTTCACGGGACAAGAAGCGGAAGTGGCTAACTGCTTTACTCGGCTTTTTAAAAATGTTATCTAGAAGGTGCTTTTTTTTTTTTTTTTTTACAAATTAAATCTTTTGGCTGCTTCAAACGCTATTTGTCATGTTTGAGTCACAAAAGCAAATCATTATAAGTTGACAGTCTTCGTTTACACACACAAAATAGATCACATGTTTAGATAACATGTGCTACTGATTGCACGCCGGTGATGACAAGCGGCGCAGAAAACGGATATGGATGGACGAAGTCGTACTGTTGGATACTATTATTGTCATGTTACAAGAAATGACGGTACTCCTTTTTCTTTTCGTAGTCAAATCATTGCTCAGATTTTAATATCGGCGAGTTTACGGTCTGCTCCATTGCATTATGGCTCTCTGCGGAATGCCTTCACTCACTGTGAAAGTGCAAATCTGCCTAATCAACCTAACTGTGTCAAGTGGCTCCGTTCAAGTGTATGACGGTAATTATTTTTTGTAAAATGGAACAAACAAAATCAGATGTCAGGGATAAACGAGTATCTTGGCATGAGACCACACAAGAGTCCGCGTGATTATCCATTTCTACACGTGGCAATCATGATCACATCTAGCATACAAACGTGGTATTTGTGATTAAAAAAAATGTATGTTAACTACAATTCTGCATTTAAACTGAGTATTAGATGTTACTGTTGTAAAACTGACTGCAGTACGCACTAAGGACAAAATTCATTAATTCATGTTTGGACCGATTTGTGGCAAGAGTTTGGAAAAGGCTCTTGGCTGCTTCATTATAAATTAATACCCACTGCGTCATGATTGAGCTGGAAAAACGAACATTTAATGCCTGTCATGGGTTTAACCAAGTCTCGCTTTTGTTTATCACTTAAAAGTCATATTCCACGGCAAATCCTTTGTGAATAATTACAGCATGTTAATGTAAAGTGTCTCAGTGGTAATGTTTTTTTTTTTTGCGCAGCCTCTGTGATATACAGTATTGCTCTAAAAGGGTCGAGCCAACCTTGAAAGAAAAATAGCAGCTATTCAAGTTGGAGAGAAAGCTGCTCTTCGAAACATTTCATCATGGACATTTGAATATCAGGCAACCCTATAAGGGACAAAGCGAATCGAGCAGATAGTGATCTCTGAGGGGGTTCTGTGCAATGAAGTAATCTAAATGCATTTCTTGCCTGACACAGCACACTTTCAACAGGGCCTTCATTTGGTTTATAGAAATGTTGCCATTGCCAAAATGATCAATAACCCCATTAACAGCACCAAAGGAAAACACTCTCTCCGGCTCCCTCCAGGGTGCTCTTCTACCGGCCTTAGTCTGGGAATTTGAATGGATAAAATGTGTCCACTTTAATATACGAAGGCTTCTCAATTCGAGCCTGAATGGTTCGGGGTGCCGAAGCATTAACAGCCTCATGAAACAAATCAGACAAGTTGCGGCCAAGGAGATGATAAAACATTTCCAGAGGTTGTTCAGCCTATAAGGGGACAAAGCTTTGCTTTTGTTCTAATTAAATTATGTTTCTTGAATCAGTATTATTCGCTATTGTTATACTGTTTAATTAAAGTCATTTTCCACCGCACTCGCTCAGGGAGGAGTCGCGCAGCAACGGGAATGGAACGGTTGCCGGCGTGCCCATATTTGGAAGCCTACCAGGAAGTAAAAATTGAGATTTTGACGCTAAACCTTTATTCAAATCATTTTTTATTTATAATTGACAATTATTTTAATTTTATTTGAATTTGTAGCGAACAAGAAATGTTATATGATAATTAATATCCATGCAGAATTATATAAAAATAAAATAAATATAACTATTGGAGCTACCCGAATGTTATTGTTTATGTTTTAAACTTTATTATGTGATTCAGGTAAATTGGATTGACTGGTATTTGTATTATTTTTCTATGTTCAATAAATGTTAAATTAAAAAAAGAGAGATTTTGAAACTGGTTGACAACATTTTTCTACAATATGGACTCCCGCAACAAGTGTACATGTTCGTCATAACCAGATACGGCTGTAAATTACGGTAATATATATTTTTTCATTTCAGAGCTCGCACCATTAAGAATCTAATTGATTAATTTTACATTTTCACTCTATTAAGTCAATTCCAATCTCCCTCAAATTCAGTCTAATGGAACTGGAAATGCAAAACATAACGTGAATAAAAATATAGCATAGATTTGCTTGGCCAACCACACTTGCTGTGCAAAAATGGATAATGCAGACCAAACAAACTTTTGCAGAACTGCATTTGTTGCCATGTAATATAAATGAAGAGGCTATGAACTTTCTTTGGAGTTTTTGGCTATTAGGGAGATTTTGTCATTGCTTTGGTGCATCAATTACATTCAATGTGGATTCCCTTGCATTTATCAGTGATTCAATAACTGTCCAACAACAGCAAAGGTCATCATTGGGGGTCAAGTGGAGCTGGGCTGTTCACAAAAAATTCATCCACCCATCCACTTTCAATCAAGCCTATCCTGCTTTGGTCAAAAGGGAGTCTACACCATGTACTGGGTGACAGTCAATCACAGACTTCACAGAGACAGGCAACCTTTCACGCTCGCACTGGGTGTGAATTGAACCCTGACTGCGCAGAAGTAAACTGCTCTGCCATCAGTGACTGACAAATAGTACTGATTTTTTCATTGTCAAAGTTCACAGTTTCAGTATCGGGAACCTATATAGCTCATTTACTGCCATTGACGGCTATTGACGTCAAAAATTCATTTCAACTATTTCTATTAGTTTAAAATTTGTTCCACTTTCGTTAACAAGAGTATGAAAACCTAGAATTTTTTTTATTGTACATTTTGAACAGATATAAAAATGTATGATTAATCGTGAGTTAACTATTGAAGTCATGCAATTAACTACAATAAAAAAAAGAAAAAGAAAAGATTATTACAAATTAGGAGCGTCAGGCAATTACATTTTTAAATCGTAATCAATTGCATGACTTCACGAGTTAACTCACGATTAATCACAAATTTTATATCTGTTCTAAATGTACAATAAAAAAAATTCTAGGTTTTCATACTCTTGTTAACAAAAGTGTGTGTGGGGGGGAATTAACTAATAGAAATAGTTCAAATGAATATTTGACGTCTATAACCGTCAATGTTAATGATTTGGCCCCAATAAGAAATGTAATCCTCAATGTGAAGTTGTCATCAGGCAGTGTATTATATGTTTTAGTGACAGACACACTGCTGAGGTTGAGAAGGCTGTAGGATACTAAAAGATGTCTGCCAGACGCACAGGCAGCAGGAGAGACACAAATCGATTTCTTTCAGGACACCACAGAGAGTGTAAGTGGATGAGGGCCTCCCTAGCAAAGCTGTTATTAATTAATAGAGTCTCAAGAGGGGATTGCATGATATGATTCTTGCCTCAATACCACAGCAGCCAATGACGGAGCTCATTCCGTAGCACACGTCCAACTGGGATGGATGCTACAATTACAGCATAGAGTGTGTTTAATAATAAATATTCTAATCTTGAACTGAAATATTGAATATCAAAATGCTGAGTAACTGCATCGTAATGCTCATCAATACATACATACATAAGACAGACATGTGAGAAAAGGGATTTAACTCATTCACTGCCATAAATTCATTTCTACTATTACCACTTTTGTTAACAAGAACCTAGATTTTTTAATTGTATATTTAGAACACATATAACATTTTGGATTAATCGTGAGTTAACTAGTGAAGTTGTGCAATTAATTACAATTAAACATTTTAATCGCCTGACGCCCCTAATTAAAAAAATAAATAAATCTTTTTTAATCTTTTTTTAGTTAACTAGTGAAGTCATGCGATTAATTACAATTACAAAATGTAATCGCCTGACGCCCCTAATTTTAAATATGTATTTCTTTTTTTAATATATTTTTTTAATTAATAAAAAATAACTAGTGAAATCATGCGATTAACTACAATTAAAAAATTTAATCGCCTGACATCCCTTTTTTTTAATAATCTTTTTTCGTTTTTCTTTTTTTTTTTGAAAAAAATTCATTTTTTTCTTTTTATTTTAATTTATTTTTTTTACATAAAATAAAATAAAATATTATTTAAAAATTAGGGGCGTCAGGCGATTGCGTTTTTAAATTGTAATTCATCGCATGACTTCACTAGTTAACTCACGATTAATCACAAATTTTATATCTGTTCTAAATGTACGGTATATATTTTTTCTCTAGGTTTTCATACTCTTGTTAACAAAAGTGGAAAAAAATGTTAAACTAATAGAAATTGTTTAAATGAATTTTGAACATCTATAGCCATCAATGGCAGTGAATGAGTTAAGGTGGACATGTTTAACTGATCAGAAATGTGTCACTGTGTTGCAGTTTGGTACATGGATGGTTTGTCAGATTGTGTGTGGTGTCCCCCAGGGGTCAGTGTTAAGACTTGAGGTGTCAAAATTAGTGCATTCATTTTGATTTCAATTTTCCCTTACTTGGATAGCCTGTACTGGGTGTCAAAATGTAGCAGTAATAAATGTAATAATAATGCTTTTACTTGTGGGGTCTTGTAACAATCGGCATCAAATGGACGTCAGCACGTTAGTGCCACCATGGCATTGTACTGTAGCTGTAGCCAGTTTAGGCTACGCTATATCGTTGGGCTTTTAGTGAGTGTTTTGAATTTGGTAGTTTGAGGGTCAACCTTTCAGAAAGTAGTCTTTCATTTGATATTGTTTACAGCTCAGATTGTGTAGGCCTGTTACCATGTGTGTTTGTCCGGGCTCATTTACAATCTGTTTTTGTTGTTGTTGTTGTCTGACATCATTTGAAAAGACCACCCAAGGGATATTATAAATAGGATAGTCCGCCTTCTCCATCATCTTCTTTCTCCTCTTCTCTCTCCATCCTCACCTCATCTCAAGTTCATATGTTGCATAAGGCTTATGTTATAAGATTAATAAATATATTGCGAGTATACTCTGTTGGCCAAGTGTCTTTTTGCATGGAGTTTATAAGATGGGAAATACAAATGATTTGTTTTAGTCAAATAAACTAGTGGTAGAGCGTCCGCCCTGAGACTGGGAGGTCGTGGGTTCAATCCACATTTGGCTCATACCAAGAGAATATAAATAAATATAAATAGGACCAATTTCCCTCCCTGCTTGACACTCAGCATTATGGGTTGGAATTGGGGGGTATTATGATCAGCCCCTGCTGCTGCTCACCACTCCCGCAGTGGATGCAGAGAATTAATTTCACCCCACTTAAATCAGCGTGATTTGGTTAGACATAAATTAATTAACTGGTGTCAAAGTGAATATGTTAGTTCAGTTAAAAGTAAATAAATTAGTTTGGTTAAGTAAAATGTTGGTTCAAGTGAAGAATGATTGTTTACGTCAACGTTAAATAATCAGGTCATACATCGTCATTCAATTTAGTTTCTGTGAAGTCAAATATTTTAGATGTGATATCTGGACCTTTTTTTTTTTACACTCTAAAAACAGTTGGGTCAAAAATAACCCAACTATGGGTCAAAAATTGACCGATCCTCTACTTGGGTCGATTTGACCCGACTTTGAGTCAACAAATATTGGTCAGATCCTTTACGTGGGTCAAAAAATTGTTTCATTTTGTATAAAACAACCCCTAAAGTGGATCAGTCCATTTTTGATCCATAATTGGGTGACTTTTAACCCAACTGTTTTTAGAGTGTAGTTTAAGCGGGGTTATAATTTTTACAGTGTACAATGGAATGGAGCATACAAAGCCTCCCTCCTTGCAGCTAAGTGACAATAAGAGCCATCTTCACATTGCATTCAACCACCGCTGTATTTTTAAATTAGCAATGATGCCTATCGTGCCGTTTATCATCTAAAATGGAAACAGATAATGACCTAATTGAACGCAATTGCATGTCTTATTCGGCAAATGTGCACGTAAAAAAGAATTATTATTTACTTAGGCCCTGTGATGTGAACGCGTGCCTTTTTAATATTAGTAAGCCATGGATGTGGGAGAGCAATTTCACGCTTGCAACCGCCCAATCGACTGCATCATAATGTATGGTCTCTGTCAGCCTTCATCAGGACCTCCTTATTCAGCACTGTTACATTCACCTTCATAGGTGCAGACAATGCCAACTTCTTTCTGCATTGTCAATGGTTTGTATTTCTATCTATGTTTAACCACCTAACTCAAACTTCCACAACAATTATTCTTCTTTTTTTTTTACTGAGATTTTCTGCTCTCATGATTGGTTACATATTGTAGTAATTGTGTAAATGAGTGCTTTCGTGTCATTCCTTCATTTAACCAGTTAAGAAACTCATTGGGATTAAATATCTCTTTTCCAAGAGTGACCTACAACAGAAACATATAGCTTGAGTTAAAAAAAGATGCACGCAAATTGTTACCTCAATTTTTCAAGTTTGGTCAACATTTCAGTTTTTAGACTTTACATTTACTGTTGACCAACTTTAAAAAAAAAATAATAATAATGCTTCATTTGGTAACACATGATTTTATTTAATTAATCCAAAGTTGTTGTTTTTTTTTAACACGTTTTGGGGTTTGAATGAGTTAAACAAAAACCTGTAAAAATATTTTTAATACTTTGTCCTTCACTGCCAACAATATGCTTACACGTTTTTTTTATGTTTGTTTGTTTTTTTATGCAAAGGAATTCAAAAGGCTTTGTTGCAGCTTCTGACATGATGTCTTGACTTAAAGTAATGGTAGTTATTTAAAAAAAAAAAAAAACAGCAGGTGGCAGCAGAGTATAAGAGATCAGCCACAGCCATGTTGCAACAAGCTCTTTTTGACACTGTTTTCACCAGGAATGTGAATATTGATTAAACTTATCTATAGTCTAACGCTAATTGCTGCAAATTGGAAACAAATAGAAATATATACGTATAATAATTGTTATTTTGGTAGGCTCCATGTTTTTATAGCAATAGAACACAATATTCTGTGAGCCATGCAAAATCAGTGAAAATCCAGTAAAATGGGTTGCTTCAGTGAAAATGGCTGGGAGGGAATGAGTTCATTAAACTTAATATATTTACTTTGGATTCCTTTTGGAATAATTTAATTCATTATTACCTTTGGATTAATTTAGAGTGAATAAATTAAGTTTAATGAATTTATACTAAATTAAACTTAATATATTCACTTTTAATGAACTTAATTTAATTGTGTGTTTTTTTAAGTTGGTCAACAATTTGTAATCTTTAATTGGTTCGATATTTCAGTTTTTAGAGTGTAGTCGACATGAAAATACTCTCTTTCTCACAAATAACTATCAACCAATGATTATACAGTATTTAGACAATTAAAAATGTTCACCTGGAGTCTATCAAACACCTTCAATCTCCTTTTCGGCTCATATTCATTTCACCAATATGCATCTCCTGCCTCCTGACATGGTGCTAACTTTGTGACCCACTTTTGAGCAGGTTGAAGATTCTGTGGGTCAAGTGCAATTCTGAGGCTACTGATGTAGTGCCTCCAGGAAATAGACGAGCAGAACAGAAGCGTCTGCAAATTTGAGGTTGACGCTTGAAGCTGTCCTACCACCAGAGACCAGACAAACTACTCTGGGCACATGGATTGTATAATTTTCTGATAGACTAAAACTGTGGAATGCTAATATTAGGACTGGCGGAAGAAGTGCATATTGTCCAATTACAAATTTTTGTCTCTCGACAAATGCATCACTTCTATACATTTTTTTGAGGTTATTCGTGACTCTTATAGCTTGGAGTCGTCGCTCCTTCACCACATTGTTGATGAGCATAGCATCTCACATGCAACAACTAATGACCACTTAAATGGATACAGAGCTGTATTGATAAAACGACTGTAGGAAGACGTGTCTGAGTGGGCACAGGGTGTAGTACCTGGACTGGCCTGTGAGAGGCAGTATGTTGCCACAACCCTTAAAATGTGTCAGGATAATGTTAAGAGATGTGCAATAGCCTGACTTTGGCAGGAAGGGGTGTGGGGGATCGGGTTCAAAACGGTCCCGATTATCTTGAATAATTAACATGACATCACACTCGGCATTTTGAAGGTTTCCTCTGTCTTCCAGTATGTAAATAAGAAGTCAGTAGGGCTCAATTGAAGCATGAGCTCATCTCGGTGTTGACAATACGTTAGTTTGACACGTCGTTCAGCACACAGATAGGAGAAAAGCAATTTTTGTAAACTGCTCTTATCCTGCATGAGGATGAAAAATATCCGCTTTAATTGAATTTGTTAGAGAAAGGTTGATTTATTTTAGAAGGTCAGCTTGGAGAGTGGCATTTGGGGAGCTGCGGACGAGATTGCACTTGAGAGAAGCTTATTCCTGCTGAGATGATTATTTCTAATCTCATCATGATGACAAAAACGGAATTAGAATTGATGAGGATAATTATATAAATACACTTGAGAGCTATTGTGTCATTTTAAGGCTTTGTTGTGTTTTTTTTTTTTAAAGATAAGTGTCAATGACCTCATTAGAAGTAAATTGCCACTAAACACATAAAATTATGCTACTTTCCTGGAGTTGTTACACTTCACGGACTTTTGAGGAATCACTTGATGGCTCTTTGCAGCGCTGTGCGTCATTATATTCAAGTAGTTATTTCCCTAATTAACAATGTGCATAAATGTTCTCTATGCACGGCATATCATTCCATCAAATCAACAAATGTAATTTCTGCAAGATGCCATGAGCTATTTATTTACTGTATTATTAATCACATGATGACACTTTGTAATGATGACTGTTTGTTTACACCTTAAACGAGAAGTCAACGTTAAACATGTTATATGTGACCTCACTAGTCGAAACATGACATTCTGATTAATATTACATTTGTGGAATATGAGTTAAGCAGCAAAATCCAGCCGTTTCTTATCCATCTCAGGAGGCGGCCATTTTGCCACTTCCTGTCGTCTGAAGATGACATCACAGTTGCTCGGGTAACGACCAATCACAGCTCTACTATTTTTCTCAAGCTTAGCTGTAATTGGTTGTCACCTGTGACCTGAACAACTGTGATGTCATTTTCACTCGACAAGAAGTGGCAAAATGGCCGCCTTCGGATATTAATAAAAAAAAACTGCTGGATTTTGCTGATTAACTCATATTCCACTAACGCAATATTAAGCAAAATATTGCATTTAGACTAGTGGGGCTGCACGGAACATATTATTGTCAAATTTGCTTATTTTTGGTGTTGACTTGACTTGAGCTCAACGGTCCCTATTTATAAATGCAAATTTTAACTGAATAAAATATTTTTAGAGACCATGAGGAACGGACTATTAAAATTTCACCTACAATAAACTTTTCAGCCACAGTAATTGTTCTGGAAATGTGTGGCGGTTCATTGTGGCATTTAGCCAGACCTTGTTGGGCTCATGGGGTGGACACAAAGCCAACAGCAGAACCTTGGGACCCGCGCTCTGTCAGGGATGATGGAGAGCCACATTTAGCAAAGATTTGTGTGGGGAGAGAGAGAGAGAGAGAGTTAGAGAGAGAGAGAGAGAGAGAGAGAGAGAGAGAGAGAGAGAGAGAGAGAGAGAGAGAGAGAGAGAGAGAGAGAGAGAGAGAGAGAGAGAGAGAGAGAGAGAGAGAGAGAGAGAGAACTCAGAGGAATAATCACTCATTAGTGCTGTTTTATGTGGAGAGGATGTGACAAGGATAAATATATCAATGCTTGCCCTTTGGTCAGCAGCCATCACAAGTACAACAAATGCAAGTGATGAAGTGCCGTAGTTCCGCAGAGTTTAGCCACCTAACAATCATCTTTTTGTCATGTGGTCACGGAAATTCCAAATATCCCAGCTGCAGTGTCTCTGTGTCATGACATACAACGGCTTGGACATTTTGAGGGAGCATCATCGTGTTTGTTATAAAGATGTAAGAAGTTGTCAGATTCCCTAAATGTCAAGGTTTTACCAGTCAGAGTATTTTTTTTTTTTCAAGAGGTATTTACATTTTCCTTGAAAACCTTAACTGATGCACTGTGCCTCAGGCTTTCTATTCATTTTTCTTCATGAGAATGACATATATAAACATCCCCATTATACATAAGAGGCTGGCCGTCTTCCATGGGACTGCACATTTTTCCGGAGCAATCTCTGATCTATTAATCATGCTCGTTTTAATGAGGTGCACAGTCTCTGAGCTCCGAAGAAGAAACAAACCACAAAGACAAAAATCTGATCGTACAACGCGATGCTGTGTTAAATGACATTGTCGGCAATAATTCATCAACAAGGACAAATGTGGAGAATGCGGGGCATTGAGTTTTACTCTGATTACTATTTTAAAATCCCAATTACTAAGTATACTGAAAATGCGTTAGAAAGAGGTTTATTTGTAGACCTGATTCTAGTGTAACCTAGAAAAAAAAACTTTATTTGTAGAGCACACTGTACGAATGGCAATTCGAGGTGCTTCATAAAATCGCACCAAGGCAGATAAAATTATTCACGTTCCATAAAACAGAAAAAAATAATTGCTTAATTCAATTGAATAATAATAATAATTAATAATAATAGATTTTGTTATAACACACTTGAAAAATTAAAAATAAATGTCAAAGTGCGCAGTACAAAAAAAAGCAAAAAAAAGCACACAGTAGATTTAAAAAAACAACAACAGTCCATTAAAAATCAGTTTAAAAAAAATCAAGAATAAAAATCATTGACAGAATTGAAAGTAACAAGTGCAGAGTAAATGGAATTATTTTCGGCCTGGATTTGAACATTGTCAGAGTCGAGGCTTATCTCACGTCAGCTGGAAGACTTTTCAATATTTTAGCAGCATAAAACTGAAACATGGCTTTACCATATTTCGTCCTGACAGGAGACCACTCCCTGAGGTTCTCCCAGCCCGAGAAGGTTCATACATGTCAGAGTTGTACTTTGGCACGAGACCACCAAGGGAATTGTATGTACACAAGCAGAATTGTTCCGAGAACTGGGCTAATGTGGTTGTACTGCCAAGTTCTCGTCAGTATTCGGGATTGTTTTAGTCCAATCTGCTGGAGACAAATGCATGGATTAGTCTCTTCCGTCAGGTTTGGACACTTATTGTTCGATGATTTTTGCGATGATTTTTAAATGGTAAAGAGCTGCTGATGTTATTAATGTGTATGTTAAAATTCTGCTCTGAGTCAACTGATATCTACTTTCAGAACGTATAACCCTTTATTTGAGCAGGGCCTGCTTCTGCTTCCCACAAACAAAACGTAAAGTGGAAGACTCCCGCCTGAATCATTCTTGTCCCCCAGTTGTTAGATCTCCAAGTTCAGCGTGATTAGATTCATTACAAGTTGGACATGAATCACATAACGTCCGCCTACTCGCAGGCCACCAGTTTACGGCTTGCAGTTCCTGTCCCATTTTATACTAGTGAACCACCTACTGTTATTGTGCCTTTGTAAATGTAAGTAATTTGCATACAACTGTTTTTGGTAAAAAAATATGTTTTTAATGAATACAGTAACATAAAAGTAACAGTGGCATCATTTTCAATGGCTTAAGATGATTTCACCTGAAAGGTATAGTATCAACAGCACAACATCTACAAACGGAAAGAAAATATTCCGATTGGACCAAAGTGTCCCCAAGCAGCGCTCATCCCTTAAATAACAATCCACGTGACATAAAAGTGTCTTTAAACTTTTGAGACGAGTCAACAAGTCTAGAAGCCACAATTTCTTCACAGCAGAACATCTTCAGTTGAATTGTCTTATCATAAACAGACAGAAAGTTCAGGTGCAATATTGACTAACACCCCCCCCCTCCAATTTCACCTGATATATACTGTACTTCAACTACGTCTTTTATTTTCAAGAAAATCCAACACTTCTCGTTTTACGCGTGTGAATGTATTGATTACAAATGCACCGCTAAATAATACACATAGAATAATAATCAATCAGGATGTTGGCTGATTATTGATTTTAAACTAATCTCTTCTTCTTTCTTTCTTTTTCTTTTTTCAATTGATGGAGCTACACGGCTGAGCTATTCGTATACCTCTATTGACTAAAATAAATAAATAGGCAATTTTATATAATCTAATTTCTCTCCAGTCTAAACAGACAAATCAGCCTTTTAAAAAAACACAATCCTTATTTATTCTAAACTAACCTCATCCTTCATGTCAAATTTCCATTGATTTAAAATACGTGATGTAAAAAAATTATAATAATAATAATAAAAATGTAATGCAGCTTGTGCTATTTAAATGAAATGCATTAAGCTTATGTGCTTAAAATAATTCAACCCAATGCATTTTTAATTTGTAAGCAGATTATTTATAGTCAGACTAGTTTAGAGCGCATTTTAATTTATCATGCTTTTCAAGGCATTGCAAAAACATTGCAAAATTTGCAAACATGACCATAAACTGAAATTGGCAATATTAAACATTTTGCAGAAGGATTCTGCATTCAGTTCCATCAAATTTTTGGGGTAACACTTTAAATTGACTGCTTTAAAAAAAAAAAAGATAAATACATAGCACTTTATCTACACTGTAAGGTGCCCAAAGCACTTTACAATGCCTGACATTATGGTCACATGGTCACCAGGGGTGAGGATTGAACCCACAACCTCACAGATGGGAGAGGATCACACTACCACTGAGCCACACAACTCCAATGTGTAATATTCTAGGAAGTACGATGTTAGCATAATTTAGTTTAAAAAAATAAGGAAATATATAATCCGATACACGCCACAAGTTGTAGTCTCTGCTTCCCGCCAGTGAGCGTGACATCACTTCCTACGCACACGCCATGTGAACTGAACCACTCCAATGACATACGCAAATGAACACAAATGCTTCAGGAATTTACAGTATATTATAGAGATTAACAAATATTTGGGAGCCGTTTCAAAAGGCCGTCTTTGTATATATGTGCCTTTTTTTTTTTCTTATATAAATCCAGTATTTTCTCCCAGCAGAGCAGAATGCTCTTAGTTATCTCAGAGCAGCCACCCACCCAGGCTAAGTGGTGATAAAAACAAATCCACCTCTGCTCTAAAGCTAGCAACAGGCTACGTAGGTGCTTAATTTTTCATTTCATAGCAAATACGCCCTCGCGAAGCTGTACTTTTTATGGAGGGACAGCGTCCCTATATTTTTTTTATTTGGAACTGCCGGGAAATGTGGATAGCAAATCAACGGGCAAAAATCCACTGATACCTTGGAATAAGGCCAGGTATCAACCCGATACCGATCGTCCATCCCTAATTTTTTAAAGTTGCTATAATGTACAATATAAATCATCATTTTAAAAAAAATTGCCACCGTGACTGGTGTCAGTGAATAATGAGTTATCAATATGTTTACAGACTTCAGCACAGCTTCCAAGCTTCTGGTTCTGCAATTGCTCTAATAAGTGTTATAATAGGCTATAATAAGCGCACATCCATTTTTTCTAATACAGTCTGTGCGAATATGAATTTGCGTCTCACGCTGCAATTTTCCTAAGCACATTGCTGATTTCTACCTCCTCGTCTGACTTGTTTTATATCTGCCTTCTTTTTTGATGTGTGTAGCCTATATATTGAAATATCTCATTTTGCTTTCAAATTCAAACCCCCCTGGATGATACATACATATAAACTGTGATAATAGCCTATTATAGTGCTCAAGGACAAGCTTGGCCTGCCCCCTCAATGTTCACACTCTTCGCAAACGGTAGTGTGGAGGTCAACTCTGCAGCTAATGATCTCAAATGTGAGTAGCGTGACCCTAATGATTTGCTAATGCAGTCTCCCGCACTAAAGTATAATATTACTTCACTCGTGGTGTAAAATATCTCATACAAACCCTGCTTGCAGACGTATCAGGTTAGTAATGAAGTGCGGCGTATGTATCAGTGCAAACGATATCTTTAATGTGATTAAACCTGGTAGCTTTTGGGTTTTTATTTTACCGAGTCAGTTTTACAAGGCGGTGGTTGATTTAGCAAACAGAACACAATGGACACATGATTAGCTACATCACAGAGAGATTCATAAATACAAAAAAAAAACTGTGCTGAAAATAAATAATCTCACTTTACTGTATAGTTCTGTTGTTTTGAAGGAGAGTAGCTGTCGATGTTGATAATAGTGACGACAGAGGATGCAACTGAAAAGTGAGTCCTGCAAACTGGATTGCATCCCTCCTCGAACACAAGGCCCAAGAGAGCAGGCAAATGGAAAAGACGGCATACAACTTCCTCACATCCCGACGCAACCAGACTGTCATCATTGTCCATTTTCGCCGGTTTGCCAGCTCCATTATCCTTACCGAAGCGTAATGTACAATACAGCAAAACATAATAACACCCCCGCACACCCTCCTAACCCGCCCCTAAGATAATTCATGCAGCGTTACAGCAGCACCTACTGGTAGTCAGATATAATGCAACAGATATGTTAGTAGAACAAAATGCATGAATGAAATTCATTTCACGTTCACCTTTTTACTGCAATTCGCTTCTTGACAAGCGATCTACACAAGTTCTTCCTCTTCAAAATAAGAGCCGAGAGCTGGACATTACGTAAATGTAATACGATTATGAAACACATTAAATGCATAGACAATGTTGTTAGCTTGATTTCAGGATAAAACATGGTTTTATTTTTTTTAAGTGAATCATAAAACAACACTATGTACACTGAGCAATTAATATACCTTTGAAAAAAATCACAAAAATTGACATCAGCTTCTATAATAATAATAGAGATTAAAACAGGTAAGGTTCTAAAATAGGTTTTCAAGAAAATTGTTACAAAATTGAGTTAAAACAAATCAGCTGTCAAAATGTGTTACCTCTGGTTTTAAATCAGTCAGGGTTTACATGTAAGGTTTTAAAGGAGGTTTTGGCTTTCAAGAAGAGGCCCACATTTTAAAAGTGCTTACAAAATTTTAGTTTAAAAAATTCAGCTGTCAGAATGGGTGACCTCGGGTTTTAAAGGAGTCGGGTTTCAAAGTAGGGTTTCAAAGGAGGGTTGGCTCCCCAACAGGATCTCGATTTTTAACAGTGGTTACAAAATTGAGTTGAAAAATTCAGCTGTCAGAATGGGTGACCTCGGGTTTTAAAGGAGTCGGGTTTTAAAGTAGGGTTTCAAAGGAGGGTTGGCTCCCCAACAGGATCTCGATTTTTAACAGTGGTTACAAAATTGAGTTGAAAAATTCAGCTGGCAGAATATTTTCAGCTGTCAGAATGTGTTACAGGTAACAACATATTCTGACATCTTAATTTAATTTAATTTAATTTAATTTAATTTAATTTAATTTAATTTAATTTAATTTAATTTAATTTAATTTAATTTAATTTTATTTAATTGTATTTAATTTTATTAAATTGTATTAAATTTTATTTAATTTAATGTATTTTTGAGGTGGTGCAGTACTTGGTGTAAAATGTTTCGCCAGTTTATGAGGATGGTTGCGATTTTAAAGCACATGAATTTATAAGCAGGTGATATATTACGTGGAATTTAAGGCGTCACATTTTATACCCCATGAGGCCACTAGGGGAATCTGTTCCACTTCACGCTCCAAACTTCAAAGTGGGCGGTGGCCTGCCCTCCAAATTCCAATCGTTATTTTTGAGACACGATTGGTTTGACGTAACACGAGCACTTCCTTGACCAAAGTGGACGCCAATTAGCGGGGAACACAAACTGGTGAGCGCTTAACGCCAATACAACTTTGATCCCATCATTTTGCCCGGTGAGGCACAAACGCTGTTGCCAATGTTTGTCTTGTGTGCGCCAGCGTGCACTTTTTGTGGACTTGTGTGATTTGCTCGTTGGGAGCCAAAGCAAAAAAAATGGAGTGGCGCCAGCAAAGCACTTTCAGCTGCGCGGATGCCTTCGATGAGGCTCAGCGTTGGATTGAGGTGAGTGAGATGTTCAATTAATTTTGCCCTGCTTTATTTTGTTCGTACAAAAATCACAAGCGGTCACGTGCACATTTATTTCGTTCGTTGGGAAACCCGATAAGTGTGCTTTATGATGACGGGATAAATTAATTTATTATTTCATGCATACTACAATTTCTGTAATTATTGCTTATTGTGTATTACTCAATCAAACTTGCTGCACTGTTTTTTGGATAGAGTGATTGTTACAAATGTATTTGTATTTGGTGTGGTTTCAAGTGCTCTACTTTTCTTGAACTGGCTTGCTGTCCAAGCATCGCACATTTTGGCAAACCGTCAACTCCATGACAACCAATCAATTCAAATGAACGAACCCTAGTAAATGTTGACCAACTGTCAGTTGTCCTCGCGGATCATAATGAGAACGCGCACTGTGCCGGTTGGCAGCAAGTCCATGCCAATCTTGCATTCATGCCCAATAAAAGGATGGACGCGTGCGCGTGCGTGTATCAGGCAGAAGGGGAAACCAGGGCGTATTGATTCTAATTAGTTGGTGAATGTTGTTCTAAATAGACCCTGTGCCAAACCCCATCAAGAATTTGTGAAATAGTGCTTTGTAAATTGTGGGAGGGGATTATTCAGATTAAAAATATGAAACAGTTCAGTTTGCTGATCAATGTTGGATTTAAATAGTTAACTCCTTCACTGCCATTGACATTAAAAATTCATTTGAACTATTTCTATTAGTTTCACATTTTTTTTCCACTTTTGTTAAGAGTATGAAAACCTAGAAAAAATGTATTGTACATTTAGAACAGATATAAAATTCATAGTGAAGTCATGTGATTAATTACAATATAAAAAAAATAATAATCGCCTGATGCCCCTAATAAAAAAAGAAAAGGAAAGATTATTAAAAATTAGGGGCGTCAGATGATTAAATTTTTTAATTGTAATTAATCGCATGACTTCAATAGTTAACTCACGATTAATCACACTTTTTATATGTTCTAAATGTACAATAAAAAAATCTAGGTTGTCACACTCAAAAAAATGTGAAACTAATAGAAATGGTTAAAATTAATTTTTGACGTCTATAGCCGTCAATGGCAGTGAATTAGTTAAATAGCTTTTTTTGGGGGGGGGTCTGGAAAATATAGGTATTTTTTGCAGTTTTAGGATGTACTGGTAACTTTGCAGCTTTCAGTCAACAAGTAGACATTCATTGTCTAATATGATTTTTGACCAATTTAAGATTGGTGCCGTAACCTCAGTAGATTACGACGACAACTTGATTTGCATAAATAATTGTGGTATTGCCCAGGGGCGTGCAGAGGGCAAGACCAACAGGGCTGTGGCCCCAGGGCATCCGCCTTGGGAGGGGGGAGTGCAATCCACAGCAACACAAGGACCCACTCCTCTCCACTCGTCTACAGAATTGTATTTGGGGCATGTATTGTTAGTGGTCGTTAATAGATTAATTTGCATATAACGGGGGGGGACCCAGGTCCCAGCAGCAACTGAAAAAAATATATATATATATATATTTCGGGGCATAACTACTGCTGATATGAATGCATGTGCATGTTGAAGTGGCATCCGTTTGTGATCGAGGAAGCATAATCTTGCTTGCCACTGGCACTGCCTTATTAATAAGGCCACTAAGAACCCCCCCCCCCCCCCAAAAAAAAAAACCGCACACACACAAAGTGTTTGCAGATTCCTGGATGAAGAAAAGAATAGTCTTTTGAGGCCCTCTTGTTAATTGTGGAGCTGAATCCCATTTTGTGTCCTCATTACTGAGACCCATCGTCTCGTTTGCACTCGTTAATAATTTGGGTTTATTTCACTTTTCTGCACTTGAAGTAATAGTGTTTTTTTTTTGTGTTTTTTTTTTTTGCATTCTTTTACAGCCTGTTGAGTTACGAGCCCATTCTCCCGTCACGTGTTACATTTCCACAACAATTCTTCTGTAGTTTTTCCGGGCTTCAAGCTCAGGCAGTAATTGAGACTGTATAAATGATAGGATATTTATCGTGTCTTATGTTAGCTCTGTCAGCATAAATAAGCAGTTTAGCTTTTTGACTTAATGTGCTGCGTGTGACGTCACGTTTGTGATGGGAGAATTTGATATTTGAATTTGTTGTGAGCTCTTGTTTTTTTTGTTTTTTTTATGTGGCATGGATTGATAAAAATGATGCTTCAGCAGTTGGTCCTTTTTTAAACTAAACATTTTTTGGTTAGCATTGAAGAATTTGCAGACCATAGACCAAACTTCCTGTTGGGATCAATAAAGTATTCTGGTATTTTGAACTACACAATTTGTCTTGCTTTGTATTTTAGGAGGTAACTGGAAAAAGTTTTGGCTGCGGCGACTTCCGAGCAGCTCTTGAGAATGGAGTCCTGCTTTGCGAGTGAGTCCTCGTGTTCTGTTTATATGTAATCGTGGCATCTACCTGGAGATCCTATCAAAGTTTTGGAACCAAGTTTTGATAAACTTTTGAAAAACTTGCCATGCTAAATAGGGGTGGGAATCTTTGAATGTCTCACGATTCGATTCCGATTTTTGGGCCTGCGATTCGATTCAGAATCGATTTTTGATTAAGAATGATTTGATTGACAATGATTTTTGCTTCAATCTACAGATGTGCAAGGAATCGTAATGATCTACTCCAGTCTGACTCGCTAATGCTAATTAGCGCGCTACTCGCGGCACTTTTATCACTCAAAAGAACAGCATCACACTGCAAAAAACTACTTTTATTGGAATAACTTGATGGTGACTTTTTCCTTCTACTCTCTAATGTGGCTACAACTTAACAGTGTATTAGACCGCGTGGAACCACACTGCCCTTAAGTGGCCAAATCGGGTACAACATGAACAGCGCTCCCAATAAAGGCGCACACAAACAAAGGGAAGACGGTATAAAATAATTTAAATAAAATCGATTTTGGGACATTTAAAATCGATTCTGAATCGTACTAAATGAGAATTGCGATTCTTATGAGAATCTTTTTTTTTTTTCCTTCTTCATACGCTTAATGCATGTTTTTTTTTTTTTTTTTTTTTTTTTGGTATAACATTTTGTAGATTTAAAATCCAGTCCTTGCATACTGCAAGGAATGTGATCAAAGTGCTTTTTTTTTTTGGGAGGCACACATGTCAGACTTATTGAGATGCTTAAATAGGATACTGCTATATAAGCACAAACTTCCCAACGATGGAAAGTGAGTAGCTGTTGAATTTATGGGCTTTCTTCTATTTTTTTTTCCTTGCTTGTTGTTTTACTGATAAAATGTTGCTGAAGGGTTTATGCTGTTTTGTTCTTCTTCTTAGCCTGATCAACCAGTTAAAACCTGGAATCATTAAGAAACTGAACCGACTTGCTACTCCCATCGCTGGCTTGGTAAGTGTTAGAAACAATATTTCCAGTTTAAGCTTGTGGCAAATATGCTTATTTGACTATTCAAGTAGGATTGCACCTAATCACGAGGGAGCTTTGACATTTGTTGTAGTTTCCTGTCCAACGCCTCGGGAGAAATTGAGCTGCAATTGGGCAAATCGTTGTCATCGTCCTTTTTAGGGTGACGATCCCAACGTCTGAATATGTTAAGTTGTTTTTAACGCAGCCAGATTTCGATTCTGATCTTGGCTCCGGGCTGTGTACACGGTTTAATTCAAATTTGTAGAACTGCCCAAAGCAAGCTGGGGGTTGGGGGGGGGGGGGGGGGAAATCAATTGCCGTGCCAACAAGCAAGGCCGATAAATAGACAGGCCAAAAGTCGAGGCTTATGTGGTTGAGATGTTCAGGGTGAAAGTGGACGTACGCTGCAAATAATCGACCCATTCATATGAAATATACTACACGTGTCCACAGGCAATTTGTAGTGCGCAGAAGTGTGCGCGCGATGACCAGCCACATTATGACCAGTTGCACAAATACCACATTTACAAAGACGTCTAGAAATGTACAGCAATAATTGTCCTTTTTGCCAGCAATTTGTAAAACATTTCGTGTTGATTCATCTTTAATGTAGTGATTTTCATTTTACAAATTTAAATTAATTGTGGATTTGGCACACATTCGATTTCCAAGTGGGTTACAATGTTGTCTTCAGTTGCTCATGTTTCTTTGTTTTGATCCACAGGATAACATAAACGTGTTTCTAAAAGCTTGTGGGGAACTGGGATTGAACGAGTCGCAACTATTTCACCCGGGAGACCTGCAGGATCTGTCAACTCGAGCAATAGCCAGGTGCGCTTGTCGACACTGTTGTATCATCTTACAGATGTAAAACATGTCTGAAAGGCTTAAAAATTTATATATATATATATATATATAAAAAAAAAATTAATTTTTTTTAATTTTTTATTTTTTTATTAAATAATCCCTAGGATCACACGACCCCCCCCCCCCCCCCCCCCCCCAACCTATGCAACCACCTGCCATCGCATTCTAGTATGGCAAAAAAATAAAAAATAACTATTAGACTAACACACAATGCTCCTTAACTTTGTAAATTCAGTTATTCAACCTGTTCATATTTTGTAAGCGTGGGAATCTTTGAATGTCTCATGATTCAATTCAGAATCAATTTTCGATTAAGAACGATTTTTGATTCAAAATAATTTGATTGACAATGATTTTTGCTTCAATCTATAGATGTGCAAAGAATCGTAATGATCGACTCCAGTCCGACTCGCTAATGCTAATTGGCGCGCTAGTCGCGGCACTTTTGTCACTCAAAATAACGGCTCCACACTGCAAAAAAACTACTTTTATTGGAATAACTTGATTGTGACTTTTTCCTTCTACTCTCTGTGGCTACAACTTAACAGTGTAATAGACCGCTTGGAACCACACTGCCCCTAAGTGGCCAAATGGGGTACAACATGAACATCGTTCCAAATAAAGGCACACACAGGCAGGCAAGACAGTATAAAATAGTTTAAATAAAATCGATTTTGGGACATTTAAAATCGATTTTGAATCGTACTAAATGAGAATCGCGATTCTTATGAGAATTTTTTATTTTTTATTTTGGGGCACACCCCTAAGAATCGCCGGTTTAGTTAGTCGTCCTTCATGAACCAGAAAGTAACCATCGCGATTCTTATGAGAATCTTTTTTTTTTTTTTTTGCACACCCCTAATATTTTGTGAAGATTTGAAACCAATAAAAAAGAAGCATTGCTTTACTGTAAGGATACAAAAATGTGCCATGTAAATGAGGGACTTGCATGTTTTTTTTTTGTCTCCATGATCCATTTTTTTCAGACAATATTTTTTTTTCTTTATTGTAGGCGAAATGACAGCAGTCGAAGACTGAAAAATGTAAGTAAATGTACTTGACTTTATTTTTCCAGATTTCTCAATTCTGTCACATTTTGAAAACCACGCTTTTAATCTCCAACCTGTAGCAGCAGCACTGCCATCTAATTTGCATATATTGAATAAAGGTGCCATAATATGTTTTTTTTATTTTTTTAAATTGTATAGAATTATAACGTGGCCTCTCTTCTCCCAGCAGGAAGCACATGAACTTTTGATTGCGAGGCATTGAAACGGACGTGCCGACTCGCATGCACGGTTGTTGTTTTACATGTTTTTCAGCTGGTGGAGCCGCATAGTTGCGTCAGAAGCCTCATTTGAATTCACACACTGGTTGACCACATGCACACATTAATGAGGCTCTTTGTTAGTGGCCAGTCTCTTTTTTTTCTATTAGGCAATTGGGGTCAATTTGTGTCCATTGAAATCCAGTTAGATGAAGGTATTCTTTCATGCACTTTTTATGTTATGTTATGTTTGGTATGCTCCTCAATGTTAGATGTTTCATCACATCTCTAGTATGAAACCAGTTTTTTAATCATAATAATTTCTCATTCTAAAATTAATGAGCAGTGGAGTGCACTGAGAGAAAGTATTTTTTTTTATTTCTTTTTTTTTCCCCACTTGGCTTGTTGGTCTTGCAGGTTTCCCTCCCCAATTATGACTGCAGTTGTGACATAAAATATTGCGTAAAAGTCATGTTAAACCATTAAACAGTCTAAACAACACATCCCAGGAACTGACTTATATTGCAGGGATTTCCTTCCTCAAAGGTGTCTGCAGTGTTCTGTGCTGATGCCACGTTACTCACACTCTGTATAACTAAGTAATGTGCGCAATAATCCCGTTTTATTTATTTTCCATATGAAATTTTGATCATGAAACGGCGCAGCTTTTGCCGAGATATTTTTCAGCGTGCTTCCTTTTCAATTTGGGTAAGAAAAACTCAAGGAAAGAAAACGTTGTCTTGTCGAACCTCCGGCAACGTTAAAAGATTTTTTTGTTTTATTTGAACTCATTCAATGCCATTGACGGCTTTAGATGTCAAAATGAATTTTAACTATTTCAATTAGTTAAAAAAAAAATCCACTTATGTTAGCAAGAGTATGAAAACCTAGACATTTTTCTTATCTATCTTCTTTTTTTTTTTAAGAAAAAAATATTAAATTAGGGGCGTCAGGCGATTACAATTTTCAATTGTAATTAATCACATGACTTCAATAGTTATCTCACGATTAATCACAAATTTGATATCTGTTCTAAATGTACTATAATTTTTTTCTAGGTTTTCATACTCTTGTTAACAAAATTGGAAAAAAAGTTTTAAACTAATATGAATACTTTAAAGGAATGTTTGACGTCTATAGCCGTCAATGGCAGCGAATGAGTTGATAAATTAAAAAAATAAAAAATAAACACACACACCTTGTGATATCTTCATGCAGGATACTGGTGGTGTCTGTTTTTGGTTTCGTCTTTTTTTTTTTTTTTAGGTCACAGTCTTTCGTCTGCCGAAAATACATATTTTCCAAAAGTAGCAAACTTGTTTTGTTTTTTTTGCACTCTTGCAAGCCGAGTAACAAATAAATTTGGCAAATGGCAAGCTTTTTCTTCCAACATGGAATTTGCTTTGTTTCGGCTCCACATTTTCTAAGTGATTGCCCTCGTTTGTCTCTTCAATTTCAGGTTCTTATCACGGTCTACTGGTTGGGACGTAAGGCCTACCTCGACGATCGCTACAACGGTGCTCAGCTCAACTTCAAGGCCTTTGAAGGACTGTTAGGATTGGCTTTGTCCAAGGTCGGATCCATTTGTCGTTTTGTGTATTTGAGCGAAACGGCTAACGCTGTCGTCTTCCGTCAGTCTCTCGACGAGGGCGGGACTGCGCTTGTGAAAGACGCTGCCTACGGAGAGTGCAGTCATCCAGGGAGGGAAATGAGTTATAAGAGGGCGACTTCGGTGGACGGCTTGGATTCCGCGGAGTTCAGAGCCCCTCGTGCAAACAGTGAAGGTGCGTGTTTGTATCGGTCGTACTCGGAGCAGTCAATAGTCCATAACGAACCTGTCTCAAATGAGCACAGCTGGTCCGTTTATGTCTGTACTATAGTTTATTCTTTTCAAGCATCTGCTTGTTATGATTTTGCTTTTATGCAGCACATTTTCAAAAGTGACTTGAGACGACACCCATTGCAAGTTTGGACTTTATCTCTCTTTTCTTTTTTTTTTTTATATATAACTGTAAAGCATTTTCTCCACTTCACCACTGTCTAGTTGCACTGCTAGGCTCACTAGAAACCCTCCTGTCCCGTCCCGTCCTGTCCTGTCCTCTACTTCCTCACAGGTTGTCGTGCTCCTGTCCCAGATTGAACCAGACTCCCGTGTCGCATTGTTTGTCTTTTTTGTTTTGTTTTTGCTTCTATTCTCACTTTATTCACAGTCCCCTCAAAGCCTTGTTCCATCTGACTGGATTTTCCAATTCCTAGTTATGAACTTCGATTTGACAGACACGAACAAAGGTTGACTGTCCATCAATGTCATAAATTACCGTCTTGTGCTTGCAAGTTAATATTTTTTAGGTGCTTTTATTATGGTGTACTGTATAAAACAAAATCATAAGAAATTATTTTTCAAATTTATGTAGATGGTATACTGTATATAATAGATTATGTAATTATTTTTAATATATTTTAATTTAATAAAATTTTATTTGATTTTAATATTTTTTGTATGTGATAAAACATTATCTAATGTGTCTCGACTTACAAACAGCCTCTCGTAACTCATTGTGTTTGTAAGTTGAAGTTTTATATAAAACTATAACCCACTTTCCACAATGCTAATGGAAACACTAAGAGTGGGAATCTTAGAATCTCACCATTCGATTCCAATTTTTGGGTGCACGATTCGATTCAGAATCAATTTTCGATTAAGAACGATTATGATTCAACATTTTGAATTTGATTGACAATGATTTTTGCTTCAATCTATAGATGTGCAAGGAATCCAGTCTGACTCGCTAATGCTAATTAGCGCGCTACTCGCGGCACTTTTCTCACTCAAAAGAACGGCTCCACGCTGGGGAAAAAAAAAAACTTTTATTGGAATAACTTGATCGTGACTTTCCTTCTACTTTCTAATGTGGCTACAATTTAACAGTGTATTAGACCGCGTGGAACCACACTGCCCTTAAATGGCCAAATCGGGTACAACATGAACAGCACTCCCAATAAAGGCACACACAAACAAAGGGAAGACAGTAGAAAATAATTTAAATAAAATCTATTTTGGGACATTTAAATCGATTCCGAATCGTACTAAATGAGAATCGCGATTCTTATGAGAATTAAAAAAAATTTTTTTGGGCCACACCCCTAAGAATCGCCGGGTTAGTTAGTCGTCCTTCATGAACCAGAAAGTAACCTGCTGCAGTAAAGAGCATGACGACGAACAAATGGCGCTCCCCACTTATATTTACGTTACATCTTATGGAATTGCTAAAACAGCGAATCTTTAACGATGCCTACGATTTTTGCACAGTAGCTTACGCTTGTATTTTCATCTCAATTTGTTAAAAAAGTGACTCAAATATTAGGAATACAGCTCTGTAGGATGCGGATCACTTGAACAGTAATAGAAACAAAAACTGTGCATGTCCCCGTGTGCTTGCTTCAGCTAAAAGGCAGCACGCGCCAACGTAAGCCCTCATCTGTATGTGATATTGTGCTCCGAAGGTTGTGGAAGTGATGCGGAAGCTGAGCAAGTATTTAGGATGGAAACCACACGGCAGCAGCCCAAAGGCGATTTCCCACCTCCTCTCCTACGGAGGAAACAAAAAGAGGAAAATGGAAAAGTAGAGACTTCATTTAGCAGGTACTACATGATTTGTCACAGTGTGAAACATTTGGTGTCTGGTGACGGCTTAATCTTAATTTACCATTTTTGATCAAATTCTTATTCAGTTAGTGATAGCTGATGAGCAAGCGTAACTTGAGCATTTTAACACTCATTTACTGTCAACCCTCACATTTAGATTCATCTTTGGCATCTGTAGCTATTAATGGCAGTGAATAAATGTTAACTGGGCGTTGCTAGTAATCCAATCCACATCTTCATAGAGGTCACTATGCAGAAATGTTGTATTTTTACAAGAAGCTGACCCAAAACACATTTTCAGTAATGATATGAGTCAGTCAAGTTACACTATTACAAGTTGCTTTAAAGTCGCCCTCTTCAGAACAATTCTCAATTATTTATCATGTTGGAGAGTTTTTTTGTTTTTGTTTTTGTACAAAGCATGGATTTGTTTTCATGCAACGTTTGAGAGCTAGCCAGTAGATGGTGCTAATATGCTAGCATGACATTTTCTTCTCTGCTCTTAATCCGGGTTTAAACGATTTATATTCCACTTTTTCTTTACAATGAAGAAAAAGTTTGATATCCACTTTTACACAAGGAATCTTTCTTTTCCGCCTGTTAAATACTCCTTGGAAAAGAATGCGACATCCGTTCAACTGTCGTTTCTCATGGATGATGTTGCCAACCACTTCATTGCTAACTTTATAATATTGTAATACATTTTCTCTTGTGTTTTCTTCTGCGCAGTAGGAGCAAATCATTGAGTGACATCCCAACGCTTTACCCTTCACGCAAGGTTTCCGAAGAAAAAGGTTCTTCAAGCAAGGCCGCTGGTGCAGTTAAATGGAGCCAAGACAAGAAATGGAGGAGCCACAGTGCGAGCAGGGACAGTGAGGTCCGGTGGCAAGATGTACGTTTACAAGGAATTAAGTTGATTTGCGTTAAAGCTGGGCTTGCAGAAGGCGTACCGTCTTGTCTGCTAAGTAACTAATACACGCAAGTCTTTACAATAAATTATATTTATTTATTATTCTCGTCTCAACATGACGTCCTGATTTACTTATTCACTGCCATTGACGGTAGTAGACGTCAAAAATTCATTTGAACTATTTTTATTAGTTTAAAAATGTTTTCCGCTTTTGTTAAGAGTATAAAAACCTAGATTTTTTTTATTGTACATTTAGAACAGATATCAAATTTGTGATTAATTGTGAGTTAACTGGTTATGCAATTAATTGCGATTAAAAAAAAATAATCGCCTGACGCTCCTAATTTTTAATAATCTTTTCTTCTTTTTTTTAATCGCCTCAGGCGATTAAATATGTTTATTGTAATTAATCACATGACTTCAATAGTTAACTCATGATTAATCATAAGTTTTATATCTGTTCTAAATGTACAATAAAACAATTATAGGTTTTAATACTCTTGTTAACAAAAGTGGAAAAAATGTGAATCTAAAAATAAAAATAGTTCAAATGAATTTTTGACGTCAATGGCAGTGAATGAGTTGATATTACACGTGTGGTATATAAGTTATGAGGCAAAATCCAGCTGTTTTTATCCATGTCAGGGGGCGGCCATTTTGCCACTTGCTGTCGACTGAAGATGACATCACAGTTGCTCAGAGCTCAGGCAACGTCCAATCACACCTCGCCTGTTTTCTGAAGCTGCGCCGTGATTGGTTGTAACCTGAGACATGAGCAAGTGTGATGTTATTTTGACTTGACAGCAAAGTGGCAAAATGGTTGGTCACATTATGGTTGTAGGCTAGCGGGCTAGCTAGCAAGAAGCTACAGCGCGTAGCATGCCGCTGGACTCTTAGCTCAAACTTTCGCTCCGAGTAAGTTCCAGTGAATACCGGTCTTTATCTCTCTCTCTTTCTCTTTTTCTCTTTCTTGCTCTTTTTTTCTCTTTCTCGCACTCTCTCTCTCATCGTAATTGTAATCCTTATTTTTAATAAAAGTTACCTGTAATGTTTTTTTTGCAATCTGATTACATAACGGCGGTACATGCATTCCGTTACTCCCCAAGCCTAATTGGGATATATAAGTAATCTTTAAAATGAGCTCTCATTGCTTTTTTAAATTTTTTTATGGAGACATTATGTACTACAACTCGAGTTGAGTACTTGCGTGGTATCAAACATCCCTAATATTTATACCGTGTTTGCCCACGTCAGGCCTTGACAAAGTGGAAGAACCATCGCAGGAACACCAAGTCCAATCTCCGCAGGAAGTCTCTCGACCGAGAACATGTCATCAACAAGATGACCGATGGAGCTGTGAACGACCTTGAAAAGAAGGAAACCCACCGCATTGTGCAGTTAGAAAGGTAAGTTGATGTTGGAGGGGTAAAAAAATAAAAATAAAAAAGCTGCAGGCATAGCCAGCAAAATGTGCCCATATGTTTTGTAACTTGTGCGAGAGGCTGCTGACCTCACTTGTCTGGATGCCACGGTGAACTCCAGTAATGTGACACATCCTCCATCTTTTCTGCCGCCTTCATTACTCTCACTCCTCTTCCATTACATCCCGATTCCCCAGAGAGCAGCTGTCAGCACAAAGGCACAGCCCTGCCCCGCGCTCTCACTCCACTTCTCCTCCATCAAAGTTCTCCAGCTTTTTTCTCCGGACACATAGTCGAGCTCCGCTGGCTCGAAGCTATGCCACTGAGGTGCATTTTAGCCCCGCCTCTTCTTTTAGCCACCATGACATTTCCCCCGCTCAGGTAAAAGTTGACTTCTTCTTCTTTATTTTTTTTTTCCCGTGCTGTGACTGCAAATGTTTGTTAAAATTTGACGTAATGTTTTTGAAGCTAGATCACACCTTGTCAACAGCACAGTGTACAACTATGGAAGCTTATTGTATTCACTTGAGAGAAAAAAAAAAAAGTCCAGTTTTTCTGACAAATTTTTTGGGGGAGCTTTGTTTTGTTTTTTTCAGTTTAAATGTTTTCCCCATTTTTTAAATATATATTTCCCTCTGTTTTTCAGATATTTTTTTTCTGTTTTTCTGAATATTTATTTCAGTTTTATAAAATATTTTTTTTGTTTTTCAGTTTTTTTTTTGTTTTTTTTAAAGTTTTTTTCCCTCAGAGATGAGAGAACAAACCACAATACAGTAAAAACATTCATTCCATTATTGAGAGCCAGTAAGTAAACATGACCATCTTATTGCATATGGAGGTATGCGGGAAAGTGTCCGCTTCCGCTATTAGCGAGTCTGCAACAAGTCACTTGGAGTTCAGAGGTAAAAAAAATAATTACTCCGAAAAGCAGAACACCAGCTCTGATTTTTAGAATATATTTTTTTTCTGTTTTTCTGAATAATTTTTTTCAGCCTGTTTTTCTGAATATTTTTTGGACAGACAAAAAATATTCAGTAAAACCGAAAAAAATATTCAGGAAAAACAGAAAAAAAAACAAAAAAAACAAAGCTCCCCAAAAAATGGCAGGAAAAACCTTAATTCCTAAACATCTTAAAAGCAATCGAATAAAATTGTGTTGCTCAGTAAAACTTCTTCAGCACAACTGCCTCAATGTTGACCTATGTTACCGGTTCGGTCAGTTTTCCAAATTATAAAACAGATGTTTGCAAATTAATTAAACACGGAATATAATCAGTCTTCTTTCAATGAAGGACAACAGAAATTAGTCAACAATGCCTGTTGAGATGCTTAAATCAGACATTTGGACAATTTTTATTAAAAAAATGGCTCTAAACGATTACTGGATTATTAAAATAGTTGTGGATTAATTTGATAATCGATTACTTGTGAAGTAATGGATTAATTCTGACAGCTCTAGTTATCACATTAATTGGAGACAAAATATTAACTTTGTAATGCTGAGAATGGCTATACGAGTCAAATGTCTTTCTAAGGATTGACTTCATGGTAACGATTACATTTCAACAATGTGTGGTGAAGATATCAATAGTGTGAGCCATAATGGTAAGTAAGGTAAAACCGTGATTAGTGTTGAAATTATCTTCCACACGCTCCATGGCTGCACAAAGTGTAGGAAAGTGTAGGTTCGTACTTTGTTGCTGTTGTTTTAATTCAGTATTTTATTAATCTTGTGACTTGAGTTTAAAGGGGACATTGTCAAATGTTGTCATTGTAAAAAAAAAAAAAAAAAAAAACTGCTGTTATGTATATTCAAGTTTATCAAATAGTCGTGTGCAATATCCACCGAAGATTACAAATCGTTACTTCACTTGCAATATCAGTGCTGTAATGTCTCTTTTCTGGTTGTTGACATTCAGACGCGCTCAGTTGGAACGGTGCCGGCCTCTGATTGGAACATCATGGGAGTGGAAAACCAATTTGCGTCTTTGGCATTAAATGGAGCAGCAGTAACCCCGCCAACTCAGGAGAAAACTTTTAGCTCCCAAACTCGGTTCAAAGCTCGAGACATTTCTTCTCCTGTTCATCCTGTAACTCTCGCGAGTCGGTCAGAAAAACATGCGACCCAAATCTCTTCTCTCGGCGCAGTTCCTCCATCGGATAGCGCCGCTGCTTTCCGAGACCTTTCCGAGCAGAAACCCTTGTCTGAACTGGAGCGACGTGAAAGCCCTTCGGAAATGTCAGGAGACAAAAGTGGATGTCGGGTTGCCGCAGGCGCCAGAAAGTATTTGACCAGAGCTGCTTCTTGGTCGTGCTCAGCCAGCCTTCCTCGTGCTTTCAAACGGTCTGACGGTTCCTGCCGCCTCTCATCTGTCATCACGGCTCGGCCCTTTGGGACCAAGCAGTCCAGGACGTCCACACTGTACAATGTGAGTGTTGTGGTGCCTGTATTATTATTATTATTATTATCATTTCAATATGGTCACGAAACGATAATTATCACAATATTATGGGGAGATTGGTGATGTAAAAAAGTCACAATATTGTAAAAAAAATTAGTTCCTACAAAAAAAAGCAATACATATAAACAATCTGCAATCTCTAAAAACACTTAATATTGAGGCCCGCACTTGCTAACACATTGAGTTCCTCCAACATATTGACTCGCTTCATAAGCATTTTACGTTCCCCTTCATCTTAAACATAGAAGGGCCAAAACATGCCTTATGGAAATTAAACTACACGGGAAAAAAACTAGCCACCAGAGGGTGCTTGAACTGCACAAATATAAATTAACTCATTCACTGCCATTGACGACTATTGACGTAAAAGATTCATTTGAACTATTTCTATTAGGTTAAAAAAAAATCCACTTTTGTTAAAAGTATGAAAACCTAGAGACATTTTTTTTGTTCATTTAAAACAGATGTAAAATTTATGATTAATCATGAGTTAACTGTTGAAGTCAATAATTAATTGCATTTAAAAAAAATTGATGATTAAGAATTAGGAGCGTCAGGCGATTAAATTTTTAAATCGTAATTAATTGCATGACTTTACAAATTAAGACACGATTAATCACAAATTTTCTATCTGTTGTTAATGTACAAAAAAAATAATAATTTCAAAGTGGAAAAAAAAAGGTAATTAATATAAATAGTTAAAACGACTTTTTTAATAGATGTGCTGCTTTTAGTATCGTGACATATTATGGCAGTTTTAATATCACAATCTCACGATATTGCCGTTATCGTTACATCCCTACTGTAAGGCGTCTTTGAGTGTCTAGAAAAGCGCTATATAAATCAGATTTTTTAATTATTTATTATTGTTATTAAAATGGTTATAACAGAATTCTGTTACATCCACCCAACTTCTAGCCTACTATTAGGTCTGCGATGTTGCAGTGAAAATTGCCTGCATAATATATTTTGGAACTCTCGACAAAACAATCAGACAGCAAAGCAAGTTTACACATCAGTGCTTCTGGGCTTCCATTTTGTACCTGTGCAAGTCACGCCCCATTATCCTCACTAAAGTGTGGCCTGTGCTCTGACTACTGTTGTTTCCTCTTATCACAGGCAGATGGTTTTGCCTGACTTTGACTTTCACCCTCTGATTTAATCAAACAGGAACGATGTCCTGCCCTGACCCAAAATGTGGTTATGTTTAATCGCTCATTATTAAACAAGTCTGGACATCAATGCGGGACTACGTTCATGGCAGTTAACATAATGAGTGTTTTTTTTTTTTTTGTACGTGGATGGCCTGCTTTGGTCTGTGAGATGCGAGAATGAATTACCTACTTTTTTCCCCTCATTAATAATATACGCAGCCGTGTCAGTTGACAGAAAGTCTTTGATATCTTGCTTATTAGCGTCCCCAAGGCTATAAATGCGCGTTTATTATTTGTGCTGTTCTTTTCTGTTGACGTAATGTGGGTTTCACTCAGGTAAACGACAACCAGAGCCTGACGAGGGCTAGTGAAGGAGGGGACACTCCTTCCCCGCCTGCTAGTGCTACCCTCAAAAGACAGACCGCCACGTCTTATCTGAGAGTTCCGCACCATCGCGATCCAGTGCAGTTAGTCAACCGTGTCGAGCGGACCGCTTTAGCGGAGGTAGAGTGGACGAGCCTGTCTGACCGGACCAATTGCCGTCAGCTTCAGTCCCAGCGCAGTGAACCCACAACTCTGCCAAGTGACATCGCCATGGTATGTTTAATTATTGCTGCTGATCAGTTTAACATCTTTGACAAATATAGGGTTTGGCAATAGGGCCCAAAAATCTAATCTTGATTTTTTTTTTAATTAATTTTTTTTTTATTCCCAGTCATTTAGGACTATTCCGATTTTAATCCAATAAACCCAACAAACGTTTAATTTATTCACAAATAATTCCTGTGCAAAATATTCAGACAACAATAATAATATACTGATTCTAAATCCGTTTTAACAAAAACTTAACATTCATAGTTTGTGCTTAACTCATTCACTGCTATAGATGTCAAAAATTTATTTGAACTATTTCTATTAGTTTAACATTTTTTTCCCACTTTTGTTAACAAGATTATGAAAACCTAGAGACATTTTTTTTATTGTACATTTACAACAGATTTAAAAAAATTAGGTCGTCAGGCGATTAAAATTTTTAATTGTAATAGTCACATGACTTCAATAGTTAACTCACAATTAATCACAAATTTTATATCTGTTCTAAATGTACAATAAACTTTTTTTCTAGGTTTTCATACTCTTATTAACAAAAATGGAAAAAATGTAAAACTAATAGAAATCGTTCAAATGAATTTTTGACGTCTATAGCCGTCATTGGCAGGGAATGAGTTAATTGCCACAATTAAGTAGCTGGTTTATTCTTGTAAACCACCCATCCAGCATTCTGCCACTTGTGGAAAATTACAACGCACAATAACATCTGGATGCAACAGAACATAAGAACAGCAGCTTTTAATAATCCAGAAGACAAAATTCAATTTCATGATTTAGCTAATTTTCAACGATTCGGTTTTAAGTCATCTTTGAATCAAACAGCATCGTCAACGCTAGTACGTTATCGCAGTAATATTACCCATTGATCAAACTGAGCCAGATTAAAGACAAAATGAGAAGTTAAATAAACGAGACTTTTTCATGTACAGTAGCGACTCGCCTACTTTTAAATTTGCTCTACTTCTACAACAGTCCCCTTCAAGTATCTAATTTCCGTCCGGAAGCACATGACATTGGATCCGTGGGTATCAACTTGAAGTTTGTGTGTGCGCACGCATGTGCTTTGTGTGTGTGTTTTTCAGGTAAACCACAGAGACATGAAGGTTTGTCTCGCTCCTTTACCAACCAGGAGACCGGACTTCGGTTTCCAGCCACATTGGGAAGCTTCTGAAGCAAAAAATGTCAAATGTGCTCATCCAGGTAAAATGTTTGTCTGTACTCTTGTATTATTTTGACCTAAATAAGATTTTAGGAAGTTTTGCACAAATGTTGTTATTGGCAAGATCATAATGCATTTAGCCTGATATGATATTTAAGATTTGATTCCAGTTTTTATTGTATGTTTAACATGGCTTTTAGAGAGATATTTAGAAGCCGATCATCCATAAATTTTTCAACAGTTGAGTTTTGTTTTGTTTTGTGGAAGCTGCAGACTTTTTTTGCATGAATGGGCGGGGCGGGGGGGGGGGGAGACATCTGCACATCAATAGTACAAAACAATGCAGTCAAAAAGACTTTTATTCAAAGTAAAAAAAAATATTTTACGGATGAAACTCTTTCAAGCGTAGAAGCATTTTCTGGAAATTGGGGGCATTAACATTTTGGAGCAGCAGCCTTCTTCCCGGCACTCTGACTCCATTTGGTTTGAGCAAATCATTTCTAAAGCGGGGTACCTTGTTTGTGTTGTGCTGTGTGTGCCCTTATCTATCTTCATTTTCTTGACGGCCGTCCTTCTCGCGACAGGCGGCCCAGCGGAGCTCTGCCAGCTGTGCGCAGATGACGAGTTCCTGACTGTTGATGGCGATCTGGCGGCACGCATGAGCTCCAGCCCGTGGGAGGAGAAAATGGCATCTGTCCTGCAAATTGGGCCTCGTACCATGGATGTTCCACGTTATGCAAAAAAGGGTGAGCTTATATGATGGTCTTTTTGAGTCCAGTATGAGCCAATGTGATGCTTCATGCACGTGTGCGTTACGTTTGCTTAAACCAGGGGTCTGCAACCTGCGGCTGTGGAGCCACATGTGGCTCCCTGTTGATCTCTTAAAAATAATAATAATTAAAAAAATGCATTTTTACAAAATTTACATATTTTCCTTCTTTTTTTTTTTAGATTGATTTAATCATTTACATCAAAAAATAATTTTAAAAAATATTCAAAAATTGTCACAGTTCAAATTTTTACGTTATCAGAATAATAAATGAAAGGTAAATGAAATTTTTAGCTGCTTTTTAAAACTTTTTCAAGTGACCATAAAATGTCCAAAAAGGAACAAGAAAAGCATTGCCATTAACCGTTCATGAAATTGCCAAAAATGTCAGAGAATTGGTTTTAGAAAAGACGGGAAAGAAATTTTTCAAAAAGTAACCATAAAAATGTCTGCAAACAAAGAAATCCTTAAAATTACCATCTAGACTGAATGAAGGCCGGAAAAAAAAATCAAAAAGTATACCAATAAAATGGCTAAAAATAAGATGAAATCCCAAAAATGACCATAAATGTCTATAAAATTGATTTCAGAAAATCTTCAAAAAGTAACCATAAACATGTCCAAAAACGAAGAAAACCTTAAAATTACCATCTGAACTGAATGAAGGCAGAAAAGAAAGTGTTCAAAAAGTGTACCCATAAAATGCCTAAAAACAAGACGAAATCCCCCAAATTACCATAAAATGTCTACAATATTGACCATAAAAATTGTCAATAAAAATTGTCTGAAATTTTTTTTCAGAAAAGACAGAAAATCTTGAAAAAGTAACCATGAAAATGTCCCCAAAAAAAGAAACTCATAAAATGACTACAAAATGGCCAAAAATGTCAGAAAATTGAAAAAGGTAGAATGTAAAAAAGTCATAAAAGATTTATATATAAAAAAAAAAAAGGGAAGTCAGAAAATTTACTATATGTCCATAGAATTGCCAAAAATGTCGTAAATTTGACAGAAAGATAAAGTCTAAAAATGGAGTCTGAAAAAGTACACACACAAAAAAGTGTGAGGCTCTGCAGGGTTCGGCTCTTGGGTTTACTTATGCGGTAATGTACACGTTGTGTGAAAAGCTTTTAAGACTTCTTCTTAACATACGTTTAAACTTTTGTTTTTCTGTGACTCAACAACTGAGCCTGAGCAAATCCACTTTGAATTAAGTCACACTGGAGCAATACTTTATTTGAAATGCGTTTCACCTGCCGGAACATTAAACTGTGGCTATATTAGTACATTGATTTATGCACATATTTCTAGATCCTGGCATCATGATCCCAGATTAGGAGGAGTCGATGACTGGCTCGGTCTTTTAAAATGAACTGTCTACAAGGTTTAAGCCTTGTTTTATTGAGCATTCTTGTTTTTTAAGCACTCAGTGAATTGCTTCAACAAAAGTGCAGGTGGGACAATGAAATCACACATTGCATGCCTCATCATTAGTAAAAAAAAAAAATAAATAGAGACAACGTATTAGCACCACTTAAGTTAAATGATCTAACAAGGCATTTTGGGCAAGTCTGTGCTGGTGTTTTGGTGTGGAACAATTGACTGACCTCAACCCGATCAAACAACTTTGGGATGATTTTTAACTCATTCACTGCCATTGACGGCTATAGACGTCAAAAATTAATTTGAACTTTTTCCATTAGTTTAAATTTTTTTTCCCACTTAAGTTAACAAGAGTATGAAAGCCTAGACTTGTTTTTATTGTATTAGAACAGATGTAAAATGTGTGATTAATTTTGAGTTAACTAGTGAAGTCATGCGATTAATTACGATAAAAAATTGTAATCGCCTGACGCCCCTCATTTTTAATAATCCTTTCTTTAAAGAAAAATATTAAAAATTGAAAGTTTTTTTTATATATATATTTAAAAAAAGAATACAATTATTAAAAATGAGGGGCGTCAGGTGATTAAAAATTGTCTCATGACTTTCCTGGTTAACTCACGATTTTATATCCGTTCTAAAAATACAATAAAAAAAATTCTAGGTTTTCATACTCTTGTTAACAAAGTGGAAAAAAAAATGTTAAACTAATAGAAATAGTTCAAATGAATTTTTCACGTCAATGGCAGTGAATGAGTTACTGATTATTAATCTGTTCAGTTTTTCTTTTAATTGTCACTTTTTTCCCCCCCTCACACAGGCGGTTCTGAATCTGCAATATCAGATGTAAGTCTCCACCATTTGACAAAAGGAGGCTTGTGTGTGTGTGTGTGAGCGATCATGTCCAGTCTGTCTGTGCAGCTCCAGGTGCCATCCCTCACCCCCTCCTCATCCGGCTGGTCATGGGACCTGGAAGGCGACCACAAGCGTCAGCAGAAGTGGCAGGAAGAACAAGAGCGCCTCCTGCAGGTACAAATGGCAACCAGCAGCCTGGAGAATTCCGTGAAGATGCAATCGCAATCGCGTGCGAGATGTTTTTTTTTTGTGCTTGTTGTGGCGTTTCAGGCGCAATATGAGCGAGATCAGCGGAGGCTGCAGGCTGAGTGGCAGAAGGCGAAACACGATGCAATTGAGGAGGTGTGTTAGGAGGGTTGCCTCTGATGCGGTTGTCACAGTTGTTTTTCTAATTTGATGTAGGCCTACATTTACTTCTGGAAACGAGGGTATCAGTCTGAGATGCTTATTCCTGTGTGGCCAAACGGTTTACATGCATCCTGCATGTGTTTTTCGTTTTTTTTTTTTTTTTTTTTTTCTCATCAATGGGGTGAAGTCATCCATGCTGGAATGGTTTAATGAACCAATGTTTGATTAAATGGAAGGTCTCAAATTAAACTGTTTTTCTGTCTCTCTCTCTTTATTTCTCTCTGTCTCTTTCTCTTTCTCTCTGTCTCTCTCTTTCTTTCACTTTCTCTGTTTGTCTCTGTCATTCTCTCTCAATCTTTCTCTTTGTTTCTTTCTTTTTCTCCACGCTCTCCTCTCTCTTTCTCTCTCTCTCTTTTTCTCTTTCTCTTTCTCTTCCTCTCCCTCTTTTTCTCTTTCTTTCTCTTCCTCTCCCTCTTTTTCTCCTTCTCTCTCTCCTCTCTCAATCTCTTTCTCTCCTCTTTCTTTTTCTCCTCGCTCTCTTCTCTCTGTATCTCTTTGTTTCTCTCCTTTTTCTCCTTCTTGCTCACCCCCCCCCCCCCCCCCCCCGTTTTAAAATGTATTTATTTGCAGCCTACTTGATACCATGTGTCAAGAGTTTCTACAGAAATGTAATTTGTTGTTTCAGAATAACTTTGGAATGCGCAACGATGTTGAGACCCCTCCAGGGGGGGTTCATCCGCGCGGGTTGACAAAAATAAAGGAGCAGAGCCCTGAGGAACTCGGGTTTAAACCTCATAAAGGCACACAGGACTGGTAAAACCCTATTTTTGTGCCGCATATTTCATATCAACTACGTCTGTTTGATATTAAAAATTTTTTAAAGAATGCTGATTGGCACAATATGACTTTAGACTGGTTAGCCGACTCATTTGACTTTTTTTTTTTCTCCCCCCCCTCCCTCCTGGCAACTTGCTGCCGATATGACACCTCAGGGCTGACGGCACCTCTGGCTTTGCGCAGCTCTCTTCTGCACACAGGTCAGAACAAATGGACTTCCCTTCCTTGGCCACCTTATCAGCTAATGTTTTATTTGCAACATTTTATTTCACTCAAGTCTTTCAGCCAATGTTTGCAAAATATTGAGTCTCTTCCTCTCCCTTAGGGCGAAGTCGATGTCTACTCCAGCGCTATCTGGTTCATACAAACAGCCAAAAGGTGTTGAGCCCAACTTCTCCTTGTAAACTATCTATATTCTTATGGTGGACCAAAACTGCCAACATTAAAAAATAAATGACTAAATAAATAAAAGTGTGTTGGGGGGGGACAGATATAAGAAATATAATTCAAAAATTAAATACAAAAAATAAATAGAAATAACAACAACAAAATATATATTTCCATATATGAATAAATAAAAGTAAAAATACAAAAAAAAATACAAGGTTTAAAAAAATAAATGTGGAAATAAATAATAAATAAGCAAAGACATAAATTGAATTAAATATCAATCAATAAATAAAAACGCTCTGCTCTCACATGTATTTCATGCTGCAGACGCTCTGTCAGGATGAAATGTTATTCAAATTAGGGGGCGGTCCTAAGCGTGTCTTGGGTTGGACTCCACCATTGCAATCTGCCTTGCAAAAAGCCGGCGAGGCTTCCTTGTTCGCCGATGAAATAAATAAATATGAGAGCAGAGCGTTTTTATTTTATAGATTGATATTTAATTCCATTTATATATTTTTTGTTGGTTTTTTTTCTTTACTTGTATTTATTCATATATGGATTTTATTTTTTTTTGCTTTTATTTCCATTTATAATAATTTTTTGGTATTTAAATTTTGAATTATATTTTTTATATCTGTTATTTTCACTTTTATTCATTTATTTATTTTAGTAATTAATTAATTTTTAATTTTGGCACTTTTTGGTCCTCCACATATTCTTCCTGTTATATGCTCAATCCATTTTTATTTATTTTTTTGTTCCAGGTGATGTGAGAAAAAGGAAAGAAGAGTCTGTTTCCAAAGCTGAGCTCGAGAGGCAGCAAATCTTGGAGGAGATGAAAAAGAGAACTCAGCTTCTGACTGACAACAGTTGGATACGTCAGCAGCGCAGCAGCACTTTTTACAAGGAGCCGATCTACATCGGAACGCCGCTTAAGAGGTTGAGGTGCTGTCATTTGTCATTTGTCACGCTATATGATCATCAGCGGCGCCTCTTGTGCTCGCAGGTACGAGTCTCTCGACGCCCTCGGAACGCCTCGTTCAACCTTCACGGCGGGTTATACCCGACCACATTCGGCCGCTGCAGGTTTTTGCGGCCCAAGTAGAAACGCGTCAACCGGTTCCAATACCGGATTGAGGTCATCCCAGAGAAAAACACCCGCAGACTCTGATCCCGGCAGGTAACGCAAACGGTCGAACCCTTTTGCCATCATCGTCATTTTATTTTGTGTGCGTCGTGTGCTGCCCCAGGACGGTCAGTGGAAGGAGAACTTGCTGTATGTGTGACGGTCACCTGAGTAGTGGGGCAGCCATGGTTATTGAAGCCCTTAGTCTCTGCTTCCATTTTGCCTGTTTTCAGGTGAGAGGGTCAACAAGCTCTGGGGTTGTTGTGGTGTGCTCACCGGAAAAATATGCACTCTGATTTCAATGGCACTTTTCACTTCCTCTCCTCTGTTCATTTTAAGATGACGGGATTTTTTTCCCACTGGGTTGAAGAGTGGCTCACGAGTATAGTTGTCCTTTCCACACCGTGTACACACTTGTGATAGAATCACGCTGAAAATTGCTCCATGCACTGCTCAGCTATGATTAAAGCTGTCTGAGGGTGGTATCCGGGTCACGGCACCAATTGTAAAGTTGTGAAGGAAACTTTCATCTTTTTTTTTTTTTTTTTTTTTTAATCTTCATATATAAATATAAAGCAGTTTACTGAAATTACTATTGGTAAAAGAACGTCCAGTGCTAGAACATGATTTTGGACAAACTAATACAGTATGATTGCATTTTACTCAAATGGTTAAGTTTTTGTCATGTTAGATAAATAATAATGCTGAAGTGCTCCAGATGGCATAGTTGCCTCCTGGGTAAGTCCCCACTTGAAGGCTCAGGTACCAAATGTTATAGTCCACCACTGTTAATACCGATTTGACCGTGATAAAAGATTATTTGTTTTGATTGCGATTTTTTTATATTTTATTTTTTAGTAGTCTGCTGTGTTACATAGTGAACATCAGCCTTATAACAACAACCCTATTAAATGCTAACAGATTTTTTTCCCCACGGGCCTTTAAAATGGTTGGTTTTGGTTGAGTACAGTTTCCACAAACATTTTTTTTTTTAATTTATACCATTTTCGTGATCAGCGGTGGTGTAGAACTGAAGTTTCAGTCTCTTGATTAGTGAGGAGGAAGAAACCTGTGCCTGTCAACTTTGTCCTTTTTAGATGGCAGTTGTCAAAATGTCACAAGGGGGAAGTTGGCTTTTAACTTGAGCTGACCAAACCTAATTAGAATGTAGACGTAAACTTGACTCACCTTTTTGTAACCTTCAGCTATGTAAGACCTTAATATGACGAGTTTCTCTTAGCAATCATATGAGATCTCTGCCTAAAGTGCTCACGTAGCTATTATGCTATTATAGCTGTTATGTCATTATTTAAAATATAAAAAGTCAAATATGTGTGTGTATTAAAACAAAGGCCTCTATTTTTGTCATCTGGACTTCATTTGTTTTCTCACTTCTCCCGCCTCCTCAGTGTGTGGGCTGCCAGCGATATCTTGGAAAAACAGACACTGCAGTACAGGTTCGAGTCCGAAACAAGAAACCATACTGTGAGCCCTGTTATTTCCAACTGAAGTGTGAGTATTTAGTTATTTTTTTACATAGTGGCCATCTCATATCATTTCACGTGCAAGTAACTTCAGTCTTAGAAATGATCTGGTTGGTGACTAACAAACATTTTGTGTTTTTATATCGTGTCAAACCAAATATACTTTGTTTGACATTTTAGCAACCAATTCCCCATTCATGTGACGAGAACAAAGAACTCATGCTCCGGAATGGGGAAACTCGACAAAGGAGAGGAATGCATGACAAGTAGAACATTTGATCAATTTCAATGTATTATCCAATAAAATGTTTTGTGTTTATTTTCATACAAATGTAATTGTTTTTTTTTTGTTGTGGAAGATAAAACCTAGCCACATGTTGTGTACAACCCCTGTTTGGAAGCACGTTTAGACTTACTTGTACAAGGGCACTTTTCCCGCCCTTTTTTTAACGTTATCTCACCATGCGCACATTGGTATAGATCAGTACTATGACACATTGACAACTGCAATGTTTTCAATGCACTGTGTACTGTGTAATTTTTTAAAAATTGGGTTGTCATTCATGTGTACCACAAGGGGGCGCATTTCCTTAACAAGGCAATACTACTGCCACTCGAAGCTGGTGCAAATATTAGTACAGTATTGCACTCACGCTGTAACAGATTTAAAATATGTTGTCTGTGTTTTTTGTTGCTTTTTTTTCTCTTTCGCTTTTTCTGCTTTTTTTTCTCCAAGATTTGTACAATGGAAAGTTGTTTTCTTGTCATTTAAAGGTTTAAATAAATTCTACTGTTTTGCTTTGTCATGAATAAAATCACAAGACTGGAACAAATTAACCTTTATTGTTTTTGTTTTTTTCCCATCAGTTAATATTAGAAAATTGTGCCTTTTTATTTTTTTATTTTATTTTTATTTTCAAATCTCGTGACTGACTAGTGAAAGTGACTAATGACTACGAACCCTGGCTTGCTCCTGATGCAGTGCATGCTATATTTAGTCAATTCTTAGGATTGTAGTTGCAGTGTTTAGCAATACAGTATTTAGACTACAATGACATTTTGTATAGTCTGTAGAAATGTTTAGAGCACAAAAATACTGTAGGAAATATCTCGTTAAAAATTGCGTTTCTTTTGCAGGTTGGAAATGTTTATATATTGCAGATTAAACTTTTTTTTCTTTTCTTTTTTTTTTAGCTGAATATTTTAATAGGTTGGTCAACATTTAAATGACTTTGTTGTACATTTTTGTCGCTTCTGAGCAACAGTCCTTATCTGTTAACATTCTGTGAATGCAACTCAAAAAGTCAGATGTTGCGACAAAGTCTGGAACTATGTTTACGGGAAATGAAGCAAGATGGTAGGCGGTAGAGTTTTTGTGCTCTGTGGTGCATAAATGAGGAAGTGCTGTTCTGTGGCGGTTTCGGTCTCTTCTAAATCTATTCAAGAGTTTCATTGTGACACAGCAAACCGTATTAATCGTGCCTATAAACTGTTTGGCCACGAAATTTATAGTCGGCTACTACATAAACTGCTCCAAATGCTCTGGATGGTCTTGAATCTATGATGAACTCCTGACATGGAAATAATATTTTGGTTACTTTTTTTTTTTTTTAGCTACATGAATGTGTTAAACGTATTTGAGGTTCAAAACATGTCTTTGATGAATCTACAAATGGTCGACATAAATGTAAACAAGCTAATCTTATTCTTACCTCTGAAAGTGCCAAAGTAAACAATCTCTGTAACGTTCAAATTTTCAGTACCACTATTGTGATGGATGACAAAATTTTTTATTGAAAATGTTAAAGAAAGCTTTTGGAGCACAAACAAGAAGAAGACAATTGTTAACAATCTAAGATGATGTTTTAATGGGTGAAAAACAAGTCATGACATTTTATGGAGATAAATCTGTCAGCCACATGTTCCCATCCTCAGTCAGCATTGTGAGGCTAGTTTCCACAACTGATGTCGTTTTTATGATTTGTGACCTCATAATCGACTTGCAACTTTTGTTTTGGCAGAATATCCTGGGAGTAGTGTTGTTTTTTCCCCCCCCTGTTAGATCCCATGGGTGAATACTTTTTTTTTTTTTTTTTAATCAAATGTTCATGGGAGATGCCCTAAATTCGTTTTATGGTACTTTTGAGTTGAAAGAAAAAGTTGTTCTCACTGTTGACTTCTCCTTAAAAGGTTTATCATCTGTGAGCCGACTCCTTCCTGCTCCAGCCTCCCACTTATCTTTGCAAATGTTTGAATTTTCTTCATTTTTTTTTTATCTAGTGCTACGGGACTATCTCTGCAGCTCTTGTAAAGAAAGTCTTCAAGTTACACAAGTCTTTAAAAGAAAAGCTACTTTGAAAAAATGCAAAACTGAGTCTAGCATTTCCCATTTGGGCCTTTACAGAATGCTAGACGTTTGTGGGTTCATTAAATGATGAGTGAAACATTAAAGTGTGATTATTTGGAAATAGTAGAAAGAGAGAGACATTTTTTGTTCAAATTGTGTTGAAAATTCAGGCAGCTGTGGTTTTAGTGTCTTCAGTCTTGTATGAGCTCACTTTGTGTTCACGAGCTCATATCCTCCTAAGTAGCTGAAAAGACAGGAAGCAGCGGCATATCTGGCAAATGTCCTCGCAGTGGAACATCTCTGCTCAACATTTCCCAGAAAATGTTTGTCAGGGGCGACAGTTAGATGGGGAGGGGGAGGGCAGATTTTTCATTTGTGTCCTATAGTGAGTTAATTGATGCCTCTACAAATGATGAACTGTAAAATGCCAGAAGCGATGTTTGCAGTTTATTAATGTGGCAACATAATATTGCTTTTGTATGGCAATGCATGAACAGAACACATCTTGTGTGTGTGCGTGTACGTGATCCATATACAGTATATTGCAAAATTCCGTGAAGAAAAAGCACCCATATGCCCCCCAAAATCACTCTTAAAAAGTTTTCCCCCTTCTTAATAAGGTCCCGGATTCCTGGTACCCTTTATTATGAACATACCGATAAAGTGTAAAGGCTTCTGAAGACAAAGTAATAATAATAATAAAAAGCAGTCCTAATGGTTTCCTAAACAGTCTTAATGGTCCCTCTTGTGACTTGCCTTAACTCATTAACTGCCATTGATGGCTATAGATGTCATAAATTCATTTGAACTATTTCTATTAGTTTACATTTTTTTTCAATTTTTGTTAAGAGTATGAAAACCTAGAAAACATTTTTTTGTACATTTAGAACAGATATAACATTTTGGATTAATCGTGAGTTAACTCGTGAGTCATGCACCCTAATTTTTAATAATCTTCTTTTTTTTTAAATAAATAATTAAAATAATTGTATTATTTTCCAATTTGTAATGATTTTTTTAATGAAAAGATTATTACAAATTTGTGAGTTAACTATTGAAGTCATGCGATTAATTACAATTTAAAAATGGATTGATTGATGCCCCTAATTTTATAATAATATTTTCTTTTTTGTTTGATGACTTAATTTTTTTATTTTATTTAAACTCAAGATTAATCACGAATTTTATCTATCTGTACAATACATGTTTTTCTAGGTTTCCATACTCTTGTTAAAAAAGTGGAAAAAACTGTGAAACTAATAGAAATAGTTCAAATGAATTTTTGACGTCTATAGCCGTCAACGGCAGTGAATGTGTTAATTTGAGACTCTAAGGTTGAGCTTGCAGAACTCCAACCAGAAAGATTGATTGATTGATTGATTGATTGGTCGATCGATTTATTTATTTATTTATTTAAGCTTATTACTATGATGTGATAGTCTGCATTCTTACCCACCTACTCTCAGTACTACAAAGCAACCAATTGTTTTATGTTTTACTTCTCACCGACTTGCTCAGCTGTCGTTAGTGTGCATCAAACACGTACAGGACTTTCAGTTTCAGACCACAACCAGATGGCAGAGCAACCACTCAAAACATCCTTTTTTTTTCTCTCTCTCTCTTTTTTTTTTTTTTTTTTTTTTTTTTACTAAACCAACGACTGACCACCTTGGATCATAAACACAATGTTTCGAGTATACGATTGACATTACAAAACATGTCAAACAAATGCGACATTTTTGTTTAATTTAAAAAAAAAATGCCTTCAGCTTTGAGAAGCACACACAATGGTGAGATCATTGCTAGACTTCTAATCAGCTTCCTTCGTGTCTTGCCCTTTGAGAAAGCTCTGACGGTGTGCGGGAGGTTGATGGGGGCGTGGGGGGAGGTGAGGGGGGGGCGGCCTTGGTGTGAAGAGGAAGCCCAAGCAGCCGCAGCAGGGGAGGAGGATGTTCCCTCTCGCCCTCTCTGTTGCCTGCTGCTGACGAACGCTGGCAGGCCTTTAGCCTCACGCTTTACCAGTCGAGTTTAAGGCTCAGCTTTTTGCACCAACCTCCGGTTTGCCGCTGTGTGCCGAGAGCTGCTCAGTGGAGGCTGGCAAGATAAATACAACACAAAGCAGCTGCCTTGTTTAAAAAGTTGAAGGTTTATTAGCTGTGGACATGTCGCTGCTTTTCCAGCTTTGTTTATGCAAACAATTTTACTTGGCCTATATGTACTGTAGGAATTTTGGTCCTCTCAGTCGTCAACTTGTGGCTGTTGTGATGGTACGTCGTGTGAATTCTTTATAATTGTAATCCCTTCATCGTTCATACTAAAATTATGTCAAGCAAAAAAAGTGGTTGAACGAATATGAATTCAAATGTATAACAGAGCGGATGGTGTTCCACAGGGTTAAATTCTGGGGCATCAGCTGTTTTCATTGTATCTGCTGCATGTGGGTTAGGGGTTAGGGGTTAGGGGTTAGGGTTAGGGTTAGGGTTAGGGTTAGGGTTAGGGTTAGGGTTAGGGTTAGGGTTAGGGTTAGGGTTAGGGTTAGGGTTAGGGTTAGGGTTAGGGTTAGGGTTAGGGTTAGGGTTAGGGTTAGGGTTAGGGTTAGGGTTAGGGTTAGGGTTAGGGTTAGGGTTAGGGTTAGGGTTAGGGTTAGGGTTAGGGTTAGGGTTAGGGTTAGGGTTAGGGTTAGGGTTAGGGTTAGGGTTAGGGTTAGGGTTAGGGTTAGGGTTAGGGTTAGGGTTAGGGTTAGGGTTAGGGTTAGGGTTAGGGTTAGGGTTAGGGTTAGGGTTAGGGTTAGGGTTAGGGTTAGGGTTAGGGTTAGGGTTAGGGTTAGGGTTAGGGTTAGGGTTAGGGTTAGGGTTAGGGTTAGGGTTAGGGTTAGGGTTAGGGTTAGGGTTAGGGTTAGGGTTAGGGTTAGGGTTAGGGTTAGGGTTAGGGTTAGGGTTAGGGTTAGGGTTAGGGTTAGGGTTAGGGTTAGGGTTAGGGTTAGGGTTAGGGTTAGGGTTAGGGTTAGGGTTAGGGTTAGGGTTAGGGTTAGGGTTAGGGTTAGGGTTAGGGTTAGGGTTAGGGTTAGGGTTAGGGTTAGGGTTAGGGTTAGGGTTAGGGTTAGGGTTAGGGTTAGGGTTAGGGTTAGGGTTAGGGTTAGGGTTAGGGTTAGGGTTAGGGTTAGGGTTAGGGTTAGGGTTAGGGTTAGGGTTAGGGTTAGGGTTAGGGTTAGGGTTAGGGTTAGGGTTAGGGTTAGGGTTAGGGTTAGGGTTAGGGTTAGGGTTAGGGTTAGGGTTAGGGTTAGGGTTAGGGTTAGGGTTAGGGTTAGGGTTAGGGTTAGGGTTAGGGTTAGGGTTAGGGTTAGGGTTAGGGTTAGGGTTAGGGTTAGGGTTAGGGTTAGGGTTAGGGTTAGGGTTAGGGTTAGGGTTAGGGTTAGGGTTAGGGTTAGGGTTAGGGTTAGGGTTAGGGTTAGGGTTAGGGTTAGGGTTAGGGTTAGGGTTAGGGTTAGGGTTAGGGTTAGGGTTAGGGTTAGGGTTAGGGTTAGGGTTAGGGTTAGGGTTAGGGTTAGGGTTAGGGTTAGGGTTAGGGTTAGGGTTAGGGTTAGGGTTAGGGTTAGGGTTAGGGTTAGGGTTAGGGTTAGGGTTAGGGTTAGGGTTAGGGTTAGGGTTAGGGTTAGGGTTAGGGTTAGGGTTAGGGTTAGGGTTAGGGTTAGGGTTAGGGTTAGGGTTAGGGTTAGGGTTAGGGTTAGGGTTAGGGTTAGGGTTAGGGTTAGGGTTAGGGTTAGGGTTAGGGTTAGGGTTAGGGTTAGGGTTAGGGTTAGGGTTAGGGTTAGGGTTAGGGTTAGGGTTAGGGTTAGGGTTAGGGTTAGGGTTAGGGTTAGGGTTAGGGTTAGGGTTAGGGTTAGGGTTAGGGTTAGGGTTAGGGTTAGGGTTAGGGTTAGGGTTAGGGTTAGGGTTAGGGTTAGGGTTAGGGTTAGGGTTAGGGTTAGGGTTAGGGTTAGGGTTAGGGTTAGGGTTAGGGTTAGGGTTAGGGTTAGGGTTAGGGTTAGGGTTAGGGTTAGGGTTAGGGTTAGGGTTAGGGTTAGGGTTAGGGTTAGGGTTAGGGTTAGGGTTAGGGTTAGGGTTAGGGTTAGGGTTAGGGTTAGGGTTAGGGTTAGGGTTAGGGTTAGGGTTAGGGTTAGGGTTAGGGTTAGGGTTAGGGTTAGGGTTAGGGTTAGGGTTAGGGTTAGGGTTAGGGTTAGGGTTAGGGTTAGGGTTAGGGTTAGGGTTAGGGTTAGGGTTAGGGTTAGGGTTAGGGTTAGGGTTAGGGTTAGGGTTAGGGTTAGGGTTAGGGTTAGGGTTAGGGTTAGGGTTAGGGTTAGGGTTAGGGTTAGGGTTAGGGTTAGGGTTAGGGTTAGGGTTAGGGTTAGGGTTAGGGTTAGGGTTAGGGTTAGGGTTAGGGTTAGGGTTAGGGTTAGGGTTAGGGTTAGGGTTAGGGTTAGGGTTAGGGTTAGGGTTAGGGTTAGGGTTAGGGTTAGGGTTAGGGTTAGGGTTAGGGTTAGGGTTAGGGTTAGGGTTAGGGTTAGGGTTAGGGTTAGGGTTAGGGTTAGGGTTAGGGTTAGGGTTAGGGTTAGGGTTAGGGTTAGGGTTAGGGTTAGGGTTAGGGTTGATGAGATGAGTGATGGGAGTCAACGTGCCTCTAAATACATGCCGGACACAACACTTGCTGAATTCAAGGTGAAAAGAGTCAGATTCGATGAAAAGGCTACTCTACCTGTTAATCCTCTTCGCCAGTAGAATGTCTTGAATTTGGAAATAAAATATAAAAAATATATTTTATTTCTCAATGAAGAAGGGTTTACATACATTCACTGAATGTAAATAGGAAACTGGTTTGGTTCAAGAAATGAGATGACGCAGCAGTCTATCATTTTAACTCATTCACTGCCATCGACGACTAAAGACGTCAAAAATTCATTTGAACTATTTCTATTAGTTAAAAAAAAATTATTCCAGTTTTGTTAACAAGAGTATGAAAACCGAGGGAAAAAAATATTGTACATTTAGAACAGATATAAAATTTGTGATTAATTGTGAGTTAACTATTGAAGTCATGTGATTAATTGCAATTAAAAATTTGAATCGCCTGATGACCTATTTTTTAATATTTTGTTCTTAAAAAAAAAAGATTATTTTAAAAAAGAAGAAAAAGATTATTAAAAATTAGGTTGTCAGGGGATTAAAATGTTTTAATTTCAAAAGTTAACTCACGATTAATCAAAAATGTTATATCTGTTCTAAATGTACAGTAAAAACTTTTTTCTATGTTTTCATACGCTTGTTAACAAAGGTGGAATTTTTTTTATACTAATTGAAATAGTTCAAATGAATTTTTGACGTCTAAAGCCATCAATGGCAGTGAATGAGTTAAAACAGGACATGGATATCAGAAGCAATGATTTTAATGCAATGCAACAAATATTGGGGAAAGGTCAAAGATATTCAGAATATTGGCCGTCTCGACAAAACACCCGTTTATTTTTAAGGTGTTGAGACATTTTTCTAACCTTGTGACGCTCATTGATTATTCATGTCAGGCAGTGTTAACAAATGGCCTCCAACACTTCATAAAGATGTGGTTATGGCTGATACAAATGTCCATTGACAGCAGCAGAACTAAACAACATTTCATGTAAAGAAAAAAAAAAGTCACACTGAAAGGTTTCGGTCGAAAGAATGTTTTCACTCTTCTCCTCAAAGACATGACACACATGGCTGCTTGTCCTGCTAACCGTATTTGACGGTTTTAATCTGATTATTCAGGGAGAAATCCATCAACTCTTCCTCATGGGGGTTTATGAAGCAAAGCCTCGTGAAACAAACTAGTGTATAAGTGTAACGTTTCGTATTAAATGTAAAGTCAGAAGAATGAAGATAGCTGTGGTCTTTTGGTCAAGAGTTGAATTAAAATACACTCACGAATGGTTCCAAACATTTGAGTGGTTCAAAGGAACACAGTGGAAAAGGGATTGGGAAGTGTTTTGCGAAGAATAATAACTACCTATTTGAATTTGTACTCAGCAAATTGTTTTGGAGCAAACAGCTTGCTTGTTTTGTTGTGCTAACTAACAGTGTTGCTATAAATGTCAATAGTTGAGTATTTTTTTCTGTTTTATTGAAAAAAAATCTTGTTGTTTTTGTAATCCCCCCCTGTTTTTTATATATTTTTTTCTCTTTTTTATGTACTCTGTTTTTCTGAATATTTTTTAAATATATTTTTCTCTTTTTTTTATGTACTCTGTTTATCTGAATATTTTTTTCAGTTTTTCTGAATTTTTTTAAAAGGGGTTTTCCCTCAGAGGTTAGAGAACAAACCATAATACAGTATATACATTCATTCTTTTATTGAGAGCCAGTAAGTAAACATGACCATCTTATTGCATACGGAGGTATGCGGGAAAGTGTCCGCTTCCGCTATTAGCGAGTCTGCAACAAGTCACTTGGAGTTCAGAGGTAAAACATTTTTTATACAAATTACTCCGAAAAACAGAACACCCGCTCTGTTTTTCTGAATATTTTTTTTCAGTTTTTTGGGGGGAATTTTTTTTTTGAATACATTTTTTCCGTTTTTTTGAATATTTTTTTTCTGCCTGTTTTTCTGAATATTTTTTTTGACAGAAAAAAAATTTGTCAGGAAAAACTGTTGTTTTTTTCTTCAAGTGAATGCAATACGCTTCCGTAAGTTGCTTACTGTGATGTTTACTTATATCTTATTTAGAAATCTATGCTTTTAATTTGTAAGGCCGCTCCGTATTTCCGTGTCCTGTTTACAGATCTCTCTGTTCGTCATTGAGAGTAGCGTGCAGTTGAAAATATGTCTGCACTTCGAAGATGATTACATTGTTGAGTTCAACTTAAAAACCCAAACACATCACTTGAATTTATTTTCATTAATTATTATATATAATTTATTTTCGTTAATAGAAATGTTTTCTAGGAATAGACCAAAGTGGTCGAGTCACATTGTCCCGTATTGTAATGTAACAATTTAAGGAGTGGTTTCTTACGTAGCCAAAGGGACCTTCTTATTTCATTTTCTGTTATCGTGTCTGATTTAATCAAAGAACAAATGCAACAGGGCTATTGTGAACACAAAGTGATGTGATGTTATAATATCAGAGGCGATACAGAAGGTATGAAAATGAAACAGAATTAGAGACACGCAGGTCACAGTTAGCTCGCGGCAGAGGCTGTGAGAAAATAAGTGTGAAAGATTTGGTGCATAGAAGCCGATTCAAGGAATGCCAGCAAAATCTGCAAATGGTCTTGGCTCACTCGCTTGTCCTCCTCCACCAGTGAGTGGTTGGCTTTGTGCACGTCCGTTTCCAGCGTCTGGCTGACAGTTTTGCAGTATTTTTTTTCTTCTTCTTTTTTTTCTGCTGTTTTAAGTTGACGGTTGCGGTTCTGGACCATCGTGTCCTTTGTGTAAAGACCTCTGAAAAGTCACAGTCATCCTTCCTTATTTCCGGCCCAGATGGTAGGGTCAGATGACAGCAGATTTGAGCTCGCTCGTGTCGATGCTGCTTTGTGTAGGAGGGAGCTTTGCCTGTTGGCTGGACATTTATAGATTTGAATTTGTTTACGCACGGTGATGGACATTTGGGATGGTTTCAAAATGTTTGCTTTGCTGCCACTTTGCTTTATGTTGACTGAATAGATCAATCTTTCACTTTCACAATATTTGACTTCATCTTGCTTTTTTTTTTTTGTGTTTTTTTTGGCCCAGGGGAAATAAATGAATCCTTTGTGAAGGAGTAGAGTTTTCTGTTAATTTAGTATTTTCAATAAGAGCCCACATTTCAAACGTGCAGCTTTTGTAGAAATGTGGATTGTAAATGTATATGTGCTCACATGACATTAACAAAGGCCCCATTTAAGTGCATATCTTGATGGCGTCAGGTTCGGTTACAAGCATGTTGTCGCTGTGAACACAAGCTATAACATTTAAATAACATCAGAGTGTGCAGGTAAAATTATTTATCTAATCTAAAGTGATGGTGGTGTGAAATATATGGGTTTGAATATCAGATTTCAAGTCACGACAACATGAAAGAGTGGTACAGTGTTGCCAAGTCACATTTTATTTAATGGTTAAATATATATACAGCTCATTATATATATATATATATATATATATATATATATATATATATATATATATATATATATATATCACAGCCTACTTAATTATTATTAATTTTTTTTTGAGAATCAGAAGCAGCCAATCTGAATTCTTGAAGATTATTACTATAGTTTGTCTTTTACGCAAAAAAAAAGATTAAAAATTATTCGCAAAGCAAATTCTAAAAGTTGTGTAGCAGTTACGATTTAAAAAAATACATGTCAAGTTATGGGCCTTTAAACACCAAACCCAACATACAGAATTTACAGTTCATGCTTCATATGTTGTCCTTGCTGAGGGTCACCAACATGGTGCCCGCGGGCACATGAGTAACCTGTGGGCCAGTTCTAAAAAATAAGTACAAGTTGATGGGACATTATTTTCTAGGAATATTATAGGAAGTAATTAGAAGTGTGTCAAACAATGGAGTCCTTTGCATTAATTAATTAATACCCGTGAAGTAGCTCACTTTGGTTTACAAACTGTACCCACAACATACGTCACTAAAATAAAAGTGGCACACAACAACAACAACAAAAAGTCCCAAACTGAACCCGCCGTTCAAGTTCACCGACTGAAAACGTACTCGGTGTAGCTGGTCCACACTTTGTCCTCCCCCGGGTCGCTGCTGGCGTACGAGCACGTCCCCGTGGAGTTGCAGGCCACCATGTGGAAGCCGGCCTCGGCCAGCCGGTCGAACGCTTGCTCCAGGAAGTTGTACTTGAGGTAGTACCTGGACGTGTACTTGTCCGAGGTTCGGTCCGGGTCCCGGCTCTCGTTCAGCGTGTCCCCAAACACTTCTTTGGCGAGGCAGATCTTGCTGCACACGGTTATCCTGGCCACTCTGCGGAATTTGACGTCCGACTGGATCTCTCTGCCGATGGTGTAGCTGCCTCGGTAGCCCACCGTGATGTAGCCCGCGCCGGACCCGGGCGAGCGCAGGGTTCGGTCCGACAAAGAGGAGGAGGAGGAGGTGGTGGTGGTGGTGGTGGTGGTCGGGCTGGCGAGCTCAACCTCTTCCGACTCCTCGCCGTCCTCCGTCGGGGAGCTTCCTTTGCTGGGGCCCGCCAGGCGCCTCGACAGCTCCGGGAGCTGGAAGAAGTCCGCCTCCTTCTGCAACCGCCTCCTCTCCTTGAAGAACTCGGGCAGGAAGAGCTCCGAGTCCCGCAAGTAGTCCAGGATGTAGCGGAAGAGAAAGCCGTCTCGGTCGAAAAAGAAGCGACCCTTGCCGTCTTTGGGAAGCTCGCCCGGGCAACTTTGGCTGAACTTGGCCCACAGCAGGGAGTCGGGCACCGCCGTCAGCGTGTCGAGCCGGGTCACGTACACTTGGCCGCCCACGTTGAGCTCCACGATGTCGGGGAAAGTGGAGCTTTGGCTCTCGGTGTCTGCCATCGCTGGTCGTGGTTGAAAGGGGGGAAGCGAGTTGGGTCGCGTTCCCAATTTTCGAGAAGGGTTTTTATAGGGTTCGGCTGAGTGGGAGGAGAAGCGCAACGAGAGCCAACATCGCTTTTAACTGTTCAGTGGGAGTTCGTGCTGCGTTTAATGATTGGATCTCCCAAATCTTCATTTCCACCAACACGCATATCCAGTCGAATGTAATGTAATAGCACTTTTTTTTTTTTTTTTTTTTAAAGTGTAGGCTATAAAATTACGTGTACACATTATTTATTGCGTATCCCCTTAATTGGTTGTTCTCCAGTGTAAACTGAGAGCTCGTAAAGTTGCATAATTTCTTTATTTCATTATAAAAAAAAGTTTAGCTATCTGTCAGCGGATAGTGACAGCGAGTCATAAAAATTCGATGCTCTCGCCGCATATAGGTAGACCGAAAGGCATCCACCTGTTGCCACTCATTCAACAAGACAATTCAAGAATTAGACCAATATTCGCCCCCCATTGGCAGTATAATTATGACTCATACAGTTTCACATAACTCCTTATATTATTAAAAAAACTTCTACTTGAGTCTACTACATAGTTTCTTTACAGTCAGAGTACCTCTCCCAAGAACCGACGCAGTACTGCCATAATCGTTGTATTGTAGTGACATCTAGTGGAATTTTTGCGAAGGTGCACCATAGGTAAAAAGTACAGTACTGTAAAGTAATGGGTAATAATAATAATAATCGTTTGTTTTTGTTTAGTTAAAAAAAAAAAAGGGCAAGCGAAGGCCTACCAAGGCCAAAACGCGTTGGCAATTTTTTAATCAACTGGCCATGTGACAATAAAGGCCTTTTACTTGGAACACCTTTGAGTGCCTCAGTTTTCTCTCTTTTTTCAAAATGCTTTTTTCCCCTCCACTGAAGAGCACCAAATAAACATTTTTTTTTTGGGGGGGGGATAAATCCAAAATATCTGATTGTTTGCACTCAATAATAACAATCGTTTATAGTAAAGTACAACCAAAACTCTGATTTCATACGAGTCAACACAGCTAATCAAGAAGTAATAAAAGCCGTTATTTACAATTTGTTGGAACGTGAATTAATGGTAAATTATTAATTCCCCATACACACAAGCCATCGTGTGCATGTCAATTCCGTTAAAGGTCACTTTTTTTTCCTTCTCTCACAGTCTGGCAGAAGATAATTGGATGAAGGAGGTAGGGTGCCAATTACAATATTAAGGTTAAGAGGAATAGAATAGCAGAAATGGAAATAGGCCTGTCGTATATGAATTATTGCCTTTCCCATTTTAGCCAAGTAAATGCTTAATTTCATTTCAAATGGTTGGTGTTGCTTTATATTCATTGCCACTTTCTTAACACTGTTTTCTAAACATCATAACCCTGAAAAACAAGAATAATTAAATTAAATTATTAAAATCCCCAAATATGGCATGTAACCTTCTGGGCATGACTAAAGTGCACGTCGTACGCATTACACAACACAAAGAACTGGAGCACACACAGATACACTCACAAGTAGGGATGCAGACAATAACAACTGTGACCTATAGAAACTATTGCATAGAAATTAATGTGTACTGTAATTGCGCTTGGGCAATTGTGTGCATGAAGGTTCAGCAACTGAATTCTGTTGGAGTGCAGGTTGTGATTGTGCGCGCGCGCGCGTGGGTTTGTGAGAGATGATATTAACATTCCTGTGACCATCCCTCCCCTCTGATGTGACTCCCTGCGGTCAAACCCTGTCAGTCTGCAGTTTACTGGAGTGTGAGCTCTCCAACAATCTTTATGCTCTTTACGCCCCTCATTCCGTCAGTGTTGTCTCTTTTCTTGGCTATCACATCTTCAATGTTACAGCACACAGGTCGGTGAAGCTCAATACATCAGAAAATCATTGAAAAGTTGATTTCAGAATTGCAACAGAAATGTAATCATTTAATGCAATACTTCTCAGAAGGCTTTTCAAAATTCATTTGTTATGTTCCAATCTCTTGAGACTATTTTTTTTTGTTTTGTTTTAATTAGTGGTACGATATAATCATCACAAATAAATATGACATCATGAAATATTTTTGCTCTGTGCATAGAGAATCTGAGTAATGTGGTCAACTCAAATATAAATTTAATTTATTCCACAGCCACACACTAGGGTTATTATAGTTTTGGAATTTTCATTTTAGTTAGTTTTTATTTTGCTTTGAGTTTTTTATTTATTTATTTTAATTTAGTTAGTTTTGATTAAAAAAAAAATTAGGGTGGTTCTGTTAGTTTTTTTATTAGTTTTTGTAAATAAATAAAAATGCTTACTTTTACTTTTGTTTTAGTTACTTTCAGTATTAGTTTTTTTTTTAAAATGCGCAATATTTAATAAACACCATGGTAAAATGGTGTAAAATGTAGCCAAAAGTCAACAGGCAAATTTGTCGCCGAGGGGTGACGTCATCTGAAGGTGCTTTTCTATTGGCTGCTGCTAGATGACATCACTTCTGCGTGACCCACTTTCAAATGTCTTTATTCCGGTTAATGAATATACTTAAAATCACATTTGAAATCATCCCCAAAGGCTCATGTCTTAAATTAATTTACCAAAGACTAAAACAAAGGACATTTTCGCTATAATTATAGTTCGTTTTAGTTCGTTTTGTGAACATAAAATGTAGTTTATTAGTTTTCGTTTTTTAAAAAGCTTTTTCGTTTTTATTTTATTTAGTTATCAAAATTGTTTATTTTTTATTTTTGTTTGTTTTTTCGTTAGTTTTCGTTAACTAAAATAACCTTTCCACACATAACTTAAAACACTTATATCATCTATATTCTTTGAAATGAATATAAATGTCATTACTACATTCCAGCATGTAATATTAATCAGAGTACCGTGTTTTAAAGATGCTAGGCACGTACATGTAGCATATTAATTGTGGCAATATAAAATACCTTGCAATAACCAGTAAAAGTACACTTACAAAACATTGTTTGTCGCCTAATTCAATTAGTAGTTTTACTTACTCTGGTTTTATTGCTCGTTATTGGTAATGGTTGTTTTATGAGGATTTTCGTTTTCAAGTTGCTCCTGGGTTTACATCCGCCACATTTTCATCAATCATCCAATTCGCTCCAAGAGCTGAGATCTGCAAATTCTTAAGTGTGTCATCTACGTGAACAGCAAATGTTCCGAAGTCATGTGACTGGGCGTGTGTGTGTATATGTGTGTGTGTGTGTGTGTGTGTTGTCATTGTCACCTTCTCTCAGGGTAATGTCTGTACCCTTGTGCTCCTCAATCAGCTCTAATGGATCCTCTGGCTCAGATTCAGCTGGGGCACTGATTATGATGCGCATATCCAGAACAGGGCGTGGTTTGTGGCCACTGTGTGTCGTGATGAGTTAAGAGGTGTGACGACCATCCCACCATCTCTTCCATTCTTTATCTATTTGCTGGTGTTGTGCAAAATGACACTCATTTATAACACAATTGCACGTTTTACACGTATGGTGCGTTCATTAAAAACGAAAACATTTCATGATAAATATGACATCTTTACTTCCCCCCCACTGTATCGCTTGTGTGCACAAATGTGAAGGGTTCACATGGGTCCCATCCATCGTGCTCCTCTCAGCCTCCATTTGAGAGTGAACCGGTCCCCAGGGGGTAATATGTGCTATTGTATGTGCGTGTGCTTTCTATATTATTCTCCCCACTGCATTTCTATGGGCCGGGTAGAAAAAAAAAAAGAAAAGAAAGAGGCTGCCCATCCTTTTTGTCATTATAAAAGCGCTGCGCTGTGAGGAAGATGACAAGACTGTCCACTGGTGGAAACGCACAAAATCTGAAGCTAGCTTGTAGCTACGACTATCATCATCATAACATCACAGTAAACAATTTCAGTACTTACATGTCAGAAATTGTCGAGTAATGTCAGTGGAAAGGGAATTGAACATGCAATGTATAATAATTTGACACCATTAAAAGTAATCATCTTATATAAGTAAGTTTATTGTTTCCTCAAAATAACTGAAAATACAGCCATTTGCAACTAAACCACTGGCAACAAAAGTGAGCACACCCCTAACTGGAAAAAGTTCAAATTGAGCAGAGTCTTTTTTTTACCCCCCAGCGTGGCCACACAAAATATTGATACATTTTCACTTACGGTCCACTCACTTTTGTTGCCTGGGATTTAGCAATTAATGGCTGTATTTTGTCTTTTGGACAATATGTTCTCTGCAGCCCCACTAGTCCAAATATTTGTGGAATATGAGTCATGAAGCAAACTCCAGCAGTTTTTATCCATCTCAGTGGGCGGGCATTTTACCACTTGCTGTCGGGTGAAAAATGACAACGCGGTTGCTCATGTCTCAGGTAACAACCAATCACGACGCAGCTTCAGAAAACAGGTGAGCTGTGATTGGTCGTTGCCTAAACCCTGAGCAACTGTGATGTCATCTTCAGTCGACAGCATGTGGCAAAATGGCCGCCCTGTGAGATGGATTAAAAACGGCTGGATTTTGCTTGATATTCCACAAATGTAATATTAAATCATTTACTGCCATTCACGGTTATTTCTATTCGTTATTTTTTCCCCCACTTTTATTAACAAGGGAATGAAAACCTAGATTTTTTTAAATTGTACATTTAGAACAGATATACAATTTATGATTAATCGTGAGTTAACTATTGAAGTTATGTGATTAATTACAATTCAAAATTAGGAGCGTCTAGCAATTATTATTATTTTTTAAAATTGTAATTAATTGCATGACTTCATGAGTTAACTCACAATTAATCACAAATGTTATATCTGTTCTAAATGTACAATAAAAAAAATTCTAGGTTTTCATACTTTTTTTTTTTAACTAATAGAAATAGTTCAAATTAATTTTTGGACGTCTATAACCGTCAGTGGCAGTAAATGAGTTAATTACAAAGTCGTGTTTAGACTAGTCATACCACATATTATTGTCACAAAATGTGTAAGGTTGAAAACACCCTTCAAACAAATGTAATTGAACCTCTTCCCCGCGATTCTGACTTTTGGCTCAAATCTGCAGCCAATTGGCGTGTTCAAGCTCCAGCCCGTCTACCTGCAGCCACTCTGAGTGGTTCTGGGGCCGGTTGGATAATTAGGTTCTCCTGGCTGATTTCATTAGAGAAGCCGCTGCATTCATTCAGCTGACGATTCTCCTCAGCTGCTTGGAGAGGCTAATGGAGGAGATGGAGAGATATATGGGAAGCAATAAGACATGGCAGTATCTTGCGCTGTGCGATATATGCACTGATATATTTTTTTATAAAACCTCGGATTTGATATGCAACGCTTTTGGAATTCTCAGCAACAATGCTATCTTTCATCCGCGTCACATATATGTGCTTTTCTTCCGTCTTATGTTTCCAGGACCAGCTTGGCAATTAAATTAGAGAGGACATGACTTAAAAGGGACATAAATACAGGCCAGTCATCATGGGTCGGTAATCGTGATAGCGAAGCGCCAGATGAGATAAGAGAATGGAATCTCTTGGCTCCAGAAAGCAATCGCTCATGTTCAATGAACAGATAGGCAATGTTCTCTGGAATTTACTGCAATATGGCAAAACGGGAGGGGAAGGAATGTTATTTTGAAATCCAAGTTGGAATGGGGGTAAAGAGTGCACTCAACTGTTAAATTAATCAAATGTCCACGCAAGGATTGCGCCCCTATTAAATCACATCAAGTCGCTGAAATTCAAGACAAAACTAGTAAGACTTGACATATCCTAAGAGCTTTGATTTGAATTGAATAGTGAGATTGTGTGGATTTACTCAGGGGCCTCAAACCCGTGGCCCAAGGGCCATCTGCGGCCCACAGGATGATCTTTTGTGGCCCCGACTTGACATCATGATATTGTGGACCCCGGCATTTTTCGCCACGTCGTTGCCATGGGCTTTTTATTTATTTATTTATTTAAATTAACTTATGATCGTCCATAGATAATCTACCGCAGCTCAGTTTTATGACAGCTATCAGTACAACGTAATCCTGAAGTGACACCATATAAAAAGAAAAGGTATTCTGTTGTCTTTTTCAAAACCTGCCATAAAGAGATGAGAGAGAAGGACCGGGTCAGCAATCTTGTTGATGTTCCGAAGCACTGTTGCTCTGCACCGTTATAAATAAAGATTGAGAAGATTGGATGGATTGTACTTTTTTTTTTTTTTTTTTAATACTTGATGTGGTCCAGACTCTGACCTGAGTTTGAGACCCCTGTTCTAAATTCACCTTCATCAGTCCAGTGTCTATCCACTTGAATCAGCTGGCATAGGTTTCACCTCCCATGTGACCTTCAGTGTGAGAAAATGGAGGCATGGATGAAGTAATCCGCTGGCCGTCGAGTAACCCGATCCAGCCTGTTTTCCATGATCTCCCTAGCCAACACAGCTGAGGATCGTTATCAGGCCTCATGCGGAGCTTGCTGATTAGCTGATTGTTTGAAACACCTGTGTTGCTTGTGGGAGACATGGAAAACCAGCATCTATCCGGCTACCAGAAGCTAGCGACATGATGCTAACACTGATGCAACTTGATTGGTTGTTTTGATTATCGGGCTTCAACCAGTTTGCATCCTGGTTGAAAGCTCAGCGGACTTGACGGACAAACTCTTTGTTCTTTGCTGAACAGCGAAATTTGAAAACAAAAATCTGCTTCGATCACACAACCAATGACTCCGATAAAGATGCTCTAGGACATCCTAAATATATCCGGTCCTCATGAATGAATGACTCTTTTGGTTCCGATCCAAACGTTCTCTTCGTCAGAGTCCTACGAAAACCGCCCCTCCCCCCCCCATTTCGTCTGCAAAGCACTAAATAAATGGATTGACTCGGACAAGCGACAGTTTTCCTTCGTAATTGTTAATTATGGAGAGTGCTCAGTGAGGCACCCACGATGAATGGAGATGGGATGTTCGATGTTCTCTCCCTCCCCCACCCGGTCCATTTTATGGGATTGGTCTTAGTTCTCAAGGACACAAAACAGGACACTTATGATGAAGGAGGTGCAGGGGGACGGGTGGGGCACACTCGTCATTTTTGCGTATTACCATTGGTGGAGATCATGGCAACAGGCGCCAGGATGCTAAGCCCCCCCCCTCCCCCTCCCATCCACGTGAATCAGAAGTGACCACCATCGGCCCCGCCCAACCCAAGTGGCTCCCGCTCCAGTCCGAGACGAGAGTACAGCACTTAAGGTAATGTAAATAACCGGGGAGGGGGAGCTATTTTAAGACATCGCCTTTCACCGCGACCACGGGTGCGGACAAAGACGCAATCCGAGCGATCGTAATTTCACTCACGTTTTCAGACGCGCTCTCTGTCTACAATCAAACTGGAAAAGAAAAGAAGAAAAGAAAGTCCTGACGTAAGAGATGCTGGAAAGAAACTCAACAAACTGAAATACCTGGGGAAAAAATAGGAAAAGGGAAATAAAGAATGTGTAAAAAAATATATTAAAAAACTGACATAACACTAAAATGTCATTAAATATGAAAACATGAGGGTTTGTATACTGCATAATTAAATTTCCATTTTTGAAAAATAAAAAATGTTCATAAAAGTAACATATATAACACAGTTTAAATAAAGCTTTAAATTCAATCCAAAAGTATCAATAATAAAACAATTTACTATACCAAAGTAGATTTTATATATTTTTTTACATTATAATGTTACATTTTTTATTGTTACATTTGATATAACATCAAAAATAAATAAACATTTAGATAACATCCTTCCTTCGTACATGATTAATGTTAAACAGCAATTTGTTATTTCTACGCCTTTGCTCCCATATAGATATACAAACATACACGCCACCGAGAAAATAATCCGTACACGGCCATGAACACGCACATTACAGATCCAGAATTAAAAAATAACTGACACACGATATTGCGACTACTCGACTTGAAAAGAAAAAAAAGCACAAACAGTAAATTACACGTTTGATATAACGAGATGATTTGAGATTACATTCATATTCAAGTGTTGTTGTTTTTTTTCTTCACTGCGGTTTTGACAGTCTGGTCTTGTGGAATTTCACACATCTGTTCACATGATTTACATTAAGGCGGCAGAATAATAAAAGTGTCGTTTACATTGATGCGTCACGTGAAATCGGCTTCTCAAAGAGAACTACTGCAATGCTTGAGGTCAACTAGTTTCACTATTGCTTGTATAAGTTCTATTGAGCTTTATGGACGAGTTGCCTGTTGATTTACAGTCATTGTTATCTTTTAAATCAGTAGTCAGTAGCAAAATCAGTTTTGGGAGCTGGTTAATACTTTTAACCCTATAAAGCCAAACGATATCATATTAAATACAAGACATTCTGAGCCCTCTTTTTCATGAGTAGGCCTATAATATTTCCCCCCCATTAAAACCCTGACGTATATGATCTGACACATGCATTGCACGGATAATCCGTTAGAGGGCAGTATCACCCAGTTGATGACTTTCAAGATCACCCCGATTGAGAAAGGAGAGACACCTATACTTATGAATTGTGGGAAATGCTCTTTCTGATTTTTGGAAATACTAATAAGTTTGATACGTGTGTTTATTATTATAATATTTTTGACGGTTATCAATCTACAAATTTAAAGCATTGTGACCGTATGTATCAAATGTGACACAAATCAAAAGTCATATGTGGAAGTTGATTTTCAAGAAGAAAAGTTTGTTCAAAAGGACCATTATATACTCCATTTACAAAGAATTGGAATTTTCTCTCATATATTTCATGATTCAGGCTTTGTAGGATTAATGTTTTTTATTTGCGTAATCGCAATTTTTTAGTGTGATAATATATGTTCCATATCAATATAATCCCAATTTATTGGATGGCAGACTGGCTGATGAGAAGCAATGTCAGAAGATGTTGAAACTTGCTGCTTTTTGTATTGATTACAAATTAGATTTTGTATTACTGTATACATAACATCAGATAACTGATTAGGGATACGACATTGGAACGCCCTAATGTCACATTAACCTAAATACGTTCGAATGTACTTGCCAGTCAAAAAAGCTTTAGCAGTTGCACGCTTCACTAAGTATTGATGCAGTGACTGTAAATAAAAAGTTAATTTTAAATTGTAGCTATATTTGTGAGCGCATATTGCTCCGAAATTAACCCTAGTGTCCCAGCGACCACCAATCAGTGTTGTACCTCATCGTCTTCTTTTTGATTGACAGGCGTCCCAGTTGTTTCACAGTCTCCCAAAAACGACATCCTGATCTACTCATTCTTCATCGTGGTGGGAGGAGTCAGGGCTTGACTCCTCCTCCTCCTCCTCCACAGTGTCCGTAGGCAGCGTGTCACGGCGCGTGAAGGCGGCCGCCAAGGTCACACTCAGCCGCGGTTTGACGGGCGCCATCTCGGACAGCCCGATGTTGTTGCCACGGGTCACCAGCGTGGTCTTATCCATGATCTCGCCACTGTCCTTGGACACGACGGCGTCGAGAAAGTCGTATTTATGAGACAGCTTGCCGCTCTCAAACAGGTACTTGGCCAGGTAGGAAAAGGCAACGTTGCCCAGAAAGGAAGCCAGCATTGACACGGTCTTGAAAGGAAACTTTTGAACGACGATATCCTCCATTTCTCCGGTGATGTGGTGCTTGCGCTGCTCGACGGTCCAACCGGGGTAATAAATGAACGGGGGCAGTTGCAGGTAGGGCTCGCCTCCGCCGATACGCAGCAACATGCCAAACAGGTACGCGGCCACCGAGCCGTACGTGTTGGTGCCTTTGACGAAGAGCACGCTGAGGAGCTGGGGGAAGATGATGACATAAACCAAGTCCGAGCTGAGGTACCACAGCCCGTAAACGGTCCCGGTGACCAGCGCCATCAACGTGGCAAGACCGCCGAACACAAAGATGGTGATGCGCATGACCCACACAATCTCGCGATCCGATGCCTGTGGAGACAAAGAGGAGCGGACACACAATTCGAACCCCAAAAATTCATGGAGGTTGATTATGGAGTGTAAAAACACGAACACACTGACCGACTGTCTGAAGGCCAGCTGGTAGATGTTCCTTGCAAACATGGAGCTCGCTGACAGGATGGACGAGTCGGCGGATGACATGACAGCAGCAGACACCGCACCCAGGCCAAAAAAAGACACAAACGGCGGGCAGAGGTGCTGGAGAACGATGGGGAGGATCATATCGGCCTCGTCCTTCTCTTTCGGAGAAATGGCACCGTACGTTGTTTGGTTCCAGTCTGAATGAGGGACATGCGTCACACTTATTCACAAGTATTATCATTTGCTTCAAATATACCGTATTTTCTGATCTATAAGGCGCACCTAAAAGCGTTTAATTTTCTCAAAAACCAACAGTGCGCCTTATAATCCGATGCGCCTTATATGCGGATCAATAATAGTTAAGTAAGCTCCATCTAGTGGATGCTACCCCATCCGCCTTATATATGGAAAACGTTTTTAAATAGGCCATTCAATGAAGGTGCGCCTTGTAACCCAATGCACCTTATAGTGCGAAAAATACGGTACACTCTAAAAACATCCATCCATCCATCCATCCATTTTCTGTACCGCTTGTCCTCACAAGGGTCGCGGGAATTGCTGGAGCCTATCCCAGCTGGCTTCGGGCAGTAGGCGGGGTACACCCTGTACTGGTTGCCAGCAAACAGTTGGGTCAAAAATTGACCAATCTTCTACTTGGGTCCATTTGACCCAACTTTAAGTCAAGAAGTTGGTCTTTTAGTGTAAAACAACTCATAAATATTGCTCAGATTTTTCATTTGGGTCAAAAAATTGGGTCATTTTGAATAAAACAACCCAGAAAGTTGGGTCAAATTGACCGTTTCATTTTTTATCCATAATTGGGTTACTTTTGACCTAACTCTTTTTAGAGTGTAATATCAAGCTACCTGAATTAAGCTACCGGAATTAATTTTTTTAAGTGTTTTTAGGAAAACAAAAACAAACAAACAAAAGTATTTTTTCCCCAGTGAATACTTACGTAATTATTTTGCTAACTACTTTTTATGTTTACTTTAGTCATATTCTAAAGTAACAGTACTCTTAAGTACAATTTTTGATTACATTATATATATATACATATATTTATATATTTCTGTGTTGATGGATGAATCCAAAATCTGGAGAGCAATCCACTAATTTGCTCCCTTGCCTCCTTGTGAGGTAACATTTAAAGCGGATGGCTGCTACATTATGAATGAGTGGAACCAGCTGCTATTTACCCAACTCTCTTAGATCTAAAGGCAACGTGGACCCTCCCTGTGTGGCACACACCAATCACGAACACAAACACACAAAATATTTCATACACACGCCTGCTTGTGTGTGAGCGGCCTCACCTGTGGAGGCCCCGATGGCGCCAATAAGAACGGAGGGAACGGCCATGACGAGGCATCCGAAGGCAGCGATAAAGGAGAGGACTTGCGCGTAGGTAGCAGAAGAAGCGGATAGGACTCGTTGGAAATACACCTGCCAAGGAATACCTCCAAGCATCTGGGGTTAAATTACACAGCAATAAAATACATCCCGAAATTCAAACGTGACTAACTTCAGAAATAAACATCATTATCATTAAAAACAGACATGGGCCACAGTACCAGGAGGCAAAAATTGTCGATCCAGACCCAGGTGTCACTCTTGTTGACGCTGCCTCTCCATGGCGACTGGTATACGTGCTTCACTGCAGTCACCGTGATGTCTGACACGGCTGCGTTGGTCAGAGCAAATGGGACGCTGATCCACTGAAGGTGGAAAAACATTGCGTGAAAACACAGCAGTCGTAACATTACGTGTACGATCGTTTATATTAGGGGGGGTCAAAATGAGTGCGTTAATTTTGAGTTAATTTAAAGTTCCTTTAACGCCACAATTTTTTTCAACGCGCGATTAATGAACGCCCCTTGCTTGGAAAGCCTGTACTGGATGAATTCCAGTCGCAACACAGCAGACACGTCCACATCAAAATTTTGCAGTAATAAATTGAAAAATAATGCATATTTTTGTGGAGACTGGGATCAAGTTGTGTATTCTACAATTTTAAAAATGTGCAGAAATTCTTCACGATAGCTCTTAACCCCAGCTCTGAGCTGTCACCAACATCTTACAAATGCAATTATGCCATCTAGTGGCAAAAAAATGGACCTCAACACAAATCAATATCATACAATATTTCACAGTACAGTACAGCTTTTTCATTTTAGCTCAACTTTATGAATTATGATGAAATTACTGTATTAAAAGATGCAGCCATATTTATATTAGTTTAATTTTCCCCCCACTTTTATGTTAAGAAGAGAATGAAAAATTAGGGGGAAAACATTTATTGCACATCCTTTGTACATTTAGAACAGATATAAAATGTGCGATTAATCGTGAGTTAACTATTGAAGCCATGTGATTAATTACGATTAAAAATTTTAATCGCCTGACACCCCCTAGTTTATATATTTTGAGGGCTCTAAATTCTGATGGTGAAGAAGGGCCTTAAACTGACAGGTGTTTCTAGTATATGGCCTAATATGGTAAGAAGCGACATGGCGAGAATCTTATTACAATGAAGTGTCCAATAAGCGAGGTTTGACTTTAACAACATTTCTAAGACACAGATGCTAAAAATAGCCCAAAAGTGAAATACTTTTTATCAACAAAACAACACAGCAGAAACAGGTGTGATGACGCAATAATTAAAAAAAAAATTGGCACGGGGCATGAATCAGTGTTAGCATCATGTCGCTAGCTTCAGGTAGCCTGATTGATGCTAGCCTTAATAGATTGCTACATGAACCAGCAGAATGACGGAATAGAACAAAAAAAATGGCGGCAATGCAAAGCGATGGTTTGTTGCTGGAGGATTACGCCTAATAATGCACTGAAAACAACTGTATGCTAACAAAAACTTTACCCATCATAAAAATGTTAGGACATCAAAGACCTGAAGTCTCGTTGAAGCGTAGCTAATGATGAGTGATACTTGTAATAATCTTGTTTTAATTAATTTCTATGCTAGTCAGTACTTTAAAATTTGTATTAAATAAATTCATATTCCAATTATTTACTTTCCACATTCTCTCAAAAAGTACCTACCAGGCCAACAAAGATGCAAAAGAGCTGCACGACGTCAGTGTAGGCCACCGAGTAAAGTCCTCCCACCAGCGTGTAAAAGATGGCAATGAGGGCCGAGATAACCACGGACATTTTGATGTTGATGTCCACGATGACGCTTAGCGTGGCGCCTGAGGTCACAAACGCAGGTGGGAGGATGACGAGACACAGATGATGTCACGCAGACACAAACCGTGGATTTTATGAACTTACCAAGAGCCGACAAGATGGCGGCGGACCAGAAGATCTCCCCCATTAATGCGGGTATGAAGAGAAGGCCGCCCATGCGTTTTCCGTACAGCTGCTGGAACGGGTCCAACATGGTTACATAACCTCTTGAGCGCATGGGCTTGGCGAAAAAAAGTCCTCCTGTTCGACAAAGAATGCACGTTTTCACACGGAGATGCTACAGGATGTATTGTAACATGTCAACATTTTTGATGGAACAGCTACCATAAATAAATAAATGGTTAAAAATATATATTTTACACAGGTCCAAAAATCTGTATATAGTGGTTCAACTAATTAAAATGGTGTCATAGAAGGAAAACTTATATACCACACAATGCTAGCATGTTACTGTACATGCATGTACATATTTGTATGTCTTTAAAGAAGCCAAACATTTGACAGCGTATTAGGGACACATATAATTATATATATATATATATATTTTTTTTAAAGGGCAAGGGCAATATTCCGAGAAAAAAACTCGCTTTACAAAGTGGCAAATTTGCGAGAAAAAAACTCATAAATTTGCGACTTTATAAAGTGGCTAATTTGTTAAAATAAATATTTATTTGTACATTTATGTTTCTAGAATTATTATCTACACATTCATACATTTTGGTATATTTTGTACAAGTTGATGTGTCGAATCTGCTGCTCTTCGTCATTCACTTGCATTTACCTAAAGTATGCTAGCTTCTGATTGGTTAGTGTTCAGTCAGCTGATCAGGAAGTGTTGTCGCTGCCGTGTATGACGAGTCAAGTTTAAATTAAGAATGAATGCATCTCCATCCTGCCTTTTCATTTTATAAACAGTGTCCCATTAACCACCAACATCCTCACATTAGACTATAACTACGCTACGTGTATTTCTCATAAGTTTCTGACTTCTCTCTCTCGCAAATCTGCCACTTTATAAAGTCACAAATCTGCAAAAAAAAAATAATCCTCTCAAATTTGCCACTTTTTTAATTTGCAAACTTGCGACTTTATAAAGTGGTAAATTTGCGAGTTTTTTTTCCGGAATATTGCCCTTCACCCTCTAAAAAAAACATTCATACGTGGCCCTAATACGCCGTCGTACAAACGTGTTTTTGTGTCTTTTAAGTAGGAGTGTAAAGGAGGGTCTGAAATTGACCGGTACAAAATAAGTTTACCAGCCATAAATGCTTTACTGTATATAAATACTGGACACTTAATCAGGTATAATGAGGTTTGTAATAGCTTATGGATGCCACAAGACTATTTTTGTCCAACTGAAGCTCCTCCACTTTGATAAAATTGTTTCTTTGGCACAAAGATGCCACCACATGGAGCACAAAACAGTAAATAACCAAGGGTAGAATCCTATTGACTCCTATTAAAATAAAAAAATAAAAATGTGAATAGGTGAATTCACGAATGCTGAATTTCAAATATGGGGATCAGTGCGCGGTGTTTTGTTATATTCAATATAAACTGATACTGCCAGATAAATATGATGTACCCAATACAGAAACAAAAATGTAAGGGCAGGCACACGCCATTTTAACTGCACCTCAGCAGGACTAAGACAAAATTGAACACATTCACGTCATACACAGACGAAGAATTTCAATATCATGTCAAATCAACAAAAAAGCTGTATCACATTTGGTTGGCAAAAAATAAATAAAAAATGCACACAACGTACAAATGGCCAAGTTCAAATATAGCAGCGATACGACAAGATAACACGAACATACATGCAAGGCTCACTCACCGACCACAAGACTGAGGGCATATCCGAAGGGGGCTTGTGCCCAAGCCAAACCATAATCGGGCAGATAAACATACTCAGCTGTGCCATTTATGTATCCTCCTCCAACCCAAGTTGCTGAAATGACCAGGGACAAAATAAATAAATAAATAACATTGTACAGAAACAAATAATAAACATTTTTAATTATTTATATTTTTTCCAAAAACTGATTTGATCTTAAGAGAAGGTGTCGCCAACTTTTCAAGTTTTGCAACCACTCATTTCAGATTCTGGGGACTTCGAAAGGCGATTTACCTGTCATGGTAAACCCTCCGACGAACAATCCAATATCTCTGCCTCCGACCATGATGGTTTCGCTGCGGTCAGTCCCCTCGGCCTCCCCGGAGTGTTTGTTCTTCCATGCCGCCCAGATGCCCACAAAGAGGATGAGGAGGTAGAAGAACGCGATCGCCACAAGCCCCTCGACATGGATGGTCATGGTCGCGCCGGTCTTGCATGCGCTAAGAACGAGGACGCATTGGAGACCTGCAAGCGGGGCGCGCGTGAAAAAAAAAAAAAGAAAGAAAAAAAAGTGAGGATCTTCTTTTGCAAAGTAAAACGCACAGTACTGATTTTAAAGTACTTTGCGACATGAAGCGAACGCGAGTGCAATGGATAACTAAAAACAAAAAACGTCTCTAGCGTATGAATAAAAGTCCAAAAGGAATGCGTGCGCCGGGCGAGCCACAAAAAAATCCATTAAAGATGAGATTTATAAAATAACGCTATAATTAATAACAACTAGATATGCAAGGACGGTTTATTGTAGGATATACACGCACCTGCTTGATTTTCTTAATTACGCACGACAAATCGCTTGTACACAGAAAATATTAATGAAGTGAAACTTAAAAAAAGAAGAAGAAAAGTTGACGAGATATTAAACTATTCTTTCAAACGTACCTGAAAAGTTTCCAGAGGCATGTGCGGGCTGCTGGGGCGGGTCGGTCCAAAGTCTGCGAGGAGCGCTCCAATGAGACAATGGCGGATGTCTCTTGAGTGACTTGGTGGGCTTTTAAGGGGGGCGGGGGGGTTGCAGGTGCCGTCAGAGGACTGGTAACACACGTCAGAGGAACCGAATGGCTCCCACCTCGCTCAATGAGCAACTCGCGCATGCAACGGGACACGTCATGCGTGCCTAGATTCAAGTACGTCTGCAATCTTGAATTCTGGGCTGCAGTCAACATGTCAATATGGCTGAAACCATGACAGTAAGTCCTTCATGCATTATTGGTTATGAACGCATGAACGTCTCCATTGGGGGCAGCTCGCGGCCTCTACTTCTTTTTTTTTTTGTCACATTTTGCTCACAAGGCCAATTAGCTGACTCACTGCAATCGTTTTGTAGTGTTGACGCATCCACACTGCGAAATATGGCAGACTATCAAATGCAACACTTTTTCAACTTCATTTAAATTTATTTGTTATTAACAAGAAGCAATTATTTCACGAGGTGCACCTGCACAATCTAATGAGATTAAACGTCAATGTACTTCTAATGTGGTCCAGCAGAATAATCCTTAAAAACTAAAGAAAACGAGCTGCATGTTACCCTCAATATTTTACTGCACAGCCTTTTGAGGAAAATTCAGTAGTCAAACGATTTGTGTGACTCTCAACGAGACTTTCAGCATGACTCGCCAGGCAATTTGGCATTGGACAGATATTTTGGCAAACTACTCATGAGCAAAGTGCTCCAACCTTGCCAAGCATTAAGAACACATAGTCCCTTGCACAACCATTACGACTCGCCAATATGCATTTCAGAATTTTTTTGTCTCATCAGATGTTTTTCATCATTTGATATGAGGACACTAAACAGTGGCAAAATGAGCAATCTAAAATCTAAAAACTATCAAAATATTCTGAAAACGAGATTACTTATTTTTTTCCTATTTTTTTTTTTTTCAATTACTGGTATTATAATAAATATTGTTCAACTATCTATAAACCAGTAATTAAATATCTTCCAATTGTGCCATTAAATCATTGTGTAATATAAAATATGTGCCTTGGATTAATAAAGTTTGTGGGAAAAACTGCTCTGGATTGTGCAGATATACATAAAGTGGTTGCTAAATTGAACCTAATCTTCGCATACTTGATCAAACGAAAATAAACCCCTTCCTTTTCATGGAGTGGAGATTGAAGGTTAACACCTACGCAATTCTAGATTGTATAAAAGCACCACGTGTGCCTCTTAAATTCAGGATGTAGTGTTCGAAAGTCCATCAATTAGGTGGACCTGCTAATGGCGTCCTGCGTGTAATGTACGATAGTCGTGTCAAAGCTGACAGGCTCCCAATTAGGTTGACTCCTGGAGAGCAGCGGGGAGAGATATCTCATGACACATCTGACTTTCTTCCTGGCAAACACACACACACACACACACACACACACACACACACACACACACACACACACACACACACACACACACACACACACACACACACACACACACACACACACACACACACACACACACACACACACACACACAGAGAGACACACACACACAGACACACCGACGGGTGCCCGCTCAGCAGACGCATACAAACTGGAGCCATATTGCTGCTCAGAAGCCTAATTGAAAGATAGGACGCGACACTTTAGCACACGCAGTGCCCCCTGCTGGCAAAGTACAGGAACGGTTTCAGTACCTGGGACAGAGGCACACGTTATCGCGACAAAGCTCGACGCAGCATGAAGATTGTCTACCAATATAGGCAAACGGGAAAAAAAAACTGGCTACTTGTATACTGTATCAAAATACCAACAACATATCCGCACAGACTTAATTTAGAATTAAAATGATAGAGCTCTTGGAACTATTTTGAAGAGAGAGCCCGCTGGCTGGACCTTTAATGAGCAGCTGTTGCTGGCAGGGCTGTCGGATGGACGAGCGAGCAAGAGCTCGGAGACAAGACATGCACACATACATTACCTATTTAATGAGACACGGGAAGAGACCACCGTGCAAAATCTTCCAAAACCCAAAAAGAAAAACACTTTTTTTTTTTTATTGTTTGAAAACATTTACACTGAAATAAAATACATACAGCTTCTTAAGATGATACAGTACATACTTAAGATCATTAAGAGATGATCTTATATTATCCTAACATTGTACTTAGATGCTTATTTACATATAAAATCTATTTTACAAACAATTTGCTGTCTATGAATCCTCTAAGTGTTGGACAGAACTTCGCATTGCACTCAGTCATATACAGATGCCATTTGAGGACATTGAGAATTCAGCTGAAAGCTACACAAACTGCACCATCAACCACGATTGATGTGAAGTATTTTACCCTTAACACAGCAACTCTGCGTGCTGTCTTGTGTTCAATAACAAACCAAACTGGATAATCAAGCTTGGATAATTGATGACAACATTCAGGAGTCAAACAACCCTCAGTTTAAAACACATTTTAAAAACCGGACTTGACCTGTTTTTAACCACACATGTGAAGGTTAACTTGGACTGTGCCATTGAGATAAGGCAAAAATTAAAAACGGATAAAGCCTACTTGTGAACAACATAACTAGTGGGCTTTGAAATTAGTGACGGCTTCTAAAAGCAGAACATAAAAAGGAAGCATTAGAAATCTGAAAAGAAAGCTGCACAAGTATTAGCTGCAGTGAATGATGGAATGATGGCTTTACCACATGCATGATGGATCCCTGTCCGGCCCGCTAACTAAAACTGATATCACTTTTATCAGTGAATCAAATCTACAGTGTCAGAAAAACCTTCTCTTTCCTTTCTCTGCAGAACTTTTTTTTTTAAACTGCTTATTGTCCGCTACTTACTGTTTAAAAAAAGACATTCATAATTGAATGATGGCAAGTGTACATCTCTTAAATAACCATCAAGTGTATAGAAAACATATGAAAATAGACGCAAACTTTAAAAGACTTGGTAAACGAGTAGATGACAATGCTTTTGGAAGTTTCAGTGACTGCCAGGCTGATATCATTACACAATCCAGAAGATAACAAAAAAAATTAAAATAAAAGGAAGGAGAGAAATAAATCAAACCTTGATAGTACAAATAATGGATTTCTTTCATATATAAATAATTATGATATATGTAAGACTAGTGTACGAATAAATTGGCACAATTTGTTACATTGCTGGTTCATTCTTGTTATAATTTCGTGTCTCTGAATAAGTGAAATATTTGGCTATTCCATAATAAGATTCTGTATTGTCAAAGTATTAAATTCTTGTGTAAATTTTATTTTTCTCATTGTGATTTCATTTGTTCTAAAAAATATATATATATTTTTTTCTAACATGATGAATAATTGTGATAATAATATTGATTAAAAAAAATAATCATGATTTTTTTTATATATATATCTATAATAACACACATATACCAAAAATAAAATAATATAATAAACTTCAATACAGGTGTGCGTAAATGATAACTTGCACACACTTAGCATCTACAGAAGTCAAGTGAAATTAAAAGAAAAACAAATCCAAAAGAGCAACATTACATTTGTAAAATAATATTTTTTCCCGAAATGATAACGTCTTATCATTCTTGGACTTTGTCATCTCTGGAATTGGAGAATGAAAACATGCGCTCAGAAGTAAATGACAGATGTCGACAAAATGTCTTTGGTACCTCCGCCTGCGAAAGATGCTTCACACCCTCATGTTCTCATCGATTTGATTTGATCTGAAAACAGCATTCAAAATGTAAAACCAATCAGATAAATACTAATTTAGATTTAGAGAAAATACATCATCTTTATTTTAAAATACTATGTACTAATTTTGGACACATACAGCAACTCATTTATTTACCTTGTAACCATTCCACACCCTCCTGTAAACCATCTCCTTTCAGCGCATCAGTAGCACTGAAAACAAACACAAATATTCATGTTATAGCTGATGTTAACATATTTGATGTCCGTTATTGAAAAAACAAGTTACAAGTAGCAGCTCAATGTTAAGACCACAAATGTCAGTTACAAATATGAAAAGGCTTATTCATGTGACTGCAAGAGGACGCTACAATGTTGCGCTAGCGCTTTAAAATAAAAGGTCTTGACTCCACACGTGTAAATATAACATTTACGTTTAGTTATCAAGAAGTAATGCTGAGAAATTAAGTTCACTAATTTTTTATTATTGAAGCATAGCCCGGAATGTTACAAAATTGTGGTGCTGTCACTAACGAATATTTTTAAAACATATTATCCTATTGATTATTCCATCAAATAATTGAGTAATTGCCCCCAATACCCCTCCCTAATTATTATATATTTTTTTTGTAATCCATGAAGGTTGGATGTAAACTGAATTGATAATTTACTATCTCCCATACATATGCATTATTATACACCAACAGAATTAGCCAATGCTAAACGGTTAGCAATCGCGATTAGCATTAGCCCGCTAGCACCTCAAACGTACTACCATTTAGTTCACACATATATCATTATTATCTATATTACACATGTAACAGGGTCTTAAAAGTCACTTACAGACGATGCTTCAGCATTATTCCATGAGTAAACAAACCTATGCTAAACGGTTAACAAATGCATTAGCGCGCTAGCGGTTACCACTTATGGTAAACAAATACTAACCATTTAGTTCACACATACATCATCATTATCTACATTAAACATGACATAATGTCGTTTCAGTCACTTACAGAAGATGTGTCTACATTATTATTTTGAGTAAACGCGGGTACAGCTAGCTGTTAGCTACATGAGGTCAATAACTTCCTGGTCATGTCTTCTTCTGGTCATGTTTAGTACACGACTGCCCTCTACTGGTTAAATGATGAACATCTAAAACCGAGCGGTAGATTACATTTTGGAATAATTATAGCCCAAGTGCTTTTCAGGACGTTCAGAACATCCTTTCCTGCGTTTTGGGGAAGCTTAATGTGCTGTATTGTCTTTAATAAAAACCCCACCAAGCCTATGTCAGTGAGCGTAGTAGTGTATTTTGCCGTCGTGGTTCAATTTCCAACTCGAACAAGAGGATCGACGCATGTCCACAAACACCGCCAACAAGATTTTACAGCAGATTGCAGTGCAACTGCAACTGTAGTCCTACCAGATGTGCCACGGTTTGTCCTTGATATTGTCCAAGCACAGCAGCTGTGAGACTTTCACTGAAGACAGGGCATCTCGCACATCCATCTTGTTAGCCAAGAAGAGGATGGGAATTCGCTTGTGTTTAATGTCTATTGCGAGACAGGCAGGGAGGTTGTGAGATGGAGGGAAGCAACAAATATAATCTAACAGTACCACACACACACACACACACACACACACTATGGAAAACATTAAACACACGCATAAAAACTTACCAGGATGATTTAATAACGTGTCCAATTCTTCTTTGGCCACAACCATCCTGAGCTTATCCGCACTATCAATGACAAATATGACAGCCTGGCCCTCCCTGAACGACACATTTTGAGCCATATTATAATAAACATCAACAGGATAACAGCGATGTTTTACAACGTGACCAACTGACTTGTAGTAGTGCTCCCACAGATTTCTGTATCTGCCTTGGCCTGACATGTCAAACACTGTGAAGGAAAGACTACACAAAGACAGGCATTCAATAATGAATACGCAGCAATCGAGCTACTTTGTTATGACGCAAACCGACCTGGATGTCTTGAACTTCTCGATGCTGAAACCGATGGTTGGGACGATGTCTTGTGCCTGAGCCTGCGAGTTAAATACGTCAAATGTTATCGAACCTGGGCATTGACGTTGGAATGTGTACGTCCGACTGAACTATATTCTTCAAAACTTAGCCCCCCCCCCCCAACCCCCTCAACAGGTGGACTTACATTGGACGGCTTGAGTTTGTTGATGATGGTGGTTTTGCCGCTGTTGTCGAGGCCGAGGCAGAGCACGTTCACCTCTTTCTTGAAGCCCAGCCATCCTGCCAACTTGTCAAACAGCCCCATTGGCAGCAACCATCCACTGTTGCCCCCTCTACAACAAAGGACAATGACGTGCGAATGCGGAGAGAACTGTTTACTGTACATTTATAAAAAAATATATAGATCATTTTGTCCTACATTTAATCATAGGGGCTAGATTATTTCATTAGCCAGGAGAGTTAGGATTTTGTGCAGAACCAATTATTTATTTCGCCAGCTTGTGATCGTGACTTTTGCTTTCTATTTGCTAGTGGGGAAGTTGCACCACAACGTGATAATAAAAGGTGCGAATTGATCCTATGATCGACTGTTAGACCATCGTAAAATATTTTTATTGATTACAATTCCTAAGCTTCTGAGAAGATGCAGTCTTTCAGGCGGGTGTCCATCTGCGTCCCCCAGATTCTAAAAACACTCCACCTGCTATTCCTGAATAAAGGGTGCGATATACAGTGCCATTAAAAAGTATTTTACCATTCTAAATTATTAGTATTTTGCATAGTTTCTCCAATTTAATGTTTAAGATCACCAAACAAATGTAAAGACAAATATAACCCAAGTAAACATACAGTAGAAGGCAGTCAATGGTGATTTTCTTTATTAACTCATTCACTGCCATTGACTGCTATAGACGTCAAAAAATAATTTTAACTATTTCTATTAGTGCAATATTTTTTTCCCAGTTTTGTTAACAAGAGTATGAAAACCTAGGGGGGAAATTATTGTACTTTTAGAACAGATATAACATTTGTGATTAATCGCGAGTTAACTACTGAAGTCATGTGATTAATTACAATTAAAAAATGTAATCGTCTGACGACCTAATTTTTAATAATCTATTTTTTTTTTTAATAATCTTTTTTCAAAAAAAGAAAATACTTAAAAATTAGGTTGTCGGGCGATAATTTTTTTTAATTGTAATTAATCACATGACCTCAATAGTTAACTCACAATTAATCACACATTTTATATCTGTTCTAAATGTACAATAAAAACGTTTTTCTAGGTTTTCATACACTTGCTAACATAAGTGGATTTTTCTTTTTAACTAATTGAAATAGTTCAAATGAATTTTTGACGTCTAAAGCCGTCAATGGCAGTGAATGAGTTAAGGGAGAAAAAAATATTCCCACTGCACCTAATAATTTGCTACTTATTACAATGAGTCTTTCACATTTACTCTCATATTATTTTTGGCCAAGTGAATTAAGTCGAAGATGCCCAAGATAGTCCAATTCTGCTATGATGTATCAACAATTAACAAAGAAAGTTCATGGCACTTCTTAAAATAATTCAATCAGATTTCTTTGATGCGTTAAGAACAACGTGGCAATGACGTGATGATTGGTCTCAGTCCTCAATGACAGCATTTCGACGGCGACTATTTTTAAATACGTCAAAAGATCGCAACTGAAGTTGCATGCTGGTCATAACTGCTCAACGTCGTCCCACTTTTAAGATGATAAACTACAAGAAAATCTGCCTTCTTAAATGCTCATTTATGCAACTGGCGTGTTACATAACGCGCGCAGATACTGCCGGCTGCAGCCTCATCGGCAACATGTAATGTTTTATTAGCTCGTTAGCCGCTAACTCCGACTAAAGAGATTGTAGCGTAATTAACAGTCACGGTCCTATTTAGTTAATCTTCTCTGCTCTTGTCACCATACAGGTTAGCCCCAAGCTAACCCCTTGACATTAGCGCCAATTCTAAGCTTCGGATCAGATGATTTATATGAGCACGGGAGCTATGTAAAGCAACGTCTAAATGTGCACCCCATGAGCTCCAACACTTTCAAAAATCCTCCTCGAAATATGCAAACGATGCCACATAAACGACTAACGTCAGAGCTAGCTGCGCTAACGTTAGTTAGCATGCAACTTGTAACTCTCACACAGGCGCTTTTGTTTATACGTGCTGGATATTACCTTTGATTAAACGTGGTGTTCTTGACGCCAATGTGCACAGAACCGCAGTCTGGGCTAATCTATTCCATCACCAGCGTGTCTTGTCCATTGTTTTCATTCATTTCTCGTGCACATTTCCATGGTGCCCAGGAGACGCTCTTTACTTGTGCTGCATTCAGGTGAATCGGGATTTTTTTGTACCAAGTCAGTATACCGCTAACAGAACGCCCATACGTGACAAAATCGTTTTGTGCTTTGTCTTCGTAAATACATGTCTATAAGTCTTTCATGAATTTTGATGTACGTCTGTGTTTTATTCAGTGCTGTAGTTTCTAATTCACACCGTGTTGCTGGTGACAACTGAGCTCGACTCAAAGGTACTGTTAAGCCTGAAGCCCAAAGTTACTACAACCATTAAAGTAGCTGTCAGTAAACCCTCAACGTCATACTCATCGATAAAATCGATACGATCACGTTGTCAGTAAAACCAAGATACGATAAGAAAAACACATTTTAGGAATGGAAATTATCTTCAATGCACTAAAATACACTTAAGACGACCCCCCCCCCCCCCCACACACACACACACACACTTATAAAGGTTATAGCAAATTTTTAGGTTTGTCCTGAACTTTTAACCCAAAGCCAAATATGACATGTTCACTTTTTGTGAGCAAGTGATAGTACATTGCAACCAAAACGTCATTTAAATGCTCACGCCGAAAGTGTCGTTGATGCCCCACATAAGCACCTCATTGACAAACTCACCTGACAATTCTTCATGTCCAGAAAACGTGTCAGTCTCTTGGGAGACAGTCAAGAGGAAACAATTGTGCTGGCGCTTGTGTGTTGCGTCCATGGATACCTTTGTCGCCGTGTGTGTGTGTGTTTGAAGTCGCACAAATAAGAACAACGCATTAAAATAGAGTTGTTTATTAAGGAAGAAAAACATACACCTTTCACGTGACTTTCATTACAAGACACACCGCAATACTGTGAGGATAGAACATATTTCTATAAAATCTTTTGACATTCAGTCGTCTTCAGTTCAAAAAGAGGATTGTGGTAACCATATTGACAATTCGTATTTCTGGTGAAATATTTAATAAACTTGTTATTAAAACGTCCTAGTGTGGCATACATTACCTAATGTTCTCTCCACATTATCTCTGGTCTTGAGGTATCCAATTAAGAGACCATTCGAAGTCATTGAAAACCATTGGATTGTCACTTGGAAAGAGCGGAGGCATTGACTGGCACTTGAATCAACACTGGAGGAAAATACTGTTAAGTCTTCAATTCAAATGAATTCTAATATGAATGAGATCACATTTAGCCAGAACTGACTGAGGTTCGTTGTTGTCGAGTGGCCGCGTTGACAATGGTCCGTGACTCCATGACCGCGTGACGTGGTGTGTCATTGTCAAGCTCCGGATTGCTCTCATCAGCAGTGGTTGACACGTACGAAAACCCAGCAGTCTGGTGTGCAATTCATCAAATGTTATGCACACAGTCTGGCTTTATGTGATGGCCTCACACTTGAAAGCCACTATGTTGGATGTGGTGAAATTGCAGGCGCAGAGACTGTATGCTGCTTATGATTCTCCTCTGGTGGCCGATCAAACAGATCCCGATTCGCCGGATGTCACTGGGGAGAAAAGCACAAAAAGAATAATTCGGAAGACAGTACAACTCATAGAAAGGGAAAGTTAACTAAAAATATACTTTATGTATTGATATGTTTTTTGTGCCCCCCCCCCCCCCCCCCCCCACAAGTCTGAACACGGCATTCTGATTAATATTGTGTTTGTGGAATACAAATTAAGCAGCAAAATCCATCCATCTCAGGGGGCGGCCATTTTGCCACTTAGCCTCCTGTCAACTGAAAGTGACATTAGAGTTGCTCAGGGCTTAGAAAACGACCAATCACGGCTTATCTGTTTTCTGACTTTGGTCATGTGACATTCGCAAGCTGAGTTGTGTTTGGTCAATACCTGAGCCTTGAGCAACGTTGATGCCAGTTTCAGTCGACAGCAAGGGGCAAAATGGCTGCCCCCTGAGATGGACAGAAACGGGTGATTTTGCTGCTTTATTCAAAGAGAATGTTTGGGTTAGCTTCCCTTTGAGCAAAGGTGGCAAGAAAAAAAACTTGCCACAGTTTGGTTTTAGCCCCTGGTGCTAGCTAGCGAGCTCCCTGGGTGCTTGTTTACCTGTGTTAACATTGTGAAAATTTTTTACTGTTTCAATTTATATCTTAACCGTTTTGATTTTAGTTAGAGTTGTGTAATAATAAGACAACAATTAAATTCAAATGTTATTCGATGTATAGTGCCTTTGTTCTCTTCTCTGGGAAAGAAATGTCTAATAAGGTTTCTGTTCTTATCTAAAGGAGTATATGTTTGGAAGTGCAAGCAAAGTTTCTGTCCATAAATTATCCGGTCCAGGAGGTGCCGGGACCAATTATTTTCCTACATCTGGAGTGGACTAAGATACGAGCTGAAGATTTATTATCTGTTTTTGTATTTCACTCTTCCCACAAGGACAGGAGACAGGAGGGGGAGACTATTTTCTGTAAACACTGTTTTGGTATAAGTTGGGATGAGCCCAGAAGGAGGGCACATTTGGCGACCACTTCTGATTCAGTAAGGGTCCTAAATGACTTTAGAAATTTCTAAATAAAATCTCTTGCAAGAAAGCCTCTCCACTTGATCTCAACTTTGAGTTTTATTTCAACACGCAAGAAAACAGAGAACGTTTTCTATCACCTGCTAGGGAGCTAGCTAGCTAGCTAGCTAGCTATCACAAAGTGCTAAAGCCAAACTGCCTTTGAGAGACATGATTTTGTCAGCTCAGAATACAGCATAAACATTGGAAGAAAAACGGAGTAAATAGCACTCCTGTAGTAATACAATTTAAAAAAGTAAATTCAGAGAGTGAAGAAAATCCTACAATTCACTCACTCTGCGCTCATTGTTGAAATGGAATCCAGCGTTGTATATCCTGCTGCGATGAAATTGTTCTTGTATTGGCTCATTTTGATAGAATCAAGCCAGTCTCCGATAGAGATGAAGAGAGGGTAGTCGGGCATGCCATCAGGTGAATCAGGGAAACTGAGAGAACATAATAGAAAATGTTCAGAAGCACATCCTTTTGGTAGAGTAATTCCCCCACTTTTTTTCCCCCAACTTAAATATCACCTTATTTTGTATGAAAAAAAAAGCCAGGTAGAAATGTTGACTATACTGTACTTACTCTGATAATAATGCCTTTCTCTTTTCACCATTACATTCCACTTGCATTGGAGCCATGTGGTGCAGTGACCAAGCAGATACAGCAGATGGCGCTGCACCTACAGGGCTGGAGTGGAACAGTATGGCCTGCATGTCATCCTCGTTCACGCAATCAAGTCACATGGACATGTTTTTATGTAGATCTGGTCTCTCATCGGAATAGTTTTTGATTTTACCCGCCATTTTTAAATTTAGTCTCAGTTTTAGTCCAATTTCAATCACGCTTGTTAGTTTTTATCATAGTTAGTCAACATCATCAATTTATTCAATTTTTAGTCTACTATAAATCTAGCATTTTAGTCCAAGAAAACATAATTGTTTTTGTCTAGTTTTAGTCAACAAAAACTCAACGTTTTAGTCAGGACGATCATTTTACCCATGTATAAAAAAAAAAAATCAGCAGATTATGTTAAACATTTCGGATATAAAACTATTTCACATAAAATTTTCTATCATCATTTTGATGAAAAACAACTTGACACACAATTACAGTATATAAATAAGTGGCTATTATGGCTTCATGCTTAGAGCTAGTAAGTTAGCTAACATTAGTTAGCGGTCGGATTAACATTGTTATTGGAACGTTATAGCTGTTGGATTAATGTTACGTTATTAACTAGAATTTACTTTTTTTCTAACCTTTCATGTGTTTTTGCATGTTGCACTCGACACTCGCTAGCTGCAGATTTGAAAGGGGGTGTGTCACTGTGTGTCACATGACAGTGTCAGAGTGACAGATTAGCAGAAACAAAATTTTACAAAATCATGTAATTTTAAATCTTGTTTTTTTTCATGAACTAAAATGTCCATGTGTGCGTTGACAAAATTATTATTATTTTTTTTACATTAACGAAATGAACACTAAATCGGAATGCTATTATCTACGTTAGCTACCTTCATAAAAGCACATATTGGATCTCATAATATTGCGAGTGTACGTGATTGTATGTTGCTGTTCAACTTGCTCCAGCTGATACGTACTTATGTGACTCGTTCACCAGCGTGAGGAGCCCACTGGGGTTGATGATGAGTTTATCCAGGAAACAAAGCACATTGTTGAATCGCGGACGCTGACTCGGCTCCTTTTGCCAGCAGTGCAACATCAGCTGGTGCAGCGTGACGGGGCAGTCCATTGGAGCGGGCAATCGGTATCCCTCCTCCATTGATAAAATGACCTGAGGACATTGGAAAGAGAATGATTCTCTGCCTAAGGTGTGCTGTGTTAATCTCATGTTCTTACATCTTGATTGGACATCTCCCAATAAGGCCTCTCGCCATATGACATCACCTCCCACATGACAATGCCAAAACTCCAAACGTCACTGACGGAGGAGAACTTTCCATAAGCGATTGCCTCTGGCGCTGTCCAGCGTATTGGTATCTTTCCTCCCTGATGATAAAAGTAAGACTGAATAATCGTTTGAGGATGCAGAACTTAAGCAGAGTTAGATAACCTGCAGGTAACGTTAACCAAAACACTCACGTTGACTGTGGCAGTGTATGTTGCCTCTGTGTCTTCTTCCATGACTCTGGACATGCCAAAGTCGGACACCTTGCACACCAAGTTCTCATCGACCAGAATGTTGCGAGCCGCTAGGTCCCTGTGAACGTAACCCATGTCGGAGAGGTAGGCCATGCCCACTGCCACGCCACGCATCATTCCGACCAGCTGGAGCACCGTGAATTGACCATCACGTGCCTGGAGAGGAATATAAAAAGGTTCGTCGGTATTGTAAATAAGTAAGTAGGAAGAATGTGTCAAAAGATTTAATAGGTGATTATATATTCAAACCCGAAGGAAAGAGTCAAGCGCTCCATTTGCCATGTACTCCACCACTATCATCACAGGCCTGCCTGAGGAAACACGCAAGGTATGAAAGGCGAGGTAAGTTTGAATTTGAAAACATTTCTATCCAGACATTTAATAGTGCTTCTTAACCTTGTTGGCGGTACTGAACCCCACCAGTTTCCTAGGCGTATTCACCGCAAATTCAAAATGTCATTTATTTTTTATTTTTTTGCCATATGTGGCCTTTTAGCCCCCCCTCCTGTGGCACCCAGTGGATCTAAAAAAAAGTTAGTAGAAATTCTTTTTTTAAAACATTATTTTTTATTGATGATTAAGGATTTATATATAAAACATGCATAATTAAATATTTAAAAAATGCCAGTTCAAATGTTGTCAGAAAAATGAGACAAATGGTAGGTGAAAAAGTCTTAAAAAATTAAAAGTGACCTAAAAATGACTATAAAGTGTCCAAAAAGGATGAGGAAAAACAGAAAATTACCATAAAATGTCCATCCAATTGCCAAAAATGTTAGAAAATTTAATAATAATAAAAAAACATTCTAAAAGTAACCATAAAATGTCCAAAAACAAGAGAAGGCAGAAAATTACCACAAAATATAGTGAAATTATTTGTGAAAAAGGCATGTAAGAAAACATTTTAAAAGTAACTATAAAATATCCAGAAACAAAAGAAGAAATCTCCCAAATTACCATAAAATGACCACAAAATTGCCCAAAAAAATCTGTCAGAAAATGGATAGAAAAAAAGATAAGACATACAATTTTATAATATGTTTATAAAATTGCCAAATATGATAGAAATTTGACAGAAACGCAAAACAGTGTAAAAATGTATGAAAAACAAAGTCTTACCAAATAAATAAATAAATACATACATACATTTTTTTTTAAATCAAAAAAATGGAAGATGAAAGGTACGTACGTATTGGATGCTGCATATTTCTCTGTTATGGTGCAGCTCTAATTAGCTCGTTGGTCCTCAGTACATGAGACTAACACTAACACTGTTTCCTTCAGCACAATGTTCAAACGTTTTTGCGGCTGCAGACAGATTCGTTTCGGTTATTTATTTGGCCCGGAAATGGCTCTTTTGACAGTAAAGGTTGCTGACCCCTGCTATAGGGTTTACGGGTGAACAAAATAAACAGGGAGAGTAGCCTTTTCATCCAATCTGGCTCTCTTCACCAAGTGTTGTGTTCTTGTATTCCCCACCTCCACGCATCTGTTTTAGTTTTGCTAGATACAGTAACAAGTTGTGCAGAACTAGAGTTGCTCAGCTTGGCATTGCAAATCACGCAGTTAGGACGCTCAAGTCCTAACTTGACCTCTGCCGAACCCCTGGGGTTCGATCGAACCCAGGTTAAGAACCACTGCTGTAAAATGTTCCCACACACAAACAGAAGCAGGCTTACTTTTGGTGACCACCCCCTCTAGTCTGATGATGTTGGGGCTGTCAAACTGTCCCATGATTGACGCTTCACGTAAAAAGTCTCGCCTCTGATGCTCCATGTAGCCGCCTTTCAGGGTTTTTATTGCCACAGCGATGTCCAGCCTTCCAGGTATGCGCAAACGACCGCTGCAGACCTCGCCAAATTCCCCTGGCGGAGAAGTTTCATGAATATGAATACCGTTGCATGCGGTCATGCACTGTATACCTGATGGTTAAACCCAAGAGTGTGAGGCAGACAGAAAGTTTATTCGTTTAAAGTGTGTTAATGGTGGTATATTCACAAATGTGGATCCTGCAATGTTACTGTCGGTTGATTTATTCATTTCCAATTTGTTAGAAAAAAAACAAGCTGTAGTTGGCAAACCCTTCACAGCAGATGGCGCTATGTTCACAAAAAAAAAAAGAATCAAAATCCTCTGCTCTGATATTGACCGGAATTAGTATAATTTCTCTTTTAAATATATCTTATCACGTAGGTGGTGAAAAGAAAAATGTCTTCCATCTTTGCAGGATTTTGTGTGCAAAATACTTCAGGTCGACAAGGGTCGCTTTATACGCAGTACTATAAAGTATATGATTATACAGAACTTGACACCTGTCTGTCCACAATATTTACATTCACCTGTGCCAATCACCCTGTCGATGCATATAGACGAGGGGTCTATCTCTTTAGCAAATTCCTCCACGGCCTGAGTGGGGTCTTCATACGTGTCAGGATCCACGTAGGTCTTTATCCCGGAGAATGGAACTGGCCGGAGAAGAAACGCGACACGTCAAAATTGACACGACATGCAATTTAACATAAACAAAAACAACATGATCAATTGAAAACGTCAAACTGTGTCAGTGCTTAAAATACTTATTTTTTTAAGGGAAAAAAAACAAAACACATTTTACAATACTCCATTTGATCTCACCCATCTGAGTTATCTATTGTGAAGCCAGACAAGTTCCTGTTCTACTTTAATTGAAGGCTCTGCCAAGAAAACGTTGTTTATCTAAGCGAACCTTTGTGATTTATTTGTCTTGTTGATATTGAGAAATGTTTCTGTTATCGTCAAGAAGTGCAGAGAATAGCATTCGGAAAAATGCTTCTGAGGAATGCAAAAAGAGAACAATAGAGCTGCCGAGCTCAAGCAACAGCAGAGGACGGAATCCCTGCAGCAGCGAGCAGCGCACACGCTGCTCTGTATCGAAACTTTTTCTGTAGACTTCAGATATCTTACAGCAGCAGCGTCCGTTCAAACTAAAAGGATTTGCGGGCTCCTAACCTCAATTCCAGTTTAGACTTGGCTCTGCGTCTCCAGGGTGACGACACTCAGCACTATAACAGAAGCTTTTTATTTTTTATTTTGGTTGAATCCCCTACAGTACACAGAATAATAAAATCGAAGCCCAATTACCAAGGTATCAAATAATCAATGAAATATTATATTAATCTTTTTCTGCAAAAAATAGGATGTTACACCCTTTTTCATGTGCAATTCCTGACGCCACATTATACAAGAAATGTATTTGTCAGCACAAGTTTAAGAACATATGTAGGAGGTGCGTAGGACAAAACTTACAAAATTACTGAAGCCAAGGGAAAATCAAGTGCATCAAAAAAAAATTGAACAAAAAAGCTAAGCTAGCGAAACAAAATAAATAAATAAAAACAACATAAAATAAAACAGATTATTAATTACCATGCCCACTACGGAATCGCGTCCTCCTCTTTTCCTGTGACTTCATCCTGGCTTTGATATACCCCTGACACCTGTGAGAGTCAACACATTCATTACAAAATACAACAACAAACCAGCCCTTCTCAAATAAAAGGGCGTGCTAGAATAAGTAAGTAATAAGTGTAATTGAACATCCACTACAGTAGGTGGCAGCGGCGCGCTCGTTGTCAGGTACTGCGCTGGGAGTATTACCTCTCTGCGGAGGTGTACTTACAACAATTTTACAGACAAATTAATCTATTAATAATCTTGAGGGTGGGGGGGTATCTCTAAATATTTTCAAAAATAATTGACAAGCACTGCGATAAATGTATAGCGAGTCATTTCTGCCTTTCAAAAGAATTACAATGTTATGTAGGCTATAACCAAATCAAGTCATGTTTGTTCAATATTAAAAAAAAAAAAATCCCCAAAATAATGCATTTCTTTTAGTTGTTTATTATTATTATTATTGTAATAAGTGAAACACGTTGTAAATTCCTACATTTGCAGAGAGTTATGTTCAAGAAAACTGTCAACTCAGATTACACTTCAAACAGCTAAAGTTTATTGACTGTTTCTTGGTCATTTTTCATTGTTTACTATGAACTGCTGCTAATGACAAAACTCTGCGAACCACAGGCTCACTAATAACACGAATCTGAGCTAACCAGAGGGAGCTAATGGAATGGATCAAATGGCTGGTTGGTGCATTACATGCTGAGTAATTAAGCAGAAAATTTGTTCAGTCATTTGGAAAATAAGAGCGCCTGCTTGGTGGTAAAAGAGAGTCCATTAGGAGACTTCTGGTTGTGATGCAACACAGCGTGTGCATGTGTGTGTGTGTGTCACGTGTGCGTACGTGCAGGTAAGATGCACAAAGTGCCTCACCGGCCAGTTATGAGGAGGAAGAGTGTGAGGATGACCAAAAGTGAGAAGCCGCCAACCGATGCAGTGACAACAACCAAAACTTGACCCTGATCAGCGACATCAGGATCTGAATAAGAGGAAGAAAAAAGTTGCTATGAACGACGAGCTAAGCGATTGAACCATAATGGTTGTTTTTATGTTTGTGTTCACGTTATGATTCCATAACATTTCAGTTACCTTAGTTAGTCACATGATTGGGACAAGTATTAGGAATTTATACGGTACAGTTGTAAATCACAAATGCCCAAAATAAAAAAAATAAAAAAATAAATAAATAAGCAATCAAATAACAAATAAATAAATAAGCAATCAAAAAAAAATATATAAATAAATAAAAATATATAAATAAGCAATCAAATAAATAAATAAATAACAAAATAAAATAAAATAATAAGCAATCAAAAAATAATAATAATAATAAAAAAGATAAATAAGCAATTAAATAAATAAACAAACAAACAAACAATCAAACAAATAAATAAATAAATAAATAAATGTGTCAATTAAAAGTGCCCGAACTATTTTGGTGCAGCTCTTGTTTTGGATCTCACGTTGCAGGTTTACATAATTGTGTCGAGCGTGGGAGTGTTTCATTGTATGGAAATGTTCAGAGAATATCCTGAAGGAAGATTTGCACCACTGGACAGTTTTGCTTTAGAATCAGGAGGGCATTATATAGGCATGAAAACAATTTTTAAGTATAGCTGCCCAGCTTGAATTGAGCTTCTAGTTTATAATAATTCAAAAGCAATGGATCATGCATGAAGAAGCACTGATGAGTTTCACTGATCCATACAAAGAGAATGGCCGTAAATTGTCATTAGTGACTTAAAATGGTTGTTGATCACACCTTCGGCTGCAGTAGAGAACTCAAAGTTGGAGCTGTATGCGGTGTAGCCGGCGGTTGTTCGAGCGCGCACATGGAAGACGTAGACAGCGGAGGGTCTCAGCCCTGTTACCACCACACTCGGATTCTTTGTCCGTGTTGACGAGTAGCTCAACTGCTCTTGTTCCTAAAAAAAAAAAAAAGGAAAAAAAAAGACGAGGAAACATATGGATGTACATACGTCACATATCAAGGTTTCGATGTACGGTCTGCATTGCAAATGCAAAATAAACTATCCAGCAACTGGCCAACACTTACTTATGCATGTTATATTGTTTCACTTGAGGCCAACTTATTGAATTGACTTAACGCATTTACGGAGTTTTAGAGGGTAAAACAGAATATTGACTCACCTTCTCGTAGTATTTTACTTCATAGTCTATAATGTCTAAGGGTGGATGTTCCTCTTCTGTCCAGGAGAGGGCGATGCTGTTATCAGAGGACCAGTCCTTCTTGATGACGCCCACCAGAGCAGGACCTGAGGACACATGTGACCACGGAGATGACATGAGATGATGTGTACCCATCTCTACATGGACGATGTAGCATGATGTGGAATTATTTGGAATCGCTGAATGATATTGAATGACATAGAATGATACAATCGTCTGCAATTGAGCCGAATATGTTGAAATTTGGTCAATATGCATGGAAACTGGAGATGAATATTTAAATATTTAGAAGCTAAATGTGAATATTTTTGAATGGGAATAATAAATAAGATGGCTTGAATGATCTGAACACGCTGAAGTTGGAGTGGTTTGAATCGGTCGAGTAATGTTGAGGGAGGAGGGAATAATATGTCCTAATAGAGGATTTTTTTTGTGGTGAAAAATGTGGAATTTTTTATATGTGCAAAATTAGAGCATGTTGAAAATCAATCCAAAGGTGAATTGAATGAGCTGAATAATTTTAATTTCAAATGGCCACAATGTGAATCTGTTTTATTGAATGTCTTACTGAGAGTGAATAAGGAATTCATTGTGGGTATTTTAAAGTGAAAATGGTGAATTTTTGGTCAATGGAAATTTTGTCATGTTGAAAATTGTTCCCAATGTGAATTGAAGATGTAAGCATGTCATGTTAAATGCACCATTGGGAATCAAAGGTGAACAACCTTTGGGGAAAATTGGGCATAATTGGGAGTAAATGATGAATTTCTGGATGAAAAATGATGAATTTTGGAAAATTGTGAAGATTTGGGATGAGACAAATAATAGCCCCCATGGTGTGAATCTTTCGAATATATTGACATTGTAATGATGTAAATCAGTTGAATTCTGTGGAAGTAGATGCATGTCAAAATAGTGGGAGGAATAAAAAAATAGGAATAATATACTGTATGTTCCTTCAGCCTTCACATCATTAAAAATCATTGCTTTGAGTGAAAATATATGTAAATATTAACTCATTCACTGCCATTGACGGCTATAGACGTAAAAAAATCATTTGAACTATTTCTATTAGTTTAACTTTTTTTTTTTTTTTTACTTTTGTTAACAAGAGTATGAAAACCTATATATTTTTTATTGTACATTTAGAACAGATATAACATTTGTGATTAACTAGTGAACTCATGCGATTAATTATGATTACAAATTTTAATCGCCTGACGCCCCAAATTTTGAATAATGTTTTCTTTTCTTTTTTTTATTCATTCACTGCCATTGACGGCTATAAACGTCAAATTCATTCAAAACATTTTGCCCACTTTTGTTAACAAGAGTATGAAAACCTAGATTTTTTTTATTGTACATTTAGAACATATTTAAATGAATTTATGGCAGTGAATGAGTTAATATATCCCATTTTGATGTATGTGAACGTTAAGTGCATATGCAGTAGTCAATACTGACAAAAAGTACAAAGAACACATCTAAAGCAGGAAAATTGACTGTAGTCTGCAAACATGTCCTAAGAAACCCACATCAGATATTATTCATTGATTGAAGTGGAATTTAAAGTGTTTCAGAGGTGCTTTCAGAACATCATTTCTGAAGCATCTTCAGACATCATGAGTAAAAAGTTTTCATGAATCAAAAAAAAACACACACACACACACACACACACACACACACACACACACACACACACACACACACACACACACACACAAAACAGTGCCGCTGGCACATACATATCGCAAACCCTCAGTCGCTATCCGAAAAATACAAATGGGATGACTTGGAGGATTCATCGGTGTTACATAATAATAGCCTACAATTTAAAGATTGATACATTGTCTGCTGTAGCCATGTTAAAATTCGCTAAGCACATCACGACTGTCGCCAACCTTAACTTTTTGTGTTGATTTTTTTTTTTAACTAAGCTGCCAGAAGAGATGCAAAAAAAAAATGTCTACGAGAGAACCAAATATTTACCATCAATTATTCATAAAACCCTCACTAAATACAAGCAAACGAAAAGATCCAAGTGCAGCCTTGCCACGCAAGCTGTTCAGGAGTTTATTACTTGAATACGAATTCAGGCCTGGAGTGACATCTCTAAACAGTCATCATCATCTGCAGACGGAGATGACCGAGAAGATGCAAAAGGCCCAAAGCCAGAAATCAGCACTTTGAGAGAGGTGATGCATCACAGTAAGTCGCAGGCAGTGGGGTGCAGGCGCTACTTCACATCTTGTCCTGAAACGGAGATTTTCCAGCAGCAAGTCAACCCGACACGACGCTTCACAGTTCAGCAGCTCCACCGCCGCAGCTATTTTTAAAGCAAAATCGAGCACTGAATGTAGAAGTTTGATGCTGACTGCTGCAAAACTGCCGTCCAAGGTGGAAAAATATGTTAGTGTAAGGTTTGCCCTGTATCGACTTTCTACAGGAGAAATTAGGACTATTCAGTAGGCTACTTGTGACAAATACAGATTTTTTTATATTTAGAATTACTCAGTAAATAGAAACACTGCAAAAAGAATGGTAGAAAAAAAAGAAGTAAAATTATTACTTAAAATAAGCAAAATTATCTGCCAACAGAACAAATTTTACCTAAATTTATCTGTAAGATTTTTAAAAAATAAGAAAAATAATACTAGGCCCATATCTTGAAAATTCTATTTTTAGACTAAAACCAAGTAATATTGACTTTTTTTCAAACTGTAATATATAGAACTATTTTCTTAAAATATATACATAATATTTATTTTGCCAACTTAGCCCGACAGTCAAGCAGGGAGTTAAAGGTCCCGTAATTATTGCCTTTTGTATTGCCAGGAATGGAACCCACAACCTTCCAGCCTGAGGGTAGACACTCTACCACTAGACCACTGAGCTGACCACTGGAAAAAGGAAATATGAGCTTAGTAAATATAACAAAACCCTCATAAACTGATTTTCCCAACAAAAATATATAATAAAGAGCTATGTTGCTGTACTTTTAAGAAAATTCAACTTATGAAACCCCAGTTCAGAGCCTTTGATGTTGATTAGTCATTTTAAAATATGGAAACAGTTTGTTTTAAGCCTCACAGTACTTAAAACTCGATATCAAGACTGCTTAATCAAATAAAAATAATTAAGTAATACATATCTTAAAATAAGCACAATGATCTTGTCTGACAATCTGATTTTAAGTTAAAAAAATAACTTGTAAGAGCAAAACAAGCAAATTTAGGTTCAATTTAAGAAATCATATCTTGAATTGAAACTCAATTCAATTCATGCCAAAATGGGTCATTTACTGAAAGCAAACCAGTTGTTTTCCATTACGCATCGCAAAGGCCTGATTATACACACATTTGCTGATGTCTGGTATTCTTGGTAACACACACCTCTCCTGTCGCGGAGGGAGGTGGTAACGGAGACGCGCAGTATCTCAGTCCAGTCGAGTGCTGCAGTTATTAATGGCTCGCTCAACACTATAAATACACAAGTGCAAAAAAAAATAAAAAATAACGGACCAAAAAAACTATTATCTAGTTATTTTGCTAATGTGGGTGACGTGAAATTAAATTCATGCCGTATAGTTTCCTCGTCACTCCACACATTTGAATGCACCATAAATCACATCCAAAAGTGTGTGTTCAGAGCATTTTCAGATGAAAACAAATGCACGCTGCCTTACGCATAATCAGACAATATCATTTATTTACATTTAACTCATATTTGGACTACTTTACACAGAAAAAGACTGAGTCAAACTCTCTCTTTTTTTTCCCATCCTGAGGGAAATAGCTGCTCACGCTACAACCCTAAACGATCCTTTATTTCAATCAGATGCCAATTAGAACCGACCTCACTTTTGTTGTCGAGCACGACGCTGCGCAGGATGCATGTGATCGCGTCCTGCGAACACGATGCGCAACTGTAGCTGGATGCTGAGGCCAGCCTGAAGCTGGCAGGAAATTATTTTCCATATCGTTTTCACATCAGCGTCCGCCCGTTTGCAAGGTCACGGGGGGGGAAAGGGTGAGAGGCAACTCGCACCTCGGACCACCAATGGGCAATTTGTGAGCGAAACGCCAGCACAGAACATGCAAACAAACATATCATCATAATTAAGCTTATCAGCACGAAACACATTCTCGTTTTTTCTGTCAATATTATCTCAAACAGAATACCAATTACCACTACACAAGTAAATACAACACACAGCATTTTACAAAGACGCGAGATCAGATTTAAAATCCTCTCAGCAGGTGCATCACCCATCATGGTTATGCTAAAATAAGCCACTGCAGTGATTTTCAGCGTGTCTGGGTAAATAAAAACGCATCGCTCACACGGCTTGGTGGAGAAGAATCTCTGCCAAAATCCACATTTCTCATCGCAGGGAACTGTTATGAATGTATCACCGTGCATACATATCACCGCATTTTGAAATGCGGGGCTTTTTTCGCTCTGAGGGGGTTAGGTATGATAGTTAGCTGCAAAATCATTTCCATTTAACTTTACAGAGAAGAGAGCCTATGGACATTGTGAAAGTTCTCATCATTTCTCAGTGACTGATTAAAATGGTTACATTTGATAAAATTCTGATATATATATATATATATATATAGCATCCTGGAACTTTTACAGTTATGCACTGTGCACTGCGCTGCACCCCCGACACATAGTAGACTCGCAAAAAGCATGTCTAAGTTGCGGCGCAGGTGGTGCAATGCAGTTTTGGTGGGGGGTCAATGAGTGGAGCCAACAGTTGAAAACAAACACTGGGGAAAAGAGCCTTTTTGCCCTGTTTTTTATTCTTTGCTGCCACCTGCTGGCCGTTTTTGTAATAACTATGCTATGCTCTAGCATTAAAAAAAAAAAGTCTAAAAGTGTTTTTGTGACCATGGCAATATTTAAAATAGAACATTTTTATACGTTTTTATGAGAATTAAGCGGAAAAAAATGATATATTCATAATTTGAGGATAAATAGAAGAGTCATTTCCACACGGAGTATATAGACAGAGATAATAGTTGCAGTATATGGAAAGGACAGGAGGCGGAAAGGGAAGAAGAAGCGAATGAGAGCTGTGAAGATGTCCCATGGGGTTGGATCTCTACAGCGCCTGAGCATATAAATAGATGTCGGCCTTATTCCCAACGGAAGGTTGATGAAAACAGAAGCGAGCCCACCAGAGAAAAGCAAGAAAGCGATGAGCAAAAGCGAGAAAATCCCTCGAATAAGGACAACACATTACGCTGAGAAGGAAAAAAAAAAAAAAAAAAATACATGACCTCGTTAGTTGAAACTTTGGCCACATTTAACATGACATTACATTGCATATGTATGGCCTGGTTCCCACCTGGGATAAGCATGTGTCCTGGGGGCTCTGAACACAAGTGGACAGCTGCAGCGCAGGTGCGAATGCATGCAGGATACACTCGTAGCGAAATCAGGCCTCATGTTGAAAAATTTATTTTTGTATCTGTGTAATTCATTTGTCATTTAACTACTTATTAAAAATGTGTAATTTTCACATAATTTACATTGACATTTTCTTCATAAGCATTCAGCTTAGCATTAGGCTATTAGCATTCAGTTTCCAGCATTCCCACGCAATTTATGCAGAAATTGTATTTATTCTGCCTCTCGAAAGATTATAGAATTTTAATCCAATAATTCATATTTTTAATTGACATAAAGATTTGTTTAAACACATAAAGTGGGAATCTTTAAATGTCTCACGAATCGATTCGATTCCGATTTTTGGGTCTGCGATTCGATTCAGAATCGATTTTCGATTGAGAATGATTTTTGATTCAAAATGATTTGATTGACAATGATTTTTGCTGCAATCTATAGATGTGCAAGGAATCGTAATGATCTACTCCAGTCCGACTCGCTAATGCTAATTAGCGCGCTACTCGCTGCACTTTTATCACTCAAAAGAACGGCTCCACGCTGCAAAAAAAATACTTTTATTGGAATAACTTGGTCGTGACTTTTTCCTTCTACTCTCTAATGTGGCTCCAACTTAACAGTGTATTAGACCGCGTGGAACCACACTGCCCCTAAGTGGCCAAATCGGGTACAACACGAACAGCGCTCCAAATAAAAGCAAACACAGACAAAGGCAAAACAGTATGAAATAATTTAAATCAAATCGATTTTGGGACATTTAAAATCGATTCTGAATCGTACTAAAAGAGAATCGCGATTCTCCTGAGAATCGATTTTTTGGCACTCCCCGAGAAGGCATTATTATGCCGTCTCTGCGTGCCTTTTCGCAGTGCAGTGAAATTTGAGGGTTGAATATATCTTGAATAACGCTTTGCTGAGCAATAATGGAAGTATATTTAGAGCGAGCAGAGTGCTGTTCACCGTTGAATGCGTTCAAGCGATTGTCCTGCACTCTCTGCATGCGCATTTGCATTGAGAAGTGTTACCATCAACCTAATAAACCAAAAGGAAATCAAAAAGAAACTTTCAACCAGGTTTGAATCATAACAGTGTCTATATATGCAAATAGGCTTGTTGTTTCTTCCTGTGTTGCCTTCACTCAGCGCGTCCAGTTGGTGTGGCGGTAGAAAGTACAGCGTCTACATTTTTAGTATGCTGACCACATAGGAAAGCCAGATCAGACACATCACCCCTCTGGAATCAAAAACACTTGTCAAGCTGTCACTGTTCCATGTCTTTTGTTTCCGTCTGGATTCTTTCCAAACATGTCGAGTTTCACTCGACTCAACTCCCATAGTAATTGTCTCCATCTACAGGGGCGGGGCTAGACGATTAGTCATTATTGGGCAATCGAGACAAGGAATGGAATGGGAAGGACACAGATTTGGTCTGTGACATAACTTATGTCCAAAAAAGTTATATTTCAAGCCTAAACTGCAAACTGCAAACATTCCCTTACATTGAGATGCTATATGCATTATTTATTGAGCTAAGAGAAAATTAGTTGGCGAGAGATCCTGGAGGTTAAAGCTGATCTCTGTAACAATTTGCCCAAAAATATCTTTATCATAGCAGCCTTTTCATTTGACCATTTATGACTAGGGATGTAACAATAGAGGCAATATTGTGATATTAAAAGTGCCACAATATCGTCGTCGTCATGTCACGATATTAACTCATTCACTGCCATTGACGACTATAGACGTCAAAAGTTAATGTGAACTATTTCTATTAGCTTAACATTTTTTTCATTTCATAATTTTTTTTTTATGAAAACCTCAATTTGTGTGCGTGCGTGTAAGTGTGTACTCATTAATTCATCTAAAACCTATTAAAAATCCCATACCGCTCACCTAAACCGAATACTTCAGAATCCAGCTAGAGTCGTGAGGTTGTCAGGAGACCCGAGGAAGGATCAAAGAAAAGAAAGGAAAGTGAAATCCAGCACCGACCAGACATCACCCACTACCCATCGGGTTACCAACCAGAATTTAGAATTTTTAAAATTTTCAATTTACAAATGGCTCCAAACTACGCCTCGATTATTCAAATAGTTGTCGATTAATTTGATAAGAGATTACTTGCTGATTAATTTATTAATTTTGACAGCTCTAGCTGGGGATTTGCTTTTCAATCATGTAAAGCACTTTTAGTTGCATTTTTTTAAATGAAAACTGCTACATAAATATTGATTGATTGATTGATTGATTTCTTGAAACGGTTCCCTCCTCCCTTCGCTGTTCCCTTCAAATTTTGGCCCCCGCTGAAGATTTCTCGAGCTATCTGCTTTCATTCGAGCTTCCTGAAAAGGAGCCTCCTTCTCACCGGACGCACTTAATTCACAGGACGATGTCATCCTCTTCATTCTGCTGTCAGATTGAAATATCAATTACACTTGGACTCTCTCTCTCTCGTTTCTCACTTCCCTAACTTTCAATAATGGAATGAAACAATTTTCATCTGCTTTTTCCATTTCATTATGGCACCTGGCGAACAGGGTGACTCTCTATATAAAATCAAGTGGGAAAATACAGGGAGCGTATATACAGTATAAGGTCGGTATGCTAATAAAGAAAGCAGGTGGGCTGCTGTCTTACTACACATGCAAACTGTAGGCGGTGAGCGCAAAGGTGTCAATGCCTGAATGTGTGTGTGTGTGCGTGTGTGTGCGTGTGTGTGTATGTACAGTATGTCAATTGAGTAGAGGCAGTTTGACAAGTTAATCCTTTCTCGGCACCCTAATGGGAACATCCCCCCGGGCCGCTTCTCCTCTCCAGAGATTATTTTGCATCCCAACTTCCTCCTGTCAGTCTGGTGGCCTCAGGATGGTTTGCGACACACATGCCTGACATCTGGCTTCCATATGACGACAACCCAAAAGCAGAACATTTCAGTTTGGAAAAATACAAAACTCATGAATATGTTCCTTCATCTTACGAGGGCAAAATTCAGGACAATTGGAATTGTGTTCCCCTCAAAAATAAATGGATCATTAGTAAAGCTGATGAAAGTATGCAATAACAACTGAGATATTAAAGGTAAACTTTAACTCTCTATTTGCCTATTCCCGCAAACAAGAAAAAAATAAGTCTCACTTTGACTTTGAGACATATAAAAGTGCAATAGTAACATGTACTGTAAATGCAACCTTTATAATTTATTCATCAACTCTCCATCTTTTCCGCAGTTTATGCTGATCTATCAATTATTCAATCTATATTTGTCTCCACAGAATAGAGAGTTCAAATTTCCCGTGAACTTTGGGTTCCTAATTCGAGGCCAAGACAAGGCAGCAGTGAGGATTGCACACACGGCTGATGACCTCGGATCAGCGGGGATCTGCAAATGAAGACAAAGTTCGACGCCACGACGACCGAGCCGAGCGGCAAAATGGGCTTCACCTTTTGACATTATCAGCACAAAACAGAAAGAGAAACTCTGCTAACTAAAACATAAACCTCCAGAGACCAAGTGTGGCTCCACGACAAATACGTAAATGTCTGCCGGCATACATACAGTATGTCACAGAAAAAGATGTTAACATGAATATTCATGATTGTGATTTCTATGCTACCTAAAATGATGACCCAATTTTGCAGGCACATTTGTATTACACCCAATGTGGAATATTTTGTAATTGAGTGTGCAGTGCGCATTTTGGCAGTGATTGGATGGAGATTTGCACAACAAAAAATAAATAAATAATATATATATATATAAATTATATTGTTTCATTCCCTGCTAATTTGAAAAGTGTTTTTTTTTCTTTATCCCACCATGCCAATTTTTCTGGTATTTAAAAATAAACCACAATCACAAATTACTTACCATAATTTCTTTATCCCACTATGCCAATTTTTCTGATATTTAAAAATAAACAAAAATCACAAATTTATTACCATAATTATTTTTTTCCCACCATTCCAATTTTTCTGGTATTTAAAAATAAACTAAAATAAAAAAAGAATTACCATAATTTCTTTATCCCACCATGCCAATTTTTCAGATATTTAAAAATAAACTAAAATCACAAATTAATTACCATAATTTCTGGACAATAAGCCGCTACTTTTCCCCACACTTTGAACCCTACGTTTTTGTTTTGTCTTTAAACTGATGAGCTTTATGCCGCCATTAGATTTATTAATAGTCTCGCCACATCTGACTAATGAAATTACCAAACACGTCACAATGGACCAATGGAAGTGTCCGAGTCTGAGCTCATATTGAATTTTGATATCAGTCATTTATGTAATTCAGTGGGAGGCTTGGATGATGAAATCTTTTACCAGAACTGGCCACATGCAAAGAGTGAAGCCTGAAAGTGGCACAGTGATGGCATATGAGTAACGAGGTTTGTTTTGTCATTCCAGGTATGAAATTTAATTTCAGTTTGTGTTTTTGTCATTAAAAATTTAAATGACACTTTTTTTTGGACTACTATAGGATTAACTCATTAAAAATGTACTTGCAGCCTTTTAGAAATGAATGTTAATCATTTGAAACCAAATCATCATCATCAGACGCCTCGGCAATATTTCCATACAAAATGTATTATTCAATTCTCAAATAATGGTTCTCATCCAATTATATGGTACAAGCCTGAGCTGAACTTCCCAAAGACAATCAAACAAACTCCTCGCGTCGTCAAAAAAGACACTCACCTGCTTGGTGTGTATTGACGGTGACGTTAATCAGCGCACGTGCAGCCACACTGAGCCCAGATACGGCATTCACTGCCTCCACCAGGAAGGTGTAGTTGGCGGGTGTTGCGAAATCTAGTATGGCCACCGAGATCCCAGTCAGACCCAACGGCCGCGGGATGAATCTCAGGTCTGGCTCGCAAGGGTCGCACTGCATCCCGCCGCCGTCGCCATCGCAGCGCTGGCACAGGACATTGTAGGTGATGTCGCTGCGGCCACCTGTGTCACTTGGAGGCATCCACTGCAGGAAAAGGGCCGTGTCGTTGATTAATGACACCAGGTTCCTGGGTGCCGAGGGAGGCCCTGCCGGGAAAAAGAAAATATGTGCAGTAGTATTAAAATGTGTTTTAATGAGGGGTGTCAGGCGAATTTACAACAGATATAACGTGTGATATAACATGTGATTAATCGTGAGTTAACTATTGAAATCAAGCGACTAATTAAAATGAATTAATTAAATTAATTAACATTTTAAAAAGAATAATCGCCTGATGCAATTTTAAAAAAGAAAGAAAAAATTATTAAAAATTTTCAATCGTAATTAATCACATGACTTCAATAGTTAACTCACGATTAATTGAAATTTTTTTAATCTCTGTTCTAAATGTACAATAAAATTATATTCTTGTTAACATAAAAGTGGAAAAATGCTAAACAGACAGAAATGTGGCTTCATCTTTTAGTAGCCTAATTGATACAGTAATTTCATAATAATTCATAAAATTGAGTTAAAATTAACTCATTGACGGCTATAGACGTCAAAAATTCATTTGAACTATTTCTACTAGTTTAACATTTTTTTTCCACTTTTGTTAACTAGAGTATGAAAACCTAGAATTTTTTATTGTACATTTAGAACAAACATAACATTTGTGATTAATCATGGAGTTAACTATTGAAGTCATGCGGTTAATTACGATTAAAAATTTTAAACGCCTGGTGCCCCTAAGTTTTAATAATTTTTTCTTTCTTTTTTAAAATCGCATCAGGCGATTATTCTTTTTTAAATTTTAATTAATCGCTTGATTTCAATAGTTAACTCACGATTAATCGCATGTTATATCACACGTTATATCTGTTGTAAATGGACAATATTTTTTTTCTAGGTTTTCATACTCTTGTTAACAAAAATTGAGATTTTTTTTTAAAACTAATAGAAATAGTTTAAATGATTTTTGACGTCTATACCCATCAATGGCAGTCAATGAGTTAAAAAGATGTACTGTAAAAAAAATGGGTGTGATGTTGATTTGTGTTGATGTCATTTTTCTGCCACTAGTTGGCATAATTGCATTTGTAAGATGTTGGTGACAGCTCAGTGCATTTTTCTTTTGCCTTTCTCTTTTTCTTTTCCTGAAAACATCACATATAAGGCACATACAATAACTCCCAAAAGTGAATACACCCCTCCAATGTCTTTTCATGGGACAAAAAGTAAGAAATGACACAATGAAAAGTAGTCAGTGTACAGCTTATATGACAGCGTAAATGCCTTCCTGTTCCTTCTAAATAACCTCAAATACAGCCATCAATAGCTATAATCCTGGCAACAAAAGTGAGCACACCCTTCAGTGAAAATGTCCAAATTAGCACAGTTAATCACTTGGACTCAGTTTGCTCATGACAAGCAGGCTGATGGCATGGATTACTGCAACCATGTCCTGTGGTCTGATGAGACCAAGACAAACTAATATGGTTCAGATTCAAAGTGTTAATTTTGATATTGGGCAATTTCACTTAGGGGTGTACCTACTTTTGTTGCCAGGTTTTTAGCTATTCTTGGCTGCATTTTGAGCTATTTTGATGGAACAATAAATTTACAGCGTTATATCTATATATATATATATGTTTACATTGCATGTCAAGTGTCATTTCTTCAGTGCTGTCCTATGAAAGGATCTTATTAAATAGCTGCAGAAATGTGAAGGGTGAACTCACTTTTTTGGGAAACGCTGTCAAGAGACAGACAACCATTCACATTTGCATTCACACGGTCCACTGGAGCCAGATGACGGTGAACCACGACACTGTCAGTAAATACACTTACAACCTAAGCGGCAAAAACTGGAGCGACATCACCTTTCAAGAGGTGACCATAATGATGAAATGAGCTGCAATCCGCACTTTTTATTGAAACTCAAGACGACTTTGAATTTTTTTTTTTTTTTAAGTAGGAAGGTGTTTACAGGAACGGTGTGCCGAGGAGGTTCTGGTATCAATCTATTCACACTCTCAAAATAAAACAAAGGCCTTTGAGCATTCAGCAGTCTAATTTTAAACCGAGAAATGCATCTTACCCGGTGATGAAGTATCTTATTTGGCAAAAGTGAATACTACTAAAAGCAGCAAGTGCGCACTTAAGTGCCGTGTGTGGGTGAGCTGGTGGGTGGCGGTCAGAAGATTCAGTATTTATTTTTATTCCAGCACATTGCAGGAGCCAATTACAAAGATATTTACAAAAAAAAAAAATAATCAACTCATGCAGAGCTTATGATGAAGCCGCATATTTACATTGTTTGCAATTCTAGTGATGTAAAACATGGAAAGCACAAACATAAAGCAGGTGGAGGGATTATTGTAATGCGAAGGGCTGTTGCAAAAGAGACACAATGATTCACTCTTTTGCAGCTACTTAAACTGTACCTACTTGTACAGGCCACGGTAGACGGGTCCTTGTTAGCCCTGTAGAAGCCTTTTTCACAGTGACACATGGTGGCGGCCTGGTCGTGGCTGGAGCTATGCAGAGGACACTGGGAGCATTTCATGTTCCCGGCATACGGCTTGAAGAAGCCAGGCATACATGCTGGGAAATAGGAGAAGCAGAAGAGAACATCAGTCAGAATTTTTTTTTTTTTCCTTTATCACATGAATTAAAAAAAAAAAACATACTGTAATCAGTTTTTAAAAGTTATTTTTTAACAAGAACTACACATGGCTCAGGTTAAAGTCTTCTGGGCGGCACGGTGGCTGACTGGTTAGCACGACCGCCTCCCAGTGCAAAGGTTGTGAGATCAAGTCCGGGCTTCGGCCTTCCTGGGTGGAGTTTGCATGTTCTCCCCCGTGCTTGCGTGGGTTTTCTCCGGGTACTCCGGTTTCCTCCCACATTCCAAAAAACATGCATGGCAGGTGAATTGGACACTCCAAATTGTCCATAGGTGTGATTGTGAGTATGGTTGTTTGTCTCTGTGTGCCCTGCGATTGGCTGGCAACCAGTTCAGGGTGTACCCCGCCTACTGCCCGAAGCCGGCTGGGATAGGCTCCAGCAACCCCCGCGACCCTTGTGAGGACGAGCGGTACAGAAAATGGATGGATGGATGGATATTTCGCATGTGGATTAGTCAAGTGAGAGTTTTTATGATTTTGTATTTATATAGGATCGCATGGAATTGAAATAAAACTATTTTAAGTGTTGACTTTCAGCATAGGTTGCACAAAAATATGGCAAAACCTACTTTCTAATACTTGAGATGATAAACAGAATCCCAATCATCTTTATTGGACAAGTATGTAAAAACACCAGTTAAGCGTAACACGTCGTGTGTCAAAACATGTTGGAGGCAGTGTGTTACGTACACTGCGGTATAGCAGTTTGCAGATGTATACAAAAAAATTGGGGTACTCAACATAAAACTGCGGTAAACCCCAAAGGGCAAATGCCATATTACATATTGCCAACAACATCACAATACAATGCGTCGTGTATCCCGATCCTTCAAGGCGATATGTATTTTTGCTAGGGGTGTGAATTGCCTAGTACCTGGCGATTCGATTCACCATTCGATTCAATACCGATTAATCCCGATACAAATCTATAAATTGATTATTGCGTTTTTTTAAACTCAAATTTAGAAAATACAAATCAGTAAATTTGTACATGTACACTGTAAGATTTTATGAAAATGCATTTATTTATGTGAAAATTCAGGCTTATAACTGAGCCACTGCATTCAAAATAAAAATATTAAGGCTTAATGTTCCATTAATATAACATTCTTCCATGCTTAATGTGTGAATCCTAACCCTACGTAAGACGTTTTGTTGAATATTTCCATAAAAAATGGATGTTTAAAAATCGATTCGGCCGCATATTGAATTGCGTGCTGTAATGTCGCGATATATTGCCGAATCGATTTTTACATCATTTACCTTATTTCACATACGGTACACTTTTATGAAAACGGTCCCAAATTATATTTTTATCATGCTGGTGTTCTTCTTCCATTTTACCGTCAAATATGTGCACATTGCACAGCAACAAGCAGCTTTCAGAGACACGCCAGGAACTTTATGAATGGACTTGCAACATCAATTCTTGTGTTATTGTTAACAATATAAACCCGTATCCATTTTTTTTAGCACACACTTTAGTGTGTTGTGGCAAAATTCTAAAAAAAAAGTTCACTCAGCTAATTAAAAAAAAAATAGAAAAAATGTGCACTAAAGCCTAAAAAAATCCAGTTAAAATTCAGTTTACTTTGTGAGCTTGTGTGGGAAAATGTACAGGTAAGTGATATCCGCAGTGTTTGTGGCGCATGCTGAAAAAATTCCTGACTTTCTGGTAAGCGCGGAGTGAGAGTTTGGACACTCGCATAAGGTTTGCACAGGCAAAACACATCCAGTTAAAAAGGTAATATGGCTCTTAACTTTTGGCAAATTCCCTTGACAACCTTTCTTTTTTTCTTTTAACAACCCAGCAAACTGAGCAGGAGATTGACAATGTTTAGCTGCAGGAAGCCCAAAGTTTTTGTTGACAACTTCTTTTGGAACGTGTTATAATGGAATGTATAAAAGGCCTGCCGTATGCTCCGCAGGCTAAACCTTGAATATCTGATGTAAGATTCAGAGCAGTCCATCTGAATATTGCAAGGATATTTTACGCTGAGCCACAAATATCCATCCCATGATGCCGATGTTTTCTACACACAGCGTAGAACAAACCCGGTCAGAAATACTGGAATGACTGTGAATATTCTCTCTGGGAAAAAAAAAAAGTGATTGACAGTCACCAGTTTATTTATCGGTGGTATTGGCTTATTTCATAGGTAGAAACTCAAACGCTGCATAAATAATAGTGTAGACCCTCACATTTCAAAACATTTCGTATTCTAATTTATGTTTTCATGCACATTAAAAAGCTATTAGCATAATAATAACCTGACATTAAGACCTTTTTTACTCAAAATATATCCACATATTTATTATGGGTCATTCTCAGACACATTTTCCCTCGGTTGTCTATTATTTTTTTTCCATTTCCTCCACCAGCCCTCCTTTTCCTATCACATCATTTTTCTCGGCCACAATTTCCACCTTTTTTGATATTTTCCTAACGTGTTCCTCTCCTTTGCTTCCATCAGAAGACAGGAAAAAAACAACAACATTGTGGATTAATTCCTTATCTTATCTTGGCAGACAAATGGACCACTAATATTGCAGGCACGGTTAATTTAGTCAGAAAATGATGGTACATAAACTGTAGGTTATATAATTATGCATCTAAAAAAAAAAAAAACACACAATGAAAAACATACAAATGAATTCATGAATAATTATTTCATCATTAGAATATTATTCAACAAGAGTGTCGTAGAGTGTAAGTTTCCCTTTTCCAATGATCAGAATCAGCCTACAGCAAATCACAATTAGTTACATGTATTAATGCAATATTGCATCATCTCACTTAACTAGAAATGAATACATGGATTCATCCGTCGATGATTTTCTTGATGCTGGAAAGATGTGATCATATTTTGGTTGCACCTTAAGGCACTTACTTGTGACTTGATTTGCTAATAATGAATCGTAATTAACATCCAATAAACATCCATCCATCCATTTTCCACACCACTTATTATTTTTAGGGTCGCGGGGAGCCGGAGCCATCCTATGCTGACTTTGGACAAAAGAGTGGCTGGTCGCCAGTCAACCTCAGGCCAAATATTGAGACTGACAAGCACAAAATCACACTCATATTCACACCGTCACTGAGTGGGAACTGAACCCGCACCGCCTGTCAGGCGAGTGAACCGCCACACCACCAGTGACGCCTGCTAGATATGGAGAGGCGCTAAGTAAGCCGATAACTTCATGCTTCTTATTGAAAACTGATGCCTTTCTTTTTTGTACTGCGTATGCACACACACACATACAGAGGTGGGCATTCCATCAATATTGACGGACGGTCCGTCAATCCATTCATCACGGGCACACATTTCTTTGACGAATGACGGGAAACTTCGAAAAATTGACGGACAAAGTATCGACGGGAGAGTGTTTGTTCGTCGATGTAATCTTCAATAAATTGGGCAATCCGTCGTTAACGGACGGCCCATTTTGCTGACGGATTGACAGAACATTGATGGATGCCCACTTTGAATGACTGAAACATGAACCATCCGTTCATAGTAAACTAACACGCGTGTACTGTACACCTAACTAGGGATGCACGATAATGCTATTTTCAACCGATATCGATAAACCAATCATTTAGAAAGGACCGATGTCCATAACCGATAAGTAACTCGATAATTGTGTGCAAAATTTACTTGAATACAAATATACTTTTGAGTCCTACTATAACGCTAACATAGACGAATACACGTAAACGTTGTGTAAAGCACCATGAGCAGAACTTTATTGATATCTCATTTCGAGTTTGCCAAAACAAAACAAGTCATGTTTTAAAAATTCAACAGCAAAAAAAGATCAGGTTTATTTGCAGGATGTTAAAGTGGTTGATAATTGCCGGTAATTATCGGCCACCGGTATTATCGTGCATCCCCTACCCCTAACCATGAAGTCCGCAAAAGAACTATCGTGTCCATTTTATTCATCGAATATTTACCTACTACGTCATGCAACAAAAGATCGACAAGTCCCAGGGGTGTCAAATATACGGCCTGTGGGCCTGATTAGGCCCGCAAAGGGGTTTAATCCAGCCCGTAAAACGATTCTGGAAAGTAAAAAAATAATTGTAATGTCAGACCAATTAATCAGCCGGCCACAATCAAAACATATAAATTCCCAATTTCACAAGCGGTCCTCAGATGAGCAATGCAACTTCGTCCTGGATGTCATTCTTTTACACACAACCTGACGTGATGTTTGTTTAAAAAATAAAATCATAGACCGGCATAATAAACGTGTTAAATATGACACAAATTCAATTACTTGGAGCACAAATACACATGACAAGGATTAACGTCCTTATGACTTCATTAACTTGCGTCACACAATGCATTCTGGGAACACTATATATGCAAAACAGGTCGATTGAACACATATAGACAAAGTGTTGCACTCGTGTTATTTTTTGGGAACAATACGATTGCAGTTGAGCTCCGTGATTTAGGGCTGGCCCGCAAAATAGCGAAAATCAATATTTAATTGTTTTTAAGTTATATACCATTTTTTTTACCAATCCGGCCCACTTGGTAATATATTTTCCTCCATGCGCCCCTTGAGTTTATTCCCAATATCGGTCCGATAGTTATCGCGCATTCCAAATCAAAGGGCAAATGTGAGACCGCAAAAGTAAATGTACAAAACAACGTGTAAATGATTTGAAGCATCTGCATCTGTGCTGAGACAAGTCTTCAAAATCACGCCCCCCCCCGCGCACACTCCTAATGGGAAAAGCTATTTTGTAATGTCGACCAGTCGCTGACCATTCAACCATATTCATTTGCATGTTACATCCGGCCTACGTTGAGGTTGTGCCAAAGGCAAGAAACAGATTTGAGTTTGCGGCTGTTTGTTGCACTCTGCGAGAAGCTACGAAGATCACCTTCAGAAAGCAATTTCAATCCAATTTGTTCACTATCACTTCGAAGGCATTTTATAAGCCAGGGCATTCTTATTCATGAAAGGCACAATTTTCCCCCAAAAAATAAATAAATAAATAAATAAATGTATTCACAATGCAAACCAATAGTAGCCTCGTAAATAAATAAATACATGCAAATTTGCTTAAGAGGCTAGAAACTTCTTTAATGGAGGTGAGACCATAATGTGCCCCCTAAATATAATTTAGATTGACTAACTTGCTGTTGCTCTGTCAATCTGTGAACGAGCTTACAGTTCCAAATGAACCGATAACAAAACGACGAGACGTGTTTTCATTTGGAGTCAATGCACAAATTATGCAGTGACAAAAGGGGGGGCAGCTCATAACCGGATTTTGGACACCCCTGCGGTCTAAACGGTCTCATCAAGTCACTTATGGTGCAATCATAACATTGTTTACTGTGAAATTGTGGTCGAAAAAGGTCACGCATGAAAACGGACGAGACTTTTATGGACAGTGACAAAACGCGCTGATTAAACGAGATCACCTGCCTCGGGGCTCATCGTGCGCATTTGCACGAACGTAAACGACACACTTGATAAGAGTTTGTTTGTTTGGACGTCAAGAGCTGGAAGTTTTCTCTTGGCTTTTGCTTGTCAGAAACAGATGGCGCCAGAAAGTGTGTTTACGCTGGTCTCCCAGCTTTGATATGCAGATGGGGAGTTCACAGAGAATGAGTGATGCTCCGGTCTGGGGAGGATGGCGTTCCGGGTCGGAGTAAACACGGCGCTTTAATGGACAATGGCTCAGATACAACTAGAAGAATGTATTGATTTCCTCATGGCTCATCCAACCTAATCGATCGGCGCGCCTCGAGGCGCAAGAGGCGAGCAGATCTGCGAAATAAGTGAGGTAAGCTGACGCTTACGTCGGTTTGATTGCGGAACGTTGGTAATCGGCGTTAGCGTTCATCTCAGCGGTGCGTCAATGACGGACGTCCGCCGAAAAATTGACCAACTAAGAATTGCCGGAAAGGGGTTTTCATCCGTCAATGTAAATCAATTTGGCAATCCGTCAATGGCCGCTTCGAATGGCAACATTGACAAATATGACGGATTGATGATTACAATGAGTTTCGATTTGAAATATTGACGGCTTGACAATGACGGAAGGTTGTCCCGACTGGTGATGATTGCCAAATGACGGACGCTCAAAATTCATTGACACCTTTTGGTGATAGGTGAATTTCCCTTAAGTCGAGGTTCCCTCCCCAATCCTACCTCAACATTTCAAAACACTTGTTACACTTAATAAATGTAACTTTAAAGGATAGACCGATAATCGGCCGATTAGCGGTGCCGATGTCGGGCATTTTGATGAATATCGTTATCGGCCTTTTTAAAAAAAAATCTGACGGCCGATAAAAGGTAAATCTAAAACCATTTTAATCTCAGGGTACTATTTATTGAAATTTTCCGTTAACTTTATAAGCGATGCTGCTGACTTTGGGAACCTTCTGAACATTTTGTTTTTGTTCGACATTAAAACAAAGTAATGCGTCTAACTAAGGTGTCTAGTCGGTGCTGGATTTCACTTTCCTTTGTTTTCTTTGGTCCTTCCTCAGGTCTCCTGACGGCGGTGTTCGGTTTAGGTGAACGGTATGGGATTTTTTTTAATAGGTTTTTGGTGAACTAACGAATACACACACTCTCGCACGCACGCATGCACGCACATACACGAACAAAAAAGAAAAAAAGAAAAAAGAGAGCAATGATGATGACATTACCGAATGAACAATACTGAGCTCTTTAGAAAAAAGAAAGAAAGAAAAGAAGAAAGAAAAAAAAGTAAGAAAAAAAACAAAACAAAGTAATGCGAAAGTTTCAAATGTCATGTATTTTTAAATTTTAGGAAAAATATTTATTGTATTAAACTATAGAGAGCTATGGATTTAAATGTTTAAGTTTCTATTTAACATTTTATTAGAAATTTAAAAGGATTGTCTATTTTTGAAGATTAAAAAAAAAAACTTCTACATTTTGAAGTCTTAAAAATTGTTCGATAAACATGCTTTAATTAAGACATTACAAAGTGGAGATTGGCATTTATATTTTAATTTTTTTTGACTGAATGAATATAAGCTCCAAATATCGGTTATCAGCCTTCTTGACTACTAATAATCAACATTGGTATCGGCGCTGCAAAAAAAAAAATATCGTTCCATCTCTAGTAACTTAAAGCATGCTAAATATAGAATAATTGTTTTCTTTTTAATCAAAAAAAAATCAAAATCAAAAATTGGTCACAAATGAAAATCTGCGATACAGTAAATTCGCAATAACTGAACCGTGAAGTAAGGAGAAAACACTGCACTACCTTTGGACTAAAATATACTCTATTTCACTGGCATGAGTATTGTAAAACTTATGCTGAAGATGATGCTTCAAAAAAAAAAAGAAGGAAAAAAGCCTCATTTGTAATCATTACTGTGCAAAAAAACAGAGAGGCTCCCGAGGCTCGACAATAAGAAGAAGCATGGCAGAGACTGATATCGTCTGTTGGAAATGAAATGTGAGCTGTTAGCCGCAGAACATGACATTGAAAAGGCCGCAGCCGGAATATGCGGATGTGAAAACGCGTAATCGCTTAGCACGCTTGTGGGTTTTTTTGCTCTTATTTGCATCTATATTGGGATTCAAGTCATGTTCCAAAAGACATCTCTATTAGCTTCCCCTGTCGTTCAGGGTCTCCTCTGGAATCTGATGATACGATATGAAAGGATATGGAACAAATAGCATTAATACTATGATGTTGCCTTATCTAGGTCATGATATAACCAGCCTATCTTTGAGTAATCCTCTAGCGGCTGCCGCTGAATGAAAGGAATAGAATAATCAGGCACTCGACAGAGATGTCAAAACAGTCTGGCGGGGTGCTATCGGGTTGGAAAGCGGGGTTTGATAAGGGCTGATACCTTTGTTTGGGCTGATGGGAGGGAGAGACGGACATGTTGGAGAGAAGCTGTGCTCATATTAGGGAGCGCTGGGGTTTTCCCTATTCTCTCGCTCTCTCTCTCTCTCTCTCTCTCTCTCTCTCCCCGGCTCTCACTCGTTCCCCATGCTGCCTCTCAGACAGCTTTGATCACAGCTCCCTTTGAAGCAGTGTTCCAAAATGAAAACGAGGAGAAAGCAGAAGTCATCGCAAGTTCACGCCTAAACTTCCTGCAACTACTTGCAAAGTGCACTGCTTTTTTTTCTTCTTCTTCTTCTTCTTCTTCTTTTTGCCGCAGAAGTTAACCAAGTCCAATGACAATTTTTTAATTTCAACGAAATCACTCGTTAAAAGGCAACGCGATAGGATTACAATTGATTACATTTTCTAATAGAAATTATTCTTATTAGAATGAGGGCATTGATGTAAAAATTGTGTTGTGACAATTATAAGCCAAAAAATAATAGTTAACACACACGCACACAGATAGAGCCAAATACAAGCACTGTATCAATTCCCTTCATAACAAGCAGGGGTTTGGCAGATATACAGTAATTAGTAAATGTTTTTCAAAACAAGAAGCTTAAAATATTTAATTGCAATTAATCCACAGTTATATCGCTTTTTTTTTTTTTATCGCTTCAAAATGTTTTTTAACTCTAATAGTAAGATGTGAGTGGAAAAATATGTTTATCTTATGCCAGTGCTTCTTAATTATTTTCTGTTATGGGAAAAAATATATATTTTGCGTTGACTACAAATAGTATCGTCTGTCTATGAAATTGTTATAAATACATATCTGTATAACATTATGTCCGTATTCATATTTAACTTGCAAGAAATAATAAATGTATTAACTTTCATGTTTTTAGTCTTTCTGTGGCCTTCTTTTTATCCCTGTTAAATATTTTTAAATTTTTACATTATTCCTGAGTGCTGTGTGTGTGGATGCTTGGTGAGATCACCACTGCCACCTACGGTATTGGATGTGCAATTTAAAAAAAAAAAAAAAATAAAAAAATACATGTTACTTGGTGTCACCCCTGACCCTGCCCACCCCACTATTGTTGAAGGACTACCTTATGCAATTATAAATATTATTGCAACATTTCAAAATCGAGGCCAACAAGGAACATCAGCTCATTCACTCCCAGCCATTTTCACTGAAGCAACCCCCTTCGCTCCCGGCTGTTTTACTGGATTTTGACGGATTTTTGCAAGGTCCACAGAATATTGTCTTCTATTGCTATAAAAACATAGAACCGACCAAAAGAAAGATTAGAGTCTCTCCTTTCATCACGAAAAAAAAAACATTTTTCTATCTGTTTCCGTTTTGCAGCAATTAGCATTAGAATATAGCTGAATTAATTTCATCATTATTCACAGATCTGTTTAGAACTGTGGGTAAATTAGCTTTTTTCAACATGGCCCGGGTTGATCTCTTTTGCTCTGCTGCCACCTGCTAGCCGTTTTTGTAATAACTAACATTGCTTAAACCGTTCTCCGCAATTGAGAGGATGCATCAAAGCCTTCTGTATGCTCTAGCATAAAAAACAAAATTAATAATAATTTAAAAAAACATATAAATATGTCTTTGGGACACTTAAAAGATTTAAATTAGAAAATATGTATATGTTTTTTAATAAATGCATTGTTAGGCTAATAGCATTATTGCGCAAGTTTTTCAATTTGCTGTCACAATATAAATTAAAAAAAAAATACTAACATGCTTGCTGAAAAGTGTTTTTTTCCCCCCAGTCATTCATGTCATGATAATCTGCCAAGGTTGAATCGAGGCAACTGGACTCTTTTGTTTTCTTGCTTTCTAAAAACAGTCAAAAATGACATTTATGCTCCTGGGCTAACAACATGTACTGCAACTTTGCAAGGGCCAGGTGATTTGACGCCACAAGAATTACTGTCCTGTTCACTCAAGTGGCTGTCAAGATTCGCTTGACTCTGGTGCAACTCCGGTACAAAAGAGAATGTCAAACTACTGTCAGCAGGGGGCACCCAAAAGGGAGGATAAATGTAGGGCACGGTCTCTCGTCTCATCAGTGATCACTTGTGACGGGCCTCTGCGGTGTTTAACCGCACTTTAAAGTGTCATAAATATACAGAGAATAAATGGGAACGATACGTACAAACACAGTAGCTTGTCCTACATACGAGCTGCGCTAATGACCGTTGGCTCTTTGTAATAACTGCGGTTACTGCATTGCCACTGGGTTTGCATCTGAATTTCAACCGGGCCTGCTGAGACTCTTCTTTCAGTCTGTAAAATAAATGACAGTATGCGCACCTCAACTGTAAGCATGCCGGGCATCTTAATTTACCGCACGCCTTCATTACTACAGTATGCATGAGCCTTATAAATGAAAAAGAGGGTTGGGGGACTTCCAGAAAGGACAAGACGCAAGCTAAATTAGCAGTGGAACTAACAAATGAAGGCAATTAGCCAGCTAGCCCCTCACTCTGTCTGCACTAATTGAGAAACCAGGCCAGCAACTATCCAGAGCAAACCCAACAGCTGTGGTAAACTTTTCGTCGGACTCTCGGGGCACATTAAGTAATGCTGATACAACTAATTAGACTTCCATATCCCAAAAAGCCTTTTACAGAAACCTTGTGGTATTTATCAGCGTTCTCCGGTCTCATAACAATAGTTCACGGATGCGGGTGCTCCAACAGCACGGCATTTATTGTTGTAAAAATGGACAAATAAACACCTTGATGTGACAAGTGGAGACGTCCTTACGGAGCAAGTCGCGATTTAAAAATGTCAGACAATGTGCTACTTTTGACATACTGCCACATTTTGGCTTCTAAAGATAAAATAATGGTCATGAGTAACCATGCAAATGAAGGGGAGAATAGGGTAATGAACAGAGAATCAAAATAAAAGGACAGGGAAGAGAATGAAGCAAAAAGTAAATCAAGAGGGGGGGAAAAAGCGATTATGATGGGAGGTGGAATGGGGAGCCTGAGAAGATCCTTTGGGACAGACAGTTTATTTAAGTCGATCTCAGCCAGGAACCAGAAGACCGGTGAGGTCTCTTAATGTGATGGAAGGTTATTGCGCTTATGTTTTTTTTTTGTTTTTTTTTCTCCACCAACAAAATCATCGTAACAATTCTAATTTAGCTAGTCAGATGAATTCTGGATCATGTTTAAGAATTGAATAAAGCAAAATTAAGATTGCTAATTTAGCATGGAATAAATCGGAATTGCTAATTGCTAGCTTCCTATTTGTTGTATTTGCTTTATTCACCTATTTGCTTAACGCTTTCATCAGATTTAAATTGGGCCTAATCCATCTCAAATGAAAAACAATTTGTTGATAAGAAAATAAGAACCTCTACAGTGGTCTCTTTAAGTAGTTCTTTTGCAGTGTACACACATTAATTTGAACAATTTACCCACTTCCTGATCAGTTAAAAAAAAAAATCCGATTTGACTATCTTGATGATCTCGTGGTGGGGGATGTGTTAAGATTGATCTTTCCTTTTCTAATCTTCTTGAAAAATGCCCAGAGGTGACAATCACAAAAGTTAAAGATGTTCAATATTTGCTATTGTACATCCCTCTTCATGTGTGTGGTAAACATTGAGTTTAGCTTGAGCCAAGAATTCCCCGATTGTGCTGTTAAACAGAACGAGAGCAAATTAAGAAGCAATTTGATACTTACATTGTTGCCTGAAACAATTGGAAAAAAACGTTCTCACCACATAAAAAAAAAATTAAAAAAAAATGACGAAAGGAGTTTGCCCCGACAATGTAATTACCACGGCAGCTAAAGGTTAGCATAGCATCTATTTTCTCTGCTTTTTTTGCGCCACTCTTAATGACCTGTGGCACTATGCTGCCTCTCACAGGTCATTCTTGGTTCTACGCCAGGCATCGGGGTTATCGTGTGGGGTTATACATTTTAAAAAAAAACTGTCTATTTGTTGTATGTATACATGGCAGACCAGGAGTTTTTACAGTTATTTTGCCACTCAAATGAATGTTCCTAAGCATTTTTAAGAAAATATACATTGCAGGACTCCAGACAGACAAAAATGCAAGAACAAGTTCTTACTCTGACAGTAGCCATCCATTTCCTCGTGGCCAATGCTACATACACATTGACCCAGTGGCACCAACCAGTCTCCATCAGCGCCGCAGTACAATTTGGGCGTGTCTTTCTCTTCTGCGTTTTCCACGCAGGCGCCCTTAACCTCCACCAGCGAGGAAGAGTCCCTATGCGGTACGGTGTCGGGAAACACGGCCAAATTGCGCCGAGTCGACGGGCAGCGTTTGAAGAACACCTGAAGCCAAACCGTTAAATAGGGTATAGGTCAGTCGGGCCATGCGAGATAAATAAAAGGAGACGTTTCATAGCTCAATGCTTTCTACTGACCTTGGCGGAAACAAGAGCAATACAAGCGCCAACATCCTGGAAGGCCAAGTAGAATCCCCGCTGTGTCAATGGCCCCACCTCCCTGATTTCAGTGTTGAGACGGAGAACCCGATCGCCAAGATCTGTCTGAGTAAAACTCTCATCTGCCGCAATGGTATCAACCTTGAAGTAATCGTAAAACATTTAATAGAACAAACAGGCGCTTTTTCTTTTTTTTATTAATTTTTTTAACACAAGATTTTTGGGGATTCTAACCTTGGCATAGTCAGTAGGCCGAAAACGTGTCGCTGAAGCCAACGGTTCGTTGGTCTGTAGGTAGAAGAGGTTGAAGGTTTCTTTGCAGGTGCCAGACACCCAAGGAATCGAGTTGCAGTCTCTCAGAGTGAAACGAAGCTCCACGTATACCTGCCAGGAAAAAACGCAAATATGGATTCGCTGAAATCGCCCCAAGATGATTGATCACTTTTAAACTTAAGATTTCTAGTAAACGAATCAAAAAAAAAAATATTGGAGGTGTGCGAAATGATTCATTTGTCATATCTTTAAATGCTTAGGTTTGTAAAAATGTGTTATACGGCTAAGATTCAGTCAAGCTGGGCTGTACTCCATTAGTGAAGACTTCCTGTGCCATGAATGATTTAAAATTATGTTTATTGATGAACCTGTATACGTTGGCATAGGCTTGCATAATCTCTTTTCTGATAGATGACTTGGAAGGCGGCCTTCCCTTGCTTGGAGTTTATATTTTCAATGTCCTCCCACAGCATTTATGAATTTCTAAGCGACACAATTACAGTACGCGTATGAATGTATGTATGAGTGTATGAAATGGTAATATGACACTTTTTTGCGACACACCCAAGCTAACGTTGCTTCTCTGATTCGTTTCGCAGACCACCAACCTAAACCGTACGCTCTGATAAGACGAACAGCGAGGATATATTAATAGTGTAAAGCAGCCCAGACCCTCTGCGCTGCTTGTCGCTGGATCCATCCAGATCGAAGCCAGTTGTTTTGGTTCAGCTCCATTACATGGCAAACTTGGAAGGTGTGAATTGGCCTGTTTTGTTCATCCATCTCGGTGATTGCATCCCACTGCAAAAAAAAAAAAAGAGAAGAAAAATAGAAATACGTGGATGGGGATGAGGGGCTTCAACTATGCAGAGAACAAAAAAAAAAGATATCAAAAGAGCATCACTTTTTTTTTTTTGTAAGAAAGGAGTCATCAAGCCTGCAAACCAGACTCATCGCTGGAGCAGCGAATGAGTTTGGTCACAGCAAGCGCATTTCTGAGACGAAGCAAACCCGATCAAGTCGACGGTGGGAAAAAACGCCAATCGGTGGAGAGCGGGCGCTGGGCATGACGTTAGAAACGTGACTTGTGGGCATGTCCTACATATTTTGACCTAATGGACTTTCCGTAGTTAGTGAACAAATATTTTCCCAGTCTTATTATTACAGCCAAACATGGTGGCATTTTCACCGTAGAGGTAGAAAATAACGTGAAAACACCGTGGAGAAATCAATCAAGTTAGGCGGCCTTAGCAGGTGGCGACTTAAGATGGCTGCAGGTGACTTCACTTCTCGCGCTTTTGGCACACGTTATCTACAATAGGCTTTTTAATGACACTATGTTTCTGGTCATTTAACTGAGTTTAATGCTAAATAAAAAATTTAAAAAAATAGTCTGCAGCACGCCATTTTGAATTTTCTGAAGAGTGAGAATATGTCACAGAAAATAAACAAATTTGATTGCGCGGTTCGTTTTCAACCAGGTCGAAACCGTATGAATGGACGAACAATGCCGCTTATTTGCTGTTGGGAGAAGTGACGCCACAGGCGGCCATCTTACGTTGCCACTCACTAAGGCCACCAAACTTGAATGCGGCATTTTCACGTTATTTTTCTGCCTCAATGTCAAAAATGCCAACGTGTATGAAATGTTCAACTCATGTACCTCCCTCTTGTCATTTCCGTCGAAATGTTAAAACAAAATTTTGGGTCAGTTTGACCAATGTTTTCAAGACGTTGCATCAGCCAGATCTTATTTGTCTGCTCTACTTCGACAGTGTGTATTCATGAAACCAAATGTTTATTGATGAAATGTCTCTCCGCTCAGGTATGTTGCACCGTAGACACTTTTTTTTTATTTATTTTTTTATGTGTGTGTGTGTGTGTGTGTGTGTGTGTGTGTGGTGGGGTTCACACAATCACGGTGTTCTAAACAATGCAAGTAGGATTGTATGGCATGTAGTTCTTTCCTGTTCTGGCTTTCTTTTCCTTCTTTTCTTGGAATCCTCTTGTTTTTATTCAAATCTGACAGTTTTTGCATTTGTTGGTGCTCTTGTCTGTTTAGATTAATCATTCCGGACCTCTGTGAAATGCGCTGTCATCAGTTGTGTCACGGGAAATGGGCCCCAATTTAATGAATTGGTCTCCAGAATTATTATTTATTTACTAAGAATAATGTATTATTGTTAATCAATATGCACTTTTGTGGCGTATTAAGGAATGATTCTGTCAGGCAAATGGTATAAAAAGTCAAAACTGATGAAAAGACACAGATGGGCAGTAAGCAGGTATGTGAAGCTAGTAGCTACTCGCTACTAGTGTCTCTGGAGTCCAACAGCCTCTCAATGCCGTCAACTAATACTCACACAGACACATACTGGAAATGGGCTCATCATTGAAATTCTTATATTTTATTCACTCATTTGTTTTTTTTGCTGAGATGACACTTTAACGTCTTGAAGGTTACAATGTTGTGACTAAAATAATCCAGGGGGGGGGGGGGTATCTCACTTGTAAAGCGGCAGGATCAATTGAGATCTGCGCCCGGAATTGATGTTTTCTTCACCGGATCAGATTTACATGCCAGCCAGCCGCGTCTCCTGATCCTAATCTTGCAATCTTGCAACGTGTCACGTGATAAATATGACAAAGTGTTGTGATATTTCGCTCAACTGCAGAGAAATTTGCCCGTGAAGAGTTTAACGTGGAAGACACTGATTGCGGTAAGTAAAAAAAAAAAAAACGACAACATTTTGTCTACTATTACTTTTTCCTGATTTTTTTCCTAAGCCACATTTGAGATTCTTAGCTATAAATTATTAGTAGCTTTAAAGACTTCGCTGATGTATACAATTAAATTGCAAGTTATTCACATTGATGCAACGTGCATATAGGGTTTGAATAAAAGCAAATTTCTCATCACCAAGTACTGCTGGCTTTCCAGATGTGTTTAGTGAATTGAATGACATTCTAATTGTGGTAACTGTGACATAAAGATTATTTAAAAAGCGGCTTCAAGTTTTTTTTACATCATCGCTGCAGGGGTTGAATCAAATCAGCTGCTTGTCTCGCTAACCGTTAAATAGCTTCCCCTTTTCTCACCATGCAAGCTTTTTACACCTTGAGGGTCTTATCTGTCTGTTTTACAGCCTAGAAGTGATGAAGAGATGAAAATAGTCAGATTGACTGGCAGTTGTCTCTGCGCACTTCACTGCTTTGTCAATGGAAATAAGTGACCTACTTTTTTTTTTTTAAAGAAAAACCAGATTAAATTTCAGAATGACTTTATACCATTTATTTGGTCTTGTTATTGGAAGGCTTGAGTCATATGTATTTCATAAACCAAAAGAGGTCGATCAAATCAAAATAACTATTAGTAAATGTTGCTAATTAGTCACTACACTACTGTTTCTCTAGGAAAAAAAAAGAGTCACTCAGATAGGATGTCAGACACTTTGCATAAGTTCAGCATTAAGTAATGCGAGTTCCATTATGCTCTCAAAGTGAAAATGACTATGATTTGTTATTGTATGTTCTTCGGCGTTCCAAAATGCACCCTTGGGATGTGACATAGTTCAAAAAGGAAGGGAAAAAACAATTCTGACACCTCGTCTGAAAGATGGGCTGCATCAGATATGCACCGACTAATCACGGAGCCTATTAACCGTTCGACACACACACCCGCACACGCGCACGTATACACATCAAATCCAATACGACTAACAACTTTTTTTTTTTTTTTTACAAAAATAATTGTTGTTTTCTTTCGGTGTTATTAATTTGACATTTTTATTACATTCATAATCAGCAGTGGAGTACAATAATAAAGTATCATAATGCATTTACAAAAATGCGCCTCCATCAGTTTTAACAGCTTTATTTTTTGTCAACGTGTTCATGAATCTATAATTCAGCCACTTTCCCAAAGATGACATTTTTTTGTTTCAATTTAGCGGCCTGCTTTTGTGAAGCAGTCAGAATGGCTTGAACGCGAGTTAGCAAGGTTTTTGCCAACGGTTCGGCGACACAAAATGAAAAATGGCCACCCGATTTGTTAGCACTCCATGAAGTGGAATTAGTTCCATTAAGACAAGGCTGTTCCAGAAGATTGCTTTCTGACGCGTTAATGCTCTCTCTCAAATGTGGCCTCAAATTCATGGCGCTCTTCTGAGACTTCTTTGTGGCGTCGGGAAGAAATTAAGTCCGATCATTGTACAAACATTCAAATTCTGTAAACTTCCAACAAACTGTGGTAAGATCCAGCTTGCGAAAGGGATCTTTGACAACTCAGCTCAAACAACAAAGAGTTTCTTCCTGGCAAGAAACTGAATGAGATGGAGCTTTAAAGTCACACACACTCGTAATATTTTGGATGATGGAATTGAGCACGAGCAATAAAGTGACATATTCAATTTTTAGAACAGTTTTTAAATAAGGACAAATATCAGTGTCTAAAGAAGGCCTAATAAATGAGACTAATAAATAAGATTACTATTATCAATATTATTATCGTTGATTATCCTCGCAATAATATCATGGCAGGAAAGGCATAAAAAGTGAAGTTTGACAGATTATGAATCATAAACCTAATTATGCAAAAAACGTGATTAAGATATTAGACATTTAATTGATAGAGAGGTTATGTATGACTTTACTATTCATATTCAGTTTAACACACACACACACACACACAGTGGTTATATCAATAACAACCGTAGAGCAAGTCAACCTGGCAAAGAGCAGTGAGATTTAAATGACAACAGCCCAATTTGTCATCGTCTCCCCACAGGCGGGAGCGAGAGAAACATTATGAAAATAACGTTAAATCTCTGCAGTTGTGATGAATTATTGATTTGATGTGAATCTGCGTGGTGACGTTCTGTGTTATTGTTCAACCAATTACAGCCAACGTTAGCCGCCAAACCTCCCGAGTTGCTTTTTTTGAGAGACGTTCTTCTCCAAAGGCTACAGCAGTTGGCCACAAACTTTTTTTCTGTATGTTGTTTCTACATATTGGCTTTGCTGCAAAGGATTTAATATTTATAATATATATATAAATATTTTTTTTTAAATAAAAGCCAAGCGCACAAAATGTTCAGCTATCATTACATGCCTTAAATTAGACCTGACATTTTTAGAAGAATTACTGCTGCTCTGTGCCGATGGTTGCAGTTTCATCTTCATACGTTGATGAGAATGAAATCAACTGTGATTTCTCATTAAGTTGAGCTTTTTCCAAGCCTGCTGAAAAAAAAAGATGCTAAGGTGCTTTTATTCTGTCGCTGTTTCAAACATGTACAGAGTGTTTAGAATTTTGTAAAGAAAGCAAAGATTTTAAGATGATAATGATAATAATTCGTTCAATAAATTGATTTCTGCAGTGATTCGTAAGGGATTGTCTCACATTGTTGCCATATTTATGAACGAAATGTAACGACATCCAACCACACGTCTGCGGAACGTCGAATCCATCTGCCTGTGCCTCGGCCGAACACACCAAAATCTCATTATGCCGCCTGCGCCACAAGATAGACCTGGTTTTATTGAGTCTAAAATCCCCGTCTCTTTTTTATCGGTCCATTGGAAACGTCCAGCCAGGTGCAAAAAGGACCCAAAGAGGGTAGACTACACTTGCTAGTGCAATGTTTATATGAGTGTATTGTGTCCTAAATCCTAACGAATACCATTAAGTACACCTGCCAGCCAAAGAAGAACCAATTAAGTGATTGTGGGTAAAACAATGGTTACAACGGGTTGATACTTTAGTTGCTTTTGTTTTTCTCAATTTCTACAATCAAAAGCAGCACTGTGAATCAATGTATACGTTCTTAAATCATCTGAAGAACAGAACGATAAAAACAAACAAATAACCCCAATAGATTGGAACCTCGGTTCCTGAATGGAATTTGCTCCATGTGTTTTTGTTGACTTTGTTTTGTTGCGTTTTCCTTGCGTGCCTTTTTCCCGTCTTGCTCGTTAGTCCCCCCCCCCACCACCACCTGTTCTCATTAATCTATCAGCTCCCTCTAGCCTTTTGTCTCTTGTCCAGGTGTACCTCGTAGTCTCGTCAGTTACCGTAGCATACATTTATAAGTCATGCTAATACTTTTTGTTTTTGATATTGTTACACTGTGCACGTCAACCTGACATGTAGCATCCAACGAGTGCGTAACTACATTTACGTGTCCACGTGATGGGAACATCATGCCAGAAGATAAAAGTCATCAACCCTGCAATATCTCCTGAATCAGCTGAATCTAAGATGTCTCACTGTTTGGATGTTGCTTCATAAGATCTGCTATTTTAGAGATGGATGATATGACATGTGATATTCTGAAAATGTTTCATCTAAATCATTGCCTGAGGAGAGAAAAGGGGGGGGGGGGGTCACCTTGATGTCTGGATATTTTGTCTGCTCTTGATGTACAAAACCGAGTGCAAGTTCAGATGACCATTAGACATATCAGCATTATCGTGTGTTTACATAAAGCGGGGAGCTTTTTAGCAGTTGGGTCATCTCAATCGTTTGTAGTCTATCGAGTGGTGGAGGTTTTCAACTCGGGGTTTCCTTCTTCCATCGACGCTAATGTCACTCACCCCATTGATAGGATAGGTTTTCCAGTCCAGTTCCCCCAGCACCGCAGTGGTGTCCAAAAGAATCACTGGAAAGAGCAGAGCAGCGAGAGAGGAAGTCATGTAAAATGGAGAAAGAAAGAAAGAGCCAGAGCACGGCGGGACAAACGCAGCGAGCGGCACAAGTGCGGCGAAAAAAACAAACAATACGAAGAGGGCGAATGCGAAAGGGCTTGGATGAGGAAGTTAAAGAGAAGAGTAATGGAAACGACAAAATGGGAAAAGAATAGACAATACTTATCAAGCTGTCAATGAGCAGCAGAACGAGTCGTAACGGCACTAACAGATTCAACCAAGGGTGAAATAACAGCTCTTTTCAAGGTCTAGGACAACACAGCTCTAATAGACGCCTGGCTTCCGTCTGGAGAGAAACTCAGGAACACTCGTGAAGTGGTCAGGGGGGGGATTGCTCCAAATCGGATGAACAAAAATATGTAAGATTGAAAGACTAAAGTAAAGGTGTAAATCTATAAATCGAAGTCGGTATAAATCTGGTCCTTGCTATAGATTTGGACTTAAAGCTACACCAAAGAACTTTCAGTTTACGTTGTTTATGGCGGCGCCATATGGACAAAAGCGGTAATGTTATTACGCCTGAAGGAAGACCACATTTCCCATGAGGACAAGCGCATTGCGTTGTTTTTTTTAGCTCACGCCAGCGAGTGAAAGCCGGGCCAAATTTTTTGGTGTCTCCTCAGACAAAACTTTTTAGTTGTTCTGCAGCTTCTGCCAGGAAAGCAGTAATTGTGCGCCGACATTCAAATTGACTTCTCTGCCTGACCGTCTTTGTAACGAATGGGGAAAGGGGATAGTGACATATGCCATAAAGCAGTAAGCACATTTGTGTCATGTTTGGGTTCTGTTTTTCCTTGTGTGTCTCCCTTGGTCTTGTTAAGTGTAATCCTGCCCTCCCTCGTGTCAACCAATCAGTGCCCTCGGCCACTTGTGTCTTGCCCCAGGTGTGTCTTGTTGTGTCATTAGCGTCTATGTATTTAGTCTCCTGTCTCCCCTTTGTCTGTGTGGGTTCATTGTCATTTTCCTCCCGTCATGCTACCAGTTTTTGCCTTGTTGTCCTCCCCACGTTTTGTTTTCTCTTGCCATTTGGAGTTTGCTTTTGTTTTGTAGTAATTAAAGTCCCTTTTAGACATCACCTTTGCCTCCTTGCCCTGCTTCCCTGTGACTGGGTCCTCCACCAAACTTGGCCTTCTTGACAATTTGTAGTTTTTTTGTGTGGCAGTGTTCCTACCATCCTCCTCAAAGTTGCTTCTTGCCAGTAAAAATGATACAGACCCCCTCAGGCCATGGCAAAGGTACCATTCAACTAGTTTTAAGTTGATGTTTCATCAGAAAAGTTATGAAAATATTTTATTAAGGTTGAAAAGTTCCTTAATGCTTCTTTAATCGACCAATTGTGATAACTTTTGTTGATGACAACGTCGTATCTGTCCGCAGTCCGTCTTTGAGGTTAATTTCTTCCAATTAGCTTTTTTTGTCCCCCTTCTCAGCAGCAGCAGATAACGGTGACACACGGAGGAGGTTAATGAGCAAGATGGAAGAGACACTGCACAATACTCTGATTAATGTGCATTATACTCTTTTTTTCTTTTTTTTTATGGTGCCAGTGGGTACTAGTTCACCCCGAGGACAACATGAGTAGCCCACCGGTGTGTTCTAAAAGTAGCTCACCAGTAATGGGACACTGTGATTTACTAAGAAGAATCAAAACAAAAGACGATTATATAAAATAAAAAAGGTCATTTTAGAGCTATAATTTTAATAACAAATACCACAAAATTTTGTGCGCAGTTATCATACCATCAAAATCTAATATCGGCCCATGCCGAGCCGTCGAAGCAGTGTGGATGTTGTAATACGGGAGAGGAAAGAACCAGCCGAGGCATCGTGACTCCAGGAGTTGGCGATGGCGTGGCCGCTTTACAATTGTTGACCAATGGGGTATATGCCACGGAGGAGGTGGGACTTCCAACTTCCGTAAGTCACAAACATACACTGTTTCCGGTTACTGTTGCGACGTAGTAGGCCGTGTCCCAATACTCGCACTGCCACCCTTGTGCCCCTCAATTGTTCCCGTTATTGGGTGGGAGTGTGTAGGGAGTCTCATTTTTCCAAGTGCGACTCGGAGTGCTTCGGAGAACTGAGACAAGTCGCAACAGCAGCCGGAAACAGCGTAGGTGTGTGACTTACGGAAGTCGGAAGTGGCACATCCCTCGGGAATGGAGCGAAGCAGTGTGGAAGTTGGGACAGGAACCAAAAAAAAGTCTCCTGAGTAATACTCCATAATCATCACCACCGTGGCGCATAAATAAGCAACATTTCCGACAAGCGTTGTTCTTATTATAGGAGGACGAAGAGTAATTAACGGGAAGCCATGCTAACTGCCAAGCTATCGAGTAATGATGTCGCGAAACAGCATATTAAGTGCTTAGGTTGTACAGTTCACTTTTGACAGAATTGTGGCTGTAATTGCGTCACAGAGAGCTAATTTAATACGTGTCCAGAGAGAAAATTATTTAACAACTACGCAGCGAGCACACATGTCCAATAACAAAAAATGTATCAATAAGGTATCGTACACATCCGCCTATAAGGGCAACACGACATCACTATACAATATACATAACATTTACTATATCACAATGTTAATTGCTGTTTTTAATTTACTTTTGCTAAATAATTATACAGCTAATTCAGAAATACTTCCATTATCATTTCGTTGGAATCCCACCTTCACCAGATTGCAGTTTGAGTTACTACAAGTTCCTACTTAATAATTAATACTACTACTACTACTATTACTAGTAATTAATAGTTATTTATTTGATAATTTTCACATAATTTGTCCTTCAATTTCCTTCATTAGCATTCATCTTAGCATTCAGCCATTAGCATTCAACGTTCAGCATTCCCACTTAGTCTAGTTAGTCTAGAAAGACTACTGGTTCAAAAATGACTCATTGCACCCAGACTCTCATTCAACCGCATATAAATAACAAATATTTTAATCCGCCATGACTTTTCCAATAAAACGTCATCCAAGCAGACAAATGTGACTGGAAAAAGGCTTTTCACTGCCGTCTGTGAGACGAGACTGCAGAAAGGCAGCACTTGTGTCTGAGTGAGACGCAGCAGAATCCGTTCCGCTAAAAATACATCTATTCACGACAGTATGAAATGTACGGAGCCAGCCCGGACTGCATATGCGATCCACGCTTAGACAAAAGCCTTCTCAAATCCAAAATTGCAAAGCGCTCTTAAGCATTTACAGTGACAATTACTGCAAATTACAAACATTCCATTTCTCTCAGGTCATTGCTGCAAATAGCGTTTGCAAATTAGGCTATTGCAATCACCTGAAAGTCCATTTGTTGACATCCAATACTCACACTGATGAGATGTTTTGTTTTTAATGTTTTTTTTTATGATTTATTTTCTATGATTATTATAACTGGGAATATCCTCCGCAGCACAATTCTTTAAAGGAGTGCGTCACTAAGATGCTGTATACAGAAGTTGCAGTGATATTAATTATGGACAAAAAAATGGTGATGAACAAAATATAGTACTTTAATTAGTGTACATTTTTATATTAAATTCACATAAGAGCATTTTATTTATAACTTCAGGTCTGTGTATTTACATTTTACGGGTCTAAGTGTTTCTCTTGGTAATAATTCAACAAAGCGTCCAAACAGCGTCTTTTCTCGTCTCCTTGTTATTGCACAGGTGGCAAATTCAGAATGAACCCTCGTTAGACTTGTAGGTAGGTTTTGTAGCATGTTCTGAACTCCACTATTCCCTGTTTTTATTGCGTACCAGTAGTTGTGTTGTTCTTCCTCTCGGGAGACTCTTGGACCAAAACCAAAAGCAATCAGCTGTCCAATCAGAAAACGAGAGCGCCAATAAAGATGGTAATTACCTCGTGATTTGGCCTCAAAAATCCAGTTTGTTCAATGAAGCACGCGACATACATTTTCACTTTGTCAAAATTGATGTAAGAGAGAATCCAGTATTAATCACAGAGGTGCACTATCATCTTCACCCCAAACCTCATTCACTGCCATTGACGGCTATAGACGTCAAAAATTCATTTGAACTATTTCTATTAGTTTCACTTTTTTTTTCCACTTTTGTTAACAAGAGTATGAAAACCTAGAAAAATATATTGTACATTTTTAATCACAGAGGTGCACTATCATCTTCACCCCAAACCTCATTCACTGCCATTGACGGCTATAGACGTCAAAAATTTATTTGAACTATTTCTATTAGTTTCACATTTTTTTTCCACTTTTGTTAACAAGAGTATGAAAACCTAGAAAAATATATTGTACATTTTTAATCACAGAGGTGCACTATCATCTTCACCCCAAACCTCATTCACTGCCATTGACGGCTATAGACGTCAAAAATTTATTTGAACTATTTCTATTAGTTTCACATTTTTTTTCCACTTTTGTTAACAAGAGTATGAAAACCTAGAAAAATATATTGTACATTTTTAATCACAGAGGTGCACTATCATCTTCACCCCAAACCTCATTCACTGCCATTGACGGCTATAGACGTCAAAAATTCATTTGAACTATTTATATTAGTTTCACTTTTTTTTCCCACTTTTGTTAACAAGAGTATGAAAGCCTAGAAAAAACATGTATTATACATTTAGAACAGATATAAAATGTGATCAGTCATGAGTTAACTATTGAAGTCATGTGATTATTTACAATTAAAAGATATTTTCTTTTTTGTTTCATTACTTAATTATTTAAACTTAAGATTAATCACAAATTTTATATATGTTCTAAATGTATAATACATGTTTTTTCTAGGCTTTCATACTCTTGTTAACAAAAGTGGGGAAAAAAATGTGAAACTCATAGAAATAGCTTAAATGAATGTTTGACGTCTATAGCCGTCAATGGCAGTGAATGAGTTAAACGATGTCTGCCTTAGGACTAGGTAGTTGTGTCAACAACTTATTTTTTTCTTAATGCACGAGTACAAACAAGAATAATCTGGAGCTCAGCTCTCTGGTCACGGCTCAGGTTTGAAGAGATTCATTATCTGGCTCAGCCCTGTGAGCCAATTTGACATGATGAATGTGCAATTTCCTTTGTCTCTACACAGACAGTTAATTCCAATGTCTATCAATAAAGCTAGTCCCACTTCAGTGGTTGACATCATAGACCGGAGAGTCACATCTTCAGATGACCTGCCACTCCGGCATTACAGCTGGATTTTCCAAATGTGGATGAATGCACTGGTTGCGCAGAACACAGCCGATAACCTTTTGTAAGGCTAAATCAAGCAGTTAGTCGTTATTTAGGAGAGAAAAAAACGCCGGCAATGTGCCAATAATTTGCTCATATAATGCTTTGTATGTATATATATATATAGATATATATATATATATATATATATATATCAAATGACAACAAAAAAAGTCATTGCATCATACCCTCTCAAACTGAGCCGTACTGTGTCGAATCGAATCATAATCCCCTTGAGTCGAATCGAATCATTCCACTTCCAATTTCCGTCCTTGAATCATTTCGCACCCCAAGTATCCCAAGTATCAAAAACCGTCAAATCGTAAATCTGGAATTGACTATTCGGGGCTTCAAACCATTTTATACAACTGTAAATCCATAATAAACCACCTTTAAAATGTCTTCATTGGCTGCCTGCCGTCACCGAACCCACATTCAATTTCTGCTTTTCCGCAGGCCTTTGTTTTTGTCCACTCTCTCTCGGCTTAAGGTCGGGCTACTGACTTGGCAATGGTGATGCAAACCTCTTCGCTACATCAGCAGACGTCAAGAATACTCCACAGCAAGTAGGTAAGTCTATATCGCTGTCAAAATTGGCACTCGTGATGGCTTCATAAATATACATTTCAAAAATGGTGTAAGCCCCTGGTAACATTGACGCACAGGAACGCCAGACAAAACTTTACCGGAAAGAATCATTATATCTCTATACCATTTAATTTACTACCAAAGATCGTATCTGGTTTTAATGTTGATTGATTGATTGGAATTTCGAATGAATGCAGATATTACATGTTCATCAGCCACAACTTGAAGTACAGTACATTGTCACAATGAATGTTTTTACTGTTACACAATACTTTTAACTGTTTTAATTGACAGTCAGAGCGATATTACCAAAGTTTGTGTCCGTGACTTGCAATGAGCATACTGACAGATATTTTCAATATTTCGGTAATCTAATCTGACTTTATGAAAGGGGCACATATTAGAAACATCCCTCAAGTATGTTTCAGTGCAGTTTTGCGCTAGAGCCAACAATAACAAAGATATTGATATATTCCAAAATGAACACCTCTTTAACTCATTCATTGCCCAAAATTCATTAGAACTACTTATATTAGTTTAAAAATGTTTCCACTTTTGTTAACAAGAGTATGAGAACCTAGATTTGTTTATTGTACATTTAGAACAGATATGAAATTTGTGATTAATCGTGACTTAACTAGTGAAGTCATGTGATTAGTTACGATTACAAATTGTAATCGTCTGACGCCCCTAATTTTTAAAAATCTTTTTTTTAAATCACGTCAGGCGATTAATTTTTTTTTATTGTAATTAATCGCATGACTTTACTAGTTAACTCAAGATTAATCACACATTTTATATCTGTTCTAAATGTACAATAAATAAATTCTAGGTTTTCATACTCTTGTTTACAAAAGTGGAAAAAATGTTAAACTAATAAAAAAAATAGTTCTAATGAATTTTTGACGTCTATAGCCGTCAATGGCAGTGAATGAGTTAAAAGTCTCAAATAAAACATTCAGATAAAATTATTCCTTTGAATCTCATTAACTTGTGCAGCATACGCACTGTTGATCGGTAACCAACAACTCTACTGTATACAAATATTTGACTGTAAAAAAGGCCATAAGTGCAAACTCAACAAAGAAACAACAACGACAAAAAGTTACCCGATCAGCTTTCATCTGCCGAGGGTGACCGGGAATGTTACAAATTTTTGTTCTCAAAGTGAGGCAAACTTCAACTCCCCCATGTTCAGGACAGGGAAAATCAATCCAATTAAGAAGGTAACACTCACCCAATTTATTTACCTCTTCCAATCAATGACATCCTTTATACTACAATGACCCCATTCTTTAAGAGCTATCAGTCAATTCAAATAACATTGGGAGGACGCGGGCCCCCTAAGTACGAAGATAATGCGGGGCCGCTCGGCTTCCATCACCAACTGTGAGAAACACTCACTGATAATGATCATTGAACTCTGGCATTGATCTGCTCTGACCGAGGCTGTTTGTACAAAGGACTTCTATATTGTAAACTTATTGTGTTGCATTCCCTCTGCTAACAAAACTGCGCTGTTCAGAAGAAAAAAATGACCTCTGAAAATGATTTAATTGGACCCGTTAAGTACTTAAATTCCAAATGGCATTACATTTTTAACAGTTCCATTCATCTAAGGTGCTTTTCCGATAGATATATACGTATTGCATTTTAAATTATTTATTATTTAGGTTAATTTTCATTTTTTTCCTTCTATGTATTTGTTTTTGCCTCGTCTGGTCTGTGTTGTGTTATGTTACGTTCCATAATGTTATATCACATTATATTATATTATGCTAACCACTGTATGTAAAAAAAACTACAGCAAGATAACGTGTGTGAAAACCTTCACAAAGAGGCAATGGAATGTAGACGTGAAACAGATGTCGGCACCAGCAGATGTTTGCTGTTTTCGGCCAAATTGTGATTGTGCTCAAATATAATATGATTTAATTGAAGGACTGCAGCTGCAACTGTACTTGCATATATTTATGCCAAACTAAAACAAGAGGTCATGTCTGTGTTGGAAAATGAAAAATAAGTTTTATTTTATTTTTTGGGGGGGGATCCACCAATACTGCTTTATTGCTATATCATAAAGTGTAAACATTTCTGATAAAGAGATGAACTGCAGTATTTACCTTATGGACTGCAATTGAATAGTTTAAAAAATATATATATATTAATAAAAAATAAAAAAAATCTTATTATTGTATTTTCGATTTTTTTTAACACTGAATAATACCAGTACATGGTCATGTAATCCAAACATTATTTAATCATGCATTTGCCGATGCGTCATGAACACGCATTCACCATCACACAACGCACTATAATAAAAAAAAATTATATGGACTCATTGTTTGAACTGTTCCTCACTGACCGCACGCATGACACATAAAAGTACTGGTTGCTATTTATTGACCTTACTGGAAGAAAAGACAATATTATCTGCCACTTTTTTTTTATATTGCTAGTAGTAGTGGTACTAGTACTCACCAGTTAGCGCTTTTAAATTTCACCTGATATGAAAAAGAAACTTTACTGTATTCAGTAATCAGTACCATACTGTATGTTTTGCTTTACAGTGAGGGTCCTCACTTTTACCTAACGTGGTTGCTTGCCCCATAAAAGCCTTCATGTTTGTGTTGGTACAACACGCTCTTGACTTTTGACGGCTTAGCAACTATGAAATGGACCAACTGAAATACGTACTCGTTTATTGATATCGCTGAGTAAAAAGGTCATAGACTGAAAAAAAAAGGAGACATTTATTGAAAAATGATTAGTTTGCTCATTTAAAGTCAATTTTCTAATGTATGTATGTTGATGGTTGAATTTTTTTTTTTTTTTTTTTTTTTACATTACTGCAATGTATATTTACAAGGAAACTCAAAAGAAAACCACAAAAAATGCTATGTGTGATGGATTATTTCAGTTTTTTAAAAGTTCTTTTTTTTTTCAGTGCTTGAAAAAAACATGTTGCTGACTTTCTAATTACTTGAATTCGGAGCTGGTTTTTTTCCCCCCAAACGCATCCCACCTACTTCATATTCCAGACTCATCGCACCTCGTCAGTATTGCCTCTTTGCGAGTCCATTTGAAACTCCTCACGTTGTAGTTTTATCAAGTTCCCCCCCCCCCCCCCCATATGCCTTCCCTCCCCCTTCAAGCCTGTCTCCAGCACAGGCAGGCGAGCAGGCAGACACGCATCCTGTGGGGAAAACTCGGCGCACTTACATAAAGTGATGTGCACACTAAGATGAAGTGAAGGAGACTCTGACATTTGGCGAGTGAAAGGAGCTGTCTGTCCTCTTTGAAAATGTGTATCCTAAACATCAAAACCCTCGACCGGGAATATTAAACTGACCTCTGCCAATGTGTGAAGTGGGAGATTTTCGAGAGGAGATTTACATGAAGGGGGACCGTTTACTCATGTGGCTTATGAGTACAAGTCAGAGCTGATAACTTTATCACGATATCTGATCCTTCCTCGTATATATGCAACTCGTACTGCCCGTTGGCTTGGCAATATGTTGCGAAAAGTGCGCAAATAGACGGTCACGTTCAAATCCGCCTCTGTAAGGTGACATCAAGTTTGTGAGGGGATTCTTGCGGGGACTGCAGCAGCCAACACGTCTGATATCAACAAAATTGGCACCGAGGTGGGAAAAGGCAGCTCCAAAGCATCGGAGGAACTGACAAGTCGCCAGAGGCTTCCGTTTATTCTCGCACTCCCTGTCATTGGAACAATGTTTCTCTGCCCTGAGACTTTGAGAGGTGGAGAACAATGTCATGGCATTTCCCATCATTTAACCCGCAGCGTCCTTGTGGAGATCAACGGCCACTTTATCGAGCACAATCTTGAAAATATTTCATAGGAAAAAAAAGAAGAGATTTTCTAATGTCAATCCCAGCTGACTCTTAGCTATAATAATAATAATAATAATAATTTAATTTATTAACTGTATGAAGCATTTTTTTTTTTTTGCCTATGCGTAACAAACTGCAAACCCAGGGAGAACATGCAAACGCCACACAGTGACGTACTCAGAAAAAATTCGAACCCTGACCTCCTGACTGTTAGGTAGACATGGTGCGCACCTGTGCTACTAAATAGATATAGTCAAATGTAACCTAACTGTAATCGTTTTGAGGTCTAAATGGAAGGTACATTTTTTAGTATGCTTAAAGGACCATATTTGTGTATTTATTATTTACCTTCTCTACCGCCTCCTCAATTTCAGTCAGTGTATATATGTACAGGTGCTTCTCAATTAAATGTATATGTCAGTGTCACAAAAGAAACAATCCAAATGATTTTAATGCATTAATAGGTATTAATTGGCCACGCGAAATCCCTTGTATTTTCCTATTTAATGAATTTGCACGAGTTTCACTTTTTGAATTAACTACTGAAACAAATTTTCTACAAGATTATAATTTATTGAGACGCACCTTACACATTAGCCCTGTAGGCTACTGTAGCCTATATGCGCACATTATAAATGATGAGTGAACCATAGTGTAAAGAGAAACATAGATCATTGTTAAATGTAATCATGCGTCTCAGTGGGATTATATAACATAACATATAACATATAACATGCTATAGCATTATTTATGAACACAGAGACTTGTTACGGTAAATTAGTCTGTTTGTGTCTTTGTTGTTTTATTTGAACGGACTTAAATTGATGTCAATACGGTTGCAGGACACGTGTTCTCACCTTGATTTGAGACTCCTTGGTCGGCCAGGTTACTTTTGGCAAGCAGGACCAGGAGCAGGCAGTATTTCCCACAGGAGAACATGGTTGAGTCAGACAGGTGAGCTCTGGAGCCGCCAAAGCCGCGCTCGGAGCCCTCAAAAGACCCTCCAAAATAAAAGCTGCGGGCTTTTACATGAAAAGAAGCCGTTGTATCCACGCGCACGAGGTCGTCGTCGGGTCCCACACGAGTTGGGTTTTTTTTTTTTTGTGTTTTTTTTTATCGCTTGTCGCCCATCTGGAGCTCCAGGTGGAGGCTAGCCAACAGCCGATGGAAACGCGATGCCATTGCGCGCGCAAATAAAAAAATAAATAAAAAACAATACTTCGGCGTAGCAACTTCCAAAATAAAAGAATTGGCGGGCTCGTACGGAGTCTTGATCAACGGCGAACTTTTCAGGGCAAAGTAGCGTCTGTCATTCGAAGGAGTTTATCCAAAAAGTAGAAACAAGCAAGAGGCAGAACAAGGACGAAGACCCCCGACTTACCGCGTCTCTCTCTTTCTCTGTCTTTCTGTCTGTCTGTCTGTCTCTCTCGCTCTCTCTGCCTCGCTCTCTCCCCTCTCGCTCCCTCCACGCGAACAGAAGCGAATAAGTAGGCTACGAACGTGATGTTATTTCTCTTATTTCTCTTTCGCATTTTCTGCTTTACAGCACGCGAATAATTTAATCGAGACACAACGGGTTTCTATTTTAGTGAAGGATGGAAATAATAATCCATATGTTCACTTCAATTTTGTAGTTTTAGAGCAGGGATGTGTTCGGGACTTGGCACTAAACACGGACAAGCAGATACCATTTGCATCACACTGTGTTTGCAAGCTGTACGTGCAACATGCGCTATGCCCCTTGCAAGGCAATTAGTCAACTTGCTTTCCAACGGAGATCCAATCATCCATTAGTAAATTCTAGAAAGTTGTTGCGCTTCTCTTTGTGTGCAAACAGTCATGTGTGGTCACCCAGGAGTAAAAAGGGCAGTGCTGAATGTGAAGCCATGCATATGATTCTATCACCAGCGTCAGCACGCCATGAAGTTAGAACAGAAAATATATTTTTTTTTACACACGCGCACACACAATGCAATGTCAAATTAAACTGGTGATCAAGTATATGCTTAAATAGGACCTTTTCCCAAACATTTATTTTACTGTTGCTTGCTAAACAATTGAAATCATATTATTGACAAATAAAGATAAAGTGACTGTTTGTCGTGTGTTTGGGATAACGGCACTGCACTGATGAAGAAGCATTTGGTCAACATTTTGATCATATCAGCAGTGACTTTGGGGGATCTGTGACAGAAAACAAGATAAGGATTGACACGTGCATCTCGACTTGTTTATGCCCACCGGGCCCTTCCTGCCACGGAGTAACCCTCACAATGTTTATTCAAGCTTTGGTTTCTTTATGTCTAAGTTCGGCACCGTTTCTAAATAAAAAATGTGAGACTTTTTTTTGCTGAGGCTTTTCTTTTTGTGTAATTAATGTCAATTAATTCACAGTTTCATTCATATAATATGATCATATTCACTAAAATATCCAACTATTATCTTTGCCACTTGTCACATTTGTTCCAAAGGTACCTTTGTGGCAACTCGGAGAACATTTGGACTTTCAGCACCAGGGACAGCGACACACGGCAGTAGAAGAATTAGGCTAAAATGGACCTTAAAAAGTGGACATATTTTGCAAAATGAACTGCCGACACACTAAGCGTGAAATCGATGTGTCTCTCATTCTTGATCTCAGGGATATTTCAGACAAAATCATATTCCTGACCTTGGAACAGTTTTAAATAGTGTAGAAAAAACGACTTGTTTCACTGCAAAATTGTGCTCATTCCTCTCCAAGGTGTACCTGCTGTTTGAGAGACTATTAGCATGTAGTTAGGTACTGTAATGGTCAATTCCAAGCCAATTAATTCCTGCTGTGTAGCATACCTACATGCTGTATTCATTCAATTCTATTTTTTGCTCTTAAAGTGGCTGAGCAGATGTATGACTGGATCTGTGCATTTGTTCACAGCATGGCATTTTAACTGATGTAAGAAATGTGCGAATAGTCGTGATCAGTAAAGACATGTTTCAATGTTGACGGTCAATGTAGTTACGTGGAGATGTTTTGTAAACCGTGAATGAAATTAGATAAACATGCACACCAAGGCCAATGGTGCTTAGTGGAGGATGTGACAATTTCAAATGAGTTTTCCCATCGCAAAAGAGAACAAAATAGCCTTTTCCTCACAAACAAAAGAAACAGGCACACTGCCAGTTGATTTCTGTGGAGGCCTTTTTGACTGCGGAAACAGTGGATTTTTTTTTTTAAGGCTTGCTCCTGATAATGCTCTTAGCAGACAAATATTGCAGCCCTCACTAACTACAAGCAGGGATTTATTTATTGTTTGGGTGCAAAGCGCCTTTTGTATTTCTATTTCTATTGTGTTGCCTGCACCTTGACCCCACATTGTTCTTTGTGTTCAGACTGTATGATGAAAAATATACCGAAGTTTGTGTAGTGTTTTGATACAAGCATAAAGTATTAATGCAGCCCTACGGGGTGCACAAGCAAGTGCAAACTATAGGCCGGTCGCAAGCCCGGATAAATGCAGAAGGTTGCGTCGGGATGGCAACCGTCTTTAAAACTTTGACAGACAATTTTGAGAGTTCATCCGAAGAAAAATCCCTATCGGATCGGTCGCGGCCTGGGTTAACAACGACCGCCATCAGCGCCAGTAACTTACGAGGCGTCAATGGAAATTCAGCAGCTGTGGGTCGGGGATAACGGAGAGGTGGAAAGCAGAGACAAACATATCTGAATGTTTGGACTATGATAGGAAAAGCTAGGGGGTTTGGTTGACATGATAATTAGGAGAAAGGTAGATATATTGTGTGTTCAGAAGACCCGTTGGAGAGGCAGTGAGGCTAAAAGCTTAACTCATTCTCTCCCAGCCATTTGCACTGAAGCAACCCCCTTCGCTCCTGTTTTAGTGGATTTTGACTGATTTTGCAAGGCCCACAGAATATCGTGTTCGATTGCTGTAAAAACATGGAACGTACCAAAAACAAAGATTAGAGTCTCTTCTTTGATCAGGAAAAATTCTATTAGTTTCCGTTTTGCAGCAATTAGCTTTAGAGTATAGCTAAGTTTCATCATTATTTACAAACAGTGGGGGAAAGAGTTTTTTGCAACATGGCCCTGGTTGATCTCTTATACTCTGCTGCCACCTGCTGGCCGTTTTTTTGTGATAACTACCATTGCTTCAACCATGCTCTTCAGTTCTGAGACTGCATCAAAGCCTTCTCTACGCTCTAGGAAAAAAAAAGAGGAAGAGTTAGTTAAGAATGTCCTGGAAGTGAAAAGAGTGTGATGAGGCTGAAACTTGAAATCAAGGATGCTATGGAAGTATAAGATCAAGAGAAATTTTGGATGGAGCTAGACAAAATGGATCCAAGGAATATTGACTGCATGTAAACATAGTCATTTAGAAAGATGAGGGCATACGCCGGAAAGGAGAGGAATCAAAATTAGCAGAAGTAAGAGATGGAGGAGGGGTGAGGCTACAAAGTGAAGACATAGCAAGTGCGGAGGACTTAAAAAGGTGAGCTTTAGCGTCAACAGTCCAGAGCAAGGAGGTGACCAAAACGGATCCAAGCAGGTTGGAACGGGTGGAGAAAGGTGTCAGGGGTGTTCGTTTGAAAGACAAGTAGTAAGGCCAGCCTTGATGTACGGATTAGAGCGAGCGGTGGCGGAAATGAAGATTTTGAGCTTTCAATGGGTTCAATGTCAAATCCAAATATACTCAGTCTAACCAAAAATAAAGGAATTGGCCTCACTGTTCCAATACTTATGGATTAGAAAATACATCTTGGGTTTTGTTTGCACTTTGAAAAAAGGAGGAATGTCAATCATCAATCCTGCATTCCCCGGTGGTTGAGAGTCATTTTACATCAGCTCGCCAAAACCCTCGTAGCTGAAACGATGTCATACCTTTGAATCGAAATTGGATCCGCCTGCTCCAGAATTACACAAGCATCTGCACCTGCCTATTGCGAACATGTTTCTCATGCACTGTTGTGTGGGAAGCAGTTGTTGACAGACAGCTTTGCTGTAATTGACCAATTCGGGAGCTGTGTGAGACGTCTGCAGCGCATTGTGGCGCAAAGCCACTTCATGCAAAAGTCAGCGACCATATTTGCATTTCCATAAGGCCGTCTTATTCTCTGCACAGAAATAGAATCGTCAAATGATTCAAATGTGCTTATCCACAGCAGTTGTGCTAACACGTGTAAACGAATCAATAAATGAGGGCGTTAAAAAAAAAAAAAGCACGTGTTTTGTTTTGTTTTGTTTTCTTCTGCTGACATGCCAATATTGTACTTTCACTGAAAATAACTTCAGAAGTCTTCGCGTGTTGGACGTTTCCATCACAACAATGCTACGTTCAATCCAACATGACTCCTATGCATAAAGTTCCACTCGTGGTCATTGTGAGAGACCCGAAGAATAAGATCTTAAATGACAATAATTAAGCTAATGATTGGTTTAAAGATGGCACAGTGGTGGTCTAAAGAACAACTGTGACAGCTGTTAAGATATAAGTGCAAGATGACCTGTGACCTGTGACCTGTGACAAAATAAAGCTTTGGCACTATTACCACTCAACTGCTGACCATACCAGGCTACCTTCACTTCCCTTATTCACTGAAGTGCACCATGAAGTGCATGTACTACCTGATTATTACGGATCTCATCGGCTTGTCAGCTGATATCTATATTAAAGAAGCCACCCGTCCGCTCCCCCCTGCTCTTTCCCCTCGTTCTGTCTTGCCCCTCGCTGCGTCTTATTCTCTCGCTTTGCAGCCTTCGCTCATCCTGCCTCCCTCAGCACCTTCCTCTGCGCTTCTTTCCCCTCTTTCTTCCTTTCCACAAACAACCCATTCCTTCCCCTCAGATCCTCTGCTGCAGCGCCGAGGCACCTGCCCACACACTTTTTACCCTCAGTCCATCTTATTCTCTTCTATATGAACTCTCTCCCTCTCGCCCGCTATGCTGCCGCTCTTTTCTGCCTCCCTCTCGCTCTGAATATTTCATGATTTGGTGGCGAAGTGCTGAGGTGAGGAGCCTGTCTCGAGCTTGCACAGCACAAATATTTACGCTCTGAACTGGGCTTAGTTGAGTGTCGGGACAAACTGTGTGTGTGTGTGTGTGTGTGTGTGTGTGTGTCATCTATGTAACAGTGATTACATGTGACATGACTCCCAGAGGGGAGCGAAGGACTTTGGTCTCATCATACATTGTTGATGATACAGCTCCATTTCACCCTCTCTGTGATGACTTTTTATAGATAGATGGATAGATAGATAGATAGATAGATAGATCTAGATGTGTCTAGCTAGCTAGCTCTCCAGACAGATAGACAGACAGCTTCCTCTGTAGCGATATAGATGCTAGCTAGTGTACGATCGACAGACAGACAGACAAGACAGAAATAATGTCACTAGCTAGCAGACAGGTAGACTGACAGCTTGCTACGTAGCTAAAAAGATGCTAACTGGTGCAATCAGACAGACAGGCAGACACATAGATACAGTAAATAGATGCTAATATGGCGAGCTAGCAAGCTCTCCAGACAGATAGACAGACAGCTCCCTCTGTAGCGATATAGATGCTAGCTAGTGTACGATCGACAGACAGACAGACAAGACAGAAATAATGTCACTAGCTAGCAGACAGGTAGACTGACAGCTTGCTACGTAGCTAAAAAGATGCTAACTGGTGCAATCAGACAGACAGGCAGACACATAGATACAGTAAATAGATGCTAATATGGCGAGCTAGCAAGCTCTCCAGACAGATAGACAGACAGCTCCCTCTGTAGCGATATAGATGCTAGCTAGTGTACGATCGACAGACAGACAGACAAGACAGAAATAATGTCACTAGCTAGCAGACAGGTAGACTGACAGCTTGCTACGTAGCTAAAAAGATGCTAACTGGTGCAATCAGACAGACAGGCAGACACATAGATACAGTAAATAGATGCTAATATGGCGAGCTAGCAAGCTCTCCAGACAGATAGACAGACAGCTCCCTCTGTAGCGATATAGATGCTAGCTAGTGTACGATCGACAGACAGACAGACAAGACAGAAATAATGTCACTAGCTAGCAGACAGGTAGACTGACAGCTTGCTACGTAGCTAAAAAGATGCTAACTGGTGCAATCAGACAGACAGGCAGACACATAGATACAGTAAATAGATGCTAATATGGCGAGCTAGCAAGCTCTCCAGACAGATAGACAGACAGCTCCCTCTGTAGCGATATAGATGCTAGCTAGTGTACGATCGACAGACAGACAGACAAGTCAGAAATAATGTCACTAGCTAGCAGACAGGTAGACTGACAGCTTGCTACGTAGCTAAAAAGATGCTAACTGGTGCAATCAGACAGACAGGCAGACACATAGATACAGTAAATAGATGCTAATATGGCTAGCTAGCTAGCTCTCCAGACAGATAGACAGACAGCTCCCTCTATAGCGATATCGATGCTAGCTAGTGTACGATCGACAGACAGACAAGACAGAAATAATGTCACTAGCTAGCAGACAGGTAGACTGACAGCTTGCTACGTAGCTAAAAAGATGCTAACTGGTGCAATCAGACAGACAGGCTGACACATAGATACAGTAAATGGATACTAATATGGCGAGCTAGCAAGTTCTCCAGACAGATAGACAGACAGCTCCCTCTGTAGCTATATAGATGCTAGCTAGTGTACGATCGACAGACAGGACAGGACAAGACAAGACAAGACAGACAGACAGGTAGATAGGTCAGAAGACAGGAATTGAAGGTGGAGGGCAAAGAAGGCCTCACATTGGCAAATGTCTTTTCTATTTTGGCTGGCAAAAGTGAAGCTCAATTGCAGGTCTGGAAGAACATCAAAACACAATTAAGGGCTGACATGGAAGCGGTGATGCAGAAGAGTGAGGACACGCAAGGAGGAGTGGAGCTCGGCAAAGAGAGAAGGACAAGTGCGGGAGGCTCTGGGGAAGTTGACAGAGAAGCTCAGAGAAATAATTGTATTTTATTAATGGAGAAGTGAGAGAAAAGTAGCAATCATTTGGATGGCATGTCTTGCTTTATGTGTGAGTAAAAAGAAGAAAATAGGTTGGGTTAAGTTTATTACAGATTCATCACATTATAAAGTGGATTTACTTCCATCAGTGCAGATACCCTTGGTGGCCACTGAATGAATGCTAATGACATTGGTGATCCCCAGGCTTCATATTCTCACCACCTGCAAGTCTAAATGTGACGAGAGACAATGCCCGATCAATTCATGCTTGCTTTGCTTTTAAAGTGGAGGAAAACTTTCCATACTTTACATGATTATTACAGACAAGCCTTACAAAGTACTAGAGTTAGACCGAGGGAAGGTTATGGACCCAGTCCAATGTGTCTGTGGATGCCTCGTGTCAGCATTCTACTGGTCACATTACTCAATTGATAATCTTCAGACAATAATTGATTATTGTCCCGCATCCCAACAAGAACATGGGTCATTTTGAGAAACATCGGACACAAAATGGGTGGGTGAGCTCAGGTCAACAAGGCTAATATTGAGTCTTTGGAGTCTATTTTCAAGACTGGCGTAAATCCTGTGAAGCACGTAGCATAACTGTGCAGAGGCGGGTTAGACTCGATGTTGGTAATTTTCCAAATAAGCGTCTGCAAGAGGGAAAAGCCGCGCCACTGCCGATGATTCAATGGGTTCCATGCACACTGATCATATCGATGAATGAAATATGATGGCATTCACCACGCATATCAGAGGAGAGTAGAATCTGTTGGCCCACTCTTGAAACATATCCAACCAAATCGCATTACACCACCAACGCCACAACTTAGACCTGCTTTTAGCCGAGCGGTCTAGTCCACTTTCTGTCACCTATTTGTCACGTGTCACCGGTATTTGCGCCAAATTATAGTGTAAAAGGCAGTGTTGTTTGTTCAAGCAATGACGAGCTTTGATTTGACTCACAGTAAGAGCCAAGATTTCACATCTCTGCAGCTGTTCTCATTAGAATGTGTTTATTACCACAAAAAAAAAACTAAATAAAGTCATCCGTACGTTGAGTTTCATAGCCATAAGAATCATGGTGCCCTTTTGCCAGGCTGAAGACTTTGATTAATATAACATGTACTTTACCTCCCTCCAGGTTGATATTTCAGTTTTCTTAAAAACAAAAAGGTCACAATTAACATTTTGTCAATGTTTTCTTGTATGTGTTTTATTTTGTTATCCCGGTAAATACTGTATAAAGATGTCGACATGACATATCCACACTTTAAGGTTGTTGTGTCATGATCGTGTTCCAGGATCAGCGCCAAATATCCGTCCATCCATTTTGTGTAGCGCTTGTCCTCATTCGGGTCATGTGTGAGTTCGGCCAAGATGAATTTGGTTGCCAGCCAATCACCGGCACATATACACAAACAACCATGCATTAAGACCTATGGACAATTTTTCAGTTAACTTAACATTTTTGGAATGTGATAGGAAGCCAGAACACCCGCCGTAGTCAAGATTTGAACCCAAATCCTCAGAACAGTAAGGCAAGCGTGCTAACCACTCCGCCACTGTGCTGCTCAAGCATGAACTAAAACACTAACCGATCTCCGATCCAATCAGAAGATGGATCAATGTATCCTAATTGAAATGATAATACGTTGCAAAAAAATTATAACACAGAGGAAAAAAATTCCCCAAAACGCTGACAAACTTCAACCCACGGAAAATGGGGGGAAACCCCGACACCAAGAAGAGACAAAATGATTGAAAAATATTTGTATTTTTTATATTTATTTTATTTTTTTAAATTGGGCTGTATATACTCACAAACCTCGGATTATTAACAACGGCAGCACAGAACGTCCCTGGAGTGAAGAAGACTATTTGCTTTAACGCAGTGCTTCTCAATTATTTTTTGTCACGCCCCCACCTCCCAGGAAGAAGAAAACATTGCGCCCCCCGCCCCACTCAACTCCCCACTGCAACTATTAATCGCTTCATTTGTCTATAAAATTGCCCGGACTACACCTCATCATTGGAGCGAATACTCCTTGCGCACTCTGACAATGAAAGCACCACTGCCACCTACTGCAGTGGATGTGCAATTACAATTTTCTCTAGTACGGCAAAAAATAAAAAATAAAATAAAAAATAAATGTTCACTGAGGTCACACATGTCGCCGCTGGCATCGCACCACACACCGACAGGAGGGGGGGGCTGCTTGAAAAGGACTGCTTTAGTGTCTTATTTTGCGGTTCCGATCAATGACGTCATTAACCGATCAGCAAATAATTACATTGCAAAAAAAACACAGATTCTGTATGAAATAGTCGACTGAATAGGTGTGCTGAATCATAAGAGAGTTCAGACTTGATGTCTGAATTCAAAATTTTCTATCCTTCTCATGGCCAGAGGACATTTTCGGTATTCAACTCGTTAGCTACAGTGAAGCGTCAAGGTGACACATCGGCTCTCCAGAGGACCTGATATAAAGTGTGATCCTCCCTCTCTGTGTCCCACTGAGCTGATTGCCTTTGTTCTAAAGCCCAGCGAGGCTTTCAGTCGATGTGCGACCAGATCTGGGCACCTGTTGTTTGAACATCGATCCTGGTAGCAGGAAGTAAAGCAAGATTTGTGGTTAAAGACTTTTGACTGTCGCTGTGTCCAAATTGCCCAGTAGGATGGTAAATACTTTCCTGTGATTATGGGATATGAAAGGCTTTGTGCCCTTCAAAACTTGAAACACAAATCATTAACTCATTCACTCCCAGCTATTTTCACTGAAGCAATCCCCTTCACTCCCGGCTGTTTTACTGGATTTTGACTGATTTTGCAAAACCAATAGAATATTGTGTTATATTGCTATAAAAACATGGAACCTACCAAAATAAATTGAAAGAGTCTCTTCTTTCATCAGAAAAAAAGTATATTTCGATCTGTTTCCGTTTTGCAGCAATTAACATTAGAATATAGCCAAGTCTCATCAATATTCACAAATCTGCTTAGAATGGTGAGTAAATCAGCTTGTTTTCAACATGGCCCTGGTTGATCTCTTATACTCTGCTGCCACCTACTGGACGCGTTTGTAATAACTACCATTGCTTCAACTGTTTCGTGCAGTTGAGAGGCTGCATCAAAGCCTTCTGTATGATCTAGCATTAAAAAAATATAATAAATAACGTATAAGTATGTCTTTGGGACACTTAAAACATTTAAAATAACATATTTATAAGTTTTTGAGAGCAAATGAGTTCATCTTTGACAGACATTTTTGGCAACTCCTGTATCCTGACTCCTGGATGTAAATGATTTACAGGGATTCATCTACATTGTATGTATGGTGCCCAATTCCTGAATACAATCATTTTAGGCAATCTCCGCAACGTCCAGGATGTTGCTGTTATATGTCACAGCAGCTCTGTTTATTTAAAGTTGAATGGCAGAAAGCACAAGGTAGACCTGTCCGTTTTGAAAAGCTCCCTTGGCAGCTTTGTTTCTCTTTGTTTGCGCTCTCTCTCTCCCTCTCCAAGCAATGTGCTGTGATGAGGATTAAGCCGCAGCGTCGGTTTGATAAAGAAGAGTCAGTGAGACCCGTGTGTCTGTTCTCTGGGGGAGAGCTTTAAATGGTGGCAGCAGGATCCTGCCCTCTCGTTGACCACATAGACAGCCGACACAGCATCTCTCAGCAAGCTCCTACCTACACCAAAGGAGTCAAGCTGTTCAATATTTTAGGTCTAGAAATAGCAAAGTATTGTGGGTGGTTGGTATTTTCTATTAAAAAAATGATTCAATCATTCAGTACGCCGTCCATCCATGCTCGCAGGGCACCCCGGAGCCAATCCAGCTCAATTTGGGTAAAGGCGAACCATAGACTTAGCAGCTTAACAGGATGCCAGTTTGTTTGCTGAGCACTGCCAAGGGGCCCTTGAGCAATGCTCCAAATCCCAGACAACAGAGAGTACGCAATCCCTCCTCTTCCGCTAGCTCTTCCTGATGTGAGCAAAAAAAAAAAAAACTGCAACATAGAAATGCGGTTCACTCGCTTGACTTCAGTGAGTTCAGGGATTGTGTGAATGTGAGCGTTGATGCTGTACAGTATGTGCCCTGTTGATTGAATGCTGACCACTCCAGTGTGTGTTTCATGAACCTGGACAAGACAAGCGGTTATGAAAAAAGTGATAGATGGATATTACACGATATTTCAAAAAATATTTTTTACAGTACACTACATATTTCTCATTTTAAAACAATCTTATGAAGTATCAAATTATTGTATCCGTGACTAAAAAAAATGCAACCATGTTTCTAATAGGTTAACATTTCTTCCCACTTTTATGTTAACAATAGTAGGAAAAATTTGAAGAAAAAAAACATACTGTACATGTAATTGTAAATTTAGATGTAAAATGTGCGATTAATTTGCGAATAATTGTGAGTTAATTATTGAAGTCATGCGCTTAATTGCGATTAAAAATTTTAATCATCTAACACCTCTAATATTTTTGCACTTTTATGTTATTGCAAGAATGCGACAATTACACTGGTGACCAAACATTTTTTTGAGTTTAGTCTAAGCTGCTTTGAACTAATTTTGTGTTAGGAATCGAAAACGAATCTCAGTTTTTCTCTATCACATGAAGTTTTGGAGCTGCAGGATCCCCGTGTTTTCTTGTAAAAGATGGAATAGGTACAAGCTCTGAAAACTAAAACAACAGCTTCAAATGAAATAAAACTTATAACCAGTGTTGGGAACGTCACTTTAATAAACTAACAAGTTATAGTTACTCATTATTTTTTCAAGTTACTGAGTTAGTAATTGAATTACTTCATAATAAAATTAACTTGTTACCAGGCAAGAAACTATATTTCACTACTTTAAAAAATAAAAATAAAAAATAATTTTTATATTATTACTGTATATTATTATTTTTTTTACTTTTACAAAATAATCAGTTAGATTACTCCATTTATAAAATTAAAAATTAATTCATAAAACACTGTTAGTTTAAACGCCGTTATTCCCAACACTGTTTATAACGGTATGCCCTTGGTTATAAGGTTAAAAGAAAAGCCAACACTAATTCTCTTAATTGCTAATATGCTAGCTTTCTGTGAGCATATATTGATAGTACTGACCTATTGGGAGCTACACACACCTCTCAATTGCGACTGCACAAACAAGTTGCTGTAGATGAGTTCAATTCTAATCAGCTCTTTTCTTACTACAGTCTTTCTACAGCTAAGCAATGGAATTGGGCTAATCTGGAGGGTAAGATGTAGAGAAAACACTTGCAACATGCTGCTTCCTTTTGTGAAAATAAATAGTGTGGATTTGATTGGCTAACCCCAAAACTGGACGAGAAAAAAAAGAATGGGTTGTCAAAAAGGGCATTTGGTGTAAGAAACCACGCATACTCTTAATGATCCTCTTTTCCTGGTTATTGTTTCACCTTGCAACAGGTGGAAAGTTTTGAAAAGCTGACACAGATAAGGCTCGCTGAGAATAATTATACACCGCCTAAGTGTGTCACTAAAATCTCCAAGCACCTTTTGATTATAAATTTATTATTCATGATGATAACTGAAGTACTTGTGTAGAACCATTTATTCGTATGCATTATTCATGTGAATGAGCTGCACATAATGAATGTGGCAAATCAGCAGCAACTCCAGAAGAAGTGTCTGTTTATGTTTTCACTCTCATTCTTTTGATTACACCCGTGCTACCCCCAAGGTGCTATTTTTTTGCCTGATATAGTGTCTTGACACAAATTAAAACATAAAACAAAACGTTTTTTTTTTTTTGTTTCATCTCATGTTTGATTTCAGTAAATGAAGGCTGGTTGTGTTTTTTGGGTCGTGTGGAGGAAAAGCAAAGAAACATCAACTTGTGGTTTTGTTTGTTGTCTAAAAGTATGTTTTTGTACCTTTGCAATTTCAAGTTTTGTATCTTGTAAAATAAGGTTTTTTTTCTCAGTCTTCTAGCTATCAAGGAAACATTTGTAGGATTTAATTATAAAATGTAAAGACTCATTCCCAAAATAACACTTAAATGGCTGATAAATGTATTTTACAATGATGAATTCAGAAAGGATCAATCCAAGTAACCACTTTAATTACTGGAAATGCTAATTTCCTTTGCTCTCCAAATCAAATGTTTAATTTATCTTCAATCGATGCAAAAACCTAATACAAGATTCTTAAAATGCTGTGGTCTGATGAGACCAATATATCCTTATTTGGTTCAGATGGTGCAAAGACAAGTGTGTCTTACCTTCGGTCAAGCGTGGCGATGGGGTGGAGGAACGTAAGGTCTCAAATATCCACCAGCTCCAGGATGTCATCATGGAGGCGTGGAAGAGGATTCCAGTGGCATCCTGCGATTATCCTGTGAACATGCCAAAGCGAGTTAAGGCAGCGCTGAAAAAGAATGGCGGCCACACAAAATATTGAGACTCTGAGCATTTTCACTTAGGGGTTTACCCACTTTTGTTGCAAGGGGGTTAGCGATTAATGGTCGTATTTTGAATTATTGTCTCAAAGTCTCATTGGTTCAATGTTGCCCCGTGAAAAGCTCCAATTAAATATCTGCAGAAATGTGTAGCGTGTACTGATTTTTGTGAGATAACGCACAAGTTAAGTGCTCAGGGTTCACTCAGTTCACAGTGCAACAACTATTTACACAGGAGTGACAGGGATCCATACAGCAGCATACTGTCAATGATTATACTGTACATGGTGTTTGCTGTGGCTCTCGCGTGTATACACTGAGTTCATTTATGGTCCTGTGACTGTACACGCTTTTGACTGGAGTCATAGTAAATAGTCTTCCTTGGTCCTCAGTCTCTTCTCCTCTGGGTGCAGGGCCTGAAAATGTATGTTATGGGTCTTGAGTGCTGAGTGCACTTGTGAGTTTCACAAGAACATCAAAACACAATCAAGTTGCGTGGATCCCCGAGGCTCGCAGCCGGGAGTCAGCACTTAGGGTAAGAGGGGATCGAGGGAGGATGGAAAGGAGTTGAAGGTATTAGGGCAAAAAGGAGAAGAATGTGCCGTTGGAAAATGGATGAATGGGGAAAAAAAAATGCTGTGTATAATTGATGGCTTTGTTGAAAACAGAGGTGCAATTTAAAAATACATCAGTAAAGTAACTTTGCTGATATTATAGCTTAATATTCATCCGGGAAAGACTCTACTTTTGACCCCTAAATATTAACGCAGAAGCTTGTACAGTCTTTTCTCCTCCATTTTGAAAACGGGCCTGAAAAGTGGCAGTGCAAATGCATTCGTCTGTATTGCATTTTAGCAAATAAACATATACCCACGTAGTGCTTTTTTTCTGTAGTTAATTTATTTTAAATTATTTTATTAACAAGTACTTTATTTTTGAAAGCTTTTTTTTTATTTTGTACTTTGTCTTTTCAGAGCTTGTCAACACTTTAGCAACAATTTGAACCTTTTAAAATTACTGTACCGTAACACATTATATGAAATCGTCCCCTTTTCATTATTACCAATGTAAAGCCTATAACATCTGAGTTTTGTTATCAATCTTTACTTAGCTTGATGCAGCAATATGTTTTAATAGTCAGAAAACAATATAAGATTTTTTGATAGTAATATTCCTAGTAAAATTCCCTTGATTTGTGACTTTAAATTTTATGGTCAAATTGCTTCTTTTTTTTTTTTTTTACGAATTTATGTATTTATTTATTTTTCAACACCATTATTCTAAGCCAGTCGTTCTTAACCTGGGTTCGATCGAAGGTGGAGGTAAAGACACACATCCAACTCAAATGATTGATGATCCGCCCTGCTTGGCCATCATTGGCTGCAGCTGATCACACTAAATTGCTTGGCCAATCTGTGCTGCGTTGAATTTGGTGTACTTAAGTGATTTCTTTATTATTGTAATTGATTCATACAAACTATGTAGAGCAAAGAAAAAGAAAGTGGTTGGACAAATATGTGCAATATTAATCACATAAACATGTATGGTGTTCCACAGGGTTCAAATCTGGGGCCTCTGCTGTTTTTTTTTGTATCTGCTGCCCCTGGGTTCCATCTTAAGAAAACAGCGGTGGTTGTTTTTAAACCACAGATATGTAATTAAGGCCCTTTGGAAGTGTGAAAAATGTAGAACATGCTTACTGTAAGTATCCATTATTTAAATTGAGGTCAAAGCTGTAAGTAAACTAACCCAAACCAACAACTTTCAGTACGATGCATCGCAGTAACAAAATGTAAAAATTTACTTTGAATATTCCTGATTATAGGAAGATTTTCGTACACAGCTCGTATAAGATTCCCTGAGTTTGGAGATGTCCGCGCCTGTCATTTAGACAGTGCAGCATGGGGAAGTGATGTCTTAGTAAAGCGGCACCGCGGAGCCGGGTAAGACTTAAGACATTAATGGGGAGAGAAAAGCCAGGCAACGTCAATGTCAGCCTCTGCGCATGGCCCTGCAAGATCAGAGAGTTTGTGTGAGCCAGACAGGGAGGGAAGGGATGCTCGCAGATACAGACAGAAGAAGGAAAAGGGAAAAAGTTACCTCGTGACAAGGAGACAGAGGGAGAAGCACAGAAGGGGCCGGGGAGGAAGGTAAAGAAAACACTGACAGGGAGGGAGGATAAATAGAAGACATGTTCCTTCTGCCACTTGCCTTTGCTGACTCCAGATTATGCGCTTCATTGGCCTCGTGTCACCTTGTGTATGTGCCTCGTGAAAAACATAGCGAAAGCCAAGCAGTGAATGCATATGGCCGGCACACTGACAACTCAGTCAGACAAAACTTTCTGTAAGGTGCATGATTGTGGTAAAAAAAAAAAGAAAAAGAAAAAGAAAGAAATATATACAGTAGCAAACTTTATGTAGGCTTTAGACTGACTGTTTGGAATATTGTAATTATAATTATATGTTAACATGAAGATCAGAGTTTGGCAGCCAGCAGTTATGTGAATGAAGTCCGTCCTTGTGATGTGAAGGGGAGACGTCCCTTGGGGGTTTGGATAAACTGCTGGTGCTCGCCGAGATAAGGAAAGAGTTCAAAGCAAAAGGTTTCAAGTTCTGGAAATGGTTGGAAAAACTGTATCCAGATTATTATTGAAGTCACTGAGGAGATAAATGGAATTAGGAAAGCTGTGCTGGGATAACATCTCCCTGACTGACTTTTCGCTACGCATCATTTAGTACAAGTCAATAAACACTTCATCTGATACTGTCAGAGAAGTAGTAATTGCACAAATAATGGAGTCAAAATGGAATATTTGGGTGCCCAAGACATACACGATTATTTATTTGGATCGTGTTCACATTTTTTGTGTAATAGTACAAGATCTCATCTTCATCTCAAATGGTGTCATGTCCTTAGATTTAATGATGTCTCTATGAAAACACAAAACACATTAAACTGAGTGGCTTTCGTTTTTTTTCCTATTAGTTGTTTGTTTTGCTTGGCGGGTCAAAGCAAGCAAATTGCATGCTACACACGTGGTTTAAGTCTGGGGATTGAATTAACCATTTTAGAGTGGCTGTTAAGGCACACCTGTGCAATAATTATGTTGGCTGGATTATTTTGTTAAAGAAGAAGTTCTCACTAACATTGATTTTGAAAGATTCGTGCACAACATATTTGAGAGAAATGGAAAAGCACAAGTCTCGGATCTATTGGAGCAAAAACAAAAGTGTTGCGTTGACTGAAAAAAAAAAAAGAGCAATATTTACTTGAAAAATTCTAGTAAAAGTCTTTTTTTTAAAGACAATTTTACAAGGGGAGTTTTGTGTACATTTCACCATCTTATTAAAAAAAAAAAAATTTTACTCAAGCGTTGAGGAACGAACTCATGACCTTCAGCTTGTGAGACAGCCACTCTACCACCTAAGCCATGCCACTTTTGCTGTTTGCCAATATACTGCATTGCTGGTGTGTCCAAAATGAGACCAAAAACTGGTATTTTGGAGGTACAAGGATTTAACCTGACACTATCAATATACATATAGCAGGATTGGTGTGTTCCTCAACCCTTGAGTAGCTTCCTTTTTTCTTTTTTTTAAATATAAACCAGTAAAATTACTCAAACTATCCTTGTAAAATTTACTTACAATTTCTTAGTGAAAAAAAACTTTACTACATTTTTTCAAGTAAATAGTACTCTTTTTCTTTTTTTTTACAGTGCAGTTGTATACTTCTTCCAATCAATTCAGTCTTTCTTTGATGTTTCTGGAGACATCTGAGTTCATTTTGCTGCTTCCATCATGAAGATTAATGAGCCCATGCCAGAAGAAGCCATGCAACTACTAGCCATGAAATTATCACAGATGACTGTAAATGTTGGCGCATGATCAGATCATTTCTTTCACAAAATGTAAGACTTTCAATCACTTTCATCAATGTTAATCTTTGTCTCATCACTCCATAAAACTTGATTCCAAACTTTTTGAGACTCATCGCTGTAACTGTTGGCAAATTGACTTCAGTTTCTTCTTATTCAGGGATTTTCAAGTATTACATTGGCTGTGGCCAATGTTTGTGCACATTTACTGATTCATTTTCATCTTTTCTGTCAGATTCGCAATTGCTCAGCTTTCTGGTTTTCATGTTGGTTATACTGCTAAATGTAGTTTTTACAGGCTAAACCCATATTGAAACAATAGTAATAGGACACCTGTGCAGCAAAACACACCTATCAGTCACAGTCGAATACTTCAAGTTCAAACACAATGTACAAATGGTAAACATTTAGGTTGTGCATTCAGTCCAGATAAATCCAAAAATTATTCATCTTTTGATGTCAAACTTAAATATTTTCAGTCTAAAATAGCATACGGGTCCACGAATATGCATGAAATCCCGCCAAATGTATGTGAATTGTTGTTTTTCTTCTAAATTGTGTCTACCTATTATTTTGGTGAGTATATATTCTTTGCCAAGGAAAACAATGGTAATTTCACCTACTGTATTAATTATTAATTATTGCCCTCCCTAACATTTTTACTTTAAACTGAAAGTTGTGCTCTATAAAAGAGTCCTTTTTGACTTTCTTTCTGCCTTTTCCCTTTGGGTTCAGAATCTATTATTCATACTTTCTTCTCACACCAGGAGGGCCCAGTCCAAGAATGTTTGAAGTCTGGAAGTATGACATAAATGAAATAAAAAGTGAAACGCGAGAACTCAATCTTCTGACATCTTTTGTGGGTGAATGCGTTATTTGTGTGTCAATCTACACCGGGGATAAAGTCTTACACACGTGACTCCTTTTGTGGTCCAGAATAGATTCACATGGACCGCAGCGGAGAGAGAGGGAAGTGGTACAAAAGGGAAATGACCCTAAGCTCGCTGCAGTCCAGGCAGGCACACTTAATCAACTAGTTCCCATTTTTACAATATGTATTTGACATCATTAGGGGTGGCCTTTGATTCTAAATGGCCATTATTAACTTTGAGATAGTCACAAGTCAAGCTCCAAGCCTTCATACTTGCAATAAAAATGACATGAAATGTGAACTTTCGTTTCAGACTCGTGTTTTTATAACAAATACTTCATAATTGAATATCAAGGCGTGCGGCCATGCGAGTACTTGCAGACTTATTCGTTTTTCATTGGTTTGGGAGCAAGTTAAAAAATAATAACAAATTGAGATTTCTACCATTCAGGACTGGGCTGGTTTTAAAGGAAGGCAGTCTCAAATTAAATCAGGTTTCAAAGCAGTTGAGACCCAAGTAGACTCCAGTTGCATGTTCGACCCTTGTCGGACTCAAAAGGTAATTAAAGCATGAATATTTATGTGGGGTTTTTGTGTGTGCGTTTTCATGTCCACATACAACACTATAAACAACTCACCTGAGTACAGGAACTGTTTTGAGTGCTCGTACAAGGCTAACTGTAGTGTTGTACTTGACAAAGTGTGCTCATAGATTTATAGTACCGAGAGAGAGAGAGAGAGAGAGAGAGAGAGAGAGAGAGAGAGAGAGAGAGAGAGAGAGAGAGAGAGAGAGAGAGAGAGAGAGAGAACATCCATAAAAGCTGCATGAGAAGACAAAGCGCACATTCTGCAGACTTAAAGGTATTACAGATTACCTCCGTCCAGACTTCCATCCATCTATTGAGTAAACAAAATTGATTGGAAAAAATAAAACTAAGCAGGCAAGAAAAAAAAAAAAAAAGGAAAAAAGGAATTTGCCTGCATTCTTTCTAGTGTATATTGAAGAGTAGGCCATCTTCTCTTCACAATGAAATGCAAAGTGGAGCAGAGGATGAGTAAAAGTAGGCCTGAATTATGCTAATTAAGGATGCAGCCTTACACTCGAAACCACTCCAACCATTCCGTGTGGATTCTGATTAAAACATTTCGGTGCCCGGGATACTGACCTAAAAATGTGAAGTTGTTTTTGTTTCCTATACCGAAAAGTGGAGGATTGGATTCAACTCATAAACAACTGCAAGTCAGAGTGGCCAGTCGACATATAATAGAGCAGGAAAATGAATAATCTGAGTGTATTTGGTGTCTGCATGTGACAGAAACCAACTGAGGGCGTTTGTCTTTTCATTTCCTTGAACTTGAAGTTGCATCAGTAACTTTCTCCCTCCTCTCCATTAATTTTCCTCTGGCGTCGCCTGTCAGTGCTGACATTGATGTTACCTGATGTCTCAATAATAAAACACAAGAGGAATGTTTTCTTCCAAAGAAAAAGGAAAACAGTGTTCAGTGTCGTCCCATAAACTGAAACCATAGTTTCTTTTTTTTCTTTTTTCTTTTTCCCTCAGCACAAAATTAAAAATGATCTAACATCCCCGGACGTATAACAAGTGATGGTGTCACGCTGCCAATTCATCATACGTCTGTCCAGCTCGAGGCGCCGGTATGACGGTCCCCCCAGTGGCCTTTCACGAAGAAATGGCACATAACGCTAAAACATCCTTTTTTTTGTCAATTAACATGGCCTAATGAATAACTGCGGCCTGTGGTTTTACAGGCAGAAATCAAATGTGGTGGGACTTTAGTCCTATCATTATTGATTCCTTGCTGTTTCTCCCCTCTGAGGTTCGCCATGTAACGATCAATCACGAGAAGCCAGCTCTGTCTCTCACATCCACTGATGGAATATTGACAAATTACGACATTTGAAAAGAACGATGGGTGCCCTGAAATGTTGTAAATCTATGAGGCCACTTGTTAACTGTCCAGCGCATCCACTGACTCGAATGCTTTGAGTCAAGCATTACTCACTGGCTGGAAAAACGCTGGATTGACAGACAAATAACAAAGCTTTGGAAACTTTATCACATCATGACTCTTGTATAAACAATGAACCTAACACAAGTGTGTCTGATCAGATTTCGCTCGTTAGCTTCTGTTGGATTTATTGACTGTATTTTAAACTTGGATGATGACGTTATTGATCTTCCAAAGCAGTTTTTCACCACTACACCTGAGAGTATTTACATTTCCAATGATGCCAGAATAATATTGTACAAATACATTTTAATATGCCATATTTAAAAAAAAAAAGAAAAGAAAAAAAAAGTCACCTCCATAACAGATGTAGACAGAAAAAGAAGCCTGACCAAACCAAAAACACATCGTCTCATTCCCATGGAGACAACCTCGCTGGCTTCTAAACAAAAATCAAATTGAATCATGTTTTTTTTTTTATCTGAACAAGCCAACAGTAATTTTAGTCAGCCTTGAGTCTTTCACCAAAGATCTCAAAGGGCATCAATTGGCGATCAATTCTCATGTTGGTATCCAATTTGCGTAGTGAGTTCTCACGTTGCTTAAAGTCCGAGTGTGACACAAGAGGCCAGAGCTGCGATTTGATCCTCAAATCTCAAGAGCTGTGAGGGAGACGTGCACGCCACCAGGCTTCGGCCGCCTCCAAATTTTTCCTACCAAATTTCATTAATCTTCCAACGTGCCCAAGTTTCTGCACTCTTTACTCGATACTTTGTTGAGTTCACCACAGCAGGAGTTGGGCCCTCATTTTCTAAATGACACTTAACAGTGACACCTAAGAGCGCAGTACTGGTTTCAGAAAAGTTATTTCCCATGGTATCTGTCAATCAAACACCTTTTAATAAGGACTGGCTTCAGTCTAGGGCACTCCAACATAAAGGTCACATTGGTAAATGACTGCAGAGACATTTTCATTTTCACTGAGGAACGCCGGAGCTCCATCTACTTCAGGGGTGTCAAACGCATTTTAAATCAAGGGCCACTTTCACCCAAATTTGATCTAAGTTGGCCACTAAGCGTAATCACAGTAGTATACATTTTTTTTGTCAGTCATAATAATGTATTTCCCACGTTAAACCCACTTTGTGTCTTATTTCCTGGTTTCATAAACAAAAAGTACTCACTTTGGTCATTAGACCACATTTCAGCCTGAGTTACCTGACACTGCAGCTTAGAACGTCATTTTCTCTCTGAATGCTTCTCCAAACCCGCGTCCCACTTCTTTGCAAGTCGTCCTAAGTATGTCAAACAAAATGATGGTCAGCAAAGAAAAGAGCATATCTGTACGCAAAACCTTTTAATATGAGGTAGATGTTACACTATTCCTTTACATTGTCGCAAAAGACGAGAATACGAAGGATCGAGAGCAACACAAATTAACTTCATTGGCAAGGCAAGTGAGTGTTAGTAGCTTTCTCAACTCAAGCTACGTTTCCTGCTCTAATTTCCCCTCCTCCTCTCGTTATTGTCGATGACTAGGGTGTTAATGATTGCATCTGGCGGTGCCACAAATTAATTCCTGCCTCTCTGGCAAAAAGCTGTTCCCCACCTGATTATGCAAAGCAGGCCTATATTCTCTCTCTTTGAAGTGGAGGGTAAGCTGCTTAGAGATTCCCCCCTCGAGGAACCGCGGCAACATGGGGAACATCAACAAACCAGAGTTCACACAGAGGTCAGCAAGATGGCTGACCATTTTTGTACCCTCACTCATCGCCTCGTATCATCTCCGTATATCTTCTGCCTTGGCGCAAGACATGCTTAGATGAGATCAGCTACATTTCAAAGTGGGTCAGCAAAAATAGAACAGCCAATAATAATAGCCATAGAAATGTACTCAACAGTGTGTGTTCACCCATTGAAGGTGGACAGAGCAGATGCGGGGATTGTTTTCCTCAATAGGGCCTGCTTTATCACCTGTGTCATTTTTCGTTTTGAAAAAAATCATTGCTGGGGCACCAACCACTTAGGTAGGCTACATACCAGGAACATAAAAATCTGTATCCTGCTTATCATCCAAACATTAGAAAACGCCCAGACAACTCAAATCATTTTTAATTCATTACAAAAATAGGTAACTTTAAAAAAAAAAAAAAGCTACAACTAATTAACAGGGATGTAACGATAATGGCAATATAGCGATATATATATATATTAAGATTGCCACATCATCATCATGTTACAATATTAAAAAGCAGACATGAGGACATGACAATGAAATGACTGGCCAAATCTATTTGTTTGTCACTGCTGTTATTATGCACAAAAGCAATATTATGTTATTATTGTGACTTTTTTTTATATCAACAACACCAACCTCCCCACAATATTAACTATTGTATTTTGAGGTTCATATCATACCGTGACGCTGGGATATCGTCATATCCCTACTAATTAGCCTACTAGTCAACAAAACATTTTAAATACATTTTCTCATCAAGCCAAATTTGTAGTGAGAAAGCAGAGATAAAAAATAAAAAAAATCACCACAAGCCAGCCATGCCTACAAGGCTGTTTGAATTAAGGATTACAGATGATTACAGATTCCCCCACACATATTTTTCAAACTCGTATTCAGTTTCCGCAGGCTATAATGCATGAATTTTAAATGGCATAAATCAGGTAGTGGGCATCTACAAAGGTGTCGTATTTGGTGCTTATTCAAAGTAGGATTTTTTTGGGGCCACGCTATTCGGTGCCAGTTTAGTGTTGGGAAGTTAAAACACAGGCGGTTGTATGCTGCTGCATTCAAGGACATTTAGTAGACATTGAGCATTTCTACCCGACTAAGACTTGCACTGACCACTCTGGCATGACAGCATTCAGGTAATGAGCTTCTGGGGGATGATAGAACTTGATGACTTGTTGAAGGGTGCATAATTTGATGTAGTGGTACTTAAAAGTGGTGCTAATTTTGTGTAGGACAGCACAGGGGAGCTTTAACTTCTTGACATGATTACCGCTCTTACATTTTCTGGTAGAACGAGAGGACATGTTTTAGAAACCCCATGAACGGCTTCACATATTTGCAAGCACTGGTGCCACTTTATTTTGATAAAAGTGCAACTCGGTTTCCTGACTAAAGGCTCACAACCCTTAAGAATGATCCTTTTAAATTGGGTTGAATGATCAAAAGCTGCAAACAAAAGGAAATCTCCATTTATTTTCTGTAACTGCGTCTTACTTTTAATTGAAAGAAAAGGGAATACATGCAACAGCTTCTCTAAATTATTGACTAACCTTAAAATAATGAAAAATTGTTTTGTGCAAAATTGGAACTTGCTAGTAAAATTGGATGGCAAAAAAATTGCTTTTAAGAAAGCATAAAATGTAATAACATAAAAACGTTCTACCGAAGACAAATCATTTCCTCTTTCTAAGCCGAGACAAAAACATTGGCCCCCAGGTTTTACAAGGCTGCGGGACGACAAGGATGCCCAGTTTGCGGTCATACGAGGACACGCGGCCAAACTGTGGCTGCAGAGATTGGGTGTTAGGTACCGGTTCACGGTGAGCAGGGCTAAATGTGAAGTAGCTCGATAAGGGAAGAGCAATCTCCTCCCAGAGGTCCTCGGGTTCAGCTTCAGGACAGTCTTTGAGCACAGCCTCGACCACGGCAAAGTTCTCTGCGCTGGACATGGTGCATGTTGAATAGACCACAAAGCCCCCTGGACGCACTGCTGACAGCGCGGACCTGCAGGGAGAGGATCAACAGTGCACTTCAAGACAAATAGTCTGACAACAAACTTTTTACAACATTTTATACTATGCTTACCAACCATAGGATCGCATACTGTACATCTAATACGATCCGATATAAGTGGATAATAAGACTCAGAGTGGTATTCATTTTCCGATGTCTATTATTATTTATTTATTTTTCTGTTTGTTTGTTGAAGACGGACAACGTTGGGTGACAACAATCTTTAAAAATAACGAGGTTTTTTTCCAGCTTAGCAGCCTATTTAGATTGAGGAATGAATTTGCAGTGGGCCAAGTGGGTAGACAATATTTAATAAGAGATATTCAAAGGGAAAACATGCACATTTGGGCAGCTTCTGCCGGCATGTGAATTCTAAGATGCCTAAAATTTGTAAGTAAAAATTTGAGGATTGTATTTACTTTAGCAATGTGATGTTTAAAAGTGAGATTGGTCAAACATAGTGTCCAAATATTTATATTCTTTTACAATTTGCATTTTCTGCTCAGAAATGCAAATATCAGATTCTATGAGTGATTTATTTGTTTTAGTTAAAAAACAACAACAACATAGCAACAGTTTTGTAGGAGTTAAGTTGTAAATGACAGTTAGCCAGTTGGAAACGTTTATCATGACCTTTGTAATGTGTGTAGCAACCTAATGGTCAGGACCCTTCATAAAAAAATCACAGAATCATCTGCATACATAATGACCTCGTAGCCGTGGCACACAGATGGTATAGAGACAAAACAGAACTGGACCAAGGATTGAACCCTGTGGGATACCCGTGATCTTTAAAAGTGGATTTTGTATTATGTATTTTAATAATATTATGTCCAGTATGTATTACTGCAAAACATCAGGCTGAGAGCTGTTTCTAATATTCTGACTCATTGATTAATATTTCAAAAACTCTCAATATGATGCAGTGCAGTTGCACAGCACTGCAAGATTCAACTTCAATAATAAACACATTACGTTAAATTATGACCTCTCTGACGTGTTTCTAATTATTTTGATTAACCTAATGGCCAGTGATTGCAATTGAGTGACTCAAACGTAATTTCCCTCGATCACCCTTCACCAAATCCTTCTTCCTGAGGGATTCACGGGCATTCAGGTACATGATTTGTCATTTGGACCAAAGCAAATAAGTAGTTAGTTACAAAAGTACAACCTTTGTCCTGGAAATCAATTCTTCAAAGACTCGGGAGACATTTTGACTTGCCGTAGAAGTTGGACCTGGAGCTGCGGCAGCCTGCCTCTCTCCCTTAACCTCTGTTCCACCTGCTGGCCAGCAGACGAGAACAGCCAGCTCCTGTCATTGGAGCATGGAGCGTCAACCAGGACCTGTCACACACACAGCGACATATGCAAGTGAGATGTTGTTCATGCTCCGTTGCTAATCCAGCTTTTCCATTGGTTTGCTCAAAGCCACGCTCTGTTCGCAGACATGAAAAGATATGACACCCCGTACCCAATCAGAACCCATCCAACACATTTATCCTGCCACTGGCCCACTTCTTCTTCTTTTTTTTTTTTTTTACTCTGATCTGTATCCTTAGTAAATGCAATCTCATGCAACATTCTGATGATACATTTCTCTGCAAGACCTTTGCAATCAATATACCTCGAAATTATATAATAATCCAACAAAGGTGCAAAAGTCTGCCTTTAGAAAAAAAATAAGGCTGATTATTAAACTTATTACAATCAAGCAATTTTTTTTTAACTTGATCAATTCCTTTTCTACAGTTCTTATTAGTTCTTTCATGTTATCACCATAGCAAAATAAATGTATATCATCAGTGAACATTACAAATGTTTATATATTTGAAACTAACATAATTTAAATATGGCAAAAAAAAAAAAATCATCTTGTCTACATAACTATATGGTCCTGTGGTTTTTCTTTTTTTTCTTTTGTCTTAAAAAAGAAAAACCACAGGACGATCATTTAAATATTTGTGTGGTACTGTTTTGTGGGGATTTTAAATTACAATGCATTGTCTGACAGACATTTCTTGTATTAATATCTTCCGAGTCAAAAACTAAATATGTAGCCAAAGGTCAAGAAAATGTCACAATACTGTTCCTAATAACAATAATAACCATAATTCTCTCTTTGCATGTTAAGTCCAGTCCTGTGCGTAGTTTGAAACAAAAATATGCAGCACTGAATTCTGAATTTACCTTGATGGGTAAATTTATATTATAAAATAAAATGCAAAAAAATAATATATGATCAAATATATCTTCTCTGATTATCAGTCTCATTGTACATATCATTTATAATACTGACTTTATACTTGGTTGCTCTTATTTTTCTAAAAAAAAAAGAAGAAAAAGAAAATCTACTTGTACAATGAAACACTACCTTCATGCAAAATACAAACATAACAGCAGTTTTTTGCTTACTTTGTCATAAATCCCCGGCTCCCTTTGCCCAAAGGACCGTCCATCCTGGGCCGAGACGACCACTCTGCTGCTCAATGAGCGCGGCAGGAAAGACTCCAAGGTTTTAGTCAGTCTGTCGTGTCTGTGACGATCGGGTTCATTACAGCAAAGGAATGCTGGAAACACAATTATAATAAAAACATTTAAATAAATGCTTCAGAAATGAAAAGAAAAATCGCTATTCCGGTAAAGGTAGGATGATGTGGCGTTAGGTTCACTCCAATTATATTTATATACAGGAAAAACTCAATACATTAGAATAATGTGTAACATAATTTATTTCAGGTGTAGTTAAAAATGTAAAACTGTTAAGTAGATTATATTTATGAATATAAATAAATAACTAAATAAATATTTAATGATTGTGTTTTTAATAATTGTGTGATGGCTGAAGGCCTTTTTTTTTACGCCCTTCTCCTTCCTCATAATTCATCCGATTCACATCATTACAATTTCAACATATCCCAAAAATTCTGGCCTGAGTGCTTCCATTTTTTTTTCCATTCCAAAAATTCACCGTTTTACCATAATTTACCATTTTTCACCTAAAAATGTACTATTCATTCCAACGGATGCCAAATTCCCATCCAATGCATATTTACCATTCACTTCGATTGGTACAGTCACACAACCAGATTCAGTGTTCCTATTTGAAATTTAAATCATTCTGTTTATCCAATTCACCTTATGAACAATTTTCAACATGCCAAAATTTTGCAATACCAAACATTTGATCTTTCTTTAACCACAAAAGATTGCCATATTAGGACATATTCTACATTACTCACTCCTCTCTCAACGTTGCTTGGCTGATTCTAATTTTCTAAAGCCCCAAATATTTACATATTGACCTCCAGTTTCCACGTATATTAAGCAATTAAAACTATTCCAAAGTCAACATATCCAGCTCATCCCATGTCATTCACTATCATTCCAAATTATTCCATTTGCTTCAATGTTTTTTTATTCCGTTTTACAGCATTCACACGCAATTTTTCCATAAATTGCGTGTGAATGTCGATTTTAAATCGCTATTTCTAAAAGTGCAATTTAAAACTCACAATAGTAAAAAAAAATTATATGAAAAAAATCTAAAGTATTTTCTCACGTGTATAATGAATCTATGTTTGACATTAGTCTCACTTCTTCAATGGAATGGAATAATGGAATAAATATTCCCCCAACATTCCAATTTAATGAGATACTACGTGTCAAGAAAAACAAAACAGTAATCCTCAAATTGCTTATGTTTTTCTTAGCTGGGCCAGATACCGCATATGACTTATGAATCCCAAATTAAGTGAACAAACTGTGCTGCACTAAAGTTGCGCAGCTGTGTTTGAGGATTAATTCTTAAAAGGACGCTTAAGTAAAGCAGAGTCACCTGGGGTAGCACACTGCATTATAGCGAAAGCTTTGCCCCCGGGAGCGGCGCAAAGATCCAAAACCTTCTCTCCATCTCGGACTTGCAAAGCGAGCACTGGGAGCAAGGAGGCGGCGTTGAGGAGGTAGTACTGCTTCAGTTGGCCGGGCCTGTGAGCCTGCGATGGAAAACGCAGCGGATGGCGGTGGATATAACACTGCAGTGGCGACGAGGGCGGACTGAAGCCGGCTTCTGATTGAGCCTGCTGAATGGGAGCTGGAGAGCTGTCGTCAAGCTGGAGATGGGAGTCAGCACTTGGACATTTGGCGAGAGACTCTTTGGACGTTTGACATTCAGCAGTGAACACGGTGCGCAAAACACCAGGCGATGTCAGGGATTCTTTCTGAGGCAGTAGAGTGGAAAAGCCTTTTGACAAGAGGACACGCTTGATGTCTGTCACTACAGTAAAGCGATTGAGCAATACCCCGTACTGCCAAGAAGGAGGGTCAAGCAGCACAGATCTGTGAAACAGAAATAGTACCAGTAAGCAAAGATACAGGCAATAAAAATAAATGCATTAATATCGACAACTATACTGACCTCACAGATGTCCACAAGTCCCCGAGCTCGTCACTGTACTGATGGTCAAAATGGTCCAGAATTAGCTGGCATGACGATCTTTGTTTGTTATTTCTTCTGAGTACCTGCTATGAACAGAATGCCAAAAGTTTCTTTTTTAGAGATATCATCATAGATGGAATTGACTAGCAGCATCCCATAGGAATAGCACTCGGAATGTTTATAGTCGGGGATGAGTCATCCATCCGCGTAACCTTATTTGATCCCCTACCAGGAGGAGACAAGTAAATATTTTGACATTCAGAAAATTCTCCTCCAAGGACAGACAGGTATTTTGTGTTTAAGGCCAAAGTACATTTACATAAACTGACAAGTGGACACTATTATTATGCAAGCTACATCTCATGCTGACATTCTTTAAATTTTGTACTAGTACCAGGCCACTGGTATGCAGGCTCCCTCTAGTGGTATGCAAAATAATCACTGCCGAAATACTAAATGCAGGTCAGGTGTACTTAATCCAGTTGGATTTCATTTTTAACTGTTTAGATTTTGGGGGGGGGGGGGGGGGCACAATTTTTATTAAACTATATTTTCAATGCAATTAAACTGAATCATTGTCTAAATGTTTGCTTGAACAGTATTTAAATGCAGATGCTGGTTTTAACAGATGTACCTGGAATTATTAAGGAAATGTGAAAAGTTTGAGAACCACAGATTAAGAAGTAAAAAAGGGGCTTTGCCAAACATTTTTTTTAAATCTATTAAAATATTAGTAAGTAACAGCTCAGTGTGTGATGCAGAGCCATCAAAACAAAAACAAAAAAAACACACAAAATAATGTTATACTTCAGTTCGTTTCTTTCATTCTGTTATTAGCATTATAAAATATTATGTCATTGTGCACCTGACAGTCTGTCCTACAGTCAAAAAACTAAAAGTAATGGTATATCTACAATTAATAATGATAATAATAAATATTTGAAGAAGATGTATTTTTTTTTTTTTACGTACTGGTTATTCATGTCAGTTTTTACTTTTACAGTTTTCAATGAGTAATGCAGTGGCGACACGTGCTGGACACTGTCTGAAACGCGACATGTACACGCTGACAGTTAATAATATTTATAATATATATATATATAATTATATATATCGCGGAGACACGCTTGAAATTAATAAATATATTCTTCTCTTTTGTATATAATTGAATAAATGGAGAGCGAGAATAAACCGTTGGTTCATAAAATAATGACAGTAATATTGACAGTCGGTGATTTATTTTAATTTGTTTTACCTGTGATGCTTGTTTTGGCTTGTGTTTTAGAACAGCATCGTGATCAACTGACGAACATAGACGTCTCGGTGTTAGCTTCCCACTTCTGTCTGTTAATGTCCTCCGTAGGTAAACTGGAAATGGAAACATTTGAATACTCCATGTCATGAAGACCTCAGAAGCTCAGGAGTGAATTTCAACAAAATAGTTTACATCAAGCATGGGTAATGTCACTGTTTCTTGTTCTACGTTAAAGGCTGGTTGTTGGTATGCACTTTTAGAGTGGATAGCGCCGAAATGTGGACAGGAGTATGAAGTATGGCTACGATTAGTCAGTGTTTCATAGTCATTTGAAAATCTGTCCAAATTTAGATGCATGAGACCCACGTGTATATTTTAACAATTTGTGTCAAAGTCAGAAAATAATCAACGAGTTACGTTGGTGCAAAAAAAAAAAGGGGGGGGGGAGCAAGAACTGGCCGGGGGCTCCCGGTTCAAGATGGCGGTTAGGTTTACATTGTTGACGCGCATGCGCGTACTTTATAGATCACCAATAACACCGGAAGTAAATCCTAAAGGGACTTTGCGCATGTGCAATCCTCTCGTGCTTTCGACCTCCACCCGTCACCGGTAAGGGCTAATCTCTTCTGCCATACAGCGTTTTAAATTATGATTTAGAAACAGTATGCGTCGCCTCTGCGCTACATATTGATTTTAAACATGCGACATTATTCTGTTGTGTTCCACTAGCTTGATTTTGATAGCCACCTTTTCGATTGCACCTATACGCTGACCTTACTTGTGTGCATTCTGTACTTGCGTTGTTCATACCTAAATTGTTGCAGACATTCGCCGTCTCAATGAATGTGCACCTTGTGATGTTTTTTTTATATGGATTTTGTTTGTCATCGCACAGATCTTAATCTTCTCCAGCTCCGGCACTTGACCCAACTAGGACGTCCTGTCGTGATGTATGCCTGCGCTAAATTCGTTTCAACGCCCTCTCTGGTGAGGCTACACAAAGTGCATGGAAATAAATGACAACGTGTACACGTGAATGAGTCGTTTTTAGTTATTTACTACTGCATTAGTTTGATGTTGTTAGCACTTGCTCGTAGTGTTGCTCTGGCATTGACCCTTTGCTAAAAAGTTAGCCTGTGTGAACAAGGACGACGAAACCAAAATGGATGAGGACAACCACTTCCACCTTCAACAACTTCAAATTTAATGATCGTATTAATAATTTGGGGTTTTATGGACATTATTATCTTCATCTCCGTTGGCACTCACGATAACTTATGCCACTTCATGCTGAAAAAGCTTAAGGTCATAACATCCAAAATAGTGAACAGGTTGGCCAAATAATTTCAGAGGTGGAAGTAGACACACGTAGAGATGTCCACATACATTTTGGTGACTATTGATCGCAGTGGGGTTATGATTGTATTTGAGCACTGATTTAATAAACAATACCATTTTTTGTTCCCTTTTTTTTTTATATATATAGGTCCGTGCAGGATCTCGGGGTCTTTACAGGCCGCTGTCAGCAGCTGTCGTGTCAGATGCCAAGAGGGCAGAGGTGAGCAGCAGACAACATAGAACGTTTGTTGGGTTAATGTCATTTTTGTCAGATGGGATTTGGTGTTCAAAATTCAGAGTAACCAATTGGAACACTTTCCAAACAATTTGCAGCACCTTTTGCTTAAGTGCTTCGGAATGGTTGTCCTTTAAGTGGAAATTCTTCTGTTACTTTTGAGAACTTGTAAGGGTCATCATGGGATCATAGCTAGGTTAAAAACATTGAGTTTTGTTTGTAAATTACAATTTTTATTTGTAATTTTTATTTATTGAAAAATCTGCTAGCCTGATAAGAATTTTTTTTTTGAAAATCCATATCACCCTGGTTTTGTATTATTGAAATATTAAACTTTTCATATTTGAGGTCTCGGCGCTAGCTAATTGCATGTCTATTATTTCCTAGACTGCTGGACTCCTCCCACCACAGGGAATCGCCGCTTCCCAGCAGCAGGTGGCGCTGCGTGGATTTCAGACCAGCGCTGTAAGCCGTGACATCGACACTGCTGCCAAGTTCATTGGAGCTGGAGCTGCCACTGTGGGAGTGGCCGGATCTGGAGCCGGTATTGGGACAGTGTTTGGTAGCCTCATCATTGGCTATGCCAGGTAAGACAAAATATAAAAAAATATATATATTTAACAGTTTGCATGGATTATTTATATTTTGGAATGTGTAAAGAAAGATGGAGGATGTTTTTTTTTTCTCGTCTTAATATGTCAATTCTGCATATTTTTCTCCACAGGAACCCTTCTCTGAAGCAACAGTTGTTCTCCTACGCCATCCTGGGCTTTGCTCTTTCCGAGGCCATGGGTCTCTTCTGTCTGATGGTGGCGTTCCTCATTCTGTTTGCCATGTAACCCATTTCCAGATATCTGCAGCCAGGGACGTGTCACAACGATACCAAGAATGAGCAGTCTGCACGTCCATGTATGGTACAATCATGGTGCTTAGTCCTCCTTGTCTGTAATGATTGTGAACAGTTGGCAAACCAACCATTTTTAATGGTTTTTGCTATTATATTGTATATTTAATCAAATGTTTTTGTTAAAGATCACATAAAAGAAAACATGGAGTCTGTGAACTCGGTGTGGGCGTTTTAATTGGTGTGTTTGAGATATTTCAAGATTAACACATGGTCTTTCATTTGAGTTCTATTATTCTTCCAGCAGATAGCAAATCATCTGCAGGTGTTTAAAGAACTTGTAAAATTGTTATGGAAGTTGAATCAAATTCGTGTTAGAGATCTCATAATACATGAAATGCAAGTACACTTCATGTCCAATAGTCATATTTGCATCAACGTTAGGTTACTTAGAGCTACTTCATTGCCACTAATTCCATTGTGTCACTTAAAAATAATAATAGTAAAGTTAGAAATGATTGGCAGCACGTTGGCATGGCTTGCAGTACATCATGTTGCCACAAGAGGGAAGCAACAGCTCACACTTGATAGTAAGCCATTCACCAAACCGGTTCTCAGTGGTAAAGTACAGTAACAGAAAAACACAAAACGATGACGTATTCTCACGAGCCGAAACATTAGGTATACCAGAAAAACGAGATCCATCAAATATTCTACCTTTGAGCTCACCGTCAGGAAGATGTTAAAAATATAAATCTTAGCCTGCTGGATTATGACAGTAGAATTGCATGACATGAGAAATTTGGATTTTGCCTCTCTTATGCAGCTAAATAGAATAAGTAAAATGGGATTCGTGTGGCACACTCACTGCCATTGTACGTCACTGCGAATTACAAACGCAACAATAGCATTGATGGTGTCCATTTAAATTTAGCATTATTTTTTTGTAAAGGCCGATTTTTTTAATACATTTTTTTTCTGTTTGATCAATCATGCAGCTGTTGTGAATGAGTAGACAGCCAAACGTAATATTTGGCAATAATTAGCAAACAGATGTTCTGATTTGACATATGCAAACACTGCGCAGTTGTTTTGTTCTTAACCCGATCTGATAATGCCTGTTTTTGTTGCCATTGTTGATATGCCGAGAAGAGAGCACGGATGACTCACGTGCACATTGCGTTTTATGAACTGCCAGCACGACGAGGAGATGCCGCTCAGCGATCTCTAAATTTACCTCGAAAATTAAATATTTATATCGTCTAGCTTTTAGTGGGCTTTCCCTTCACAAATATCCTCGTAGGAGTAGGATGCTCCATTTGGCTTTACGGAAGGGAAATTCCTCCGCTCTTCCAGTCGGCCCCCTCCGCTCCGGTGATGGTGCCATTACGCACTACTATAATAAGCATGGACCGCGATTCCCTGTGACGTCACATTCGCTTCTGTATAAATAAGATGAGCGGCTGCCAGTGAAAGAAAGACACTACTGCGGGATTACTGGAGCGGACTTCGTCGGATTTATTGGCATCACCTAGTAAGTGATTTGATACATTATTTAGTTTTAATTAAGACAATTGTGGAAAAACCGGATTACACCACTCTAAAGAATCGCTCGATGTATCCACAGGTCCTCTTAACAGCGATGACTTTGAACAAGAGCGACAAACTGCGGAGCATGGACAAGAGGAGAGGCAGCACACCCTTCCCCATGAACATGACCCACCTGCACCGGAGAAGCATGCCGGTGGACGACAGGGACCTGCGCGCCGCCGCAGTCCTTCCAAACGGACAAAGCGACGAGCTGTCCAAGCTGCTGCGCTGCACCTCCCACTCCCAGAACGAGCAGCACCGGGGCAGCTGCGCCTCCGACTCTTCCGACTCGGTCATCTCCACCGGCAGCGACCCGGACTCGCAGGTGCACAAGGTGGTTCTCCTCGGCGAGCACGGCGTGGGCAAGTCGAGCCTGGCGCGCGTCTTCGGCGGAGTGGAGGACGCCGGCCACGACTGCGATGAAGCAGGTACATGATGGCATGCAGAGGGATGAGTCATCAACCATTTCACGGTCATGCCCTTTGTGTCACCAAAGGTCAATTCATATACTATTCAAATTTTTTTGCTAGAGGGTTATGGAGTTCTGATATAAGCGCAGTGGTTTGGAAGGTATAGGCTATTTGTATAGTGGTTCACTCGTCTGACTTCAATGCATCCATTAGGTCAGGTCACACATGCACATACAAAATAAAATAAAAAATAAAAAAAGAGAGAGAGCAGTGATGATGACATGTCGCATCGGTAAAATTACTGAATGAACAATACTGAGCTCTCTCAGTAAAAAAAAAAAAAAAGTCAGGTCACACTCAGTGAAGGTGTGAATTAGTGTTAGCTTTCTGTCTGTACAGAATTGCTTTTTTCAATACAATGTACAGGAGACGTCTAATAAAATGAATGGAAAAAAATATTCTGTAAATCAGCCAATCTTGTTAATTAGAATTTGCAGGAAATTAAATTGTCAAAATGTCCAGAGTCTTGCGTTTGGTCTCTTATTTTCTTCTGAAAATATTAAAATCAAATAAAAATAAGAAATAAAACTAACATAATAAAAAAAAAAATACATACATACATACAAAAATATTCTCTTATTTTCTTCTGACTGCCTTTCAGCTGAGATAGGCTCCATCTCCGTTATCCTTAAACATGATAAGTGCTCAAATGGACGGTTGGATGGATGCATCTAACAGTTGTGTGAATCCGCGATGGCAAATTTGCTCTGATGGATTGGTTTCTTATTTCCGCACGCAAGAGTGTACACATATTGATTATTGCTATTTCCATCTCCAGCCAGGCACCAGGGCTGCTCTCAGCTGTCGCAAACACATCACTGTAGTGTATAACACGAAGCAAAATTTGTGCTCACAGGCCAGGCCATAACCAGCTGTCATTGCCTCCAAAAACATACATTGCAGGGGGGGAAAAAAAAGGCTAAATAGACTGTTTTGGTGTAACATATTTATTTCCTCCCTTTCAGGAAACACTTACGATAGATCTATTGTGGTGGATGAAGAGGAATCAGCCATCATCCTGTATGACATCTGGGAACAGGTGAGCTTCATGATCATTTCCGCTTACACAAATTCATATCCACCATCACCGCGCAAAGCTGACAAGTGCAATCTTTTGTGGCTATGAAGGATAACAGCCAGTGGCTGAAAGAGCAGTGCATGAGGATGGGCGACGCTTACATCATCGTGTATTCAGTGACGGACAAATCAAGCTTCGAGAAGGCGTCAGAGCTGCGGATTCAGCTGCGCCGGGCCAGACAGTCTGAGGATATTCCCATCATCCTCGTGGGCAACAAGAGTGACCTGGTGCGGTCCAGAGAAGTGTCAGTCGATGGTAAGTCGGTAAAATTAACAATGTTAGTGGTTCTTAAAGTTCTTAAAGTGGATGTCAACCTTGAACTTTTCTTGACAATAATATGTTATTTGTGGAATATGAGTTATGAAAAAAATCCAGCCAGTTTTATCCATCTCAGGAGGCGGCCATTTTGCCACTTGCTGTCGACTGAAGATGACATCACAGTTGCTCAGGCAACGGCCAATCACAGCTCACCTGTTTTCTGAAGCTCAGCTATGATTGGTTGTTACCTGAGACCTGAGCAACTGTGATGTCATTTTCACTTGGCAGCAAGTGGCAAAATGGCCGCCCCCCTCAGATGGATAAAAACGGCTGGATTTTGCTGCTAAACTTATTTTCCAATTCCACTAATATTAACCAGAATAACATATTTAGACCATATAGAACATATTTTGAAGGGAAAAAAATTGGGGGGTTAACTTCCAATTTAGCCTTGTTGGAGATGCTAAACCTCATATGTGCATTCACTGAACCCTTTTTTTAATAGTTTTTTTTCCTTCAAATTCAAGGGGTTAGGATTTACTGGTGACCAAAATAAACAGGGAGAGTAGCCTTTTCATTTAGCAGCTTCAGAAAGTACACCTTTGGTTTTGCTAGCGAGCTAGTTGCGCTGGACTAGAATTGCTAAAGTTAGCATTGCAAATCATGCAAATAGGACGCTGAATCCCATCATTCAATTCGACTCAACTCTATATTCAAAACAAAGCGCCGCTATGGAACCCAGGGGCAGCAGAAACAATGAAAACAGCAGAGGCCCCAGAATTGAACCCTGTGGAACACCTTACGTTCCGATATACATGTAGTGTGATCACCTGCAACCAATGATGGCCAAGCAGGGCCGGCAAACCCCTGAAAGTGACTCACGGAACCCCCGGGGTTCGATCGAACCCAGGTAAAGAACCACTGAGCTACGTATAGGCCGACTAGTAAGCAATATTAAACAGGAAGTCCATGTTAATCATTTGAGGGTTCGATGAGCAAATCTCACTTGATTCAGGTCTGGACAAATTGTTCCCATTAAGGCCAATGCAAATGTTTACATTTAAAAGAAGAGTTACAAAACCACAACCACTCATTGAGTTATTTTCTTGGAACTAAACGTACATGTCCCCCCCCCCCCCTTCATTGCTATTCCAGAGGGAAGTGCTTGCGCAGTGGTGTTTGACTGCAAGTTCATTGAGACGTCAGCCTCCCTCCACCACAACGTGCGGGACCTGTTTGAGGGCATCGTCAGGCAAATCCGCCTGAGGAAGGACAGCAAAGAGGAGAACGCCCGACGCATGGCCAACTGCAGGCGCAGAGAAAGCATCAGCAAGAAAGCCAAAAGATTCCTGGGCCGCATGGTCGCACGCAAGAATAAGAAGATGGCTTTTCGGCAGAAGTCCAAATCCTGCCACGACCTCACGGTTCTTTGAGAAACCAGATTGGATACAAGGACTTTTTTTTTTCCTTCTTTTCTTTGGCCTCTGAAGACCCAACGCTGTGTGTTTTTTATTTGAACACTAAAATGGACTCATTGAGCTGTACAGAAATATATTTTTGATTTTCAGACACCAAAAAAAAAAAAAGAAGTCTTGGTTAATAGAAAACTTGTCATATCATGTTTATTGGTGTTCACGTGCATGAAGCTTTGCGTATTTATTTCCTTTTGTCCGCCGTCAAATGTTGCAGTCACGAATGAGAAATTGAGAGATTGCAAATATGGCCTTTCCTATTTTACTGGAAGGGAGCGATTGTAAGAATTAAACATACATACATCTCATTATGCTCAAGGACATTAAGCGTCACATGTAGTCTGGAGTGGCATTTACTTGAAGGGCGCTACGCAGGTTCGTGCCTCTGACAAGTTAAACGCAGCTGCAGCGCTGAGAGAAATAACGACAACACTGAGTTCCGTTTGTGAAGCAATACGTTATATTTGTCTTGTAGACATTCAAGTTTTCTTTGTTTTTGGATAATTGCGTTTTTTTCAATAAATTTCAAATGAAAAAAAAAAAACACTCTCTTGTTTTTCCTCTGGCAAGATAAAAAAATGTTTCGGTTCAGTGAAGTTGGTTAGTAGAATTAGCATCCTTTTGAATATTCATCAGCAGAATGGTTCTACTCTGGCTTTGGTTTCACAGGAAGGAAACATGGTAATTAAGCGGGGATATTTGATTGTGTTAACCATTAATCCACCGAGGGAGTAGAAGAACGAGACTTTTTCCAGCCAATTTAAACTCTGCTCACACCTCTCAAAGGGAACGCACTCATCATTTTGAAGGAGGTAGGAATCAAATAAAACATTGTCTTTAAAGGTCGTCTTGAATATATTTCGGATTCCCTTGGATTACTTGTATTACTTATTATTATTATTATTATACGTTCTGATGAAACAATACGATGCTTGTGATTCAGTAACAAGAACAATCTGTTCCGGGTCTCAAGCGATCCGTTTTACCATTTACAGGTAGTCATGGCTGATTGCGGGGCCGGGACAACACTCATTTTGGCGCTCACAGTAAGATCCTTACCTTTTAATCTATTGGGGGTGGGGGTGGGGGGGGGGGGGGTCCACATGGAATAGGAAAGGTAGTGTGAAAAAGATTGTTACCGAAATACATTCTATGTGGTTGCTTTCCAGGTGCTGATAAACATATTTGCATGCTGCTTAGGAGCAAATGTTAAAATAGGCGTTCCAGAGAACTACGATGGCATTTTCCCGTGGTATTTATCCAAGGTAAGACGGTTTTCTTTAGTACATTACATTTATCCATTTATCATATATATATATATATATATATATATATATATATATATATATATATATATATATATATATATATATATATATATATATATATATATACAGTGCTCAGCATATATGAGTAAACCCCTTTCGAAAGATGTAAAGATTTTATTCCATATCTCATTGAACAATTATTTCCAAAATTTTGACAAAATGTGTTCTGTGGAGTATGCGCTTAACTCACAATATGAAAGTAAGGTTGCAATAGAATGCATAGATTACAAAATGTTCAGTTTCAATCAAATGAACTCATGCAAAAAATGAATGCATCCCACAACGAAAACGACAACTTCTAGTATTTTCTACGACCTCCATGACTTTTATGGATACCAACTTAACAAGTTGTCAGTCTTTTTCTCGGGGTCTACTTATTTGTGCAAAATGTACTTTAATAAATTTAATTTAAAAAAATACGTATATATATATATATATATATATATATATATATATATATATATATATATATATATATATATATATATATATAAATAAAATACAGTAAAATACTGTAAACTCAAGGTTATATTATACAGCTCTGACAGTGTCAATAAAAATTTAGAGATATCAAATAAATAGAGAACTTTTAAATTGAATTTCATTCGATCTGGTATACAGTACATAGACCGAGGCAGGAGAATCCACATATAGACCACATCAGCGTCAAAAACAATAAGAGAAAAAAAAAAATCGGTGTCCTTTCTCACAGAATGAAAACCATCCATCCAACAGTGGCAGAATAAAAATTTTCCCGAATATTGCAAACCTTTTAAGTTAACAAATCAAATAGTCTATAGGAAGGCACAAAAAAAGCATCTGCCTCTTTTAGTCTCACTCGGCACTCAAGGTTGAAGATTAGTGCGCGCGCTGCCGTCATCACCCGGCTCGCTTTAAAGAATTCTCACTGAGCGTTCTCATTCGGTCCAGCTGGTCCGGTGGGCAGGCGGCATTTTGTGCGTGCCTGTCACTCAAACGCCCCCCCCCCCCCCCCCCTGCAATGTGTGCAACCATTTTGTGATACGGCACTTTGATTTGTTCGCTTCGCGTCATCACGGTCACGTTTTGAGGAAAGAATTGGTGTTGTTCACTTCTCAACTAGTGAACCCACTTGGGGTTCTATAAATAGAACAGGTTTAATAATTGTAGGCTACTGTGTTTAAATTTGCTTTTCATCATCTTTCTACTTTTACATTTCTAAAAGCCGATCTTGAATTAAATTGACTGAGTTCAGTAGAGACTCGAGAGCATCACATTTTGCATTCTGCTTGTTTTTAATATGTGACGACGGTAAATGGCAACATCCAGTGGATTAAAACGACATTTTCCCCGTTGACAAGTAAATTTAGGTTTTTGAGTTTGTGATGGTTTGCTTTTCAGACTAACATTGTGTGCTCCTCAGCTTCACAGTCTTCCAGGCAATTACAGTGACTTGGTGGTAACAGGAGACGATGAAGGGATCTTTGGAGTGGACTCTCAGTTTCTTTATGCTCTAAAACCACTGGACCGGGAGAAGCAGCCGTCCTACTCTCTGCAGGTATTTAGGCATTTATGAAGAAGTGTTTCTTAAAACATCACAATTACGCAATCTACTTCCATTTAAAAACATAATGCCGTGTAATTAAAAGCAATCCGTTTCCATGGTGTGTCCTTATGACTGTGAAAAACATTCCAAAGTTGAATCACCCCAACTAAGTTTGGTCATGACATGGCATAAAATAAAATAAACAACTCCCAAATCACACTAATGTGTTGAACAATGGAACATGCAAAGATGAAAGTCACCGATTCTGTTTCTGGGTCTTCCAAGGTGTCCTTCAGAATGTCAGGGCAGCGCCAGAGCTTCACGGTCGAAGTGTGCGTCATCGACAAGAACGACAATGTGCCCGCTTTCATTCAGGAGAGCATGAGGGGCAGCGTGCAGCTGGGCCTTCTGAACGGTAAGGGAGCCCCGCCCACAAGGCTCACATTTGAATATGCTATTTAAATGTCTCATTTACGTAGATATGACGTATTGCATGCGTCCGATTGACTGAAGACACACTTCAACTAGAATGGTACTCATTAGTGTGCATACCTCTGCCAAGGCTTTGCTTGACATTGTTTAAGTTGATCGTCAAGAAGAGCTATGCCAGTGGCATCCAAACTACGGCTCGGGGGCCAAAAACGTATAAGTAAGTCCTATTGTAAATTTACCACGGTCCCAAAAACATATTTATACGTTTTTTTAATGTTGTTTTTATGCTACAGCATACAGAAGGCTTTGATGCAGCCTCTGAACTGAAGAGAACGCTTGAAGCATTGGTAGTTATTGCAAAAACGACCAGCAGGTGGCAGCAGAGTATAAGAGATCAACCAGGGCCATGTTGCAACAAAGCTCATTTACCCACAGTTTTTAAACACATTTGTGAATAATGAAGACACTTAGCTATATTCTAATGCTAATTGCTGCAAAACAGAAACAGATAGAAATATACTTTCTTTCCTGATGAAAGAAGAGACTCTAATCTTTCTTTTGGTAGGTTCCATGTTTTTATAGCAATAGAACATAATATTCTGTGGGCCTTGCAGAATCAGTCAAAATCCAGTAAAACAAGCCGGGAGCAAAGGCGGTTGCTTCAGTGAAAATGGCTGGGAGTGAATGAGTTTAAAAAAAAATAGTGTCAGAAGTGTAGCTGTCAAAAAAATAATTTGTAATGGGTATTACTACTATTAAATTTTTCTCTATAGGCTAAGACATAAATTTACAGCTAAAATAGCAACAAAATTCTGAATTTTAGAAAATCTGAAACTATTTTCCTCATGACCTTTAACAGAAAGCCTTGACGAAGCAGTCTCCCAAAATAAATACATTACGTAAAGAATGTATATAGTAATTGTTTGTTTGTTTGTTTGTTTGATTGAGGACATGGTGAATCAGCATTTAGCTGTTATGCTGCACTCCAATGGAATTAGATGCCAAATAACTAAAGTTAGCACCAAAATGCTTTTAAATCCAGATAAAAAATGCTGCTTTTAATAATTTTTTCCCAAAAATGTTCTGCCTTTGAGTGTTGTATTTTCAACTATGTGAAGCACTGCACTGTGTATTATAAGCACTATGTAAATATGCTTCTTTGCCTTGCCATTATTTTATTGTGTTTTATACGTAAACAAAAAAAATGTGTTGCCCTTGGATGGAAAAGTTTGGACACCCCAGTGCTCAGCAATACAGTTCCACACAAGTCAATGAAATCCACGTGAGAAATTGGGAACCAACAGCCGACACACATTTATTTATTTATTTACTTTAAAAAAATATATATATATTTTTGAATCCTGCCTATTATGAATTTAATTAACTGTAATGTAATACCTCACCTCACACTATCGTGCTTACTTGGCACCCACATTGATGCAAATCTCTTTTGACTTTGCACCCGCCACGTGCGTGTCTCAGGGATACCCTTCATGCAGGTGGAGGCGCTGGATCGTGATGACCGCAACACTGCCCACGCCGAGCTGCGTTTGCGCCTCATGGAGCAGACACCCAGAATCCCCTCCCCTCAGATGTTCTTCATTGATTCCATCACTGGCGAGGTTTCTCTCACAGAGGACGGTCAGTCCTTATAAAAAGTCGCAGCTGGGAAATGTCATGCATATATTATACGCAGGGTTGGGAGGGTTACTTTTAAAATGTCATCCGTTTACAGTTAAAAGTTACCTGCTAAAAAATTTTTGTTAAGTAATCGAAGTAGCATAATATGAAAGTAATGTAACTGGATTACTTTTGGATTACTGCAATATTGAGTATGCTCATGAAGACAAAATAAAAATAAATATCACCACAATATATATTCTATACAATGTGCCCCTGCGGGTGATAGGGACCCGGGCAGCCTACAAATAGCAAAAATCCTTGTGTAATTAAAAAGCTACAGCGCGTAGCATGTCGCTGAACTCTCAGCTCAAACTTTTACTCCGAGTAAATTCCAATGAATACCGGTCGCTGTTTCCTCCTCCCGTCCGTGAAGCTTTTTCAAACAGCCCGCGTGTGGAGGACACGACTCGTCAGTTCGTTCAGACCGACATGTAGCAACGGTCCCACTCGCGCGGGCGTGCACGCGCTCTCTCTCTCTCTGTCTCTCGCCCTCTTTCGCACTCTTTCTCATCGTAGAAATTGTAATGCCTCGAAGTAATCCCCATTTTTAATAAATGTACCTGTAATCTGATTACATGTTTTTCCTGTAACTGTAATGGAATACGGTTAAAAAAAAAAATGTAATCTGATTACGTAACGGCGGTGCGTGTATTCCGTTACTCCCCAAGCCTGATTATGCGATACTGTATGTCCGAACCATGAACAATCTTCATTTTCAATGGCACTTAGAACAAAATAGCCAAGGTAAGATTATAATTTTCAAATCGACTTGCATGCAATTAGTGCCCTGTGACTATAAAAGGGCACTCAAAGGGAGAGCAAGCATGGGTTCATTTCATCATCTCATCCATTGATTGAACCACCAACTTCATTCACAGACCGCATTCCTAACCACTCACTCACTGCCATCTCTTTCAATTAAATGAAATTTTAAACTAAATCATTACCAGGAGCCTCAACACTGGACCCGGAGATGTGCGGCAGATATAAACTATCGGTGATGGTCAAGGACATGGCTGGGAAATCAAACGCTTTTTTCACCACTGGCATTGTCACCGTTGAGGTGACGGGCAATACTTGGGCATCACCTGATCCCGTACGATTGCAGGAGAACCTCCCGGGCCCGTACCCCATCGCCATCTCTCAGGTAAATCCGCCCATCGGCTCATTAGCTTGTAATCGAGTAGACTGACAATGAGAACGAATGAAACACTCCCAACGCCGCAACATTCAAGCTATTTTTTATCTTCCGTTCAACCATATTGCAGAGTTTGTGCAGTTGCATCTATGATATCAAATTACAATGAACTCAACTGTCAATAATCTTGGTATCACATTTCCGGTTGCTGTTTTTAGGGCTTCTCGGGTCTTGCTTGAAAGACCAAATTCTGAATTATTGATGCGATTTGAATGCCATGGATCTTTTCAGGCTACATCCTGACTGAGTCACTTGAACTCACAATAATCATTCACATTCCCCCTCCATCACTTTTCCTACCACAGTGAGGTTTTTTTTTTTACATACAGTATTCAAAATGTCATTTGTTTAAATGAAATTCAAGGTTCCAAATTACATTCTACAAGTTCACAGCTTTGAGTTTTATGTAGCTGATCACGGCAGCTAATGGCTGATTCCTGACTGGACCACAAACTTAACTTTAAAAACAATTGAGTCAAAAATAACCAAATATATAACCTCAAACACTAGGGTTGTTGTGTACAAAAAAAAGAGGTTGTTTTGTATTAAACTCAAAAAGTATTAAAAGAAGTTATAGGGGAAGTCAAACCAAAGCATTCCTCTCGAATCATATGTTTTATGCACCCCTACTTGACTAAGCACGACATTCAGATTTATATTGCGTTTGTGGAACATTCTTTAAGCAGCAATCCATCAATCAAAATGACCTCCATCTCTGGAGGCGGCCATTTTTCCACTTGCTGTCAACCGAAAATGACATCACAGTTGCCCAGGGCTCAGTTAACAACTAGTCACGGCTCACCTGTTTTTCTGAGTGTGGTCATGTGACGTTCGCAAGCTGAGCCATGATTGGTCGTTAACCGAGCCCTGAGTAACTATGATGTCATTTGCATTCGACAGCAAGTGACAAAATGGCTGCCCCCTGAGATGGATAACATGTGGATTTTGCTGTTTAATTCGTATTCCGCAAATGCAACATAAATCTGAATGCCATTTTGAGGCTAGTGGGGGCTGCATGGAAAATATTATTGTAATTTGTTGTTTTTTTCTGGGGGTTTGGGTCAGTACCTATTTGACCCATACTGGGCTATTTTTTTACCCAAATATTTTTAGAGAGTGTCTTCACTCTAAAAAATTATATATATATATATATATATATATTTTTTTTTGTACAAAACAACCCAGAAAGTTGGGTCAAATTGACCTAAGTAGTGGATTGGTCAATTTTTTAATTTTATTTATTTATTTATTTATCTATTTAACCAATTTGGGTTATTTTCGACCCAACTGTTGTTTAGAGTGTACAGTATAAATATCTCACAAGGCCTTTGATAATCATTTGTGAAAGAAAAAAGTCATTTGATCGAGTCTATGATGAAAAAGAAACCTCTTCCGATATTGCTGCTGGTTTTGAATTATATGGCTTGAAATGTGAGTCAGGGAGCCCAGCAGGTAGCGAACATCACAACAGCCCCCTTCCTCCTCCTGCTTTCTGTCTCCACCCCCACACTCGCCCTCCGCCTCTCATCTCTCCTGTATAACAGTCCCGTCCACCCACTCAAAGTGTGTGGATCACAAGTGTAGGCACGTTTGATTGTCATAGACGCGAATAATTGCATGTTTCATTTCGGTTTGGCCGTCATCGGCGTTAATAGCAGCGTAACGTTCCCTCTTTAGGTGAACAAGGAAAAATGGATACAGTACAGTATGTACATTGTTATTGAACTGAAATAGAAATCTACATGCAGGCTTGTGACGACTTATTTCATTCTTGTTATTTACAAGCGTCAAATTTCCTGCCTAAATGTGTGATTGTGGAAAGCAATCAGTCAAGGCACTTGGATTTAGTAATGCAATCGAGTGAGACTTTGGAGTGGAAGAGAAGCGTCGCTCTCTGTGAATGGTTTAGTCAAGGTTCTTTACTACATTAAATCACTTCCACTGCAATTTTTTGGGGAGCAAAATTGATGTGCGGCTCTCGACATTTGTCCATCGGCACTTAAACTCAGATTAAATCCCAAATGATATTCATATCCGTGTGCGGCTGAAGCTATTTGCATCACGCAGGATTCAGAGTTGCATTAAGAATAATTTTTTTTTTGCTATCTGAAATATGAATGCCATTAAGAAAGTGGCTCTTGGCAATGGTTCATATTATATAACACATAAAATGTAAAATACAGTTGTTTCAGACTCATTTTAGCAGACTAAATAACATAGTAGAAATTTTGATATGCGTGGTTGTTTTGAAGGAAATAAAACAGCAGTAAGAAAAAAAAGACAGATGTAGGAACATTTTTATGCTCATTGGAATTATGTGTAATATCAATTGTCAACACTTTAGCTCCGTCAGTGATAATAATATTGCTAGTCATTGAATTAGGTATAGCTGTTTAAAAAAAAAAACTCAATTATTTCTCCTGTCTCTTGTAATGATAACAACTTGTCAATTGTCAATAGTAGGTTCAATTAATACTTTATTGGTACTTTATTGCATTTTATGATTGCTTACCTATTTGCACAAAAAAAAATTTAAATTGTATTTGTTGAAATCATGTTAATTCAACGACTATAAAGTAAAACCTCCGCCCTATGTCTGTAAATTATTTTCATCTTGAAAATATGAAATGGAAAAAACAAAAACACTTATTTGCTTACCTCGTTACCCGTATGTTTTATGTTGGGCATTTTTCTGCATGAAATGATGCAACCCACGCACAAATTATCTACGGGAGACAGAAGGAACCCTTCAAACAATAATACAGACTCTTTAGTGTCAAAAGGTCCAAAAACACGCTAACAATGAAAGGCGGCCAGCTGGGTAATGTTTTGATATGTACACAAAAGCATTTGGCCACTCGTCTGCGGAGGCAGCGTGACGGTGACTTGAGGAGATACACGTGTGTTGTGTCGTTTGTGCGTGTGCATTGGCTGCGCTAGCCTCCGCTCCTTGTTGGGTGCTGCTGGACTGCGTCTGAGGCCCTTTCAGCCACGCCGCACAGCACTCCGTCAAGGGCTGTAAAGAAGAACGGAAAATCCCCTTCAGCCAGCAGAGTTAGTTTTGGCTACGCTCTCTGTTTCACATCATCAGCTGGCTCCTTATCATGTAAACAACTGGTAGCTTAGCTTTACGCATACAGAGCCTCTTGAATTGCTCTAAGAGTTGATCATAAATAGTCACTTATTATAACACATGCGAAGCGCGGTCCTATCCTAAAGTGCTGTGTCCTTTTCAAAGTTGCACAACATGATTTCTTAAATGAATTACACTGCATGTTGAGTGCCCCCGTGTGTATGTTTATCAAGGTGAAATGGAGTGGAAGTCAAGCCGAGTACAGTCTCGCGGGGGAGTTTCCAGAGATGCTCTTCACCATCAGTAGAGAAGGAGTCATTTATCTCAACGCACCTCTGGACAGAGAAACCCAAGACCAGGTCTGTAAACTTGCAAGCTAAACATCTCCTGCACCAAATAATGAATGCTGTGCTTAGAATTGATGTTTAAAAGATGTAAACACTCTAATGTAGCTACGAGCCTCTGTTTAAGTGTGGTAGTAATGTTGTGTCATTGACTGTGGTGAGCGCCAAAGCAGCAGAAATCTCTACTTGAAGTATGTTACTCTTAACTCTTTCACTGCCATTGACGGCTTTAGACGTCAAAAATAAATTGTAACTTTTTCTATGATTTTAACTTTTTTTCCACTTTTGTTAACAAAAGTATGAAAATCTAGAAAAAATAAAAATTTTGATTAATCGTGAGTTAACTATTGAAGTCATGTGATTAATTACAATTAAAACTAAACTAATTAATTGTAATTAATCACATGACTTCAATAGTTAACTCATGAACTATTGAAGTCATGCGATTAATTACTATTGAAGTCATGCGATTAATTACTATTAATTGGTTTTATTAGTGAGTTAACTTAAATAGTTAACTCACGATTAAACAGGAAAAAATTCCCCTAGGTTTTCATACTCTTGTTAACAAAAGTGGAAAAAAAAATTAAACTAATAGAAATAGTTCAAATGAATTTTTGACGTCTATTGCCGTCAATGGTAGTGAATGAGTTAAGAATCACAATCTTTTCACTTTTAAAGGCTAAGTCAACCCTTTTTTTGTTGGGGGGGGGGGCAATAATATGTTCTATGCAGCTCCACTGGTCTAAATATGGTCCCTTCATGACCAACAAGCACACCATGGCAAAGGAAAATGTTATTTTTGAATTGAACTGAAATAAGTCCATTCCAATTCATTGCAGTAAATCAATTAAATTTAATTGCTCTAACCTATTTTCTTTCACGTGCATTAGGGGTTCACAACAAATGTGCAACTTAGGAAGGGGACGTCCAAAAATGTGCCTCCACTAGTCGAAACACTGTACTCTGATGAATATTGCATCCATGGAATAAGAATTAAGCAGAATAATCCAAACGTTTTAATCTATCCAAGGACACAAACATTTTATGCAGCACCGCCCCCTGTTGTTGACTGAAATTAGCGTCAAAGTGCCCAGGGGCTCACATTTCAAACATCAGAGCTCACCTGTTTTCTGGGTTTGGTCAGTTGATTAATTTATTTGTTTTATTGATCTTCAAACATTTACACATTTCTTCTGTTCTGCACACAGTTTAATGGGGACACTTCATGAAACGATTAACTTTTTATGGCTTGTCTACAAAACCTTGCCGCTTACACGAACAGATGTGGAAACTGATCCACTAACTGGGTGCATGCAAGATCGCTTCTGCCGCACAATTAATTTTGCACATCCTGGGGAGGAGTATTTGCAAGTTTAGCACTCGCAATGTGATTTATCAAACCTGAGACAAATTGCGATTGATGATTATGCTCCTTAAAATAGTGCGTCTGACAGGCAGCTGCTAACCAGAACACAAAACAGCGCTCATGTAATGCAGACCAAATGAGAGGAGGCAGGAAGAACTGTTATGCTAGTGTAAACATTTTAGAGGCTTGTGTAAAACTTGTGGAGTCAATCACAAGAAGGAGTCATGCCATATCACCTATGACAAAAGTCCTTTTCAACTCAGCTTTTCCATGCGCCTGGATCATTTCAGCGCGCTCTAAAGATTGGTACAAACAATAGTGAAATCCATCAGAGCTAGCTGAACTTTCTTTGAAACATCCGACGTCCACCACATTTACACCCGTTGCCAACATCTCCACTTGTGGAAAAAATAACAGGTCAATCCTCAAAGTAGAAGTCAACCTTAAACATTCCTTGACAATATTATGTGTACTGACGATGACATCAATGTTGCTCAGAGCTCAGGAAACAACCAATCAGAGCTCATTTGTTTTCTGCAGCTGCGCTGTGATTGGTTGTTACCTAAGACCTGAGGAACACTAATGTCATCTTCAGTCGACAGCAAGTGGCAAAATGGCCGCTTTCTGAAATGGATAAAAACGGCTGGATTTTGTCGTTTAACTCATATTCCACTAAAGCAGTAGTAACCAGCACACCATATTTGGACTAGTGTTGCTAATTTATTCATGAACAGGCTTAGTATTAAAGAACTTAACTATTGAAAATATTTTTTCTCTTTGCTTGAGTCAGTTCCTCATCAACATTGTGGTGGAGCGTCCAGATGGCCGAGAGATCGCCAAGCCGGTGGAGTTAAGAGTCATGGTGGGTGACGCCAATGACAACAGACCAACGTTTCCACAGGCTCAGTATCACACCGTGGTCAAGGAACTGGCTGCTCGAGGTGGGTAACCACTGTCAACAGATTTGTCACTTTTATGTCACTTTCATGTCACTTCTTTGCGCCATTGTAAACAGATTTCAGCTCAAGAAACGTATGTCTCACAGAAAAATCTGCCATACAGTGTCACTGCGATAGGTGACGTAGCTGTACAGTATTCTAATAAAAGACAAAAGTCAACTTTTTTTTTAGCAATACGTTTGAATAATTGTGCGATTTTTACAGTATTTTTTTAATTTGGGGAATTATCAGCAGCAAACCTTTCTTTTCTTTTTTTAATTTATTTATAATATATTCCAAATTACGGAAGCGTAATGCATTCACTTGGGGAAAAAAACCACCTGTTTTTCTGACTAATTTTTGGGGGGAGCTTTGGTTTTTTTTATATATGTTTTTTTCTGTTTTTCAGATTTTTTTTTCTGTTTTACTGAATTTTTTTTCTGCCAAAAAAATATTCAAAAAAACAGGCTGAAAAAAAATATTCTGAAAAACAAGAGGAAAAATTACTCTGAAAAACAATGGGGAAAGTATTTAAAAAATATATAAAAATATATATTCAAAAGAACAGAATAATTATTAGTATTATTAGTAAAAAAAATAATTACCTCTGAACTCCAAGTGACTTGTTGCAGACTCGCTAATAGCGGAAGCAGACACTTTCCCGCATACCTCCGTATGCAATAAGATGGTCATGTTTACTTACTGGCTCTCAATAAAGGAATGAATGTGTATACTGTATTGTGGTTTGTTCTCTGATCTCTGAGGGAAACCCACTTTAAAAAAAATACTCAAAAAAAGAGAAAATAATTATTTTATAAAACAGGGGGAAATTACTCAGAAAAATTAAAAATCAGAAAAACAGAGGAAAATATAAAAAAATTTAAACAGAATATATATTTTTTAAAACAGGGAAAAATATTAAATTAAACAGAAAAAAACCCCTAAAAAAAACAAAGCTCCCCCAAAAAATTTGTTAGAAAAAGTTTGTTTTTTTTGAGTGAATGCAATACGCTTCCATACCAAATAACCTATCTTTTAAGAGAAAGGTACAGTACATAAAAAAAACCCTTTGTTCATCCATTGTATAAACCTTCTAAAAAACACACACAGGGTTGTGACACATGAGGTCCTGTGATAAAAGCTTTTTTGGCATTTGCCTTTATTATTTCAAGGAAAAAGTCATCTCCCAAACCTGTTGCAAAGACCAGAGACTCAAAACTGACTGGCGCATATTTTACTTTATCTCCAGGAACGGAGATCTTGACAGTTCAGGCAGCTGATAATGACGATCCCAAGACGGACAATGTGCGAATCTTCTACCGCTTGGTTGGCCAAATCCCAGAGAGTCCCCGCGCTCTCTTCAGAGTGGACCGGGACTCGGGTGTCATCTCGGTCCAAGCAGACAGCATGGAAGGAACAGCACCGCAGTACACGCTCACCATCACTGCTGAAGATGCAAAAGGTGACAGAAGAGTTTTTATTTATTTCACTGTAAACAACTACTGATATTACTTAACCGTGCCAGCAAGCTGAATTCTCGCGGTATTTGTTCACAAATACTACGAGAATCCATCTTGTACCGCTCCCGCTGATACGTTCGCAACCGACCTTTTTTAGGTCGGACCAATCAGGCATTGTTTAGGGCAGGAAATGCCGCTGTGACGAAACCAGGAAGTTGATCCAATTTACATAAACCACATAATAAAATAAAATTAAAATTAAAAACGGGGGAAAATTCAATAAAATTAAAAACGGGGGAAAATTCAATAAAATTAAAAACGGGGGAAAATTCAATAAAATTAAAAACTTAACATAAACAATAACATTCAGTTAGCTCCAAGAGTTTTTTTTATATATATATATAAAATTCTGCATGGATATTAATTATCAAACAACATTTCTTGTTTGTTACAAATTTAAGAGACTTCAAATAATTGTCAATTTCAATCAAAAATAATTTAAATAAAGGTTTCAAGGAGAGAAATTTACATTTATGGATATAAAATGTTCCCAATAAAACGTACAAAGGGACCAAAGTTGAAAATGTTTTATTCTTAGATTCAAAAGGGTAATAATGGTTTTACCATCCAATATAATATTTTTTGATTGACACATAAAATAATTTTCAATATCCTTCCAAAAAGCATCTAAGTGCGGCAATCAAAAAATAAATGTGTTAGACTTTCCGGTACAACTTTACAAAAAGAACATTTGTCATCAATATTTACAAAACGTGAAACATACATGTTTGTTGGGTATGTTCGTGCCTTTTTTCTCCCTAAGACGAAACCGAAGACGACATTTTCATCTGTTGTCGTGATTGGTCAAAACAAACGTGCGTAAGATGCCGCATCGACCAATCAGCTCGAAGTATTGTACAGAATGTCACCGTGGAGCAGTCGAGTCCTAGATTGATCATGTGAAGAACTCCCTCGAGTGAATCGCAATTATTAGTTATTACTGTGGATCTCTTACCTTAGTTATGACGGCTAAATTTTTCCTAGAGCATGCCATTATCCTAAAAATAAAAGATACTGTAAATACTGTTTTTGGGTTAATTCGTTAACATATTAGTGATTGGAAAAAAGACAAACATATCAAATATTAAGTCCCAAATCACAGCGCATCAACAACAGCGGGGTAGCCCGCTAAAAGATTGGCCAATAAACACGAAGTATAAACATCTGCTGCGTGAGTCATGCATGAGGATGAGATGGAGGCAAGATGAGGTACTTGCTGTTCCTTCCTCATCTTTTATTGGCGTTCCGGCCTGACCCCGAGTCACCAATAAAAGGTGTAACAATGTCCCTTTGCAGGTCTGAACAGTTCATGCACTGTGGTGGTGACAGTGCAAGACGAGAACAACAACCCACCGGTCTTCTCCCAACACGAGGTACGACAAAAAACGGCCTGCAATGAAAATATTCATCGGTAAGAGAAAAACAAAAACAAACCCCTGACCAATATAAGCGGCTCGATGCCTGCAAGACCATGACTCTGCAGGTCACTGATTTAATTTTCCTGGCGGGGGAACTAAATAAAGCGTGCCCTCTAAATCCAAGGCTCATGGAGATGGCAACGTGTTATCTGAGTTTTATTCTCTTCTTTGTATTCTAAGTAGACAGTGCTCTTATAGTTTAATCGCATTAGCTTCCTTTGGAGAGAAAGTTTCCACTGGTGTATTTTTAGAGCAGCCCACCACCCCGCAGCAGAGCACCGCCACGTTGAAAGTGACATCAGAAATTATTTCAGAATCGGAATCAAAACTAAGACTGTAGACTGTAGGCCTCCCTGATTTTATGTTTTTTGTTTTGTGTTTTGTTTATGTTTTTTGGATTTGTTGGGGTCTGGATGTTTCTTGGGCTGGGGAGGAGTTCTGGTGCGGGGTGTCTGGTCGGTGCTGGATTTCACCTTCCTTGGTTTTCTTTGGTCCCCTCGGGTCTCCTGGTGTTCGGTTTAGGTGAACGGTATGAGATTTTTTCTAATAGGTTTTCTGGTGAGCTAACAAATACACGCACGCACGCACGCACGCACGCACATACACATTCACCCACACACACACACACAAAAAAAAAAAAAAATAATAATAATAATAATAAAAGAGCAATGATGATGACATTTCCGAATGAACAATACTGAGCTCTTAAAAAAAAAAAAAAAAAAAAAAACTAAGACTGTAGCTTCTCATCCAATCTCAGCAAAGATATACGGCAGGCTCCAGGCTGTGACCCCCTGCATAGGATGGATGTTATTGACGACGGACGGCTGGACCATGCTGAGGCCGTTAGACGGAGCCCGCGCGCTCCCGCCCACGTGTGCCATCTTAACAGAAAAGAGAAAAGTCATGACGGTTGAGTGATGCGTGGGAGAGCCATCACGCTGTTAAGTCATTCTGCTTTTCTTTGTCAGTCTGGAGTCACTCTGACAGCCTGCGCGCGCATTTGGAGCCACGAAAGAATATGCTTGAAGGCTAGAAATTCATTATTTGGATTGCTTTTAGTCCAATTTTACGGCCCCGGGGGCCATTCATTTTCGGCATATGTAAAACATAACTTTTGACACGTGCGGGTGTTGAAAAAGTGTGCGTGATTGCGACACCCACGTCCAACAGGGGCGCGACACACCTGATACTGCGAAGAAATCTAACCTATGGAGCTTTTCTAAATATGCAAATAAACTAGGTATAGTAAAAGAAAATAGCAACAACATTTCTCTTTAAAGTACCTCATAAATGAATACAGTTCGGTGTCAGAAGCGAAAGTATTTACTTTGTGCTGTCTCTATCAAGGTCTGATTTGTGAACATACTGTGTGCGCCACATTAATTATTAATTAAGATCTTCAAGTAAACGCTGCTTGAAAAATTGTCGTCTTGTTACCGATTACACTTCACTATAAAAGCAGTTGGGTCAAAAATAACCCAACTTTGGGTCAAAAATGGACAGATCCGCTACTTGGGGTCAGTCTTGAGTCAAGAAATGGCTCTCTTAGTGTAAAACAACTTGGCCAGATGCTTTACTTGAGTCATAAAATTGGCTCATTTTGTATAAAACAACCCAGAAAGTTGGGTCAAACTGGCACATAAAGTGGATCGGTCCATTTTTGATGAAGATGTGCTTAGGGCAGGGGCGGATCTACTCTCGTGGGAAACAGCCAGGGCTGTGGGCCACCCCAAAATCATGAAAAATCCTAAACTGTTTGGCTTATCACCTTTAACAGGAGTTTAAAATAACAAAAACAATTAATACAAATAAACAAAAAAGACTGAAATAACTATAATATAGAATTGTAAAAAAAAAAAGTCAAAATCACTTTTGCGCCTTGTTTTGAGCAGTAAAAAATAAACATTTTAAAGCACGGCGTAATAAGTGGTTCACAAGTATTCCTCACATTTGTGAGGTTCTGAGTTCGAGTCTTGACCGCGACCTTAGACTAAATGGGTGCGCCTATATGTGACCTCGTCACCTGGGATTTGCTGCTAAATGAATCTCTATATAAATTCATGGACAGATAAAAGGACGTCCCACTGCATTTGCCAATAAATTCCCAATCCTGCAGTCCATAGTCACCGCCGCAGTTACACACAAACAGTGAGGTGGAAAATGCTCTTGAGCAGGTCATGCCTGAGCAGAGCAGCATTTTCCATCGCCTTGTGAAGGCAGCGGCAACTCGGCTGATGTGGGAGGTGAGTGGTGACAGGGCTGGGTTCAGCCACCCTGCAGCTGGGGCAGCCAGATCAGAGGCATGCTGCTTCACGAGAGGACATTAGTGAGTGGCAGATTAAAAGGCTGTCTAAACTGGTGCGTTAATAAAGGTTAGCCAACACCAGGAGGGCAACAGGCCACAATTCAGGGTGGGCCGACACTTGTTTTGAAAGACTGTGGATTCCAAAGTAGTTCTAACGACTTTGTACAAGATTTTAGTGTCCGTGGTGCGTTTTTCTTCAACCCTTCAGAAGAAGAAAAAAAGCCAACTTCATTGATGTTGGACCTAAAAGAAAGCTAATTTAATCTCCAAAGTGTTCATTGAGTTTATGTTAACTTTTGTTGGGTACAATGCCAGTGAATAATCATTAGCCATGTAAAACCTCACCGTTGATATGCAGTAATACATTTTCTGTCATTTTCCGGGCAGTATGGACCCTTCCACATCTCTGAGGATGCTCCAGTAGGCACCACAGTAACAGCTGTGCTGGCAGGAGATGCTGATGTTCGAGGAGGAGACAGCTGGCAAGTGAATTATCGTTTAGAGTCCGGGAACGAGGAAGAAGTCTTCTCATTGCTGACAGACAGGCAAACAAATGAGGTTTCACTTGTCCTTTCAAAGGTAAACAGTTTCATTCAATATTCTTGTTGACATTGAAAATGTATTGATTTCCAATCGATTGTCATCATGATTTACAATGTACTTTTTATTTTTTTCGGATTCTTCTCATGACAGGAGTATCAAAAATGTATGCTGACAGTTTCATAATACTGAGATGCAAATTTCTCCATTAGTTAGTTATCTATCTATCTATCTATCTATCTCACTAACTAACTAACTAACTAACGGAGAAATTGTTATTTGTTAGTAAGTTAGTTGGTTACTAATTGGTTAGTTAGTTACCTAGTTAGTTAGTTACCAACTAACTATCTACCTATCTAACTAACTAACCAATTAGTAACCAACTAACTTACTAACAAACTAACTAACTAACGTTTGTTAGATGCTAACTAACTATCTAACTGTCTAACTTACTAACTAAATAACCAACTAACCAATTGGTAACCAACTAGCTCACTAACTAACTAGCTCACTAACTAACTAACTAACTAACTAACTAACACAGCTAGTTAGTTAGATGCCAATCAACTAACTAGCTAGTTAGTTAATTAGTCAGTCAGTTAGTTAGTTAGTTAGTTAGTTAGTTAGTTAGTTAGTTAGTTAGTTAGTTAGTTAGTTAGTTAGTTAGTTAGTTTGTCAGCATCTTTCATGTGGTGTTCATTTCCATACTGAAGACAAGCAAAAGTAATCAAACAAGCTAGGATAACTGTTAGCTTATTTGGTAATGCTGTGCATTGCGGTTGCAAACTCTTCTCCTTGTCATTTCTATTATAGCGAATAATTTAAGACACGCTATACAAACACCAGTTGCTTCTCTCTTCATGTCCAGCAGCTATTATTCAGTTTCATGTGACAATCAGTCGGTTGACTGGCTGCAACTTGATGATGACCACACACATAAGGACATTGAACGTGTTTTAACGTTTACGATTGCCGGCCCTTCCTGTTTTTAATCAGATCGAGGAGGGAAATTCAGTCTCAATAAACGCTGCACCATTTGCTCAGGATATTTCAGGGACATCAAATATGGTTCAATTATTAATAATTAACTTTCATTTCAGATTACAACTTGTTTTTAGAGGCGATATCAAATAGCTTTGATTTATTGTTGTTTTTAATGTTAATTTTATTTTAGTGTTTAGCTTTGCCATATCTAATTGTTTGTAAGCATTTTAACAATGAGATGGAAAAGAAAATGTTCAAATGCTATTTGTTTATTGTGATTAACTACTTGAATGCATCCTTCACAAGTAGAAAAAAAAAGAAAAGAAAAAATGACACACACTCTCGAAATTAACTTTAATTTTTTGCGTCACCAAGCGAGGTCGTTGCCGGAAGGCAGACGCATTTATTACTAGAAATCACACTCTGCTCACAGCCAGAGAGAATAATTCGATTGTATGTGCAGAGACTAATGGCAGTTAAGCACACAGGCCAGAGGGCCGGATTTTGAGAATGAGAGCTGAATATAAATCTAAAAATAATTCAGTTGACATGGAAATGAATTCAACACTTCAGATGACTCATAAAAATGAAATCTGCAGTGAAAATGGTTCAACCGAAATTTGTAGATGTCTGTTCGTGTACCAGTTGCAATGGCTGACACGTGGAGACAACCATTCACACTTATATTCACGCTTATTCACACTTGCAACAGACCAAACATCATACATGGCTTTTTGATTGTTGGGAGTGACTGCTAGAGATTCAGTATACTGTATTATGTGTTTTTAAATACCTTTGGCATCAAGTAAAAGCCACCGTGGACCGGAGTTTAGCTTAGGTGACTGATATTTATCACAGATGTTCTAATGTGCTGATGCACAATGAGTAGTTTGATGCGTCACTTCCAGTCAGTGGCAGTTACCCATACGTCCCCCGCCAAAGGTCTGCGTTCTCGCTCCCTGGCAACAGAGACGCACTCGGCGCGAGCAGCCTGATGTCAGACAGCAGTTGCTCGATAATATCTTGTTTCACACAGCTCTTCCGAGTGAGTGCGCGCGTTCGTGATTGCGAGTGCGCCGGCTGCGTCTCGTCACCCCTTCCAAGAGTCTCTTTACCTCGTCTTCCTGGAGTTACATCCTTTTTGACGTCCCTCCAATTTTGTAACCATTAAAGCGCTCAGAATTATTTTTTGGCCTTTTTGTACTTACTTAGCCTGCTCTTAACTCTCACCTCCCAAAAATATTTGTAATTTTTTTCCCCCACTTATGACATCTCATCAGTGTTGCCAACTCCCCCAGTAAAGAAAGTGATTGGCGGTCCTAAAAGTCACTAAATGACATCATCGCCTAATTTACATAATTGGTCATTTGTATGTAATTGTAATGGCCTGTAGGAGAAAGGAAAATCATTAGGAGAGAGGAAAATCATTATGAGAGAGGCAAAAAAGAGAGTAAAAAAAAAAACCACCCTAAATATTTTTAGAACTACAAATGAACTTTCTTCTATTGGTTTGTTTATTTTTTATTTTCCCTTTGAAATAAGCCATCGCTTCTCAAAATAACTTCGTGACTTCAATGCTTTGTCTTGACCAGTGGTGTCAAACATACGGCCTGCAGGCCAGAACCGGCCCGTCGGGGGGTCCAGTCTGGCCCGTGAGGACAACACAAACAGCAGTTTTCAGTAAAATTATTGTCGTTACTAATTTTGTCCACTAGAGAGCGCACTGACAACCACTTCAATGACATTCTGAAATTAAGCAGTTGCTCAGGATTTGATACAAAAATCTTGTTAATAAATTTCAGATTACTCTGCAGTAAGATAACAAATGACAATAGTTTCAGAATGTACACATAATTATTTACATCTGTCATCATTTATTGGTTATTTTGATCACATTTGGTTGAAAGTGGCCCATGAATTAAAATTAGTTTGACCCCCTTGACCCTCATCTTGTCCTGTATTGTTAAATGGTAGAATATCAAATTTAAGTCTCCAGAACACCAGAAAAAAGTCGTTGGATTAAAAATTGACACCACTACATCTCATTTGACTTTTAAACAAATGTGGAGTCAAATATGAACTCTTTGCAGTGTCTAACCCATACACTTTAGTGGTCTTAAACAATTTGCGTTTAAAAAAAAAAAAAATTACGATTAAGAACAACTGAACTGCAGTCTGTGTTTTCCCTCTGTTATGCAGGTTATTGACTTTGAGCGTGAGAGTGAGTACATCCTGGTTCTCAGTGCCCAGAACCCAGTAGCTCTGGTCCGTGGCCGCTATGGTCCTTCATCAACAGCAACCGTATCGATTTATGTTGACGACGTAAACGAAGGTCCAGTTCTATCTCAAAGTCATTATGAGGTGACCGTCAGAGAGGGTGAAGAACCAGGGCGGGTTATTGCCACCATCCGAGGCTATGACCCCGATTCTCACCCAATCAGGTAATTTTCACCCAAAAATTATCGTCAATGAAGTTCCACAGAGATAAATGTGTGTTTTGTTTTTTTAGATATTCCCTTCAGGGGGACACCAAGAAGCACTTTTCAATAGGGAAGTACTCGGGTGAGCTGAAAACTGTGCAAGCATTGGACAGAGAGGAGAACAGTACATATACAATGGAGGTCATTGCAGTGGATGGACGTAAGATGGATTTCATTATCAGTCATTACTGCACCACAATGAATTGATTAATCCAATACATAATCAATATACAGTACAGGTCAAAAGTTTAGACACACCTTATTGAATTCTCATATTTACAGTGTAGATTCTCACTGTAGGCATCAAAACTAAGAATGAACACATGCGGAGTTATGTAAAAAAAAGGTGAAATAACTGAAAACGTTATATATTCAAGTTTCTACAAAATAGCCACCCTTGATTATTGCTTTGCACACTCTTGGCATTCTTACCTCCTTCAATTCTGTTGCCAAGAGTGTGCAAAAAAAATCATCAAAACAAAGAGTGACTATTTTGGAAAAAAAAAAATTTGATTTATAAAACATGTTTTCAATGTTTCACTTTTTTAAAGTACATAACTCCACATGTGTCCATTCATAATTTTGATGCCTTCAATGTAAATAGTCATAAAAATAAAGAAAATGCATTGCAAGGGAAGGTGTGTCCAAACTTTTGTTTGTACTGTATGTATAACTAAATGTATTTTTTTTTAATACGTACATTTTAGGTTTTTTTGGCAAATTTTTAATCATAATTAATTGCATGACTCCAATAGTTAACTCACGATTAATTGCAAATTTTATATTTGTTCTAACTGTACAATAAAATGTAGAATAAAATGTTTTTTTTTTAAGTTTTCATACTCTTAACATAAAAGTGGCAAAATTAATACAAATATGACTTCATCTTTTAGTCATTGATAAAGTAATTTCAAAATTCATAAAAATTTTGGTAAAATTAAAAAGATGTCCTGTACTGTAAAAAAAACGAATGTGATATTGATTTGTGTTGAGGTCATTTTTCTGCCACTAAATGGCATAATTGCTTTTGTAGGACGTTGGACAGCTCTGTGCATTTTTCTTTTCATATTAAGAACTATCTAATCTTTAATATGAAATAATTTGTGAAATTCTGCACATTTTTGAAATTGTAAAATACACATTGACCCCAGTCTCCACAACTATATGCATTATTATTAAACCTATAACTACTCATTAATTGTGCGTAAAAAAAAATATATAATAATTGTGGCACTCCTAGTAATTTTAGTAATTTATTTATCAGCCCCAACCAGCACACCATGCCAACCAGATATGCACACTTATGTGTATTATTGTATACAGTACACAGTAGATTAATGCCATTAAGAAATTAAATTATGTGTTTAGTAGTTGTTCTAAATCTACTCATGGAATATTCATTTTATTATTATTTTTTTTTAATCAAGGAAACGCCTCCTTATCTGCATCAACCTTGGTCACGGTGCAAATTCTGGATGTGAATGACAACAGTCCAGTGTTGGTGGGTGACTACTCCTGGAAGTACCTGTGTACCCCTCGCTGGGAAGACCAAGCGCTGGTGCTGGCCTCGCGGGACAGCGATGGCCCGCAACACGGAGGAAGACTCAACTTCTCGCTGAGGAGCGACGCCACGGTACGACGCAACTGGAAGCTCACTCCCATCAACGGTGAGGTATCGCTTTTGGTTTTGATAATGCTTCTTTTTTTTTTTAACTCTTTTTTTTTCACGTTTTGTGACATTAAAAGACGGTTTCATTTTAGTTCATTTAAACAGCTGGTGACAGTAGTGTGGATTATAGGCATTTGATTGAGAAAGATTAAAGACTAATTATGGAATAATGGCTTTTTAATTGCTTGTATACAAATAGTGGGAGTGTGTTCCCACTCATCAAGTATGAAATTAAACGGACAAGTAAATATTTTATTTGCTGCCCGTTTTTGTGACATCACAATTTGACAAATTTGCGCAATGCATTTCACAGACTCATTAAGATACCTGGGAACCGTTTCAAATGGTAAGAAATGACGTGAATTGTCACCTTCAAGGTAAAAATGATATCTTTAACAGATAAAGGACTACAAAGAAAAACACAATATTCCATGCGCCAAAGAAACTGATAAAGTGTCATCTACTGGTCACCAAAACTTAAGATTCAGCCAATTTTCCTAACCTACCATTTTATAACCCAAAAGTGTAATATTGTATTTGCATTCTGTTGCTGGGATAATGCTTTTAAATGCACTTTTGCCTAAAAAGAGCCATTCTGTGCCCTTTCTTTTATATGACACTATTGAAATGATTATGACAGCAAAGAAAAGAAGGCTGAGCAATAAGAGCACTGATGTTTTTCTTAATAACAGACTGGGCCCAATACTCACACATCTGTAGTCAAGGAAACAATAATCTGGCCTTGTTGCGCTCCCTGCATGTAAGCTTGTTTCTCTTGGCTCTCAAATGAGGCGTATTCTTTTCACATTCTTTTCATTACATGAACGGCATGTGGGTGGAGGTATTAATTATCTTGCAAATGGAAGAATGCTGGTCAAATTACCCTTACTGGTAGTATCCGTAGTACCCGTCGATGAATGAATGAATGAATGAATGAATGAATGAATGAATGATTGATTGATTGATTGATTGATTGATTGATTGATTGATTGATTGATTGATTGATTGAGTGATCGATCGATCGATTGATTGATTGTACTGGATTTTATTTAAGGACTCTGAATACCAAATATTTCAGATTTATATTTAACTGCCAATGCGGAGAGCAAGATTTTTTTACTCAAATACTTTTACACATATTTTCAAGTACTTTCAAACATATTTAAATAGTTTAGAACATATTTGCAAGTATGTTTAAACATCTATCTATCTATCTATCCATCTATCTATCTATCTATCTATCTATCTATCTATCTATCTATCTATCTATCTATCTATCTATCTATCTATCTATCTATCTATCTATCTATCTATCTATCTATCTATCTATCTATCTATCTCTCTCTCTCTCTCTCTCTCTATCTGTCTATCTATCTATCTATCTATCTATCTATCTATCTATCTATCTATCTATCTATCTATCTATCTATCTATCTATCTATCTATCTATCTATCTATCTATCTATCTATCTATCTATCTATCTATCTATCTGGCTAGCTAGCTAGCTAGCTAACATCTAGCTATCATGTTGTGCGAATGTGAATGAGCTTTGTTGTTTCCATGGTGGCACACTCAGTCATCATGGTGTGAATGTTAGCATGAAATGAGTTAATTGTTATTATTTTTATGGTAGAAAGTTAGTATATAATAATAATATACAGGTAGGCCAACAAGGCAAGCAGTCCATTTACCACATCTCAACCGCTTTCCTCTCAGGTGCCGCCCCTCCCGCTTCGCCTCCTCCTCTTTTTGGTTTTGATTGAGCTTGCAGCAGTAATGATAACTTTCAGCTGAACTGCGTGATTTCTTTGGCGTCATCGACGTCGTTCCTTCCAGCTCACGGAGGCTAAAAGAGGAATCGCGCACAAAGTGTTGTACCTCGCCATCAAATGGCTGCTGTTTTTGTGTCGACGTGCCCATCGATGCAAATGAGGCTCCACTTATGTCTGATTTTCCTTCGCAGTAAGTGGTCATGACTCACCCTGTATTTGATGCATTTTATGTGATCAACCTTCATCATTGTAAAAGCCTACAAAAACAAACCTGCATGGTACAAGCCACATATGAAATAGCACGCGGAGGAGAAAAACTAAACAGGTAAACAGTTTCTAAAAGCGTTGCATAGCTTGTTTGGACTGGCAAGTGTGTAGGGGGGATGACGGTAAGGTGCAAGTGTAAGAAGCTCAGATAAGGGTTCAAACGCTTCCCCTTACAGGGCCCGCTCTCACGTCATACAGACCAGCCGTGTATTTAAAACTGATTTTCACCGATAAGATAAAGAGCTCCAATCCAGCACACTCCACAAAAGTGTGCGGGTGACGGCGTTCTGTCGCGAAGTGAACGTCAAGTGAGTTTGTTGCAGGGTTGACGGACAGCAAGATTTTGATGTGTGTGTGTGTGTGTGTATATTTAGTTGGGCATGTGTGCGCACAACTGCTCGTGCGTTTGCACTGCAAGCATGCCGTCGATTCATCATTGATTTTGCCGCCGGTACGAGCCCCGTTTGGCCTATTTGAGAATTTGCAAGTCTGACGTAACGAGGCCGTTTCCATTGAGATGCACAAGTCGCACATGCCAATTTTGGTGGCTCAAAGTAAACCGTTACGCCTGCTGGGACCATGTCTAAGTATTGGCACAGGTAGTAAAACTATTTTGGTGATGGAAGTGCAGGCAGACTATGCATGTAAGCGTGTTTTTTTTTTTTTTTTTTCCTTCCTTAGATACTCACACCAACCTCTCCCTGAACACACCGTATCTGGCCCCCGAGGTTTACACGGTGCCCTTCACCATCTCTGACAGCAGTTCTCCTCCTAGGAGCACCTTCATAAATTTACCAGGTAGTAGTCACGATCCTACTGGTGAGCAAACAGCCTTGGACATTATAGGACACTTGGGGGGGGGGGAAATCAAAACAGTGCGGTAGTTTAGCCTTGTTCTATTCTCGTGATGCAGGAGGGTTCCAATCGAGCCTCTGACAAGGACGTTTTTTTCATCAACAACAAAATGATGTATTTCCAGGAAATTTAATAAAGGAATTTAATAAGGAATGTATTTGGAATGGAACACATCACTCTAATACGATCTCATACGCCTGCCCCTGACCCGAATGGTTATTGCGCAATGACCGAGTCGTTCTATCGTCTTCTTTTAGTGACGGTGTGTCCTTGCAACATCAGGGGGAACTGCAAAATGGCAGCCAAGCAGCTGCAGGGCATGCCAACTATCCAGTCTGCAGTGGGCACTCTGCTTGGTACATTTGGGGTCATAGGTCAGTATTCATTGGGTCAACGTCACAATTATCGTCAAATACAGATACTGTTGCTAGTTTTTTTTTTTATGCTTTCCTCATAATAGTCTTTCAATATGTGACATTGTGATATGTTATTACCACTGGTTTTGTTATTGTGCTTATTTTTATTTATTTAATTTTTTTACCGTAGGTGTGATCCTCGTTGTTGTGTTTGTGCGACTGTCCTACCAGAGCCCCAAACAGCCAGAGAACACAAACCAGGAAAGAGTTCCTCTGAAAATGGCTATCTAAATATGATCATGTCCACCCAGTGCACTGATGGAACCATTCTGCTTTCGGAAAGTGACGCTGCATTTCAAGTTCTGATCAATTGTAGAGTATTTGCGGCGTCAAAGCTATGTTAAGGTTTAAATTTTTTGTTTGAGATATGATGCTGTTTGTTATATATGTTTAATGCCATTTTAGGTGTAGTTGTTTACATCTGTGCCTTCTTTATGCTGCAAATATGTAGTTTGTTATATTAGGCACAATTTCAGTTTTACTTTATTCCTTGTCTTCTGAAATTGATAACAAATTGGTGTAAACCCATCATCAGATTAAACGAAAACATTAAAGGCTAGTTTTGATTTAGATTTTTTATTTTTTTTTCCCTTGTGTGGACGAACGGCCTAAACGGTAAGAAACTTGGGAGGATACATTGAAACGGGCTTTCGTGTGGACGGGGCCTGAGTTTGAAGATACAAGCGAATACCTCAGCAGCACTTCCCGGGTATTGATACTCTGAAGAGTACATCTCACATCAGCAGTCTGTAGAATGAGTGGCTGGCTGTTGGCGTTTTAAGCTGGAATGACAGTTACTGATGCATCCACCTCAAACCGGGTGGAGAAATGATCGAGCTGCTCTGCCAAGGAGATCCTGCACTTTTTTACACCCTCATCGGGCGCCTTTTGTAAAGCCATGAAAACTTTTTAGTGTTTTTCATTGTATCAATTAGCATCTGTTGAAATTGTGCACAGTGTTTGTTACACAAAGTGTGACATGAACACGAATGGCGGAAAAGGACCCGGAAAAGACGGCAACTAGTGAGAGTTAGGACAGCTACAACGATAGACTGTTTTGTTCCGATTACGTGGATGCCCGAAAAATACTGCTGCTAAAATGGGATGAAATATGAATATAATATACATCGCTGTCAAACGATTCAATTATTTTAGCTAATTAATCTCACGATTTTTCATAATTTATCGTGATTAATCGCGATTAATCACATTTGTCTACTTTTGCTTCTACTTTTTTTTCTTGAACACATTTAACTGATATTTACTTGAGTAAAATCTTGGAATTCATGTAAAATCATCAAATAGAAAGTATATTTAGAATAAAAGATGTGGTATGTATGATGTATGGCATCTTTGAGTAAAATTTGAGTATTGTTTAAGTATCTCAAGACTGGGCCTTTGTCATCTTTATTGGAAATCAAAATATGGTCACCGTAGATAATCCAATCTATTAATATACTGTAAATACGTTTCGACCACATTTTTCAATGTGCTATGACTCACCAAATATTTTGACAAAAGCTGCCGACAGCCCACACGGCCATCCCCCTTTTATGATAGACTATTTATACCCCTAGAAGAAAAGAACCTCGACTGAGATGAGAGGGCAGAGGGGAATCGGGCAGTTGGTGGCATGGGATCAAGTTCTAGGAGGCAATGAGCCGTGCCACAGAGAGAAAAGGGGTGAAGGTTGGATACAGAGGGACGGAAGCGGTGTTGGCGTTTCCCCAAGTGGCCGGTCTATTTTCCATTGCTGATTAACAAATATAATCACCCTCTGTTCCCATCACAGCGCTGGGTATTTTCATCTTTCTTTTTCTTCTTCTTCTTTTAAATTTCTGCTAACATGACACGGATCTAAACTGTGTTACTTGAGGACAAAAAAAAAATGGAATTGAATCATGAACCATGCAGTGTAAATCCAGCCCATCGGACCTGATCAGGACATGTGATATAGAAAATAGATGAATTTGGTTGGTTGTTTAGGTGTCTTATGGACATAAGCAACATAAAACAAGTAGCATATTATTTTAGGAAATTCGTTTTTAAGGAAAAATATCCATCATTATCATTGTTTTTACAAAAAAACAAACGCTTTGAGTGCATTTTTTAAGATTTTTAAAATTTATTTATTGTTTGTTTTCAGCCAAATGTTACCCAATATTCGAATAAAAATCACTTAACTTCTTTAAATTGTAATTAACTTTGGTCTTAATTGTGATTAGCACACGTGCCTCACCGTACTTATGTTCAGTTCTCGGCGACAGCCTTCCTTTGTGGAGTAGAAAACAACAAGCATGTTAGTTAATTGTCCATAGGTGTGAATGTGAGTGTGAATGGCTGTTGGCCCTCGAGCCGCATGTGGATCTTTAGCGCCGCCCTAGTGGCTCCCTGGAGCTTAAAAAAGAAAATGGAAAAAGGTTTATGGGGAAAATATTTGTTTTATTTTAATATGGTTTTTTTTTTCATATCAAGCTTTCAAGTACTTTCAAACATATTTAAATAATTTAGAACATATTTGCAAATCTTAATAACAGACTGGGCCCAATACTCACACATCTGTAGTCAAGGAAACAATAATCTGGCCTTGTTGCGCTCCCTGCATGTAAACTTGTTTCTCTTGGCTCTCAAATGAGGTGTTTTCTTTTCACATTCTTTTCATTACATGAACGGCATGGGGGTGGAGGTATTTATTGTCTTGCAAATGGAAGATTGCTGGTAGTATACGTAGTACCCGTAGACGATTGATTGATTGATTTATTGATTGATTGATTGCACTGGATTTTATTTAAGGGGTGTGAATACCAAATATTTCAGATTTATATTTAACTGCCAATGTGGAGCAAGATTTTTTACTCAAATACTTTTACACATATTTTCAAGTACTTTCAAACATATTTAAATAGTTTAGAACATATTTGCAAGTATGTTTAAACGTATATCTATCCATCTATCCATCTATCTATCTATCTATCCATCCATCCATCCATCCATCCATCCATCCATCCATCCATCCATCCATCCATCCATCCATCCATCCATCCATCCATCCATCTATCCATCTATCCATCTATCCATCTATCTATCTAGCTATTGTTAGACTAGACAATATTTGTATTCTACTCTTTGCGTGTTCAATTAACTGAATGGTGAGATTCTGGTGAAGAAGTCCCTATGCAAAGGTATCATTATAACAGAAGCTTCTGGTCACACAAATGAAGTCACCCAAACAGTGTTCTGTTCAAAAGTGTGCTCCTCCTCCTCCTGCACATCATTATTTATTGAAAAGTGGGTGAATACGAAAAGTCTCCTCCCATCAGCAAGTTCAGCAAGTTCCCATAGGTATAAATCAGATTAGAGAAAAACAATAATACATCAGCCTGTCCCTCCCCTCTTCCGACTGAGACCGGTACCAGACTACACTCCCTTCTAGATAACAGTAAAAAGAACTTGTTGCCCTTTTCTTCTCAGGCGAAAGAGACAGATAAGAATACAATAGACAATTCTATTCATTGAGCTACACAGCTATAACTAAATCCAAAACGGCTAAAATATAAATTGAAACTGAAAAACAATGTTAATAACTCAACACTATCTAGCTGGCTATCTGGCTAGCTATCTAGCTGGCTAGCTAGCTAGCTGGCTATCATGTTGTGCGAATATGAATGAGCTTTGTTGTTTCTATGGTGGCACACTCAGTCATCATGGTGTGAATATTAGCATGTTTTTTTTTTGGGTCCAATATGGCTCTTTCAACATTTTAGGTTGACGACCCCAAGTCTGCCTGCGATTGGGGCTGTGACCAGTACTGAATATTTATTTACTATGCTCACCAGCAGCATATTGTGTACAGCAGTATATGATTGATTGAATGTAAATATCATTACATTTGGAAAAACATGCAAGTTCATGTTGTTGTGTGGATATACTCTATATTAGAAATATGTATTTTGATCCTTGCTGAAACATCTGCAGTCTGGACCTTGAGGTTGCCAAGCAACCAGACTCAAGATGTTCGATATAGTTTTTAAAAGAAAATGTTTTTGGCGACATAAAAATAAATTCATGACTTAATCTGTTATCATTGTAGTGTCCTGAAGAGGGGAGATCAGGTGCATGAATACTGTATACATTTACCATTTGCATATATTGATTATACAGTATGCTCCCTTAGACAACTGTCGAACAAAAGCGGCTGAGCTACCAAATTATACCCGAAAAAGGTTAAAACATTCACATTTTCCCTTGGAACATTCGTTTCACCAGCCCTCACTCTTTTAGTCAGTTATGACTAAATCGTCTGCAATTACTGATATTTGGGGAGGTTCAAAGGTCACTCTGACTTTCCATGTCAACAGAAAATGCATTCAGTGGCAGAATTGCTACAGCAGTCCACTCAACAATTAACATAATCTTCTCGTAATCTAGCGGCAATAATATGTACGAAATCCGTAATTGTCCAGATACTGGAATAATCTGGACTCACAAACTTTAACAAACATTATACAAGAACGTTTAATGTAGAACCATAATTTATAAGAATGTAACTTGAAACAACCGTTTTGTAGATAAATAGCCTTTTCTTTTCTCCTGTTTACATCAGTTCCATCAATTATTTGAAACCCGCAGGAAGCATATCGCAAAGGTCCATGATATTAAAATCTAAAAATGAAGCAAATAATGAGGACTGTGAAAAAAAAAAAAGTACTTTGAAAAAAAATCACAAAAAAAGGCAATTATAACCCTGACTATGTTTCCCCGTGTGACAGCATAATTTTGTTGAAAATGTTTTTAACTGCTTGACGAACGCAACGGATATCTGACACACTACGTGCGTCACTCGTGTGCTATTTCAGGCACTTTAGACCCTGCAATCACTCTTACCGTTCAGACTACAAGACAGGGAGCTGGAAATCAACAATTTAAATCGAGACACAGCAGGAATAAATGCACGCACGAGGAAAGTGGGCAGGAGGCCTAACGCTCTGGAAGTCCGACCCACTACCTCCAATCAGAGGCAGATCAGAACTTAATTGACCTATTTAATGTTTAATTACATTCATTTGAACAAAAGTCGCTTCGGCACGGTAGATTAGTGCACAGTGCATCTAACCTGTAAAATGGTTAGAATCAGTCATTTAAAAAAAAATCAACCTGAATCAAAAAGGAATTTTTGGAGTAAGTAACTGGAGTAGTTGAAATAAGCACAATAACATTTTGGAGAAAAACATTTGTAACGCTGTGTTTAAAAAATCGAATAATCGATATCAAATGGAGTTTCCTTTTCGAGCCTGATATTGATTTACAAAAGCAAGAATCTAGTATCTTAATATCTATTTTTCCCATAAAAAAAATAATTTGAAAGGAAATTAGGATCCTTGCTGAAGTCAATGTTGCGTAACTTTAATTTGGAATTTAATATTTGTGGAGTTTTTATCATATCCTTGATATTTAAGAAAAACTGATGTTCCATTATTAATCAATATCGGATTGAAGCGAAGTGAATCGAATCGGGGGGAAAAAAAATCGAAATCCAATCAGACTGAACCCTTGTGAGACAAAATCGAATCGATTGAGGAAATTAGAATTGATACTAAGCCCTAATTTCTAGTTGGTTAACTAATCATTTAATTCATTTTTTTTTTTTCAAATATCTAGCTGTACTTTGTACTGCAGCATACACTGCAATATGCGCTTGCAGCATCACGCGACAGATATTTAGGAGTAATTTTCAAGTAATGCAAATTATTTACAGTTGCTTCACATACATATTGAAGTGTATACAAATGTGGCCTGTGGACAAAGGGCCCAGGTTTGATTCCCCTGACAGGCTTATTGAATATTCATGACGATACCCCCCCCCCCCCCCCCCAACTGCTGCCTACTATTCCGAGTGTCTTTTGTGTATTGTACTAATTAAATTTGGAATATGTTATATTTATTATAGTATTTTTTTTTTTTTTATATTAGAGGGCTCCAATCATTCCAATCAGTTTCAGAGTCCCTCATCCCGCCTTCATCCATCATCTGCAGGCAATGACACGTTTCCATCTTGGCACAAGCACGTGTATGACTGCACTGTTCACGCTTAATAGCAAAAGATTATGAATAGCAACCGTGACTAATTTTTCCACAGTCCCACAAAAAAATCATTCACACATATAAAGTAACAGCTACAATGAGACATGGCCGCTGCAGTGTTTATCGTGAGAGTGGCTTTGTCTAAAGATGAGAATCAACATCCGACATCACACACACACACACAATCCACCATTTTGTCAGTGAACACAAGATAAGACAAGTGGCCTTGGCATCAGTCATGAACTAATCCTCGAGTGGGACGAGACCTTCGATATTTTTCATTCTTCCATGTGATCTTGTTTTTCCTCATCACATATAGACAAACGTCCAGTCTCACTCAGAATACATCTATGGGCAATTTCAGCATCTTCAAATAAGCTTAGCTAACTAGCATTTTTTGGGGAATATGAAGGAAGTGCTACCATTTCAATTAATGTCACACCCAAAATAAATATTATTCTTTGTAAAATGACTATAAATTTTCTGCACTATATCTTAACAAATAAAACTAATGTATGAATTAGAGCTGCCAATGCTTGTATTTTAAAATCAGATTAAAAACATTTTAGAATTTTGATTAACCACAATTAATCACTTAATAAAAAAAAACAGTTTTTTTCCCCGCCAAATTTAAAGACCACCTGTTATGTGAATTTTTTCGACATTCAATGTTATGTCGATGTCTTCAACATTTTTTGATCCACTGCACTCTCATCTTCCTCTTTTTCTAATCAGTTAATTATTTGCATGATTTAAAATGGGGAAAAATGTACCCCCAATAGTTTGACATGAACAAATATTCTGAATGTCATATGCAAAAAATTATTAAATGCATGTAAGTTATGTTTATTGCTCAATACCTGTGCTAACTTTAACATAACCATCTATATATATATATATATATATATATATATATATATATATATATATATATATATATATATATATATATATATATAGTGTAGTTTTGTACTAAACCAAATTTTTATTTTTGTACCAAAAAAAACTAGAAATTGACCCAAGTAGTGGATTGGTCCAATTTAAATTTTTGAGGTTTGTCACAATGTTTACAAAGTATGCATAAGTGAATATTATTTATATTTACAATTTTTTGAAGTAATCATTCATCCGAAGCCCTGATGCCACTAAGAAAGTTTAGATTTATAAGACGGCAAATAGGATGCACTGCAGCTTTAATAGTGAAACATTTCACTGGCGTAATGTATCAATATTATTTTAAAACAAAAATTGGGCGCAGGTTTGTTTACCCGTTGCCAAGCTTCATGTGCTAAAAAGCAAACATAACAAAGGACAGTGAAGTGGACACGAGGACCTAATAATTAAATAAAGCCCCAGTTGTTCGTTTCTCTATTTTTACAGCCTTTGTAACAGTAGAATAGTTTGGGCCAGTTATAATAAAGCCAATCACGGTTTGAACAAAGTGCACGCTCATCTGCCGTGCAGGACGGAGCTCCATGAGCACTAATTGGATGGAAAGAATCTGAGGGGAAGAATCAGCAGGCTGTGAACTCGGCAGCTGTTTTGCCGTTTGTTTTTCAAAGTCATGCAGACTGGAGGCCCTCTGATTATCGTTTTTACTGGACGGTGCTTTCCAACATGGGGCCAAGGGTTTGCCACACATGTGACCTAATGAACAGTGACTGGAAAGCCTTGCAAGTGGCGCTGTCAACACCAGGACATAAATAAAGCTAAAGATAGGGCAATGTGGCTTCAGCCCAGCTTTCTGGTCAGACGGAGGCTTTTAATAGAAACACTCTGATTTATAAAAGGCTAACGGGGACTATTTTTACCCCACGGGCTTGCGGGATAGTAATCTTGGAAACTTGTGATGCGTTTGCGAGCATGAGTGAGCCCTCTGACTTGAACGTGTTGGTGCGGTGCCTTGTTGGAGTCACAGCAGATAACGGATGAGGCAGAATCCTGTGATGTCCTGGAGAAGGTCCAAGAGAGTGATCACATGGTCCTCCTCTCCTTATGGTGGGTTTGTCTGGGAATGAGCCACTGATAAAGGTTTTCTTGAAATGTCTTGTGTCATGGATGTCAAAATACAAGTTCAATATTCTGTGGCCTGTATTTTCATAGAATACTGCCGCATCTTGATTTTCGCTTCCATTCCACGCAGGCCTCACTGAACCTGTCTGGGAATTCCGTTCATCTCCCCGGTCAGGTTTCCATCCAATGGTTTTCGATTTTCTTAAGCGAATTTACTGAAAATGCGCAAAACGGACATGCAACTTATGACCATTTCCATCTGTTCTTCTTTTGCAAATATTGAGAGGGAACTCCGCCGCTGTCGGTGGCGGTATACAACTTGGAAATGTGATCCACCAGTAATTTAAAAGAAGACCAGGAAGCGACTGCGTCGTGCAATGACGTCGTATGAGTTTTCTTTTGTCTTCTTCTTTTCCCGTCAGGGGTCGCCGCAGCGAATCAGTTGCCTCCATCTAACCCTGTCCTCTGCATCCTCGGCTCCTTCACGTCCTCTTTAACTACATCCATAAACCTCCTCTTTGGTCTGGCATTTGGAAACTCAGCATCCTTCTGCCAATGTACTCACTATTTCTCCTCTGGACATGTCCAAACCATCTCAGTCTGGCCTCTCTGACTTTATCTCCAAAGCCTCTAACATGTGCTGTCCCTCTGACGTACGTACCCATTCCTGATTCTATCCATCCTGGTCACTCCCAAAGAGAAACCTCAGCATCGTCATCTCTGCTTCCTGTCTTTTCCTCAGTGTCTCCAGACCAAACAACATCGCTGGTGTCACCGCAGTTTTATAAATCTTTTTTTTCATTTGAGCTGAAACTCTTCTATCACACATCACACCTGACACTTGTTCCAGCCTGCCTGCCTGCACACGCTTCATCCCTTCTTTATCACACTCTTCGTTGCTCTGGACTCTTGACCCTTAATACTTAAATTCTCTTCTTTCATTAATTCCAAAAAGAGTCGTCCCCTGCCCCCTCCAAACATACCTTCCTTATATTGTCCGACATTGCTTTGAGACTGCAAATGTACGTAATCTGGTCAAAACGTGTGACGTGATCCGGTCTTGCCAGCGGTTATTCGCGAAACCTGTTTCAATAGACAAAATTAGCATTTTCCTTTTTTTTGATACGCTTAAATGAAATAAATAAAAATTGGGCCCTTTTCGAATTTGTAGCATTTCCATTCAGTTTTATTTTCGCATTTGTTGAGAATTTGAATAAAAATGGGTGGATGGAAACCCAACTGACACTCCTCTCTGGGATGCGGCATACGTCTGACATTTTGGTGGCCAAAATTTGTTGAAACTTGAAAAACAGGCTGGAATCACGTCTAAGAATTGGCGCAGGTAGACTAAGATTGAGAGTTTGATCAAGGCACAGGCAGACAGATTCTGAGCTCATGTGTGGCGGATTACATTATATTTCATTCTTAAATATGACCACAATGTATATCAAACCTTTTGAGTTATTGCAAAAATCAATTCATTGAACACATTATTATCATTATCATCTTTATTGAATTTTTTTTTTTAACTATCCTACTTTATATCATGAAGGTCTTTCAAACATTTCAAATTATTATGTTATTGTCATGTTTTTCCATGAGAGGTAACAAAGCTGTACTCTCATTGGCACGCTCCATGATCATAGGAAAAATAATGATACCTTTTAGACTGCTTAATTGTTATTAACTCATTCATTGACATTGACGGCTATAGACGTCAAAAATTATTTTGAACTATTTCTATTAGTTTAACATTGTTTCCACTTTTGTTAACAAGAGTATGAAAACCTAGAAAAAAATATTGTAGATTTAGAACAGATATAAAATGTGTGATTAATCGTGAGTTAACTTGTGAAGTTATGCGATTAATTATGATTTTTAAAAATGTATCACCTTACGCCCCTAATTTTTAATAATGTTTTCTTTTCTTTATTTTTTTAAAATAATAATAATAATTATATATATATATATATATATATATATATATATATATATTTATTTATTTATTTATTTATTATTATTATTATTATTATTTTTTTTTTTTACTCATCTTTTTTTTTTAAGAAAAGATTAGTAAAAATTAGGGGCATCCGGCGATTAAAATTGTAATCGTAATTAATCGCATGACTTCAGTAGTTAACTCACGATTAATCACAAATTTTATATCTGTTCTAATACAACAACAAAAAAATCTAGGTTTTCATACTCTTGTTAACAAAAGTGGGGGGGGGAATGTTAAACTAATAGAAATAGTTCAAATGAATTTTTGACGTTTATAGCTGTCAATGGCAGTGAATGAGTTAAGAAGGCCTAGTAGTGCCAATACATTTATTGAATCAACCTAGAATGTATATAAATACATTTGACTGTCAAGTCTTTTTTTAGTTTCATGTGTGAAATCTGTAAGGCAAATATGTTTGACGACGATTTGAAACAGACATGTATGAAATGAATAAGCCTTGAATGCAGTTCTGGGTGCGTTGCTATAGCGACCCCGGAACAAATATCAAAGCTTGGTCTTACTCACTGCTCAGGAAGGTTTAGGGGGCATTCATTGAAGTCAGTAGAGTTTCCTAAAGACCACATGGATGTACAAGGCCCACTACAAACATCATGTGTAACCAGACACCTGCGCACATTCACATGTCAGGGTGCGATCGTTGTACTTGTGCCCACAATTCGGTCACCGTGTCCCATCAATACTTGGAGGGACCAACCAGAAAAAAAGATCAAATAAAACCAAGGCCGCATTGTCTAAGAAAAGCAGTCCATAGATCAAAACATTTATGGCGGAATAACAAATCATGACCTTGCCTCTATGACTCTATTCTCTAAACAGACCACCAAGAGGAGAAGGACGGGTGAAACTCATCTCTGTGACCTCTGCGATTTATTGTATAATGCTGAGTGAACCAAGGCCCTTGGCTGTCAACTTTAATGCCATCTTCTGTTTACACACACCCTAACTGTTAATGTGGCAAGTTGTTATCGCTGTACCTTAAACTTAACCCTGAACGTGGCTGAGAACCAAAAACGTCAGCATCCAGACGGCGGGACGGGGGGGTTTGCACGGAAACCTAAGGCCTTGCTTTACTGAACATCGACCCAAACAAAATAGATCACACCCTACTAAATAAAGACATCCTAACGAAAACAGAAACACTTGTCACCACAAGGATTTTAATGGGTTGGATATTATTATTAGATGGTTTTATTTCCTGACAAGGTGATGCGGATGGATCACTGGTTTAAAGACAAGTAGGGGAGATAGGAGTAGTGGGCCCAGAGTTTGTGCTTTGTTGCTCTGTTGTTTGTATCCACGGCAACTGCACTGTGACTACTTCTTCTTGCTGCCAGATAGAGTCGCTGTCCTTGCCAATACTGAGAAAACAAAATGTTTTAAAGGAACAATTCTTGGCGTCTTTTTGCATGTTTGGTGATACGCTTGTGTTTACAGAAGTTACTCTCACTTTTGCTTACATAAATTACTAATGTTTTTAATTTAATCTTGAAAATGTTGTCAAAGTGAATTACTAAAAACTTTTTAGAAATTACCTTCTGTAATGTGCCTTTTTATTTTAATCTATTTCCCTTTTTTTTTGGAACTTGGAATATTAGGGAGCTCAACAGTGTCATACACACATTTCTGATACAATATGAGGTGAAAATGTTAAACTATTTGTCATCATTTTTGGGCACCAGTTGTCTTTGTCTTTCCAATTATCACATATCTGACCTTAACTACTTGGTCAGAGGTTATGGCGAGCAAATATTGCCCCCCGCAAGCACAAAACTGTGCTAAATATACACATGACTGTTTCTATTTCTGAGGTCTGACTGTAATATCTTATAACATAGCGCATCGATTTTGGCCGGGGATGATGTGCTCGGTCGGGTATTCTCAGTCTCAATAAAGCTTCCTGGTGCTATTTTGGTAGGGTTATTTGAGAATGTGTGTTAAATTGACTTTGCACGTGCCCACTCTCATTCCTTATTTATTAGCATGCTAACATATTTATTTTCATAGCCATCAGTATTTGGATGCTAAGGAAACCGATGCAAAAAAAAATAACATGGATTTATATAAATACACAATATAAAGGAGGTAGACAATGGCAAGGTCAAACGTGATAGACAGTTTTGAAAATGACCCTGCCAGTTCAATTTGCTTCTGTTGATGGGCACGGTATCCAATTTGCATAAAACACAAATCTGGCACTTAACCGGTACTAACAGCTTATTACAGTTAATCTTTGCAAAGGTAAACTAGACTCAACTGCATCCAAATAAAGACGGGGAGAGGCTGCCATCTACAGGATGACTCAAGTACGCAGCAATAAATACAGTACAGTAGACTACTGTATAAGCCTTCCATTGAATGGTAAATGGAATAAGGCCGTAATTATTCCAACAGGCAGCAAAATGTATACATAAACTATTCATTCACCAACTGATGACACGTTTTTTTTTTGCAGAGATTTTTCCAGATTCTGATTATTTTGATGATACAATTTTAAGGTACCATAGATACGATATCCCTGAATCCCTTGTAAAGGTACGTTGAGAAATGTTGTTCTTAAACTTTTGGACTATCCAAATCATCACACAGTTGTTCATAAAATGACGAATCTCGACCCATGAGCCTTTAAGGGATGCTTCTTTTATTCCCAATCATGACACACACCAATTAATGTGTTCGCCTGTGTAATGTTCCAAATATATATATATATATATATTTTTTTTTTTCCTCAACAGCTTTTCTTTTTCTTTAAATGTGTTGCTGGCATCAAATTCAAAATGAGATAATATTCTAAAAAAAAAACAAAAAAAAAAACAATAACGTTTCTCAGTTTGAACATTGAATATTTAAATGTTGCAGTGTATTCAATTGAATGTAGGTTGAAATGAATATGCAAATCATTGTATTCTGTCTTTATTTGTTTTTACACAAAATTGAGGTTTGAATTAATTTTTCAAACCCCCCGAATCAATGAGTTAAACTGACTATTTAGTGACCTCCCTCGTGAAGAAATAAAGAAATAGATTTTATAATTTTTTTTAAACAATGGTTCATGACTTTTCCCAAGTTTCCCAATGAACACATTGAGTTAATAATTAACTGTGATTGTTGTCTAAATGCCCTGCAATCTGGCTACTAATTACCTGGAAAGCTCCCTTGGGGGCTTTCTCTAATCTGCAACGTTGAGTTTAAACATTTGCTTGAATGTTGTCATCCAACAAAAAAAAGAACAGAATGTACGTAGATACCAGGTACAAGGTGCAGGTGTTGCAATCTTAATAGCAGATTTTCCTTTTTACTCAGTTATCAGTATTTATGACACGAAATTAGTCCTCAGTAAAACAAAAGAAGCAACAATGAAACCATTTTTGAAACATTTCATTTTAGCCAGCAAACATGGCATATATTGTATTTCAAACTAAAACCACTCATAAAATAAGCTTTGAGGTCCCTTGTTCTCATGTACAATTTGGTCCAAAACTCTGTACACAATTAAGAAATGATTGTAAACACTGGTTTCACTGAAGTATAGATGACATATTAAAAATAAAACTACAACACTGTACAGCCAAACAGAGCACTTTTAGCAGCACTAATCCAATTCCAGCTGCAGTTGGGATTGTTACAATGGAAATGATCACTGGCCACATGGATCATTTGACACCAGCAAGGAGCTTCGGCAGCAGTATGGTATGGTGCAAGCTCTTAAACAGCAGAAAGAAATTAAATGAAACCATGAAAACAAATATATACTTTACCACAAAACAAGACTCGGTAGCTTTCTGAGCTCCCGTTTGTTCTAACATTTGCAACATCAATGGAGTCTAAATTCAAACATTTAATTCTTCATCAAGTCAAGTAATTCAAGTATTATTGTGCAATAAGTCCCTAAACAGCCCTACAGTACTTATTTCTTTTGGCATTAAAGCTTACCAGCGGAACAAGCCATGCATGATTCGATTTCTCTGACAACTTGCCCTGAGTTAAAGTCAAAAGGAAAAAAATGATTCTGGTAATGTTGCATTCAAGAGTTTTCTACGTCACAAGGTTTCCATTAATTGGACGAACGCACTTCCCGGTCTTTCAGGGGTTGGGGAGTCCTGTAGTTGTTTTCCATGTGTATCATTTGTTCCTCCTCCTCCCCAGTGAACAGAAGCATTCGGAATTTTCCCAGCTGCAATACAGTTGAAATGGTTAGTCAAGCATCTTTTACAACGAACGTTACAGCATAATCCCCTTACCTTAAGTATCGCTCTATCTTGCTATCTAAACAATACGGTTCATTAAATTCTGTGCAGTATTTATTTACGAAGTCCATGCAAAAACAAAACTAACATGAGTCATCTCAATTCTTGTCATACCTGTTTTTGGCTTTTGATCCGAGTCGCATTTATTTGCAGTTGGAAATGACTATTTTCTTAAACGATATTAGAGCAAAGCAGCGGTTTTCAAGAAAGGGCGTAGCTGTTTTTTGTTTTTTTTGTGACTGTTTAGCTACAGCTGTAGTAACAATAGTGACACCTGGGATAGATTAAAAGATGCCTTATATAAAAGCCTCCGAATTTGTAACGTCCTGAATCCAATACATTTGGTCAGCCATGATATTCTTTTATTACTTTATATTGTAATATACACACCAATAATAGCAGAGGCCCTGTGGCATAAGGACAGTGTTTCTGGTACGGGGAAGTCATAAAATAATGCTTGCATGCTTGCGCTGACCCTGCTCTGACCTTGCTTAAAACCCTGTCACCAAACACGTACACGTACATTCATCAACGTAATCATCCAGGCAGGATCAATGGACTGAGACCCTGAATCATAAATTGTGGGTTTCTGAGCTCACATCCTACTTTGAACCATACTGCACACACAAATTCACAAAAAAACATCAAAGATCACACTTGGCTCCTCCCACAGGAATGGCGCAAGTAGAGATCAACCAAGTGGATGGTAGTCTTTATCAGGACAGCTCAAAAGGTCAATCACGTAGTCGGCTTAAGGTATCAACAGCTTGGGTTTACCACACCTAAACTTTGTGATTATTTTCAGTGCTATAGGGGCCCGATGTTAACCCTGTGACATAGCAACACGACGAACTATGTTTTGCTGTTCGTAGGACCCGCCCTGCAGGGGCAAAGCAGATTTCACAACAGGCTGGTAATTCTGTGGCATCCATTTGAATGCTCAATTCTTTGATGAGCATGTTTGTGTAGTTGTTATTTCAAAGTAAAAGCCGCTGTGTCTTGTCAACATTAGTTTTTGTTTGTTAAGATGCAGAAATGAACAATTGGCAATAGTCTACAAATACTACTACAGTATATCATAAACATCTAATTTGGTATTTAATATTTCTTCCAATGAAGTGAATCCTGTGGTTCTGACTCCTATCACTTAAAGAGGAAGTCAACCCCCCAAATTTTTTGGGACAATAATATGTTCTATACTCTCCCACTAGTCTAAATATGGCATTGTGGTTAATATTGCGTTAGTGGAATATGAGTTAAGCAGCAAAATCCAGCAGTTTTTACTCATGTCAGAGGGCGGCCATTTTGCCGCTTGCTGTCGACTGAAGATGACATCAATGTTGCTCAGGGCTCAGGCAACGACCAATCAACAACACTGCAATAATGATGTCATCTGCAGGTGACAGCAAGTAGCAAAATGGCTGCCCCCATTGATGGATAAAAATGACAGGATTTTGCTTCCTAACTCATATTCCACAAATGTAATATTAACCACAATGTCATGTTTAGACGAGTGATGTCACATATAACACATTACTGTCAAGCAATGTTTAAGGTTGACTTCCGCTTTAACTCAATATTTATACAGCACTTTAAAACAACCACAGCTGTTTGCTTAAGATGGAACCCAGGGGCAGCAGATACAATGAAAACAGCAGAGGCCCCAGAATTGAACCCTGTGGAACACCGTACGTTTTATCACGATAAGCAAAATAAGAAGAAAATTAGTATAGATGTAAGAAACCAGAGAGCTTCTGTCAACCATGTGCTGTCAATAGTGTGGTCACGTGATCACGGACCTGCCTTTCTGATACAGTGATTGGCTCCTTCAGGACGATCCAGATGACACTTTCATGTAGCGGGGGTGTGGTCAGTGATCCAAGGTAGGTCCAGTAGTGGAGGCTGCTTGGTAGGAGGCACTTGGGGTTGAAGCTTTTGAAATCTGTGACACTACCCTATGACCAACAACAAAAGCAGGCAATATATTTGTTTGACGTTTTTGAAGCAGAACCAGCCAGAAACAAGCAAACTCACCTTAAACTTGACCGTGTACAGTGCATCCGCTATCATGTGGAGCCGTCTGTGTTCATCACCAGTCTTGCAACACAGAAAAAAAAAAATCTAAGTATTAAAAAATATTATTACAGGTGAGTGTCATGATTGGAACAAGTTCTATTACACAAGCAACAAAAAAAATGTTCAATGGAATCTTACCTAACTAAAAGTGGATGTCTTAAAAACCCAAAATAAGTGTCTTACTTCTAAAAAGATACCAAGGACAGCAAGTCCATCAGGAGCTGTTGCTGCCTCCCCGAATGTCTTGTACTTGACTGCATTCCAGTGAACCAAATGAAGCTGGAAGGATTATACAGACAGTGTGGGAGGTGATAGACTGTAAATGTCCATAAGATTGAGAAATGCAAATTACAGTACAAAAAGACAGTTATTCAATCAGATTATAATGGTAGAGTAGGAAGGTTGACATTCTTGTGTTGCCAATTGTTTGTGACCTTTGCAGGATCCTTTCGTCCATATACCTGACAGCATTGCATCGTATAAGGATTCATTTCTCAAAAAACTGACCTCTGAAGCATAGCTGTGGCCTGCAACAGTGTGCTCAGAGCCATGGCAGCCTTTTCCGCCCCAGTGGAAGTGAAACTGTTTCAGTCTATATGGGTTGTCAAGCGGGCCTCCCTGGATCACTGCAAAAAGACAGGAGTCGACACTTTGTCAATTTATCAGATACTCACTCTTTGGTGGGACGACAGGTATCGGCAAACAGGTTGATTTTCATAGCTGCTCCTTACAACCATAGGATTCAGGTACAAAAAACAAAATGCACATCAGGTCAAATATCGCTGCGCTGGGTCAAACGTTCCATTCCTGTCGACTGGCCAAGATGGCCATTGATAAATTGAGCTATCGTGTGGCTGAACAACGCATTTCCGAGGGAAAGTTCAGACTTTATGTGTGGCAGGATCCTGGACTGCTGGGCATGAACATCCACACCATTCTAACCTGAATGTTATTCGGCTTGATGTCTCTGACATCCTTGTTATCTTGGCTGAAAGGACACAAGGGCCGGATACATCTAACAATGTACAGTTAGGCTAAATCTGTTCTATTATAATAAAATAAACCGACATGAGAGCAAGTGTAAATATTATTATTGTCTAAGAAGTTCTTGACTGCATGTACATCTGAACTGGTAACATAGATATACAGTAATTTCTCCTCCGTGGCATGTGTTTACATTCCAGACCACCCCCACAATAAGTCAATTTCATCAATTACCTGAACTGCTTATCCTCACGAGGGTCAAGATACAGAAATACCCTATTCAGAATCAGATACGCCCTAGGTATGCTTTTATAGCTAACAAACTTAATTTGTCATTTCATAATCCAGTATACATCAATAATCATGCCCAAAGATGTACATTCGCTTTCTGTAGGCGTAAAAAGCAGGATTGAAGAGGATTTGACATGAATTTTCAGCAAAAATTTGGCTGAGTTGAAATTCTTCCTGTTTTCATTCTTCTTCTTTCAAATTTACAGTGTCAAAACAAATAACTGTTATTCATTTAGTGGCCGAGAGTGGAATTACACTCAAAATAAACATGAGGTAGAAATAAAAAAAAATTACAAATTTGAAAAAGAAAAAAAGGGAAATAGCCGGACTAAAATCACGGAACAGAAACATAAGAGTTGATTTGAAACTACTTATACCAATATACATGTTTTTATGACAGTTTTTTGTTATATTGATTATCACAATGACTTTGTATTTTATTATTGTCATTGTTTTCATTGTGGCTGGGTCCTGTGGTCCTGTCCTGGTGCAGGCGGCTACTTGAGATGATGTTTACGACACATGGATGCTCTGTGCCCAGCCTGAGTTCTCTTAGATCATTATAGTATTATTTTTTAACTAGTATGTAAGTACAGGATCATTTTTTTACCTGTATGCAGCATGTGAGTGTCTGTATCCTTTTCGGCAAGTGGTTGTGGAATAGGTTGATTTTAACTCATGTTTTTTTTTTGTGTGTTTGTATAAAAAGTGCACGTGAAGAATACTTTTAACAACAATGTAGAACGCGTTGAAGTAGAACGTTCACAACAAATTCAGCCACACCAGATCAACAAAGCCAGCCGGTTTAAGGGATTTGTACCACTCATTTACGCTGCGTGGAAACCACCCATAACTTCAAGTCCTATATTTCTGCCAGTTATTGATGGTTATGATGGGGTTATACATACATGGTCCCACCCACAAAAAAGCACGATAGGATTGGATCATAATAGCCACAGAGATCAGCTCCGCTTATTATACCTCTTTCCCACGAAACAGATACTGTACACTTAATCTGATTGGATTGACTTTAGACTGACCTGACTGCCTGGCTGACTGATTGGACTGACCTTCAACTGCAAACTGTGCACACATGCAAACTTTGTTTATGGTGAGTTGCAGCATACATATGTTTTTAGATTCTGACGCCGATGTGCACTTAGTGTTCAAGAAACAATAAACAATACCTAGCAAAATGATGCGATTCAATAGATTTCTCTAATACGTCTGAAAAGGTTGAACTACGGTAGAGTAAAAGTATAGATTAGAAATTACTGAATCTTTGAATTGACCAGGCTGTTAAGAAACCAAACATAATGCCAGACGACTGTATGCGTTTGAACCTCTTAAAAATGAACGAAAGAAATTAAAGAAATCAGCTGTTTTCTTACCTGAACGGTCATCTGAGTCATCAAAGTCGACCACAACAGAATGCCCATTGTTGGAGATGTTAATGGAGGAGCAGTGATCATAGTTGAGGAGAATGGGTTCCAGGCTCGGGTCATATGAAACCTGATGAGGCATGATATCGATGGGAGACTGCCTGTTTCCCTGGGCTACAGGGAAATCCTTGTGCCATACTGATGGACCTTTTCCGAAACAAAGCACAAGCAAGCAAATAAAGCAATACAGTTTAAATATTCTGTGGTATTAAAAAAAACACAAAGTATTTCCCAGCTCACACATACGGCCTGCTCCATACTTTCATTTGTCCCACCACAGAGCATTTACATGAACACGACCCCCATAATGTATGTTGCTCAAACTTATTCGATTATTAAATGTGAGTTTAAAAAAATAGTCAAATCAAAAATACATAGTATTTTTAATTGATTGTATTAAATAATGGTTAATTAATCATAATTAAATACCAATGGAATAAAGTAAAAATATATATATACTGAACGCTTGTTTTTAATTAATTATTTTTTATATTTTGACACAATTTCATTTGTTTTACACATACATTATAACTTCTAATTTGTCCACAAATGATCTGGCCCACATCTCCATTTAAAAAAATCAAATGTAGTCACAGCGAGCATAAGAAAAAGACCCTGATCTAATGAGGTCAAATGCAAGAACTATCATAAAATTGCATTTACAAATGTAAAGTTCAGACTCGAACAACACTCATAGTGTTAATTGTCAATGTTTTTGTGTGATTGTGCAAAGATGTTTTTCCTTTTAGCTGTATGTCTAACTATGTGGAAGGGACAAAATGTCTCTACTCATTTTATTTTTATTGACATGCACATTTTAGTTCATGCAAATTAGAAAAACTCAGACTTGTTTTCCCAAGAGGAGACCATCATTATCCCGATAAGCAAAACAAGAACGTGCAAGAGAGATTCTGTGAACATAGGACACAGTTCATCCCTTGGAGTGCAGCTAATCTCGCATTGAACCTAAACTGAACTGATCAACCTCAGCAACACAACGTGCCCCCGTCAAATAAATTCCATCGCACTGTCATCTGCGAACTCGAGCAACTACGGTAGGAAAGCAAATGATGCTCTGGCGTCTTACCGTTTTCTGTACCGTATCCCCAGCTACTGATCGGCATCTTGTGCTTTCAGGGTGCAAGATTACGTTGGGTTCAGGTTCACATGTGGTGGGACTAGGATGAGTCGCTGGAGCTAATGATGAAGAAGATTTAGAGTAACAGGCAGGAGGAGAGAGAGTTTTTTCCCCCCTCTCCTGGAGACGCCCCCTTCACGCCCACTAAATTGAGCCAACCACGTGCTTTTACAGCCACCGACTATGAAATCCCTATTTTTAATTACCTCGTCCATACAACGCGTATTGTACACACATTATTATTATTATTATTATTATTATTATTATTATTATTATTATTATTATTATTATTATTATTATTATTATTATTAGTATTATTATTTTTATTGTTGTTGTTGTTGTTGTTGTTGTTGTTGTTGTTATTAACGGGGTCTATTATGATGATTATCAATGTACATGGTACACTAGCGAAAAATATATTTGACAGATACACAATGAACAAATAAATATGAGACCCTTTTTGTTAGTGAATACAGAATACAGAATTTGTGTTTAGAAATATAGTTATTCCCCATATTTGCTATGAATACGTCTCACCTCTTTCTATAACATTTTTAAATCAATGTTTCATTATAATTTACCAATAAAATCGAGACGGCTTGATGTGCTGAAAATGCGAGTGTGAATCACATTGTGTGGAAATATGTGTCGAATCTGACGTAGCGAAAGCGGTTTCGCTTTTACCTAGCAGTGACAGATGCCAGCCAGATACCATGGCAGCCACCAAAGCAGCCAAAGAACAGAAATACGACCGGCAACTCAGGTAATTCATATTTGAATTAGGTTGTAACATTATTTCCCAGTGGTTTCGATTTGCACAAAAACAACGGTGATACAGGAGCTCGGACATGAAGTGCTAGCATTAGCCGCGTTGCTACATGCAGCCTCGGCTAACATAAACTGTCGACTCTATTTACTATGAGCGCCATTGGTTGAGTTTAAAGTGTCCATGATTGGTGTTTGTTTTCGCACTGTTTAGTAAGGTTGTTGTTACGTGATAGCATGATACATGTGTATATAATGTGTTACTTTACTACTACTACAGTTCCACTTCTTTCACCTGCTTGCTCAGACTTTTTGGGAACCAGAAGAATCATCGACTTTTTGCTCTACTCAAAAAATGTGTCTCACCTGTCCATTGCAGTCTAATTTTGTCTAATTTCTTTGTAGCAGTACCACGTCAATTTGTTATGGATGGACACATGTTGTGTGCTTGCAGATTGTGGGGGGACCACGGTCAAGAAGCTCTTGAAAATGCCCATGTTTGCCTGATCAATGCGACAGCAACTGGGACTGAGATACTGAAAAACCTTGTGCTTCCTGGTAAAATGTTTCGGGGGTTAATGATAAACTGCACTAGGAAATACTGACGTTTTCAATGAATAGAATAAGTAACCCACTTGTGTTCATCAGGTATTGGAGCGTTCACCATAGTTGATGGTCATACAGTTTCTGGGGAAGATGTAGGGCACAAGTAAGACACATTTTAGATTTTAGGTCTTACTACAGTATTAGTTTTTTGTCTGTTCATCACTATTTTATCTTGTTTTGCAGCTTTTTCCTAAGCCACAACAGCATTGGAAAGGTACATGTTTAATAAGCGTGTATACACAACTTCCCCAATGTTGAATCTTTTTGTTTACAGTACTTGCATTTTTTTTATGCTCGCAATATGACAGTGGGCCCTGACCTGAGTGTTTATGTTGCAGAACAGAGCACAGGCTGCCACCGAGCTGCTCCAAGAACTGAACACTGATGTATCGGGCAACTTTGTTGAGGAGGTTAGTGGATATTATAACACAAAGATAAACAATAGGAGGAAATACAGTATGAGAAATGTTAACAACAACAATAATAATAATTAAATAAATAACCGTTGTGCTTTCACTCTGTGCTGTCCCTATTTTTAGAGTCCTGACATGCTCTTGGACAACAATCCAGAGTTTTTCCATAGATTTACAATTGTTATTGGGGTGCAGTTGTCTGAAAGGTATGAAATTTAGTAACTATTTACCATTACTGCCCTTAAAATAGAATGAAAAAATGGTACAAGATCACTAAGTAGATTTTCTGACTGTGTGACAAAAGTTTTAAATGAATGTATCTCTTTGAAATATTTTTTCAGGCCACGGCAGTGCCTAAAAAAAATGATCATTGCATTTTTATTTTTTTATTGTTAAACCAGTAACATCCTTCTTTTTTTTTTTACTCAAACATTTGTTTCCTTTTTTTTCTCTCCTGAAACTTAATAGCACGAGTCTGAGGCTAGGCTCAGTTTTGTGGAGTGCCTCAGTACCGTTCCTGATTTGTAAAACTTACGGCCTCATTGGCTACATGAGGCTGGTTGTGCAAGAGCACACAGGTTAGTAGCATTTGAGATACATGCATGAACACATGGACTTCTCACCTTTCAACACAAGTGTGATTTTGCCGTTCAGAGGCATAATGACATAAGATGAGTGATGTCTTATACTGTAAGCACAGTACTTCATAACTCATCTGTGGCCTCTGCTTTATATTTTGTCGTGTTTACATTTGACTTATCTCTGCAGTGATTGAGTCACACCCCGACAATGCTTTAGAGGATCTAAGGTTAGACCAGCCCTTTGCAGAATTCAAGAAGCACATTCATTCCTATGACCTTGAAAGCATGGACAAAAAGGTACGTATTTTTCATGACGGTGCATTTTTGTACTGCTTCGCTCAACTAATGGTGTTGTTTATATTTGCTCTGTAGGATCACAGTCACACACCTTGGATTGTCATCATTGCTAAATTTCTTGAAAAATGGCTCAGCGAGGTACAGTCCAATTCTTGAACAACACTGGTAGTTGTATTTGTAATGATGTGCAATTATTACATGCCCTTGTACTTTTTTAGCAAGACTCCCAGCTCCCCAGAAATTACAAGGAAAAAGAGGCCTTCAGACAGATTATACGGGAAGGTATTTGTGTGCAGTCTTTCACTTAGTGGAATCCCCCACCTGTGCATCTCTTACACATGTTTATAACTTCTGTGTTTTACTTTAGGAATTCTGAAGAATGCGAATGGTGCCCTTGAGGATGAAGAAAACTTTGAGGAAGCCATTAAGAATGTCAATACTGCTTTAAATCCAACCAAGGTGTCAGTTCGAATCACATACTATTACAACGCATACCTATTTCACTTAAAAATAATCTTTATGGCAGCTTTCTGTAGGACCAGTAAGCTACAAACCTAAATATACAGATGCTGCTTGTTTTTTTTGTTTTGTTTTCAGATCCCAAGTGCTATTAAAGATCTCTTCAATGATGATCAATGTAACAACATAACGTCACAGGTTTGGGATTTTTATCTTGCTTTTCATAAATCATACAAACATTTATGTGTAAAAATGTAAGGTGGAACTCAATCCACTGGTATTTGTTGACAGACTTCGCCTTTTTGGGTTATGCTACGAGCTGTAAAGGAGTTTGTACACAATGAAGGCTGTGGCAGCCTTCCTGTACGGGGCACCATCCCAGATATGATCGCCGACTCCCAGAAGTTTATCAATCTTCAAAATGTGTAAGAAAATGAATGTATAGATCAGTATTCACAATATATGAGTCATTTTCATATAATTTGATCAGTAACGATAAAAACACTCACCAAGAACATGGCAGCAATTTAAAACATGAAAACCTAATCGGCCAATAACTACGATCCAACAATTCATGCATTGTATTTTCATATTTGCGTATGCGCTCCAGCTGAAATGAATGTTTTCCCTCAGTTACAAGGAAAAGGCCTTACAGGATGCAGCGTCTGTTGGCAGATACGTTGAAAGTCTGGTGCAGTCTGTTGGGAAGGTATGCTATCGTCCTGTGTGAAACTACTACAGTACAACAGTTGCAAATAATAATAGGCACAATTCTCAGTAAAAACGCAGGGAAAAAATAACATAGCTCGGATTCCATTCACGTTCGTCTCAGTGCTGTTCGCAGTGGAGTAGCGTTCCCCTCCTGCAACAGCCCTGTTATAAATACATTACATCAATAATGTGAATTCCCCTTTTGTTTGCTTTTGCGTCAATGTCAAATATAAATTATCAACTGCAGAAATGTTATATGCTGTGTTCCTGATTATGTTAGCTAGATGCATTTGTATTCATTATCCTAAATAGTCAATGTGATTTAAAGTCAAAATAGTTTTTTCATTATCAACAATTTTATTTGATTTAATTGAGCAAAGCCTTTTGTAAAATGAAAAAAAAAATAGTGTTCATAATTATTATGCATAAAAGTTCAAAAGAAAACAAATCGGTTGTAAATAATCAGAGCATGCAGCCAATCCTGATATGGAAAAACTAATCATTTCACATGTTTACACTAATTATTGAATGCTGCAAGTAATACTTTCCATTCTTCTGCTGACACCCATTTACGGAATACGTGGTGATGATTGACTGACTTTTGTAGATGATTGGTTGTTCATGCTATGCTTAAATTGGTACTCAGGCTTCTGCCCACAGAAACAGAATAAGCAATAATAAAAAAGAATAAAAAAAAAGAATGACTTGGATGTCCAAATACTAATAATGTATTTAATTGGAGCTTTTTTCCCTCAACAGGCACCTGAAAGTATCTCTGAAAGTGACATCAGACTCTTCTGTAAGCATCACTCACTCATCCAATATGTGTAGTGGTTACTGGTTTTAGCATGTTATCAAAATTCATTCAACTCAATATTTTGTGCAAGCACAGTTAAATGTTGACGTGGTTTTAGTCTGTTGAAAGCTTTAAACATAGCCGTCACGTGTTACGGACTGTCCCTATTTGGTTATGGAACTTAACGCTAACTCACCTGTAAAACGGATTCTTCCGGATTTTTTACATTTGAATTGTGACTTGTACCACTGACTACAAGCAGATTGAATATTCCTGCCTGTTGCCATGTGTGTTGTTGTCTAGGCAAGAATGCATCTTTCCTACGGGTGGTGCGCTGTCGGTCTCTAGCAGCGGAGTACAACGTGGATTCAGTCAACAGAGATGAAATCAGTACGTTGGAGACTCACTTCCCATATCGCTGTGATTCCTAGTCTCCCATGTGCCGTGAGAGATTATCAGTTGTGCTGCGGGAAAGTATCCAAATTCACTCAATCAGTTAGATTAACAATAATAACAACTACAAATATTGTATCTTTGCTCATCTATGCTATTGACACGTTGTGACTGACAGAACAATTCATTGCTTTTCCACAAGGTGGCAGAAAGTGCAGCTAATTTATGTGTACTGTATTCACCTGTAGCTTTGCGTATGATTTAACAGGCGGAGATTCCACAATAATAAGTGAGATTATTTTTGTAGCATGTGACGTTTTTGTTGATATAAAATATGTTCTTTGGCTCATCATATGATGATGGTCATATCAGCTACTATTTTAAGTAACTGTAGTCCATTGTTGTTTGGTTTCATACATGGCAATATATGAACTATTATCGTTTCTCCGCAGCCTCATGCATGGACAATCCCGATAGCGAGATGGTCTTCTACCTCATGCTTCGAGCCGTCGACCGATTCTACCAGCAGCACTCCCGCTACCCTGGTACAGTGCTTTGGTGGGGGGGTTATGTTTAATTAAGTTTTGAATGATTCCTCTCGGTGGCAAATAAAAGGTGGACTCTGTTTACATGTTGTGTTTTTCAGGAGTGTATAACTATCAAGTCGAAGAGGACATCAGCAAGCTGAAGCTGTGTGTCACCAGCCTACTGCAGGAGTACAACCTCAACGTCAACATTAAGGATGATTACGTGCACGAGTTGTAAGTCCTAGTTGCTGATTTATATCCTTATTGGATGGTTTTCTTTTTATATTGGGAAAGTGACATTAGCTGTGATGTTTTAAAATCTCTTCTTTTCTTTCTCTTTTTTTTGTAGCTGTCGATATGGTGCAGCAGAGCCCCATACAGTTTCTGCGTTTATGGGAGGTAATATGTAAAGCTGACACGAAATGCATTATATGCCACCGTCATTTCTTTTTCATTAACATGGCATCTGTTCAGGTTCAGCTGCTCAAGAAGCCATAAAGATCATCAGCCACCAGTTTGTGCCATTCAGCAACACATTCATCTACAATACAATGTCACAGACCTCTGCTACTTTACAGCTGTGAGACAGGTACTCGTTATTAACTCATTCACAAAAACACATCTATGGATTTCATTTTTTCTTGTTGCTGCCCTTCAGGATGCTTTTTTTTTTCTTTTTCTTTTTCTTTTTTTACTCAAATATCTGCACTTGAACGTCATTTTGGCCAAACCGGTATTTAACATTCGGGAATACATTTTGGAGAACCTATGTATATACATGGTGTAGAAAGTACTATATAATTTACCATTTACAGTAGGTTACATAATAACTGTTCGATCGGATATTATACTAGTGTCACTGTTTCTATCTCTGTTGTGTGATTAAGGAGGACTTTATTGTAAAAATAATTTATAGCTGCCAAACTTTCCTTGTTTAGCCCAATATTTTTCTTTAGTGCGTCAAAATATGCTCAGTTATTATGCATTACTGCACAATACTTCAGTAATCCAATCTCAGCCACTCCTCTCTTTAGAAATTAAAGCAGGGTTAAATGTCCCTGGTCTTTGAGAACTTGGTGGCTCAAATGATCAGCTCCTCGGCAAGCTCTGGAGAAGCCCGATGACGACCTTGTTCATCAAATCAGGCGTGTTAGTGGAGTGAGATACTGAAAACAGGCAGGATTGTGTACTGCTGAAATAAAGCAACATGAGTGGTGTGCTGCGTCAAAGCATTTGAGAGTTCTTGGATTTCAACAGTAGATGGCACACTTCCGTTCGCCGGTTAGCATTCTGTTCAAACTCAATGGTCAGTTCATTAGGTACACTTAACAAGTGATCCATAGAACCCGAAGATGTATTTCAATTTTCTTTTATATAAAGGTCATTGAGAAATTGCTATTGTTTCCCAGACTTTTGTAGAAAAAGAGTCCAATAATTAATCCTTTAACACGCCATCCTTTTTTTATGCTATTGAGACATGACGGAACTCATGTTTTATACATACAGTACATGGTGGCTGTCATTTTCAGTTATTGATGTCTGACTGTAATTTACTATCAAAATGGGAACAGTTACTCTGTTTATCATGTCTGCGTGCGTCATCGACTTTAAAAAGAATGTGTCAAGTGTCATCATCAAGCTCCTTTATCAAACAGAAACAAGAGTACCAGTACTGGCTAATATTAGCTAGTAGCTACCAAACAAAGATCTGAATCAATTGTGTAGGATAATAAAACAACATCTATGTGTAACTTTATGGCCTCTGGAGTATAATGTTATTTTGCCAAACATACATTATAATGATTTGTAAGAGGAGTTATTGGCTGTTTTGGTGTACTTCCCTTTATTACTTACTGTTTGTTCTGCTTCTCGTCAGCTCATGACACAAATAAAGTTGACTGTGCTGTCTAGCTGCTACATTTAGATTTTGGTATTATTGAAAATTTGCATTGCCAGATTAACTGGAAGGAGGAGGGTCATCATATTTTGCACACAATTTAGCGTTCAATAGATGTCCGTAATATTGCAAGATTTGAACAACAATTAGAGATTAAGGGTGATTTTCTACGAGATTCATTATAAAGTAATCATAAAGTTAAATTATAATAAAAGCTCAATGGCCCTGTTAGCATGAATACATACTTTGACCTCAAGAGGTCAATACAAGGCTTATTGTATCTTAAATTAAGTTTTGAATGGCCTTCTGGCTTTTTTTGCATCCATATGATCAAAATGTTAGTGTATAAACTGAACTTAACCGTGTTATCTTCAACCCGCAGGAAAAGCCATTGGATCCCTATTTGTGCTTGGGGGAGGGGCAGTTAACGTTAAAATCAATCTAAATCAGCGGTACCGCCTGCAAAAGCGCAACATAGCCAGCGATGATTCTCCCTGGAAGCTTTAAGCAATAAAAGGAGAGGAAACGTGGGCGGGCACAAGATGAGTCAGCTGCAAACATAAAGCGTAATTGTGCCATAAAGGTGGTCGGCTTTCTCTGTAGCTGATGAGGACTAAAGGCAGAAAGCGCCAACGATTAAGAACGTGCTTCCTGATAGCTCGTCTCTGCTACTTTCAGCCATTTGCCTGGCTGTCATCCAACGACGTAGTTCAGCCCTCACCTCTTCGTGAGGCCCAGGCTGAATGGAAAGCACCCTGCCAAAGCAGAGCAGAGTGCTCAATGTTTGCCGGGAGACTGCGGGAGGCCGGCATACTTTAAACCTCTCAGGGGTCGGGCCGAGGGCCTCTCCATTCTTCCTACAAACAGATGGAGCCTGTGACACTGGAATGTGTAAAGTACAATACGAATGAAAAAGAAAGATGCACGTTTTGCAGCAAAATAAAGTCACTATAAATTCTGTAATTTGTATATTAGAGTAGAGAATGATTTTGCTAAAATAACATGTAGGAGTACAATTTTTCAACCCTAATTGCAGCAATATGTTAGCAGCTGGTCTCTGTGTGACATTTCTTACACACTTTACAACAATTCAGCCTAAACAAGTCTTTCGTGGAAGACGTGCCTCATCTACTTTAATGCATATGCTTTCCAAATGCATTGTTAATCAGGTAATGTATCCCACAGACATCTCACTGCCGTGCATGGGAAGAAAAAAAAAATGAGTATCAGGAAAAGATTGTTTGATCTCTCCATGTAAATCCGCTGTTCTGTAGGAGAAGCAGTGGAAAAAAACGATTTCCTGTCTTTCCTGATTTTCTTGCCTCCAAAAGCAATCACAGTATTCTGTGATGAAATCTTCTCAAGATGCGTTTTGATACCTCTGAGGTGCAGTCTTTTGCAATAATTAGTGTTCTTGATTTTGCAACAGGTACACGATAATATAATAATAATAATAGTAATAATTGTATTTATATAGCAACTTTCAAGCAACACAGCACAAGGTGCTTTACAAACAAATAAAATACAAACACATAAAAGCCAACAGGCAGTTAAAACAGTTAGACATAAGAAGATTAAAAAAATAAAAAGGACATACATACAAATGTACTAATACAATAAAAGTCAAACAATGTAATCAGAAAACGCAAGCCCCAAAAAAATAGGTATTTAGAAGATGTTAGGGACTCTGCATTTCTAACAAAAGCTTGATCGCTCTTAGTTTTTAACTTGGACTCTGGGACTGCCAATAATGTTTGATTGGCGGATCGTAACAATCTTTTTGGTCTATACGGATTAAAAAGCTCATTAGTATATTCTGGTGCCTTGCCGTGGAGTGCTTTAAAAGTTATTAATACAATTTTAAAATCAACTCTAAATTGTACCGGCAGCCAATGTAAAGATGCCAAAATCAGGGTGATATGAGTTATTTTACTATTTCTAGTGAGCAGTTGTTTTTTTGTCAACCACTTTTGAACATCAGTTAAACAGTCCTGTAAAACCAATACATTGCTAGAATCAGTGGGTTTTACTAAGATATATAACTGAGTGTCATCAGCATAACAATGAAATGCTATTTTATGACGGCGAATAATTGATCCCAGCGGTAACATGTAAATTGAGACTAAAATAGGACCCAGAATGGAGCCTTGCGGTACACCAGAATTAAGATGCACAGTTGAGGATACATATTCACCAAGGGAAACCTAAAAATTCCTATTCGATAGGTAAGAAATAAACCATTCCAAAACGGTGCCAGAGAGCCCAATCAATCATAATAATATGGTTGACTGTATCAAATGCAGAACTAATGTCCAGTACTATGATCATGTCTAAAACCTGACTGGAATTATTCAAAAATATTGTTTGTATCCACCACTTTTAAAAGTTGCTATACAGTATATAGTATTTCATCTTACAGTTTTTTTTTAAACTTTTATTTATTAATTGTAATTTACTTTAGGGTTGTATGCCTGAACAAAATACTGTATGCTTAATGCTAATGTATAAAAATACTTAGAAACGCATTATCTATAGAGCACTTTAAAACAACCATCGCCACAAGCCAGAGGGCACTAACCAGGAATGATAATTTTCTTACTAATTGCTCTATAATCGGACTGATTTTGATCCCAATCCACCCCAGAAAAACTTGACCAAGTTAGCAAATGCCAACATTTGTTCCCGATCAGCTCCTAAAATTGCCACTTTTATAAATTGTTCATTTGAAACATGTTGATTTGTGATCACAAATCTTGTGTTCAACACGTCACTGAGGACACTCGAGCTCCAGACTATGCGATTGTGACGTGAAACACAGCAATAATCACTTGGGAAGCAACCTGAAACTCACTCTTTTGCCTGACACAATGGAGGTGTAACCGATTGTGTTGAGTATTTAAGTCATTCATTGGCAGACAACTGGAATTTGCTTACACAAATTGTATGGTAGGCTTTGCGTAAACCAGACAGAGTCAAGAAGTCTGTTTGTCCAGATGGGGTCAAAAAGCGACACACTCCCTCCCTCCTGGGAAATCATGGTATTGCATTACACTCAGCCCCCCCCCCCCCCCCCCCCACACACACACACACAATCACATACACACCAGCAGATCATCATTCACATGTTCACACTGTACACTCTCAGGGGACATAAACACACTCTACGCCACATTAGCCTGATAAATGGGGCACATATTGTTTCAAAAACATTCACACAGCTGTAATATCTTTCAAACATTCTCCTTTGTTTATTGGCTCTAACTACATTTATTTTCTGTCTAGTTATCAGAGGTGGCAAATTCAGGTAAGGAAAGTAAAAACCCTGCCACAGTTTGGCTTTAGCCCCAGGTGCTAGCTAGCTAGCTAGCTCCCTAACTGGCTCCCATGGTGCTTGTTTACCTATTAGGGAGCTAGCTAGCTAGCTAGCACCTGGGGCTAAAGCCAAACTGTGGCAGGGTTTTTACTTTCTGGGCCTGGATTTGCCACCTCTGCTAGTTGTTTTTGTTTTTAGCAGGGGTGCAGTTAACTATGTAATCCAGTGAGTGTTACCAAACTAGTAAAGATTAGCATGTTAGCAAGAATTCAGCTAAGCTGGACCCTATTGAGTCACTGTGGGGGGATTAATAGATGCGGGACCTAATTCAAACAGTGTGCGCCTTCTTTTTTACGTTGTTTCCTTTTGTTTGATATCTGTTCCTTCCTTAACATTGATAAGTCGCCAACATTCCCGAAGTACCGCTGAATGTGAGCGTGTGCTCGCTTTGGTACGGAATGATTTACTTGCATTCTCCAGGTGCCATTCTTATCTCTGTCGCTCCTCTCTGGCATTCGCCCACTCACCGACATCAGTCAGATCCAGGCGCTGGGAAATTCAGCCTGTTCGTTTGAAGCACACTCTTACCGTTTGTGTACTTTAACAGATCAGATTTTGTGAAGTCAAATCGAAATAAATGCATCTAGCTAGCATGATGACATGTAATCTCTTTTTCACGGTGACGCTTGCATGTTTTCTTTGCGCCGTCTCATTCTTTAAGAAATGCATTAAATGAAGACCACCTGTCTGCCGGGTGGAGCCATGATAGCATTGAAAATATAAAGACGGAGAACTGTCAACAATGTGAGCCGAGCTTCGGGAAGTTCCAGGTGTCATTTAGGAACTGTGGGAGGAATTGCGTGATGGCTATCACTATTTGTTTGTTTTTTTCCTCGTCCAAATGGTCCTGGTGGTCGCCCAAGCAGAGGGAAGAAGTGTGCGTGTGTTTGAGAGACACTGAGAGTGATTAGCTCCACATGGGAGTGTTTATTAAGAGGAGATGCTCAGGGTAAATTCCTCAGATAAGTGACACGAGGGCTCTCGTTGTGGGTGTAGAGGAGCGTGCAACCTCCCTATATGGAGACACTGCGAAACGTACACTAAACAGAGCTCACATTCTCGGTCATTAAAAGTGAGTTTAAAAAGCAAAAACATTCGATTCCACTGTTTGTATTACGCAAAGTTGCACGTTAGAATACAATAGTCAGCAAACATCACCCCTAAGGTCAACGTCAATCAGCATTCAGATGACAACATTCTTCAGATTCCTGCATTTAATTACACTACCTCATTCTATTCAACTTCTTGTATCCAACGCTATAAATCCTAAAAAGCAGAACACTTTGACCAGAAATATTGTTCCAGTGTTAAGCGTCCTCTGGGAGGCGGCGTTTATGCACATAGACGCATGCGCGTGTGACCAGACGAAACATGCAGAGCGGGGGAAGAGCAGGTGAGAGAGATGCGGAGGAAGTGAAAACCTCAGCAAGGGATTGTCGAGTCGAAGCCTCTCGTTGGTAGCGGTTTTGCTGGAATGAAATCGGGCCCAAAGTCTGGCAGGGCGCAGCGGCAGATGTCAGGGACAATAAGACGAATGCAGACACGCATACCAATACATTTGCATCACCTCAGTCATGCTGTGTAAACACAGACAATTATAACGCAGCAGAAAAGTCGAATCAAGTGGCACAGCGAGTCTTTGTAAATTGCGGTTAACTGCAATATCATTTCGGGGTAAGCTATTGTCAGGCAGGTGTACCGTGTTTGTTTATATATATATATATATATATATATATGTATATATATATATATATATATATATTAGGGGTGTTGGAAAAAATCGATTCAGCAATATATCGCGATATTACAGCGCGTAATTCTCGAATTGATTCGATATGCGGCCGAATCGATTTTCAAACATCCATTTTTTTATGGGAATATTCAACAAAACGTCTTACTTAGGGTTAGGGTTCACACATTAAGCATGGAAGAATGTTATATTAATGAAACATTAAGCCTTCATATTTTATTTCAGTGCTGTTCAAACATGAAACAGACTGCAACCTGTTTGTTAAATGCAGTGGCTCAGTTATAAGCCTGAATTACATTATACAGTATAAATAAATACATTTTCATAAAAATCTTACAGTGTACACGTTCAAGTTTACTGATTAGTATTTTCTAAATTTTAGTTTCAAAAATCGCAATAATCAATTTATAGATTTGCATCGGGATTAATCGGCATCGAATCGAATCGTGACCTATGAATCGCCAGGTACTAGGCGATGGCAATTCACACCCCTAATATATATATATATATTTTTTTTTTGTATCGGTTCATTATTAGCAGACTACTTAATAGTTCATGGAGGATGTCAAACATAAAAGGATATTACTGATTTAAAAATTATATTCTTCACGTTTATTTATTTGTCTTGGAGTTGTGGTTATTAATCATTTCAATCAATTTGCCTTTTTGAAGACCTGATGCCCAAAAGCTATTTCAATATTGAGGCATGTCTAGGTAAAGTAATTATAACATTTTTACGGAGTAGACAATTAATAGCAGATTTTTGCTATTTGTTCCCTACAAAAACAAGAATTGATTATTATCTTTCTCTGCCACTTGTGTTTACTGCTCAAAAAAATTTCCTCTGTAGGTTACCATTAATTAAACCGTGTGGCACCTTGCTGGGCATTCCAGCGGACGTACCACATGTATTTGACAATTCGTTGTGCGTAAAAATGGCCGCATCTTCATTTTCCTGCCGGGTCAAGCCTCGTTTAGCGTGTTTGTGAGTTTGGTAGCCTGCGTTACACCTCCATAGGTGTTCCGGTGTATTTTTTTGCACGCACTCTGCACGTGACAATTTGGGGACAAAAAGTAGACTAGAGTTTAGACTCGCTAAAACAAGGTCTAAGTGGTGACGCAGCTAGTGTAGCGCGATTTCTGGTGGATTTGATCAAGACACGCAAGCAGACAGATTCTGAGCTCCGTGGACATGTGCGGTGGATGTCATCGTATTTCATTTTGAAATATGCGAGCAGTGTTGGGCAACTCCTCTCAATCATTGTAGAAATCAAGTCATTGAATTATTATTATCATGCTTAAAATATTTTTAATAGCATCCCCGTGACCATGCAACACAACTATCGGCGTGGGTCCAATGTCCAATTGCTTTGAACACAAAACAATGAAGACCAGTAATGTCGGATTAGTTTGAATTTTTACATCACGCGTTCGCTCAGAACCTGAACGCATCCTTTGCATGTGCGCAATCTTCTTAAGCCTCCATGTAAGGGTCATTGCAAAGTCAGCAGGTAACCGCGCAGCAATATTTTGAAGGATAACTCTTTGTTATTTTTGGGAACTACGTTTATTGGGAATCTTTGTGGGAGGCTCAGTCGTTCCACACATGCCCGGGCGGGCACACCACCAGGGCAGCCCTCCAAAACCTCTCTCCTGCTTCCTCTCCGATTTCCACTGAGCATCAGCTGAGTTGGCTTTTTTTTGCTAAGTAGTGCAGAGGGAAGCGGTTTCTCCTTCTTTGCCTCTGTCATGCCGCTGAGAGTTTGGAGTGATGGAGCCTTGACCTGCTTTGCCTGACAGTACGGCATCACAAATTCAGTGCGGGATCTAAATCACTTCCCGGTGCTGAGTCATTCAGCCTTATCCTACCCGGTATTCGGTCTCGCTAAGAGACCACCAGGGTCGCTTGGTGGATGAGATCAACCAGTAGCCGTGTTTATGGTCCAAAATTTACAGTCAAATTGAAAATGTTTATTAGTTCAGTCGTTTATCTTTGCTTTCCATATGCGGAGTTTTGACTGCACAAAAAATGGAGTATGGGTTAGGGTTTTAGGTTTATATCGCAGTTTGTATTTTTCCATACTAGAACAGAGTCCATACTGACACCTTGTCAATGGTTGTCATGACCGAGATGATAAAATACTTATTTTTGTCAAATCATTACCTCTTTTTCAAATTTTACCGATTTGACATGTCATCATCATTGCTCTCTCTCTTTTTATTTTTATTTTTATTTTTTAAATAATAATATTTAAAAAAAAAAAAGGATTGCATTCACTCTTAAATGAGATGCCAATTATTTCCCCTAAATAAAATCAAATGAATAGGGAATATGGGAATACTAGTTTGCAACTCTAAAGCAGCATTCTTTATTTGACTAAAATACCGCAAGGATACCAAAATGCAATACATAATCCATTAACTTATGTGGAAAATAGATGAAAGACCCAGCCAGCAACATGCTTCCGGTGTAGACACTGTGTTGCGTCAGAGACCTCTGATCGACATTTTCCAAAGCAATCGTCGCTGCTCCTCCAAAAGTCTGAGGGGGAGTGAAGGGGGGGGGGGGGGTCTTGCATCTTTCAACTGTAAGCAGAGAGTACAAAGCAGCAAGGAGCTGCCAGTCCCTGTTAGGTGGACATATGGCAATGCCGTGGCCTGGGGCGTCATTTGGGGAGGGGGGGGGGGGGTTTGCATGCCTTATGCGTTTCATTTTGTGTGCTTGCGTGTGTGTTTTGCGATGAATCTGTGACAAAGTTAAGGGGTTTAATGAGGCATGCAGGGGGGTTAGCAACAGAAGGAGGTTCCGGCACTCGCCCAGTGCATTGGAGGGAGGAGTCGGTTTGAAGTCCTTGTTGTTTGGACACAATGGGGCCCCCCTCCCCACTTGTCTCTGATCCCCACTTTCCGTCAGTTAGGTTGTTTACTGCCTTCATGTCCATTTTTAGTTCTTGGAGAAATTGTGACCAAAAAAAATCTCAGCACAGTTCAATAAAAAAAAAAAAAAAAGTGAACACTCCAGTTATAGCATAAATATTTTAAGAGGTGCTAGGCAAGTTGCAGTGTGGCCTGTTTTCGACTGGACCTTTGTTTGTGTGTCAAGTGAACCGTTCTCACATTTACACAAACCATTCATCTTTGTATAATAGTAAATATGCTATCATATGAATAAATCGTCGCTGCTATGTGAAAAACACTTATGTCAATTTATTATTTTTTTTACCATTTTTATGTTTTGGGATGAAACTGAATGCAGACATCCCAAAACGTAAACATTTCAAAATCGGGGTAAAATATGGACATAAGTGTTTTTCACACAGCAGAGACTTTAAATCTAGTTTCAAATAAGACAATCCCCCAAAAAATGTATAACTACACTCGTCATTCATTTTTGCAAATGTAAAAAATAAAATAAAAAAAACAAGATGTCCACATTATTTCTATCATCTTTAATTTCCAAATTATTATTTTTTTTCAACTATCTACCGCCATCCTCCTATTTTAATTAGTGGAATGTTGTCTACTTCTTTCTCCTCAACAATGTCAACACAACTGCACAAGCAGAAAAGCTGTGATGCTGATCTGTCGCGGCACTTCAGAGTCCTCCGCAGTTAAACGCATGTTGACACGGCATGACAAGCAGCACACCAAGAACACGCTACAGCTGATTTGAAACAATATTCCGGTTCATTAGGTAATCAACATTATCTGCTGAAGTGGTATTGACCTTGCCGTTTTTTTGCCAGTTTAGCATTAACTTTTCTGGAATTCATCTACAGAGGATTTCTCCCCAGCTTTATGCTGCACTGACACGTCGGTTATTTACGCTTGAGTATTTGATCATAAATTGTCCCCCCAAAAAAAGGATGTACATAAGGCTTCCAAACATGCAGTAACTGTACACAAAGGTCGTAATCTTTCTGCAACTTCCTTTTTCTGTACTGCATGTTTTCATTCCATCAGTTCTTATTTACCCCCCCCCCCCCCGCCCCCTTCTCAGCGTGTATCAGAGGTTGTATAATTTCAAGAATAAATAATTCACCAGAGCTTGCGCTGCCAGTACACAGTGGTTGTCTTCAAAGCAAGCAGCAGATTTGCCACTAGAGGAACAGTGAAGGTCATCCCCTTTTGCCGTGGCGGAGGACACACCTCCGCGGTTCTGGTGACTGCAGCTGTAACAATGTACCGCAGGAATGCTGTTCGGGAGACGTTGTGGGTTGCTCGCCTTTTGGGGATAAAACACAGCCAATGCAACTTGTTGGCCCGATATGTGAAAAGTCATGTGATGACAATTTTTTTAGAGAGACTCATTTGATTGCAGAATATTCGTGCTGTGAAGCAGCTGTGCGAGTCACTCAAAACAAAAGAAAAATAATGTTCAAGGGTCATCTCTACTGGCACCAAATACTCCATGAATGTTGCCATCGAAACGGCATTTAAAATGATGTGTGACAACGTGGCAGTTAAATAAAGCTAACTGTACACATAACCTGTCAAATAAAAATAAAATATACTGAACTCAATATATTCGCAAGCGTTCTAAGAACACCCACTTCCTTTACGTGATTGTGTGTTCAATCAAGTTTGTTTGTTTTTGAGGAAAACTTAACTGCTAAATTAGCTATGCTAACGTGCTAGTTATGATAGCTAGACTTGCAAGCGTTTCCTAAGAACAGCAAATATCCATACAATTCTTGCTCACCGGCCGACGTGTTTATGAAAATACTTTACCATTACTCATACACACGCTGACACACAGTGCGCAGAAAATGAGCCGCTATAAAGTGCCCAGTCAGCGTAGCAGCTGCATCAGCAGAGTGAGACAGAATAGAAAGCAGTGTCTTTGTTTGCTTGCTTGTGTGTGTGTGTGTGTGTGTGTGTGTGTGTGTGTGTGTGTGCGTGTGTGTGTGTGTGTGTGTGTGTGTGTGTGTGTGTGGGGGTGTGTGTGTGTGTGTGTGTGTGTGTGTGTGTGTGTGTGTGTGTGTGTGTGTGTGTGTGTGTGTGTGTGTGTGTGTGTGTGTGCGCGTGTTAAGAGAAAGAACACATGTGAGGAGTTAAGGGTGATGGGGATCTCGGAGCAGACAAAGGAGGGGAATCACAGCTACACTCAGCATCCATTAGACCAGCCCCGTGGATCAATATTGATCCTCACGACCACAAGCTCGGTCTAATAGGCTTCTGCCCGCTATGGTTCAATGACGGAGCATTAGCGCACATGTCCAAATGGACTCAGGGGGGTGAAGCACGGTCAGAAAAAGCAGAAAATGGGGAATAAAAGCTGTTTAACGGAGTAGGGAAGACAACAAGGCTGCTAATGTGTATAAAAAATGGTTTCTTGTGAGTGTGTGCTGTGTCTGGTGTTTGGTTTTTGGCTTTGCCGTCTGCGTGTTTGCCTGCGCGTTTCTTTCTGACACCCTCTCGCTTGGAAAACAAACAGCGGTCAGCTGTGATTGTCTATTGGCCACATTTTGAGTCCGATTCTTCTTCCTTCACGTTGCTCACATCCTCCAGACGCCATAACATTCCTTAATACTCATGGAACGAGGAGGTCTGAACTTGCGCTAAGGCGAAGTCAAGTTGAAAAATATATATATATGTTCTATACGCCATCACTAGTCTAAACACGATCAATATTAAGTTTGTGGAATCTGAATTAAATGGCAAAATCCACGTTGGGGGCCATTTTGCCGCTTGCGAATGTCACATGACCAAACCCAGAAAACAGGTGAGTAGTGATTGGTTGTTACCTGAGGCACTGTGATGTCATTTTCAGTTGACAAGTGGCAAAATGGCTGCCCCCCTGACATGGATAAAAATGAGTGGATTTTGCTGCTTAATTCATACTCCACAAATGAAATATTAATCGGAATGCCCTGTTTAGACTGGTGGGATGCCTAGAATATAATATGATATATGAATAAAGATTGACTTGACTTTTTAACTTCCTTCAATACCTTTGTCCATACTGTGTATTCCTATTTATCCGATTTATTCTGCTATGAACACTCAAATATGTCACCCCCTTTTTTCACTCCTTCATTGGAAACATTTTGTGACTCACCCGGACATACCAATGCTATTTTCTAATCAGAGCTTGTGGTTAACTATTTGTCAGCCATTCCGACGTGAACGGTGAATTTCTACATGACTGCGTCTCACGTGTGCCAACAAATACACTGAAGCCATTGTTAGTTCATATTGTCACGAATTTTCCAGGGAACATTAGGTTAAAATAGGTTAAAATGTCCTATTGTAACTGGATTATACATTGTCAGGGAATCAATCATTAGAGCATTCTGACAATGAGTTTGTTTAAAAGGACATCGACGTTGCTGCGGGAAGAAACATACTGTACGTGAACTGAGGTTGTTGGTGCCCTTCAATTCAAGAAATTGACAATAATAAATGCATATTTACTGAATCTAGCTACGAGCTAACACGGTGGTATAGTGGTTAGCATAGCTGGTTAGCATTTCAATGGATGTTTGGCTATTTGAGCTGTGATTGACGAGTGACAGATCGAGGATGTACCCTTCCTCGTGCTCAGAGTCCGTTGGGATAGTCACCCCAAAAGCTTCAACGAAGCCACAGTGGATTGGTGCCTCGTACTCTTCTTCATCAAATAGCGGCTTTGGATTTAGTTCAAGGCTCCCCCCCCCCCCCCCCCGTTTGCTTCTCAGAGTATCAGTCAGCGTTAGCTAACGCCTGCAGGCTGAGAAAGAAGCTGGAACACAGTCTGTGCTTTGTGCAGGCCTTTGCATATAGAGCGCATAGTGTTGGGGTAACCAGGCAGTGCAGCTGGCCTTTTGGCCTTTTCACAGAAGCTACTTTAAATCAAAAGCCAAAGGACAAGAGCCCCGTTCACCCGTTTCAAAAGACATTGAGGGGAAAAGATCGAGGGAAATGTAGGGATTAGTTGTTTTCGGACAAAATGTACGATTGTGAATGCACTGGTGGTCGTTTCTGCGTTGAAAACATTTATTTTGACAATGACTCTAGCATTTGTTATGTTTGGTGGTGGGGTGGGGGGGGGGGGTGGCTTCCCGATTAGTTTGACACATTATCAGAGAACAAATAAGAATTGTCTGCCATCAACGAGCATGCCAAGTATTCTTTCCAATAAATGTTGGGAAAGAGAGGACAACATGTCAGCAAGTTCTCCCTCCACAACCCCCTTGAAAACCCTCTCCACAACATTCCTTTCATAAATATGCAGCAGAGTTTTTTTTTTTAAGTTTTTCTTTTTTTAAAGAAACTAGAGAGCTGCTATGTGGATTGGCCTAGCAAGAAGCAATGGGAGGTTTTCATGATCCCTATCAGATCTCCTCCTATATGCCTTGACCCAAGGTCCAGTCGTTTGTTCAAGGTCGGGTGATCATCACCCTTCTCCTCCCACCTCTCTCTTCCACTTCACACACACGTGTGCACTCGCCTCCCAACTGTCCGCGCGAGCGTGCACACACATTTTGACTCCCCCGTGCTAATGTACGTGCGTTAGCGTTTATGTGACAAAGACCGTAGGACTTTTGACAGTGATGTGAACAGCAGGTCAGGCAACATACTAAAACCCTACAATACAGTGTATGGTCAATACAAAAAAAATAATAATAATAAAAAAAAGCACATCATTAGACATCTAAAGCCTCATTTGACTCTGCTATAGTGTGAACGTGCCAGAGGTGCAGCCAGACTGTCTTTCCTGGCTCTGTGAAGCATCAGAGTGCTCCCTTTCATCACTAGCACAACCCCCCCCCCCCTTCCTCCATTACTCGAGCTCGCATTCATGCCTCGTCGCCGTTCGATCCATGCCAGTACGGCGCTGTGAGCCGCCTTCACTAAAAAAGGAGATCTAACTATAGCCGCGGTGACAAACGTGTGTCAGGAAATTTCCAGAGCTGGTGTCACAAAAAGATATTTCAAAGCCAAACTACAAACTGGGAGTTTTCTATTAAATGTGGGCAAGATGATGAAAGAAGCCGAGAGTTCTTGTAGGACAACTCATGGATACATCATGACAAAAATACCCTAGAAGAACATCATTGTGCTAGAGCAACCTCCCTACTCACCTGAGCAAGCTCGAGGGGCTCATCAAGGAGACTCGTTTTGAAGATATGGATCAGAGCCCTGACAACGAAGCTGCAGACGATACCAGAAGAATTTTCCCATAAGTGCATGAAGGCGTGGCAGTAGGCTGGGTAAGATACACTTTGTAGTTTTGGATCTGAATTCGGAAATATTTTCCGTGACACCACTCCTGAAAGTTTTCTGACAAACCTTGTATCAGAAGGAAGGCTAAGTTTATTATCTTAAATAAACATTTTGTCAACTGGTGCCATGCAAACCTGTTTTGGTAGTCTTCAATGTAGCCAAAGTTTTGTGTTGGAATACTTTGTCATGAGATTAAATATGAAGGCGAGTCGAAAGTGAGCCCTCAATGGGCAGCTATGTTACACAAACCAAAATATTTGCAGTGAGCTTGGACCGACAGGACATTGCTCTCCATTATCAGACAAAATGTGACCTGCATTACAACCAGAAAGGTTGCTAATGTCACCAAGTACCGTACTTTAAAATGTTTAGTGTATTTTGTACCTTAGTTGTTCTACAGCCTCGTGCATGGTGTGATTAGTTTGAATAAACTTGCATTAAATGACATGATAGGGGTTAATTTTGTTTGAAGTGGAAGCCAACCCACCCAAAAATCTAAATATGGTAATCTGGTTAATATTGCGTTAGTGGAATATGAGTTAAGCGGCAAAAAAATTTAGCAGTTTTTATCAATATCAGATGGCGGCCATTTTGCCACTTACTGTCGAGTGAAAATGACATCACAGTTGCTCTGGTAACAGCCAATTGCGGTTCAGCTTCAGAAAACAGGTGAGCTGTGATTGGTCGTTGCCTGAGCTACTGAGATGGATAAAAACAACTGGAATTTGCTTCACAACTCATATTACACAAATATAATATTGATCAAAATGTCACGTTTAGACTAGTGAGGTCACGTGTAGCGTATTATTGTCAAGAAATGTTCAAGGTGGACTTTCCCTTTAGTGCTGCGAAGTACACGGAAAGACAAGACGCTCACTGTGGGCTATGACAATCTTTTTATTCTCTGTTTAATCATTTTAAATTTAACAGATCTCACAAGTATCATTTGTTATAAAAAGCCAAAGCATTGTATGGCTCTGCACATAATAGAAAGAATATATGAAAGTCAGCTAATATTGTCATATTAATCGGGCTCACACACAAAGACATTGATTGAATCACTTCACTCGTTAATAACATGTCCATCGTTTGTCCAGTATTTTAATTCAGGTGTGTGGTTTAATTGTCTTGGGTCACCCCTCAAATTCTAAACACAAGTCTGTCCTTGTACTTTGATTTTATCTGCTAGCTACCCAAGCTGTGTCTATTATCATGCGACTGCGTGTTTGTTTGTTTGTTTGTTTGTTTGTGTTTTACTCAAAACAAAATATATCGTTGCCTGAGTTACCGTTAAAAACTCAACCATGATTTTGACGTTTTTCGGAAACCCTTTGCCGCTTTTGCGATTCCTCGACGCCTTTCTCGCATCGCCGGAAGATTTTGTCAAAATTCAAAATTGAAAGCTCAGACTTCCTGTGTAACCTCAGTACTCAGAGCCTCCACCATGTCCGCGACGGCCTCTGGGACTTCCTGGTCGTCCCCACTCAGGTTAACGTCCGTTTTCAGTTCAAAGTCACTCAGCTTCTTGACGGGTGACTCCACCGACTTCTCAATCCCATTAACGCATTGCTGCGGGTGGGCGGGGACTGTGCGCTCTCCGTTCACGGCCGGGAAATCTGCGACTTCCGTCACATCCTCTGCAAGAGGAGAGCTCTCTGTATCGCCGTTTTCCATCTTCGTTTCGACCACGCTCTCTGGGCAAGGCACGTCTTCTGTGGGGGCTCGGGCTGTCGCATCAGATTCTGCAAGTTCTGCTAGGCGTGGTCCAGCCGCTTCATCGTTTGAAAGATGGATTTCCTCAGCATCTACGGTCTCAAGTTCTGTGCTCTCATCTGTGGCCGCTGTTGGAACAGGCTCATCTTGTTGGCCTTGCTCCTCAGATAGTGGTTCCTGCGCGTCAACCTCCCGCTCTGGCTCCGGTTCTTTCTCTGTCACGGATTCTGGCTCAGGCTCTGCTACCTGTTCTATTTTAGTCTCCAAAACGGTCTCTTGCGCTATTACGGGCTCAGCTGATGGTTCAAGCTCCTGAGCAAGGGGAGGTTGGGCTGTCTCCTCCAAAATGATCTCAGTCTCTGAAACAGTCACTGGAATGGGTTCTGGCCCTTTGGGTGCCTCCTCTGGACTGGTAGTAACGGCCTCTGCTTCTGTCACCGTTTCTTTAACTGTAGAAGGTTCTTCAACGGGTTCAGGTGCAGCTGCAGACTCCAGTTCTGTCTCAGCTGGGGCAGCCTCTTTGACTGTAGCTTCTTCTGGTAATGGTGATGCTGCCTCTGGAATGAAAACCGCCCCCTCTGGTGCTGCGCTAGGTTCTTCTACTACTGCAGCTTTTTCCTCTTGAATTGGAGCTGTTGCTGCCTCTGGTATTGAAGCCACTTCTTCTGGCGCTGCTGTAGATGATTCCTCTGATGCTGCTGCTTCTTTGAATGTGTCTGGTTCTTCCGATTCTGGAGCTGCCTCTTCTTTGACTACAACTGGTTGTTCTGGATCAGAGACTGCTTCTTTATTGACTACGACTGGTTCTTCTGGAACCGGAGCCGCTTCTTTCTTGACTGGGACTGGTTCTTCTGGTACTGCAGCTGCTTCTTCTTTCACTGCGATTGGTTCGTCGGGTACTGGAGCTGCTCGTTCTTCAGGTGGAGCGGAATTTGGCTCTTCCGGGGCTTTGGCTGCTTCAGTTTCTGCTGCCACATCCGATCCAACAGCTTCCTCTTCCACTGATCCTGATCCAGTTGTCACATGAGCTTCTGTGGGCGGTGCCGCGTCGTCCCCTTTGCCAGACTCCTCAGCACTTGCTGCTGGTGCTGCAGTCTCATCCTTTTTTTCTTTGGGATCACTCACGTCGTAACCCTTCTTCTTCTTGCTCAGTTTTCCTCCCATGGTGTCACCTATAAAAAAAATGTTTAAAAAAAAAAAGGTGATAAAGATTAAGGCATTGCATAACCTTGGAACATGCCGTAATTTGACTTTAATTAAATAGACGGGGATAATCACATTCATTTCCACTGGTAAATTAGATAATTCAATTCACCTGACTAACATGAGTTTAAACACAGGATCCTCTTGATGTAAGACTCATGACCATACTAGCATAACACAATTAACATTCATTACATGCTCTATTTTGAATTGGGAGGTTTGAATAATGTTTTATTCTTCAATAAAATAAAATAAAGAAGTTTGTATTTAATTGTGCACCACAGCTGTATGTCCCAGTAATCCAAAAGAACAATCCGATGAAAATGTTCTCTTCATCCTACCCTACAACAGGAAATTAGATGGCTTTTTTTTGGACAGTATTTTTGCATTATTGTATTGTTTATGATGACAAATATAACATATAACAGCCTTATTTTCAGTGGGAACTACAGATTGGTACGCAACACGAGCGAACTGTCTGTGAGCACAATGACCGTTCAATGAGGATGTATCAAAGGCTGCAGCTCATTACCACACAACTGGACTTCCTTTCGGTGTAAAAAAAAAAAAAAAAAAAAAGGAGAACTGGTTGTTCCTTCCATTTTGCTACCTGCTTTTCAACCGAGTGAGAATGAATCAATGTTTTAAAATGTTGTATCAAACCTGCGTCAGATGATAGGGTTATAAAGCAACATACTACATTACGATTTGAGTACAGTATTAAAAATGATGGCAATATATGACAACCATACTTTTATGTGTGTGTGTGGGGGGGGGGGGCAAACTTGACATATAGAACCCATGTGAGGGCAACATATGGGCACCAAATTGAAAGACCAGGGAACTGTCCATAGTGCTGCAGTGGAGCAATCAAGCCACACCGTGGCCACACAGCACCGTGCTGGGATTGGCTGCAAATCCATTTCACCTATGGCCACTCCCCACTACGCCATTTCACTAAAAACTGACTTGTGTCTGCTTTAAAAACCCACCACATCTCAAACAACTTCATTTTAATGTGGATGATTTATCATTTGTCTCCACGTTCAATAGTGTGATTGCAGTAGTTAGCATTTTTGATAAAACACCCAATTTGATATCATGGGGAAGCAACAAGATAATGCGCAGCGGCTCTTTTTTGAAAGACATTTGGTTTATGAAGGATGAATTCAAAGATTGAAGCAGAATGTGTCTGCCGGTTGGTAACAAAGGAATGAGAGAGCAAGTGGGTTTAGACAACAAATTGGTAGAGAGTAATAATGGAATTAGGAGATAAGACTGAGCACTTTCCAACCACTGTCCATCCCCCACCTCGCACTCTCTCTTGCTGTGCTCTTTTTGTTCACAGGTTTGAACACGCACACACCAAAAAAAAAAAAGAAGTCTTTTCAAACGTCATATTCAGCAAAAATGTCCTCCGGTATATAACCAAGTCGAAACTCGAGAACTTTGTTGCGCTTTCTCTTTTGTGCATTTTTAATTCATTGGATGGCCTACTTAAAAAAAATAAAAAATCTGAGCTGCTGCCGGTAAAGCGCACACAGGCTGAACCAGTCTGGAGAAGAAAAGAAAAGGGGAAAAAAACCTCCCCGGCTATTGAAATTGAAATTCATTTGCATAATTAGAGAAAAGGAATAGCGAGAACAATAGGAAAGCTGCACAGAAGAACTGGTACTTTCATTCACTCTCTTTCTATTGAGAAAATGAAGAAGAAAAAAAACAACAACGACGCATCTCGTTCAAAAATAACATTTCCAAAAAAAAGCATCGGTTTGACCAACCTGTAAGTGAGGAGAGTGATCAATCGGTCTCCAGATTCCGCTTGAATGTGATAATGGAGGTGAAAGCCTTGCAAGTGACAGCTGCGGATTCCGGTCTTGCTCTCCGAGGGTGCAGTGTGGGTTTGAGGAGTGCCCCTCAGACATCTGTCGCTATCACAATGCAGCCTGGCCCACCAGGGCTCCCACTGCAATCTATACCCTGCCGAGTTTAACCCCTCCTCTCCCGCACACACCCTCTCCACTGCACAAGTACTAATATATATATATGTATACTGTATATTTGGGGACCAACGAGGATTGTAACAACAAAGACAGCAATGTTAAATTCGCAAAAAAGAAAACATGAGGAATTATATCAGGGGTCCCCTCAGGGGGGGTGTAATTGTAAGATAAATTATGCATGGGGGGTATCATGTCAGTGAAATCCCAATTGCTTTGTAAAAAAAATAGTGATAGCGGTGATTGTAACATGTTATTTTATTTCACCTATCGAGCACTGAATATGCAGAGAGCTGCGTCCCACAGAACACTAAACTGATTTGGTCGTGTTGACAAATGGTTCACTGGGTTAATTCGATGACACGGGTCTTTTTCAGATGGCTGAAAATGTATTGATTTGATTGACATTTTCTTAATTTTCTATTAACTGCTCCTCGTAGATTAAATCGCTCAGTGGATATGGTTGGGGATATAGCGCCCTCTTCTGTAAGATAAGCACAACGCATATGGGTAAGCAAACACGAATTTAAGTACTCATTCATTTCATTTTGAACTTCCTTTTTCAATCATGTGGTTTTGTCTCTTTCCCTCAAAGTGACTATAATTTGAATATTGAAAACCTAAACTATATTATCTGCATAATCTTGTTAGCCCTGGATCTTGAACCTTTTTTTTTTAAATTGTGCTGCTAATTTCTGTTTAACAGATGGGACAAAGATTCATTTTATGAGCAAAAGAAAACAAGATCAATCTGGCATGTTTTTCTTTGCTGGAAGCAAAGCTCGGCAGTGACAAAGGGGCAGCAGCAAAGGCCGAGTTTCACATGATGCAAATGTTCTGGAATGCAATTCCCATGAGTTGAACCACAAGCCCGGTCTGTCACTGATCTGCTCCCGCAAACATGGGAGTCAACATGCATGTCAACAACTTGAGAAATTCCCTAAATACACAAGCCAAATGTTCACAGTTTGCGATGACGAAGATCTAGACGTGCAGTAATTCCCGCAGGGTGCCGTGAGAGCTCACCAGGGGTGTTATGGGAAATGATCCAAGTTCGTTTAAATTGCTCAAAGATTATTATTAATGAATTACAAATACATCTTTGTTCATCTATCTATGCCAGCGATGTATAGTGACAGGCGGAACAAACGCATGTGCTTGGATGGCAGAAGGTATGATAAACCTGTGTAGCTATCCGCCTGTTGTCATTTGTACAGAATAAGTCAAGGCTTCATGCCAGTTTAGTAAATTTCACACAGTATGCCAATGCCAAATTCCTGGATCAATATAGGTTGAGAAAGACTGTTGTAGAGAAGGAATGGTGCAATGACTCTCTGCAAAAGTGAGAGATTTCTGCAGGAATGAGTGTCTGGGAACTTTCCAGGAGTGTAAGCTAAAGTTTGTTCTGCTTTTATATAAATGAGAAGCAATTAGGCGTCCATCTATCACAAGTGTTAAACTGTAGTGGGATTGCTTTTGCATTACATTGCCCTTGTTTTGTGTATTTGTCTCAGGTTGAAAATACACAATTTAATGAAAAGGATGATATGTTCTATTAGTAGTTCTCTGCTGCTGGCTGTTATATAGAGAACGTATGAATGAATGTCTTTTGTTTGACCCTCATCAAATAGCACCATCTACTGGATCAACCCAGAACCAACATGTTTTGCCAAAACCATAAAATAAAATATAGAACTTTTATAAATCTAATAAACTCAAGAAATACAAGCAGGAATCAAACAAATGAGCTGGAATTGTTGCGTTTGAAATTCTGTTAAATTATTGTCAATGAACTAGACGCTCACATTTGGATCTAGTGAAAAGGAAGCAATTGCTGTAAATGAATGCTTATTTTTTTATTTAGAATGAATTTAATTGAACGGTATACACAGTCGTTTATTTTAAATGCTTTCCACTTATGTAGCTAAATAAATAATATAATGATGGCATGATAATAATAAATATTCATCTCTAATTTACCATGATGAAAAATCTCACAAATTATTATTATTGTTAATACAGCTGCATGTTATACAGTTATTCAAATGCATCGTATTACAATTAGGATAATGTCAATATGATGCATAACATAGGCCTACAATGTGCAAACAAAACTATATTAACAGTCAAACACATTTTCAATTCTGTCAGGGGTCACAGCAAAAGTTTCACTTAGGTACAACATTGTACATTCACTTTTCTTATTTTTAACAAAGGTCAGTACATTAACAAAAGCGCAATAAAAAAAACAACTTGTAGATGTGATAAATAATTACTCAATTTTGCCTTGTGTTTGTGGAATTTAATAAAAGTAATATACGACGTAGCACATGGGCGAGTGATACATTTTCAGCTTTCAGCAACCACATGTTATAACTTTGGGATAAATCATTATAGGATGACTAGTATTACAAAAAATATATATATAAGATCATTCCAATATTTTGATGAAACGGAGCATTGACAATATTAGTGAATTAGGGTTTCAGGTTTCAAGCTGCAAAAAGAACACAATGTCACAAATTATTAATTGGGTACATGCTGTTGTGTTACGTCAGACTATCAACTATCCATTTTCATTTAATTTCATTGAATATGTATATGTATGTAAAGTAAAATATACATACTGTGTCTAAGTTGACACACGAATATGCTATAAGTTTCTTTGCCATTGCTCCAGGGATCAGACACCAGCGCGGCGTGGCTTCCGAATAATAAAACGTACCCTCGGCCACCGACTGGGGCGGCGCTAGTGGTGGCGGCCAAGCAGCAGGCAGGGCCTTGCCTTTGTGCTCGTACAGAGAGAAGATGGCTCCCGTTTTGGAGAAGCAACTCCCGGGCGTAGCCGGGGCAGGCGACAACAACAACGAGGAGGAAGAAGGACTCGACCTTTGGCAAGTTCGGCCATTCTTTTAGCGGCGTTAACGACTGTTGTATTCCGCAGGAAAAAGTACTACAGCCGCCGCCGTCATGGTTTGTCACCACAGTTTGCTTCCCAAGCAAACACCGGCGGCCCGGCTAACAGTAGCGTTAGCACAATTTGAGGCTGGGCGTCTAGTTTTGTTGGCGTTCTTTGTGGTTATTGAGTGAGTGTCTGTTGAAGAGTCTCCAAGATCTGCGTTTGTCTTTTGCACACATACGCAGGGATATTTTTAATCACTCAGCCAGTTTAGACACTTGCCGTTTATTGACGGGGTTTGTCTTATGTCAAGTCACAGCTAAGCTAGCTGCTGTCATTTTAACAGGAGATACTTTACAACAAGCTAACAGGAACCTTCGAGCTAACGCCTTCGTCACTAACACAGCATTGTCTGCCCATCTGTACCAGTAGAGATGACATCATTTCAGTTTTTCAATTGCATATTCGGAGGACAGAGTGGAAAAACTGATTTTTCAGAATGACAGCAGTGTTTTGTGTAACTTTTGTTGCCAGAATTTTTGTTGTTGTTGCAAATCTGCTGTACTAAAAAAATAACCCAACTTACTCCTGTCTCACAGGACCTCGATACTGAGTGATGTTTCGACCCGTTCAAGTTCAAAATTGCCTTCAGGAAAGAACATTCTGGTATTTGGTAAGTGCTTATAAAACCATCATTGTGGAAAACTGACAAATAGCAATGCTACTATTGTGTTGTCAGCACGGAAGGGAGTGGAACAGTTCGCCATGCTTTTTTTCTTTCTTCTTTAGCTACACTTTCTAACATGCAATTAAATGAAATGCACGACGATCAATACATATTCAGCAGTGCTTGTGGTCATGAGGAACATATGTATGTGTGGAGGTTGAGTATCATTCTAAAGTATAATGTTAACAATTTTTTTTTATTGACAACAAAGTAGTCTTCCTTGAGTCATCATGCATGTATGCATTCATTCATTTATTAAATCAGTCAGCTGATGGCAACATTGTCTTTTAGGGGAGGATGGATCAGGAAAAACTACACTCATGTCCAAACTTCAAGGGGCTGAACACAACAAGAAAGGAAGAGGACTGGAATATCAATACTTAAATGTCCACGATGAAGACCGGGATGGTGAGTCTGTCTGGTTTAATACGTGTTATCTGTACTGTTGTTGTTGTGTTTATAGTCCTTAGTGTATACTCAAGTTGTTGTTTTTTTCCCCTTGGCAGACCCTACACGATGTAATGTGTGGATCCTGGACGGAGACCTGTACCATAAAAGCTTGCTCAAGTTTGCTGTTTCTGCTCAGTCGCTATCCAGTTGCTTGGCCATGTTTGTTGTGGATATGTCGCGGCCCTGGACCATTATGGAGTCACTACAAAAGTGGGCCAGTGTGCTCCGTGACCATGTGGACAAACTGAAGATACCTCCAGAGGACATGAGAGAAATGGAACTCAAGAGTAAGTAAAGGCTGACTTCATCTGTGCACATTTGGTGTCGTGTTTTTCGATGAGGCAGGATTTGTTTTGGGTGCAGTCAGAATCTGGTCACAATTGAGTGTACAGTTTACTTATGTAAACAATCAGGTTTAAATTGAGGTTATTTTCTATCTCAGCATCGGAATTATTAGAATTATTATGTATTTAAACCAAGAGTGGTCTTCAGGTAGGCGTTGCTCATTTGTTCCACCATATGTACATGAAAAATAACAGAACACACACCCAGTTTCACTGACTACCTGTAAGAAAGAGCAGCGGGAAGATAAGACTGGAGTGAAGTGTGTAATATTGCCCATTGTTAATACTGATTCTAGGTCAGGTCATTGTCAGAATCCCGTGATCCTCAGCAGTGTGTTCTGGCCATGGGCAAGTTCTCCAGTTAACTAGTCAGACATACGCAGATCGGATGATGTTCTGCTGTTAAATTTAGATGTGGCTAGCTCATGAAGAGCTCTATTCTATTGTGAACAAATGATACTTTTTGTACAAGTTAGTTTCGGCCTGCATGCTTTTTAAGACCGCTCCTCTGCATTGCATGTGGGTTTGATCATTTATGAGGTCAGAACAACTAAATTGTAGCCATAAAAATAAAAGCAATTGACTGTACACAATTGTGCGTAGTCTGTGCATATTTTGAGAGTAACACTATTGGTTGATATTATCTTTGAGTGCTGTAAATTATATTGAGTATCTGAATGATGATGCAAAATTGTGTTTGGCTAAGCTTTAACTTAACATGGCTGCATGTGACCTACACTGTACAATATTATTGCATAGTAGTTAGAAGGAGATTAAAAAAAAAATACTCATGCAATTCACTTGTACAGTATTTTGCCAATTTATGATAGAAAAATAACAGAATCATTTATTATTACAAATTTTGTGCAAGTACCCAATTTTGCCTACCCCGGTAATGGGAAAACAAACAATGTAGCAATAATTGCTACACGACAACGTGAATATTGAATAATAAATAGCTCCACATTTTTGATGAAATCAATTTTGTATCCATTTATATTTCAGCATAGACCCCACATAAGATATCAGCCGGATAAATACTTTGCCAGCATGACAGCATTGGCTTCTCGTGAGATGGAGTCACATTATATTTCAGTGGCTGCGTATGAACGAGACAGGCAGGACGTTTGTGCGAGTGGCTCCAATCCAAGAGCTGTTGCAGCCCTCTTGCATCATTGTTCCCTCCCCTCCCGCAGTCGTATCAAGGATGTTGTTCTGCTGAATTCAGTCTGTGGGCTGGTCGCTCTGAAAGTGGCTGCTGGGTTTTTCTACTTCAATTACAGGATCAGTTCAGAAAGTAAATTGAAAAGGGAAGCAATGAAGGCTTAGGGAAGAAATCTTAAGATTGTTGTTGTTGTTGTTGTTGTTGTTTTTTTTACCCACCCGATAACATCTCGACTCATGTTGTACTCACATTAACTAGTTATCATGTTGAACAGAAATTTAAAAGCATCTCATCTGATCCATTTTGTCAAAAATGTACTTCAGTACCAGTAAAGACGTCTCTCCAGGATAGAATATTTCCCCGCTTGTTGCCCCACATCCTAAATCCCGTGTCATAAAGTCAAGGAATTGGCTCTAAAATGCAAGTTAATCTGATGTCACAGGCTGTTCGTAGTTACATTCTAAAGCTCCTGAGGAAGTAGGCCAAAGCTTCCTGCATCTCAGCCAAAAGTCTTTAACAGCTGGAGTTGCAATACAAGGATGCCATATTTCTATAATTAAATCATGTGTCTTGGTAACACTTACTGAATTGCAGCAACATTTGCAGTATTTGAAAATGTGCTTATTTTTCCGCCACATCCTGCACCTATCGCCATTTAATTGGTATTATAAATATTAATATGATCATGTTTCCCTTGTGTTATTTAGTGGTGAAAGCGTTCCAGGAGTATGTAGAACCAGAGGATGCCACCCCCGCCTCTCCACAGAGACGGGCCGTGGCATCGGGCGAAGACGAGGCTGTTGTGTTACCGCTGGGGGACAACACACTCACGCACAACCTAGGCATTCCAGTGCTAATAGTTTGCACAAAGGTAAGGGATTCTTAAAAGTTCCCTTCTCTTTCTCCGGTAGCAAATACCAATTAATACCTTATACTGTATTACAAAATTCAAAGTTTTGATTGCAGCCTCTTCAGACAAAGTTAGACGTTTAATCTACCATTTGAATTCTTCATTTTGGTTACGTGCTACCTCCTCACACAGCCCAAAACGATTTCCCAAAAGTTCTCCTGGAACATCTTTTTACAATCTCTCTGCGTTAAGCCAAAAATACCTCTTTATTATCTTGGCACCGTCTGCCGTTGCTGGATTTTACGGATGGCTTCTTAAACCCTCATGAGCGCTCACTCATTTCGCAGTGTGAAATCTGTTCCCTCCCCAACAGAGCATTTCGGTGCAAGCTTTTACTCGGGTGTTGTGCTTTGTGAGAGGCCGGCCTGTATTAAAAAGCAACTATTCTTGCTTGGTAAACCTCCAGGCAAAGACTTGAGCTGAAAGTTCCTTGCCATCAGCAGGGCTTCACATGCTTGCTGGGAACTTTTAAAATAGTGAGTCTTTGCGTCTGCCCAGACAGATTTTTGGTCTCTTCACAAAGAGCTCTTTTTCCTCATCATATGATCATATCTTTATCACCATCCCTTCTATCATGGACTTTTAAAGAGATTGATGGTGTGAAGAACTTCTACGCTCATGGACCTGCCGCACAATGTTATGGCAAACACTTCATTTGTACTGTATTATTTTTCATTACAAGCACGTTAATATCAAACACCCCAAAGCCACAGACGGCTTCATATGTCAAAATCCGTCTGAGGGACTGCAATAATGGCTTCATGGAACACTATAGTTGCCAAAATAAGCTCAAAAGGGGCTTCAGGTGGATAAAATCAGCTTTTAAAGAGGGAGACTGACGTCCATTTCCGTGTCTACACACTATGGGTTACAGCGTGATGACAATGTTGACCGTACCACAAACAAAAAACAACGCCAAATGTAAAATATGTCCCATTTTTATTTTCTACTGTATTGGTTTATTTTCATGTTTCTACTGTCCCTCGCATATCCACAGTGTGACTCAGTCAGCGTATTGGAGAAAGAGCACGACTACAGAGAAGAGCACTTTGATTTCATCCAGTCGCACATGAGGCAATTTTGCTTACAATGTATCCTTTTTTGTAAATGTTGCCACTGATATGTTCTTTAGAGCTCTTCTGCATTATTACTTGACCCAACTAAACAGATGGAGCTGGTCTTATCTACACCTCAGCCAAAGAGGAAAAAAATCTAGATCTGCTTTACAAATATACTGTCCATAAATTGTATGACTTTCATTTTACCAATCCTGCCCTAATAGTGGAGAAAGATGCAGTGTTCATGTAAGTCAAGTGCAAAATACACACCACTATTTCTTAGCTCAGTCTTCAAAATCGAACATTTCTATTCTGTAACGCGAAATTTGTGTTCTTAAAAATGTACTGGGTTCTTTCAGGAGCAACATTTAAATACAATGCTCTAAAAATGAACTCTTCATTATATTTTCGTAGTCCATCAGGGTGGGATAATGACAAGAAAATCTGCATTTTGCATGAAAACTTCACAACAGTCAGACCCGAAGATCCATTTGAAGATTTTATCACTAAACCTCCAGTTCGGAAGGTAAAGCAGTCCATCACTCCAGACCAGAGTATCTGCTTTCTCATATTTTGTCATTTATATCTGGAATTCTGTTTCATTCGCATGTTGCGTATAGCTGGTGCATGACAAAGAGATAAATGCAGAGGATGAGCAGGTATTCCTGATGAAACAACAGGTATGACTTGACGCAAGATTATAGCTGCAGTTTCCCTACATTGCAAATGATTCGCATGTGAATTATACGGTCAGTGTCAGTTAACAATTTTTGTTTTTGCAGTCTTTGTTAGCAAAGCAGCCGGCCACACCAACAAGAGGAGCTACCGTAAGTGTCGTCAGTAGAACTCTTGAAGCACCATCACCTCATTTCACCTCATTTCACTTTTAGTGATGACATTGTCGCTCTGATTTTTGTGAAGCAGGAATCTCCAGGACGGACAGCGTCAGGTTCTCCGAGACCTGCTGCAGGACGCGCTGGACAGCCCACTTTGAGCAGTGGTTCTCCCATGGCTGCCGTCAAAAAGCCTGATGCCAACATGAAAGGTAAAAAAAAATCTCTTCATCATCTTTATTTATTTATTTTTAGTTCAAATCTGGACCTTTATCAATTTTCCAGATTTTGTTAACCGCTTTTGAGAACATTTAATCAACCAGAAACATTTTAAGCTGTTTGTCATTCCAATACTGCCCCCAAGAGGTTGTTAGTAAAAGTATGTTGACTTGGGCACATCCTGTACAGATCCTTTAATAAAAAAAAAATAGAATATCTTACAAAAGTTGATTCATTTCCATTATTTCATTCAAAAAGTCAAACTTCCATAGATTACAGATTCAGGGCCCACAATTTAAGTGATTTCAAGTATTAATTTGTTAATTTTTACATAATTTGGGCTTCCAGCTCATAAAACCCATAAAAACAGGATTTCAGAAAATTAGAATACCGTTACAAAATCAGCCCAAATTTTGCAGGGCAAGATTTTTTTATTTAACTGAGTGTCATCTACTAAACTCAAAGCATCTACACATGCTTCCCCATGTGTAATTAAATTGATTCAGTTTGGTTCAATTGTCTCAGTTCGGTTCCATGGGGAAGACTGCAACCTTGACAACTGGCCAGAAGATCATCATTGATAGGCTATCAATAGGCTGGATAAGCCACAAAAGATCATAGCCAAGCAGGCTGGTTGTTCACAGACTGCTGTGTCCAAGCATATCAGTTTCTAGTGGAAATGCACCATCAAAACAGATGACCGTGGGCTTCAGCAGATGATCAAAATTCAAGAATCTGGCATAGATACAGAAAGAGTGGTACGAGGCAGGAGTCACTCATAACAGTCTGGTTCCTCGGGTCAAGCGATTTATGAGCCTGAGCCATTGTAGGAAGCGGCTCAACTTAGACAAGGAGGACTGGACTGTTGGCCACTGGTCCGAGGCCTCTTTTCTAATGAAAGTAAAGTGTGCCTTACGAAAGTTTGACTTTCTGAATAGAAATATAGAAATAAGAGAATTTTTCCATGATATTCAAATTTTTTGAAAAGGATCTGTTCAACCCACCATTGAAAAGGCGTGTTTATTGTTTTCATTTGTCTAAATACAGCAGCTAAGAAGACTATCATAAAAAAAATTGGTCAAGTTAGATTAATATTGCAAATTCTAGATTGTTGGTTACTAACAAGAGGCAGCTATTTATTTACACATTCTGGAAATTTGTCAAACACCAACCGCAGCGCCGTATTGTTCGTAAAATGTTTTACAGCCATTACGTAATGTTTTGAAGTCAGGTGTAGGTCATTGATCTTGGCTTTGAAGTCACTACGCATTTTCCCACAGCGGGAGCTGCCACTGAGGGCGTCTTGGCCAACTTCTTCAACAGCCTGTTGAGTAAAAAGACGGGATCCCCGGGAAGCCCGGGAAGCCCGGGAAGTGGAGCGGTCGGAGCTGGAGTTCAAGGCGCTGCCAAAAAAACAGGTACAAACACATATTGCCATTCTGTGTGTGTGTATTCTAGTCGTTTTTGTGTGTGCGTGTGTAGAGCGACTCTTAACAGATGCAGTGTTAGATAGGGAAAATATTTGCTGTGTGGAGTTTTATCTCCACAGCCTAAACACAAATGTAAAAAAAAAAAAAAAAAAAGATGTGTGCTGACCTTCTGAGATGTGAAGAAACGCGTGACAGGCCTGTATGAAACAAACCTTTATTCCCATTATTGTAACATTTTTCTTTGCATTCCGCCACTACTTTGTTCAACTAACTGTTAAATTATTGTTTTTTATACAAGTTAAAAGGTAAGCCAACCCACACATTTTCTTCACAATATGTTCTATGCAGCCCTACTGGTGTAAATATGCCATTCAGATTAATATTGCGTTTGTGGAATATAAGTGAAGCAGCAAAATGATGTTCATAAATGGCTAAATGAGGTGTTGGACCATGATTGGTCGTTACTTGAGCATTTGTGATGTCATTTTCATACTCATATTCCACAAACACAATATTAATGAAAATGCTGTGTTTAGACTAGTGGGAGCACCGACCAGATTTTTTTTTTGGTGGGGGGGGCTTCCATTTAAATATAACAAACTACGAGAATGCAATTACTGAGATAAGCGTAAACCAAAGCGCATAACTCACCATGACCAGTAAAAACGTCCCTCTCTTTTCCAGCTTTGAGGATAATGCATGTGCATGTCGATCATTTTGCACGTCTTAACCGTGGCAGCGAGCCGGCAACCGCTCACAGCATGGGATAGCCTCACCTTCCAGCTTCCCACTCATCTGCTTGCTTCTTCTGAGCGCACACAGAAGCTACAGGAGATTACTTTTTTGCTTTTTGTCTCCCTTTTTGTTCCAAGGGCAGAAGCCGGGTTTGACTGACGTCCAGGCTGAGTTGGACCGAATGACACGCAAACAGGACCCCGTGGTTTCAGCCAACAACATACCGCCGCAGACTGAGAACGAAGCGTGAAGTCCACAAAAAAAAAAAAGAAGAAAAAAAAAGCTGCATTGTTCACCGCGTTAATAATGGAAATTCAAAGTATACACGTGAGCTTAAACAGTTGACCAAATTCCCAATGTCTTTGTCAGAACAGAGCAGGTTTCGCCAAAACACCTTTGGGACACTATCAGAAGAAAGAAATGGTTAAGAGGGTGCTAATGAGATGACCGTGCTGAAGAATCAGTCGTCTCCACTTTCAGTATTGTCTGTGGAGAAATACAGTATATGGAAATGGCGGCAAGCCTGATGGACTGGGTTGCAGGCTTCCCAGTAGATGAGGTACATTTAAAAAAACAGCAACACTCCTGAGTGGGTTTGAGAGTGGAAACACACTGGCCTTTGGCTCGGCTTATCTCATGGGAAGATTTGGCTTGAAATTGAAAAGTTGTTTCAACTTTTGATTGCGTTTGTCATGAAAGTTAATTCAGATGGTTGCGAACAAAATGTTGGGCTTATGCCAATGTATTTATACGAAGTTCCTCCTCTTTCTTCTGTGCACCGTTTTAAGGAAACAATCTCTACACAAGACGCCATTGAGGGCAAGAAATAAACAGGACAAAATCTCGATAGCCGATAGCATCGCCCGAGTCATCTCGAAGGATTCTGTAAATACGTACCAGGAAAAATCTCTTCAGGTTTTATTTTGTGTATATACATTTCTTGCCTCTTTGACTAACTAAGTTGGCCATTTTGACAAGGCTTTGAGGCTCCAACCGAATATTTCCTTTCGCTACAGGTGTGTATATTTGGGAAGCGGGTTGGGCAGCATCTTTCCTACGATTACTCCCAAAAGTGCCTCGCACACGAGCTGCTCATGCTACAGCAGAGCCGCTCTTCGGCATGAGAGGAAATGCACTGTAGCTTGAAAGGTTTTCGTCCATTTCTTGTCATCCAAATAATTTATTTTTATTTACCTTTTTGCTCATGTACATCAAGCCCGTGGTTGCTGTTATTTTGGTAGTTTTTCAGGAAAAAATATATATATTGTGGCCTCGTTGATATTTCGTATAGAAAAAAAGAGCTAACACGTTTGTTTGTTTTTACTGAAAACCTGAATTTTCATGTACCCAAAGCCAAAACACGAGTTGCTTTGTTGAAACAGAAAAGAATCCCTTCTCGTTCAGTGCCCCGACATCATTGTGCTCTCTTCCCGCCTTCCCCGTGTTGTACACGTATCGTCTTTCACTTCTCAGTTGAAAACATTCCGTTTCTACGTAAGGATGAGAGCAATCACTGCCCCTTTTGGAAACCCTTTTTGTTTAGTCTTCCCTGCAGTGCCCTCAAATGACCTTTGCCTTCAAACGACACCTTGCCTTCACAACATCACTCTCGTGCTAACTGTATTGAACCTTATCGGTCTGCAATATTTGTTAGTTTAGAGACTTTGTTCTTTTTTTTTTTTTGTTCTTTACTTGTTTTCACATAAGACAAGTGAACTTAAAATTTGCAGTCATCCATACTACATATCTCTCCTTTTCCGCATTTTTTTGGGGGGGTTAAAAATGTAAGGAAAACCCTCCTGTAATCGCAACAGTTTCAGGAAAACCATAAAGTGGTGTCCAGATGACTTAATTGATTATCTGATATGAAGTGAGAAGATACAAACGGCACACTAATTACATTAGATCATAACAAGGCTATTTTTATTGGTTTGAGACTGGCTTGGCATATGCAGTGAATGAAGCACACCTCCACGACAACCCGGATCCGAACATGTTGAAATAAGCACTTTTCCTTCTACTCCTGAATCACTATTTTTCTTTTTGCAACAGTTCGACACACAGAATGGATCTTTTTTTTTTTTCGCCTTGCCTTTTTGCGCTTCGTGATGAACCGACACCGTAAAATAACGTATTTGCTGCTTACGTTTTGGATGGTAAACCCTGTGGTTAAATACGGAATCCCGCTTTTTTTTCTCTTCATTTTTTTTTTCTATTACAATTAATATTTTTGGACCTCTTGAAGATGGACAAAACAAATATCCATTGTCATCTTTGCCCAAGTCTCCTTTGTTATGTTTACAAACTAATTTTTAAATTACGGTTATTTGTCGATTTGACATTTTCTGTTAGATGTCACTCCAAGCTGACTGATTTGACCTTTCTGGCCACACTTGTTAAAACTGTAAAAATAATTAGGTTAAAGGAATGAAGTGCTCTCCTGCTGCTTGGTTCCATAATTGCACATGTTTGTTTGTTTTAATGACTGGATGACTCTTCCAGCATTGAATTATGAGCAGACCTAACTTTTGTATTCTGGCCTCAGTTGAAGTCAACTGTCGCTTGACAACTTTAATGAATTGCCTTTGACCACTAATGGCGGTCCTCATCTTTATGAGACTACAAGCTTCCGCTATCAGTCCTTTTGTATTCAGGCTATCAAGACATTATAAGCATTCAAATGGCTGCTTTTTGTGTACTGAATTCATTCAGAATTTGATTGTATGACTTTAACACAACTGCGTAGCCTCTAAGCTGCCATGTGGATTCTAGCTTCTTGTGCCGACAAAGATGAGGAAAATGCTTATCAAGTCCCCGGCTTCAATAAAACAACGAATCCACGTGTGTTTTCTTTGTCATGATTGGTGGACCAGTTTCGCTTTGTTTGGGTACCCTAGACATAGACAAGTTATATGTGTGCACTGCGTTGTTATAATAAAACTAGGCTAACTACAGCAATTGTTTTTTTCATATTTTTTTTTAAATGAAAATGTAGGATGCACTGACTAGTGACCTCAAATGGGGCAAGCCAAAAATAAAGTGTTTTTTTTTTTTCCTTTGAGATTTGTTATTTTCTTTTTGCATGGGCAGTCTTCCCAGCTCACTCCAATACATAGTCAAATTTATTTTCAGCATGGGCCACATCAAAGTTTGTTATGACTGAAAATCATGGACGTTTTTTTATCTGCATTGTATTATCAGATACATTTTAATCTTGCTATTTGCATTAGTCGGCCACAAAAATGTGGAGGGCCTGTAACCTAATCTCTCCTGGTCCCCGGACGGTCGGACCTTAAATTTGAAACTAATTGCGGCGTAATTTTTTATTCTGTAATACCTCACCCAACCACTAGACGGCAGTAAAAGCAAAGTACAGTACATCCCAAAAGACCGGGGCAGTGTACAGTAAAATTATTGCTTAACGTCTATTTGACAAATAACAAAATATGCTAAATGAATGTAAGGATGTCACATGACATAAGTAGCAGGCGTTGCATTATAATCGTACCCAGGAAACAATGTATTTATTTTTTCTCCAGGCCTTCACTTGGAGGGGTTGTATTGTTTTACATCAATATGAAGGCATTGCAAAAAAAAAAAGCTGTGTCGCCGCGTGTTTGTGGCCAAAACTCGCTTTCCCAGACTGCTTGCAGGAAGCCGAAACTGGCGGAGAGTTTTCTGAAGTGTGTGTGCCGTTTGAGAGGGGCGGAGACATGGCTGCCCCGCATCCACAAGGAGCTTAGCTGCGCGGAGCTGCCCCAGTGCGGGTACTTGCCGCTACCGGGACAGCAAGGCCTCAAGTTGACGCAAGCTCACGATAGAATTCTCGCTGGGTCGTGATGGGTTCGCGTTATTATTTGCTCACAGAGAAGGCTCGCGCTTCCCGGTAGGCGTGTTTTGTTTTTCCTTTCCTTTTTCCTTTTTCGTATGCTGCGGCACTCGGCAGAATCGTCTGCGGTTATGACTGTGGAAAACAAGTGACCCGCCTAATAAGAGTTCCAAGTGCCTCTGTGTGAGAGAAGCAGGAAACAGCCCCGGGTGTCGACCTCCTTACCCCCGTGAACCCTAACATCGCGTCCCGGCGGGACGCCCGTGAGAAGTGGACATTCCTGTTCGTTTTTCTGCGTCCTCGCTCCTCGTGTCGCCATGGAACAAGTTTGGCTCTTCGGCGCATAGAGACAACCGGGTAATATATATATATATATTTTTAAAGTGGACTTCACAAGCCCTTCGGCACCGCGAGGAACCACCATGAGGAACACAGAGGAGGCGGAGGGCTTGGACGGCGAGGCCTCCAACACCTCCATGATCTCGGGGGCTAGCAGCCCCTACCAGCCCACCACCGAGCCAGTCCACGCGAGGAGCGTTTGGGGGGGCATTCGGTGCGATGTGGACTACCTCAAGTCTTACTTTGGTGTTTTAAAGGCAGTCGAAGTGGTAAGTTAGTTCATATTTTACTTGCACTTGCGTACTATTTGTCCACAAATTAGCCACTAACATATGGTTCACCGTGAGATTTAAACTGCACAGTCTGCGTGTTCAAGAGATGGATTAAATACTCTCAAATAAAGTAGGAAGGGACAGTCTGGTTAGTGTTTTTGTCATGCTGACTGACTTTGTAATTGGCGTTTTATTAATTTGTATTTATTTATTTTACATCCCGCACACGTTGTTGGCTATACATTTTATGATAATTTTCATATTTATAATTCCCTGTTAAAAAAATACAATACACTTCCTGGACACCCCCCCCCCCCCCCCCAAGTGGTGTTTATGCACGTGTTTGAATATGACACTAACCAGAAGGTATCTTGAATCGAATTTTGTACAAAAGATAGGGAAAATGAGTCAAGGAGGTGGTGATAAAGCACATCCCGTCGTTCTTATTGTATGCTGTGGTACAGTGAAGTACTCCCTGGCGATTGTGCGTGAGGAAAACAACAGTGACGTCAGACAACAATGTGTGAATTGAAGGCAGTTGCAAGAAAACACTGAAGTCTTCACTATCCCACTGTGTTGTATTGTTTTCGGTGCAAGTCGCCGGTATCAAGAGGCCCTGCATGTGGTAGTCAAGCTGCATGTTTGTTTGAAAATATGAAAGCGGGCTTTTATTAAGATAATTCTTCCTTAGTGGGAACTAGGGGTGTTAAAAAAAATCGATTCGACAATATATCGCAATGTTACAGCGCGCAATTCTCGAATGGATTCGATATGCGGTCGAATAGATTTTTAAACATCAATTTTTTTATGGGAATATTCAATAAAACATCTTACTTTGGTTTAGGATTTACACATTAAGCATGGAAGAATGTTATATTAATGGAACATTAAGCCTTAATATTTTTATTTCAGTGCTGTTCAAAAATGAATTTTCAGATAAATAAATACATTTTCATACAAATCTTACGGTGTACAAGTTTACTGATTAGTCTTTTCTAAATTTGAGTTTAAAAAAATCGCAATAATCAATTTATAGATTCGTATCGGGATTAATCGGCATCGAATCGAATTGTGACCTATGAATCGTGATACGAATCGAATCGCCAGGTACTAGGCTATTCACACCCATAACGGGAACTGGGAAGGCCATTTTAATAATTGGCGGTGAGTTTGGTCTGTAAAAACTTCCGAACCCTGACCTCAACCCCAGCAAACGTCTTTGGGATGAGGTCCTCTTTTTTTTCCAGTCATAACAAAACAGTGTTCTTCCGAATATAATGAACAGTATTCTTCACATTCTGTTCCGCTTATGTTTACTTTTAAATGGGCCACCTGTGAGTCTTACGGAATCTGAGTTCACGCAACACCACAAAAAAAAAAAGTGTTCACAATTAAACCCAGGCTAATATATCAATGTAAGTTTATGTTTTCTGTGCTCTCGTTACAAACATTCTACCTGAATGACACTTCTGCTTTGATGCGGACTTTTTCCGTTTAAGCTCGTGGTAAAGTATATCTTCTCCACAAACACGGACAGTTGAACTCCATCCAAGTTTGCATTTGGTACGTTAGTGGAAAGCCCGCAAGTCTCACCGCCAGATGGTTTTTCTTCCTTCGCTGGCAGTTTTACTGCTTCATTCCGTAAATGCCCTAAATGGGGTCACGTATTTTATATTCTGTGCCTGATTAAGGTCAAAATAAAGAGATGGGAGGACAAAATCGTGAATGGCCAAACTCTGTCGCTGTCGAAGAGGTTATTGGAGTGTCATCATTGTATTATGTAAATACTGTTTTAAACTGTAGCAAATCAAATTCCCACGGATGGATGATCATGCCGGCCTTCGCCGGACCTCGACGAACTGACAAACTTACTGCACCGTACAGACGGACCGTCCACATCCCCCACCCAACCCCCCCTCCGACCACCCCCCCTTGCGTCACATGAAACCCGACCATGTTTTGTCCTCAACAAAGCCCAACCCAAATTCAGACAGTTCCCCATTCACTGTCGGGAATTTCATGACACTAATCACTCGGCTCGCCGGCATCTTTGAAAACTAAAGTCTCCCCGAACTGAAATACTGGCGCTGAGGTGCTTGTGGACGTAATGAACTTTCCAGATGTCCGCGAGCGCTTCCTGCTTGGGGAGACACCGCGGTCGGTCGCTTCTGCTTGAAATGTTACTTATTCGGCTCTGGGAGGGGAGAAATCAAGAATGTTGCGCATGCATTTTGGGGAGGAATGCATGCCGTCGACTGCGTATTCACCTTTATTCGCTGTGGTGAAATCTAAACTAGCTTTGGTTTCCAGCACACAGACTGTGGCGGTTGCTGTGGCTTTTTTTTTTTTTTTGCACACATTTGCAGTATTTGTGTTTTCTTTGGACAAACAATGGTATCTAAAATAATAGTTATGGTAATCCGAGGTACTGTGCGATTATGTGTTTGCACAAACTGCGTAGGGGTGAAGGTGGGCATCTAATCGTTACTTACAAGATTATCCAATATGGAAGCTTTGTGGCCCCTCCCCTTCTCCTCCTCCTGTTTGGCAGCTCGGCACCTGCGACACGGCGACTTTGGGGGAAGTAATGCTTTTTCTCTCTTAGACGTGACATCAGCCCTAAGCATTTGCAGCCTTGCACTTTTTGTTTGGGTGTAACCTCCTTTTTGGTTGTGTCATAGACAACAACAAAAAAAGTGAATCCAACTTCATGATTCGATCAGTTCCTGTGTTTCCTTCGAGGAGGCGTGTCAGACTTGTTTTTGTCTCGGGGCCACATTGTAGTTTGGGTTTCCTTCGAAAGGGCCGTTATGATACTTTTGCGATTGCTTCGAATTACAATTACAACAACAAAATGATGAATGAGGAGTTTCGAGATCAGGAGTTTGTTCATATATTAGACCGATTATCGGCGCTGATATTGGGCATTTTATTTTGACAAATATCGGTATCAAAATCTGACGTCTGATAAAAGGTAAATCTAAAATCAGTTAACTTTATAATAGATGCTGCTGACCCTGGGAACATTTTGTTTTTTGTTCAACATTATAATAAAGACATATTTTAAAATGTGGGCAAAAAATACATTTACTGTAGAAAACTATAGTATTTACTTGTTTAAGTTTCCATTTAACTTAAGGCATACTGATAACCTTGGGAGCTCGCTGAACATTTTGTTAGAAATGTAAAAGGATGTCGATTGTCTTAAGATTAAACAAACAAACAAAAACGTCTACATTTTGTAAAGTCTGAAAATTTGTTCAGTCAAAATTGGCATCTAAAAAAAATTGACACTAATTTTTTTTTCCCCTCTTTTGACTGAAAATGAATATTGGCTCCAAATATCGGTTATCGGCCTCTTTGACTATTAACTCATTCACTGCCATTGACGGCTATAGACGTCAACAATTTATTGGAACTATTTCTATTAGTTTCACATTTTTTGGAGTGTGACGACCATTCATTTTTTTATTGTACATTTAGAACAGATATAAAATGTGTAATTAATCGTGATTTAACTATTGAAGTCATGCGATTAATTACAATAAAAAAATAATAATTGTCTGACGCCCCTAATTTTTTATTATCTTTCCCTTTCTTTCTTTTTTATTAAGGGCATCAGGCGATTACTTTTTTTTAATTGTAATTAATCACATCACTTCATGAGTTAACTCACGATTAATCACAAATTTTATATCTGTTCTAAACGTACAAAAAAAATTTTAGGTTTTCATACTCTTGTTAACAAAAGCGGAAACAAATCTGAAACTAATAGAAACAGTTCAAGTGAATTTTTTACGTCTATAGCCGTTAATGGCAGTGAATGAGTTCATGTTCGGTATCGGCCATGAAAAAAACCCATATCGGTCTATATCTTAAACGTTACATTTAAAATAAATGTAATGCTGGCAACCAAAAATGCTTGCAGTATTCCAGCGTTTTTAAAAGTGAAGGTAATTTGTTATTTCTGTATTTTTGCAAGAAAAAGTCAATGAATACATTTTCCTTTGGCAAGCCACATAAAATGATGTGGCGGCCTCGACTTGGCCCCCAGGCCCTGTGTTTGACACCTTAGAACTGTTCTTGTCATTTTTAATTTACCACACGCATGATTGCTGCTTAACCTTTATTAAACATTAAACATAAGTTTGTCGTTATACAACAGCAGACTTTGGTGGAGGCGGGACTTTGCGTTGATGTTTTTCTTGGTTCGGTTGAGTCTCTGGGATTTGGACCACACTCAGCCAGTCGGTAATCTGCATGCGGTTTTGCCGTGCCTCGGATGGCAAAAGAATACCTAAATAGCGGAATTCCTCCCATACTGTGGTTTGTTGATGACTTGGCTGGCGGAAGGCGTCCACGCTGGCTGCCAGGAGTGGACTCGTGAGATGGGTTCACGGCCTCGGGTCTAGTCATAAGACAATCTCTTCATCATCAAAGACAGCCCACAATTTCTGCACAAACATTCACAAATGGAAAAAAGGTGGAGTCCCATTAATGCTGAAAAGAAAATAATAGCATTTTTTTGATCTGTTATGTACTACACTGGGTTGCCTTAAAAAAAAAAAATATGGCGCATACTACAGCAGAGCACACACACTCATTGTTAGTTTTGTTCGACTGTTAGCTAGAATTCCATTTTTAGTTTTCATAGCAAAGCTGTACATCGCCTTCTGAAGTTCTGTACAAACATGACCTTGATATGAAATTGAATGCTAACTAGCCAGTCAGTACGGGTACAAACATGGTTAGCCAATGAGAACGCGCACATTTGCGAAGAATGTGTAACGTTGGGTGACCAACGGTTTTGGAACAGACCTTCTTGAGTACTGATTAATGCGACTGGCTACCAGTTTGATACGCAATTCTGAAGTAATACATTTACTCAAGTTATTTGGTGGTAAATCATCTCCTTAGCGTCATTGCACATGCTAGCTTTTCTCCACGGGTACGAGGGATGTAGCAATTCACTCAAGCTCGATTCGATTTTTCCATGATCAATATCCGATTTTCGATACATTTTTTATTTTTTTACAAAATGACTAATTTTTACGGAAGCGTATTGCATTCACTTAAAAAAACAACAATTTTTCTGACAAATTTTTGGGGGGAGCTTTGTTTTTTTGAGTATTTTTATTTTCTGTTTTTCTGAATATTTTTTTTCTGTCCCAAAAATATTCCGATAAACAGGCTGAAAAAAAATACTCAGAAAAACAGGGAAAATGAATATTCTGAGAAGCAGAGCTGGTGTTCTTTTTTTTTTCCGGAGTAATTTTTTTTTTACCTCTGAACTCCAAGCGACTTGTTGCAGACTCGCTAATAGCAGAAGCGGACACTTTCCCGCATACCTTCAGATACAATAGGATGGTCATGTTTACTTACTGGCTCTCAACAAAGGAATGAATGTGTATTCTGTATTGTGGTTTGTTCTTTAATCTATGAGGGAAAACACCTTTAGAAAAAAATATTCAGAAAAACTGTTTTTTTTTTTAAATAGAAAAACAGGAACATATATTTTTTTTAACAGAAAAAAATTGCTAAAAAAACAGGGGAAAATATTTTAAAAAACAGAAAAAAATACTCAAAAAAAAACAAAACTCCCCCCAAAAATTACTCAGAAAAACAGGACTTTTTTTCCCCTTCAAGTGAATGCAATACGCTTCCGTACATTTTGATAGTATGAAGAAAGAAGCTCCAGAAGCTTTATTGAGGATTCGTGTTGATTCTTTTACTTCCTTTGTCTGTTCAACAAATGTAACAATTAGCCCCTCTACTGGACTAATAAGACACATACATCAGTGACACGTATTTCACCGCGAGTGTAATTCATCTGACAGAGCGGCCACAGGAGAGCTACACAGAGACGATAAAGTGCCTCATTAAGTAAACGAGGAGCTACTTACAAAACTTTAAACATTACATTAATTACTTACAAAGATCTAACCACGTTTTTTCTGGCGTCTACAAAGACTCGCCAAACAATACCAGATATCCGCAAAACGTGTCCGTCTCCAAAAAGGGTCCGGCTAGAAGCAATAAATACTGCGCAACGCATAGCAATTAACTCATTCACTGCCATTGACGGCTATAAATGTCAAAAATTCATTTGAACTATTTCTATTTGTTTTAAAAAAATATCCACTTTTGTTAACAAGAGTATGAAAACCTAGAAAAAAAATATTGTACATTTAGAACAGATATAAAATTTGTGATTAATCGTGAGTTAACTAGTGAAGTCATGCGATTAATTACAATTTAAAAAATGTAATCGCCTGGCGAGATGATTATTAAAATTAGGGGTGTCAGGCGATTAAAAATTTTAATCGTAATTAATCGCATGACTCCAATAGTTAACACGAATATGCACAAATTTTATATCTGTTCTAAATGTACAATAAAAAAATTCTAGGTTTTCATACTCTTGTTAACAAAAAATGTTAATCTAATAGAAATAGTTCAAATGATTTTTTGACGTTTATAACCGTCAATGGCAGTGAACGAGTTAACATGGCAATGCAAATCGATACTTTTTTTTTTTTCCATCAATGCATATTTTAAGCAGTTTACATCAATGTAAAAATCGGTTTTCCACTAACGGGTACCAATGAAGGCGTGCTTTAAAAAAGAAGATCAACAAAAAAGGATGTGACGCTTCTCTGAAGTTTTATTATGCATCTTGACATCGCCCATCCATTGTGAAGATGCTTACAACGGTCCCTCTCCTTGCATCTGTCTCCTTTTAGGTCCTGTCCCTGATTGGCTTCATCTGCATAGAAACCATCATGATGTGTTCCCCATGCAGCGGCGTCTACTTCTTCGAGTTTGTCAGCTGCACTGCCTTTGTGGTCACCGGCACGCTCTTGGTGATTTTCTTTCTCAACCTGCACACCAAGGTGCCCCACATCAACTGGAACCTGACGGTTGGTACAAAAGTCAGCAAAGGTGTCACAAAGTGTTAAAAGCTGTAACTGCTCGTTTGTTTTTAGGCGTAATCGTGCCACATTGGGATACATTATGCTTCATCTTGTTCCTCCATCTTAGCATGGAAGTCGGTTCGGTGGGAGGCCCGAGAGCTCCGCGATAGTGGGGTTTCCTTCCACCCATTTTTATTCAAATTTTCAAGAAATGCGAAAATAAAACTGATTAGTCAGGTTTCCGTCCAATTGTTTCGAATTTTTAGAGCGAATTGACTGAGAATGCGCAAAACGGGCATGTGACTTATGTCCGTTTCCATCTGTTCTTCTTTTGCAAATATTGAGAGGCGACTCCGCCGCTGTAGGTGGCGGTATACGCCATGGAGATGGGATCTACCAGTAATTTAAAAGAAGAAGAAAAACAGGAAGTGACTGCGCCGCGCGACGACGTCGTATGAGTTTGCTTTTGTAATTCTTGATAAACTGGAGCGTTTCTTTGCTGTTTTTCATCTAAAATTGCATTAAAATTCACTTATTTGATTCCAAGTTTTATTTTCGCATTTCTTGAAAAGTCAAATAAAAATGGGTGGATGGAAACCCGACTATTGAAATTCGAAAAATGGCCCAAAAGTGGCAGCAGGTGGATTTTGAAGCGTATCTAAAAAAAGAAAATGCCAGTTTCGGCTACGCAAACAGGTTTTGCGAATAACCGCTGACAAGCAATGTCGGACGATAAAGTAAGGTATTTTTGGGGGGGGGGGGGGCGAAACGGAAATCTTTTTGGAATTAATTAAAGAAACTAATATTAACTCGTTCACTGCCATTGACGGCTATAGAGGTCAAAAATTCATTTGAACTAGTTCTGTTAGTTTAGCCCTTTTTTCCACTTTTGTTAACAGGAGTATGAAATCCTAGAATTTAGAACAGATATAAAATTTGTGATTAATCGGGAGTTAACTATTGAAGTCATGCGATTAATGACAATTACAAATTTTAATCGCCTGGCGCCCCAAATTTCTTATAACCTTTATTTAAAAAAAAAAAAAGATAATTTTTTTTAAAAATATCTATGTTTCTATACTCTTTTTAACAAAAGTGAAAAAAAAGTTCAACTAATAGTATATGATATAATAAAAGGATTTTTTTTTACGTTTATAGCCGTCAATGGCAGTGAATGAGTTAATGCTATTTTAGATGGAAAACACGACACGAGTTTATCACGAATTACAAAAGCAAATTCATACGACGTCATCGCGCGGCGCAGTCACTTCCTGTTTTTCTTCTTCTTCTAAATCATTGGTGGATCCCATCTCTATGGCGTATACCGCCCCCTACAGCAGCGGAGTCCCCTCTCAATATTCGCAAAAAAAGAACAGATGGAAACGAACATAAGTCGCATGTCCGTTTTGCGCATTTTCAGTCAATTCGCTTGAAAAATTCGAAACAAACCTTGACAAGTGTTACTCGAACGTGCAGTGTCGGCTGTAACCAAATGAGCCGGTTGGGTTTTCTTGACACTCCTTTGCTTGCCTTTTTACTATTTGCCTAAACACACAAGATGGTGTTGTGTGAGCAGCAGGGAGTGGAAAACATGTCATCGTCGAACGACGGACGTTGAATCCAACTGTAGCTATCGGGTTGCCTTAAAGCTTCGTTGGCGCGCCTCAAGCAAGGAAAAAATGCTGTCCGTTTGTCCTAAATGCCAGTTTTGGAGTGACTGCAGGCAGATTTAGAGAAATAGGCAACGTACCTGTGACCAGCAGCATGTTTCATTTTCATTTCTCATTCTTCAGTTTCCTTTTCTGCTCTGCTTTACTGGACTGTGCGGTTGCAACTTAATGCGTTTTCCGCTCACCGTCCCGACGAGAACTGACGAATCAGCATGATTTATTCATCCGCCGTTGGCCTTTTTGTGTGCTTAAAGATTTGTTGCTATTCTGTTTTACATTGTAACCGTGTTCGTGGAAAGAGGAAATCGTCTTTTGTTCTACATTTTATTCACATTGATGCTCTTTTTTTTTTGTGCTTCTTTCCCCCTTTGCTCCTTTCAAACGACTGCCGCCATTGCAGTGACTGAGCAAGTTGTGCACGAGGGATTTGATCATGTGATTACGTGCTATGTGACTCCGTCTCCTCAATTTCACCCTATGGTGGCTTTGGAAGTGCTTCTGGGAATAGTTTTGTTCCTAACCCCCCCCCCCCCCCCCCCCCCAACACACACACTGTGGAAATAACAGCACACACCACACAATGGTTGTGACTTGCTTTGGACAAATGTGCTTCATTTGCACAAATAATGGCAGCTGATGTAAAGTATCAATTAAATCGGGAATTTAGGGCACGACACTGAGGGGAATAATAAGTGAAAAAAATTAAAATAAACAATGTCAGTGTTGTACCAGTTTGCACAAGATTATTGTTAAAGTGCAACAATGTATAATGATATACAAAAGAGAACACAAATTGAACCTAATCTATCGCCAAACCACAAATCCGTTTGCCTTCCTTCGATATTAATCACACACACACACAAAAAAAAATAAAAATAGAAACTCCAGCTCTAAAATATTTACATTTTTAAACATATGTTTTAGGGGTGTACAAAAAAAAAATTGATTCTCATAAGAATGCCGATTCTCATTTAGTACGATTCAGAATCGATTTTAAATGTCCCAAAATCGATTTTATTTACATGATTTTATACTGTCTTGCCTTTGTCTGTGTGTGCCTTTATTTGGAACGCGGTTCATGTTGTACCCGGTTTGGCCACTGAGGGGCAGCGTGGTGCCACGCGGTCTAATACACTGTTAAGTTGTAGCCACATTAGAGAGTAGAAGGACAAAGTCACGATCAAGTTATTCCAATAAAAGTTGTTTTTTTGCAATGTGGAGTTGTTCTTTTGAGTGATAAAAGTGCCGCTAATAAGCGAGTAGATCGTTACAATTCCTTGCACATCTATAGATTGAAGCAAAAATCATTGTCAATGAAATCATTTTGAACCGAAAATCGCTCTTAATCGAAAATCGATTCTGAATCGAATCGCAGGCCCAAAAATCGGAATTGAATCGAATCGTGAGACGTTCAAAGATTCCCACCCCTTATATGTTTATTGCACAACTTTTAGGGTTTGTAAAATATTGGAGTTAAGAAAAAAATCTTACTCAATAGACATCTTTGTTTTAAAACTCTAACAAAAAAGTTCAGGCATCTCTTAGGGGCAAGTAGCATGTCTCCAAAAGTTCAATAAAAAATTAAGGAAATAGCTCCCTCTTGTTTTCTACAATATTAAAAATTTAAACAAAAAAAAACAGAAGGTGCAGAGAGTTCCCAGGGTCAGCAGCATCTCTGAACATTTAAATACTCTACTTTCTATTATCGGCCGTGTGATTGTTCAAAATGGCCGATGCCGATATTCGTCAAAATGCTGAATATCGGCGCCGATAATTGACCCAGCCGATAATCGGTCTATTCCTAATTAATTTATTTCTTTGTTGTTCCACACACACACACACCTCGCTCCCTCCACTGTTTTTTTTCTTTTTGTGAATGAAACATTTTTAGGGTCAGCCACGATTGGAGTGCGCATTTTATGGTGTTTACATGCATTTTTATATGGCTGCTTTCAATTGCTTCAATGCAACGGTCCCCCTTTTTTTTCTTTTCACTTTTTTTTCTTTTCTTTTTTTTTTATAGTTCTTGTCGAGGCGCTGACTGAGATCGGGCCAAGACTCGAACCAGAGAGCCGGCAGTCTGGTCTGGTGTTATTTAGGGTTTTACAGGGTGTCGGCTGGGTGAAAACATGCAATGTGTGAGACTGAACTGACTGGATGTGTGATGAGACGCGACCCTCAAAAATTCAACCAAATCCTGTTCAACTGGTTGCGTGTCAGATGAAACCGCGCGCGTGTCGGAATATAGCCTCAGTGGGCGTGCCCCGGATTAACGTTTTGCTTTTCCCGTCATTGCGGTTCAGTAATATGCGGTGCTGCTAATTAACCTCCTTGATGTGACTTTATTGCGACCGTTTCGTTCATTGTGTGAATCTCGTGTGTCACATGACACCCCCCCCCCCCCAAAAAAAGGAAAAATACATGCCTGTAATAATTGAAATCATGCGTCCCAGCGTGATGGGCAAGCCTCAGTCGCACTGTGATGGGATTATTAACCCTTCATGAACTGTCTTAAAACAGCAACAGAACTCATGTAGAAAGTAGCAGCTCTCATTTTTGTCTGCTTTGGGGGGGGGCAGGAGGGGGGGGTCCATGTCTTTGAACTATGCACTTCCTGCAGGTTTAAACGGGCTATAATTAAACAACAGGGATGCAGTCTGAGTGGTTATTAGTGCAAACCAAATTGTTCTTGTTGGGTTTTTTTCAGTTGCAGGCAAAAAGCAAAGGCCTCATTCGCTATGTGTGTGTTTTTGTGTGTTCCTGCAGGATTTGGGCAACACGGCAGCCAGCACCTTCCTCTTCTTTTTGTCATCTCTCGTGCTTGCGTGCATAAACCACAACACTGGAGCTGAAATAGCCGCAGTGGTGAGTAAGCGGGCACAGGCTGATTGTTCAGTTTATTCGCAGAGCAAATCCATCGTCCGCATTGAAAAGAACTGAAATGTGCCATTGATATACATTTTTGTGTAACCTGTAAAGACATTAGCACTGTATTGTATAGAAACTAGGGGTGTCAAAATGAGTGCGTTAATGATTTTTTTTTTTTAGCGCGATTCATGACAGCCCCTTACTTGGAAAGTCTGTACTGGGGGGAATTCCAGTCACAATGCAGCAGACACGTCCACGGCAAAATTTAGTAGTAAGAAATTGAATAATAATGCATATATTTGTGGAGACTGGGGTCAAGTTGTTTTTTAAAAAATGTGCAGAATTTCACAAGTTACTTCATGTTAACTCATTCACTGCCATTGACGGTTATAGACGTCAAAAATTCTTTTGAACTATTATCAGTTTGACACTTTTTCCACTTTTATTAAGAGTAAGTAGGAAAACCTAAAAAAAATTATTGTACATTTAGAACAGATTTTTTTTCCACTTTTGTCAACAAGAGTATGAAAACCTAGATATTTTTTTAGAACAGATATAAAAATTGTGATTAATCATGAGTTAACTCATGAAGTCATGCGATTAAATAATCGCCTGAAAGCCCCTAATTTTTAATAATCTTTTTTTTAACCACGTCAGGCGATTATTTTTTAAAAAATTGTAATTAATCGCATTACCTCAATAGTTAACTCACGATTAATCACAATTTTTATATCTGTTCTAAATGTACAATATTTTTTTTTCTAGGTTTTCATACTCTTGTTAACAAAAGTGGAAAAAAAATTAAACTAATAGAAATAGTTCAAATGAATTTTTGACGTCTATAGCCGTCAATGGCAGTGAATGAGTTAAGATTAAATTAATTAGAACATGAAGCAACTCATGGACTCTTGTTCATTTTGTTCACCAGAAATTACAAATGGTCCCCATTTCCCGCAAATATTTATTATTTATAAATTTTGTGTTGTAGTGACGCCGCTGCACAACGTATGCCTTTTACTACCGTTTCACATCGTCATTAGTGACGCAGCTACAGCAGCAAATGAGCCAAATATAAAAGCGATGATATTAGCTCAATGCTAACTGCTAACCAGCAGCCTACCAAGTGCACCACTGTAACTTTCTCTAAAGATGTATTGACTGCTTTTATTGAGTGTAAATACTGTAGCTACTCTGTGTAGTATATTTTTTCTTTTTTTTTTCCAAAAGTGCAAGAATCGAACCGCCTCCCCGTGTAACGTTCATCAGTTTCACCACAACAATCGCGAATTGTTGCTCACTTCCCCCTTTCCTCTTGTGCGCAGACATTTGGCTTCCTGGCAACAGGTGTGTACGGCCTCAACACTTTCCTGGCGCTACGGCGGTGGCGCCGCGGCAACGGCGCCCAGAGAGCGGCTCAGAGCAGCGAGTACATGCGAGCGCGCACGGCCTCCCGCGGGGAAACGGAAGCGCGGCCCGAACTGGCGTGAATGCAAATCACGTGACTGGCAGCTGACGGAGAGGCGCAAGCACCTCGAGTGGAAACGGCCGCGTCCACTTTGCAACATTTGGGGCTGCGCTTTCCCGAGCCACAGATGCGCTCGCCGCTTTTTGTTTACCAGGAATCCGATCTGAACATTCCACAGTAAAGAGGCTCGTTGAAGGAATGGAAAGAGTCAAGAAGTCGTCGTCGCGTCTGAATTGAGGTTCACGTCACTACTTTTGCTGAAGAACTCGTAATATGTTACTACGGAACTTGACCATTCCTTTCTCTACTGACACCAGCTGTCGGCCGGACAAGACTGATTATTTAAACGCTTAAAAGATTACTTACGCTGATTTGACTTTATTTCTTTTGTCTTGATGAACTGCCGTTTTTTTAATCTGTGATGTTTAGCCACTAAAAGAACTTTGCTGCGTGCAATCATTTGATTTGATTAGCTTCGAGTAATTCTCTGCATTTATACTTACATGAAGGTTATTATTGCCAGTACAATGTGTCTTAATCCATTCAATTAGTTTGATGTCAACACTGTGAGTAAATACCACGAGACAAGAATGCTCGATTTTGTTTTTGTCTTCTCTTTTGCACGTCAACCGCTTCGCTAAGTGATGATGACATACAGTAGATCTTGTTAAAACCACACACGGTGGTGTAGCACATCGTCGCGTAAGCCCCTCAGCCTGTGCTGCATCTCAGGTGTTGGCACACCTTGTTCCGTTTTGACATTTGCGTGACAATCTATGTAAGCACTTCTCATGTCGTAGGTCTATCACAGAGGTTTGCTTTATTATTTGTTTTAGTTTCTCCGATGCTGTGTGAATTTTTTTTTTCTCTCTCTTCAGTTTTCAGTATTATTCTCTTAAAAAAATATACATTTATAATCGGTGTATAATCAAACCTCAGTCATTCCTCTTGGTTATAACAATCCAATCATTTCTTGACACTCCATTCATGCTTTTAGGTCAAAGTGGAGCCGAGAGTGAATGAATTGTACTCGAGGCTGCACAAAGCCCTGCTTCAAAATACTTTACTGGATAGATTGTATGGTTGCTATTTAGCGCCACCTTGTGGTCTTTTTCTAAAATGTACTTCAGCAAATTTATGACCAATCCACAACTGTTGCTTAAAAAAAAAACTGTACTCAACCATTCCACTCCATTTTTATTCAAGCATACACAGTATACTATAAATACAGCGAAAATCACTTCAGGTATTTATTATGCAATGCTTTTATGTTAATTGTTATTAAACCAACTGAACCAAAGACTGGCTGGATTTTTCACGGTTGCGTATGTCGAGGCTATAGATGTTATTTACATAAACGTGGTCAACTTAATACTTAAAACCACTCAGCCGGATGGCCAATTCAAATACTATAGTGGGTGAAAAATATATAATGAAATATCTAGAACACCATGTTTGCTTATTGAAAAAATAAAGAACTGTAAATCACATACAAAAATAAAGACAAGTGTTTTTTGTAATTAAGGTATTTTGAATAACGTTCAGTCAATTTGGATTCAACAGAATCTTTTTTTTTTTTTGTTCCCAGATTGCTCTTCAAATGTAGAAGCGTCGTTCCATTTGAGTGCAACGTTGCTTTGCTGAAACATGTCCCTTTGTGACCAACACACCTGCCGGGAAATAAAAAGGAACATAAATATGAATTCATTTGCATCTAATTACAGTGCACCGTGCCCCCCATTTTTAAGGGTGATGTAAGGTATGTTTGAAAAATAATATTGAAGTGTTTTGGGATCATAGTTTGGAGTATTTTTAGGATTTACGGCCACTACAGGGATCACTGTATATTATTTATTGGAACATCATGTATCACACATCCTTACCTGCAGTTTGATCGTCGTGCGTGGTTTTGACTGAAGACTTTGGACGTGTCCTCTTCTTTGGGCCAGGGGTGACTTCAGCAGGCCACTTGTTACCAGAGCCAACGCCCTGTTCAGCCTCCGCAGTCTCCTCATTTGCTGTTATAAAATAAAACATTAAAAGCAACATTAATAAAAGAACCAAATTTAAGCTTAATGGGATCTTCAAAAGGCTGATTTCCTTTGTTGAGAGGTCAAACTTCCTCAAATAAGAGTTGAAATCTCAGATTATATCCTTACTTTCTACTGGAATTAATTTTCACCATTTCTTTAAAGTCTGATTTTAATATATTTTTCCTAAGGTACTGGTTTCTATGGAAAAATTCAGTAATATTTAACTTCTGATCCTAATGTCGCCCCTGGATGGGATTATAATCACTACAGTAGATACAATTAAAAATACAAACGAGACTGTCCACTCAATCCAGGCGAATTGAGGAATTCCACTTATGGACAATTTCGAACTTGCATCACAATTACGTCACAAGTTAAAATGGCGGTATTTTGGGGTCACTCATTAAAAAAACATTAGACTTTAAATCGTTGTAATATAATTTGTGAGGATTATTTTTGATTTCAAAATGTGATAAATAATGTCATTTGACTACTATAATAAATCTGCCTGGTTTGTTATGCTAGCCACAGGCAAAAGTAATATAACACGCCGTTTGGTGCTTTGCATTGCGGAAATATAAAAAATGCCCGGATGATATAGAATCATACAGAATTTATAAAGTATATCTATACTACAGTAAAAGTAGCCTAAACTATTACTTTATATTTTACAACATAAAGATGCCGAACAAATATAAATGATGCAAATGGACTGTTTTGTTGTCCGGGGGAAGCAAGTTTTTCTAAAATGGACGTTGATGTAATTTGTTAGCTGCTAAGCTAGCTAACTCAGATACCGTTACGAATAACGGCTTTTGTCTTCTTTTTTTTCTGTGAACACACCATGAATAATTTACTTTTTAATAACAAATTGCACATACCCACAGTGGTAGAAAAAGTCTTCTTGGCCCAGGTGGACTCGTGGTAAAACGCAGCGATGCTTTGCACCGGATTTTTCTCCCACTGCAACCTGCCGGGCAGCGGCGTCTCGGTCTCGAAGACGAAGTTCCAACGCTTGGTGACGTCCTGGCTAATTTGGTGGAGCTTCTGTTCTAACTCTCGGTCGACATGGTCGTGGTCCACGGTGCCAAACAGACGTTTGCGGACCAACTTTGTAGGCACCACGTCGTCCATCGTTGTCATAGTGGAGGAAACCCTTCTGGAAAGTTCCCGCTTGAATGTGACGAGTTGAGGTGCCCCGCATCGGCGCTGGTCGCAAAGAACGCGATTGGCTGTGGCATTGACGTCATAGCGATCAAAGGAGATTTAGCCAAATCAGCATGCTAACAACACCAGATAAATTTAGATCGTTTATTTAGTTGTTTTTTTTCTCCACAGTAAATTCGATTTATTAAAAACAAAAAAAGAGTAGCTCACGTTTGATGCTCTGTATGAGGGAATTTAAGATGAGAATATGGGTCCATTTATTTATTTTTTTGGCCACCTGTCATTTCTGCTAGGTAACAAGCTAAAATAATGTCTGGGAAAAATAATAATTTGAACCCTCCACTACACCCAACTCAATTTTAAAAAATAGGTACATGAAGACACAAATGAACACATTTTCAATCAAATATTTATTTATTAAATTTGTAACTTGTTGACCTACCTTTACTCATCATCCTCATCACTGAGATATTTAACCTTATTAGCATCACGAGAATCAGTTACAACAGCATAGGACCTAGAAAAATGTTTTTTTTTCTTTCAAAGTTGGAACCTTTTTGGCTTTTTATAGAGGTCATATTTTCAAGAACTAGAGCTTGCATCCGATTGTCTTGGAACTGTGGGCGTTTCATCTAAAGATGTTCAAGATGAAAAGTAAAAGCAGAGCTTTATTTATCTTCGAACGCTGTTGCCGCAGCGATGCGCTGTTCGCCATGAAAATGTATGCTAATTTAGATGGTCAAAACGTGTGAAAACACATGGAATTTTACACACACAAAAGACCTGGCAAATCCATATGTTGATGATTTATTGCGTCATTAAAAAAAATTCAATCCAAATCCAATGTGCCAGTCACAATTTACATTCCACAAACAAATTCAGCTTGGTCAACAGACAATTTCTGATGTCATTAATTGCTGGTGTTGTGTTGTGAAAATATTCACTGGGACTTTTTTTTGTGCCTCTTATACTTTAGTAGTGGTCGTAGAAGAGAGGACACACACAAAAGCACAACTAAACAATTGTAAATATACAGTACAAAAAAAAAAACTGCAAAAATAAGGCACTGGCAATTCTACTACATGAATGAGTGGCTGCACTTTACTGTAAACATATTAAAAGAATCACATACAGTAGATTAATTCACATTCACACACATTCAAATGTGACATTTCAGAGACAGAATCAACAGAAGACAGCATTACAACCTAAAAAATGAAAAAAGTGGCACCAACAGTGTTGATGTCAACAACACTCTTGTAAAGTTAAGCATAATTGTATAATGGTTGAAACCAGCCAACCTGCATCACATCTGTCCCTAGAGTTTTTGGATTGAACACTAAAAATCTGCTTTTTCATTGACCCGTGCTTCTTTTTAAATTAACTCGTTCACTGCCATTGACGGCTATAGACGTCAAAAATCCATTTGAACTATTTGTATTAGTTTAACATTTTTTCCACTTTTGTTAACAAGAGGATGAAAACCTAGATTTTGTTTATTGTACATTTAGAACAGATATAAAATGTGTGATTAATAGCGAGTTAACTAGTGAATTCATGCGATTAATTACGATTTTAAAAAAAATTGCGCCTGACGTCCCTAATTTGTAATAATCTTTTATTTTATTAATTTTTTTATCGTGTCAGGCGATTTAAATTTTTGATGGTAATTAACTGCACGACTTCACTAGTTAACTCACGATTTATCACAAATTTTATATCTGTTGTAAATGTCCAATTTTGGGTTTTTTTTAGGTTTTCATACTCTTGTTAACAAGTAGGAAAAAAATGTTGAACTAATAGAAATAGTTCAAATTAATTTTTGACGCCTATAGTCGTCAATGGCACTGAATGAGTTAATATTCAAAAGTCATGCTTTGTTATAAATTCACTTTAGACAAACATTGTAGTGTTATTGTGGCTACACAAATTTAGGAAAAAAAAGTGCAGATTTAACGATGAAGAGATTAAATGGACTTTTTCAAAATAGAATCGGTTACTCTTCAGTTGTTCAAAACTGCATTTAGCATTATACTTCATACTTAAAAGGTCAATAAAGATTTTTTTTTTCCTTCCAGTAAAATAATGACTTGCATCGCTACTCTTTGGTGTACAAAAACAACGGTTGTATTTAAACATGATCAAGTACCACGTTTACAAGTTTGTCTCTCAACGAGCCCGAAATATCCCAATTGTGCAAGAAAGCTGAGCAACGTCCTCTTATGCACAATGTGAATGTACCCTTGCGCGGACGGTGTCGTGCTGCAGCAGCGGCCTCGTCACAAATGCTGTCATTGGAGAGAACAATCTCAGTCCGAATCAGAGTCTGAAAGTTCATCTGGAAGACAAAAAACACCTCCATCAGCATGATTGGCGCATCCCCGTGTGGGCTTTTGTGCTCCAGTTTTTAAATAAGAAATAGTCATTCACAAAAATCCTTTTATTGTAGCTGTTGACAAATGAAAAATATACATAGAACCCATTTTGAAGAACACGAGGTCAAGGCTGTAATTTGCCCCAAAAAAAAGAAGAAAAAAAAAAGCCAGAGCCGAATTTCAAAAATTGGGGGAGAATGTTTTATGTACTGTCAAAATCACGGAAAACTTTAAAGCTTCTAGAAGAAAAAGTTCACACAAGTTCATCTGCGAAACTCAGCAAATTGAACTCAGATGTCAACATGTCTGCCAATTTAAAGATATATGCAGCCAAATTTGAATGGGTGAGTCTTCATGATCCACGAACAAACATACTGCCAGGAGAACAAAGGAGTTCATTTAAGGCAACAAGTCGGTGTAACCCTTCCAGCAGTAATTTAAAGAAATTATTCAAAAATTTAAAAAAAAAACAATCGAGGGATGCTCTTGTGCACTTTAACTGCCATTGACGGCTATAGTCGTCAAAAATTCATTTGAACTATTTCTATTAGTTTAATTTTTTCCCCACTTTTGTTAACAAGAGCAAAAAAACCTCGATTTTTTTTATTGTACATTTAGAACAGATATAAAATTTGTCGTTAACTAGTGAGGTCATGCGATTAATTACGAATAAAAAAAAATCTCTTTTTTTTTTATCGTGTCAGGCGATTTAAATTTTTGATGTAATTAACTGCATGACTTCAACAGTTAACTCACGATTAATCACAAATCTTATATCTGTTGTAAATGTACAATAAAAAAAATCTAGGTTTTCATGCTCTTGATAACAAAAGTGAAAAAAAAGTTAAACTAATAGAAATGGTTCAAATTAATTTTTGACGTCTATAGCCGTCCATGGCAGTGAATGAGTTAAATGCATCTGAATTTGGTGCATAAACATCCTGACGTAGGTCAATGATTGAGAGTGGAGAACAAAGGAATAATTAAAAAGGATTATATATTCTTTAACTAGTTTCTTCAACAAAATGATGCTGTTTTACTGTATTGAAACCTTCAAGGTAATAAGGTCACTTTAGAAATGAACCAAAATGTCTGTTTGTTTTTTTGTTTTCTCTGACAAAGTTGTGGATTATCAGGGCATCAAGCTAAACTCAAAACTACAAATAATATTATATGCTGTATTCCCATACACGTTTTCGGATGGCGATCGTTGTCGGACAATACCTTGCTGTCTGGAGGCCTCCTCAGTGGTGTCTCCGCCTTGCTTCAGGAAATTGGCGAGCTCGTTAAAAATGAGATAAAAATCTAAAGCAAATGCAATGGTAGCGATGAAGCCAAAAACCTGCGTGGAGGACAGAAGGAGAAACTTGCAGGTGAAATTTAGACGTTGGGGGGGGGGGGGTAGTGTGGAAGGATAACGGTGATGCTGGGCGGTGTAAGCAGTCAGGCGGTCGACTTTACCCCGGCAGCTTTGGAGGAACCATCCACATATTTGGACACGGCAATTATGGAAATGATGAAAAAGATGATGGCAGCAGTCACGCATCTCATGAAATCCTAGAAAAGGGCAAAAGAGGAAACGCTTATTAGCAGGAAAAACATAACGCTGACTATTTCTTTAAAAACTAGTGCTGGGTTTAAAAGATGGAATAATCAATATTGAATTGATTTTCCTTTTCGAGCCTGATATTGATTCATAAAACCATGAATCGATTATTTCTTTCCCAAAAAAATTTGTACTTTTTTTCTTGGAATTTACTGTTTACGTACAATTTTAAAGTATTTTCTTACATTTATGAAAGACTTGACTCTTTTCAATTTCTATTTATTATTATTGAATTAGAATTATGAAAATACTTTCCTTCCATCCTCACTGCTGTCAATGTTTGTGTAACACTTAAGTGATTATAGCACGTGTTACTTTCATTTAATAAACGAAACCTCAGGAAAATTGAATTTGGAATTTAACTCATTCACTGCCATTGACGACTATAGACGTCAAAAATTCATTTGAACTATTTCTTTTAGTTTCACATTATTTTTCCACTTTTGTTAACAAGAGTATGAAAACCTAAAAAAAACAAAAACATTTAGAACAGATATTAAATTTGTGATTAATCGTGAGTTAACTAGTGAAGTCATGTGATTAATTACAAATTTAAAAAAATAATCGCCTGATGCCGCTAATTAAAAAAAAAGAAGAAAAGATTATTCAAAAATTATCGAATCGAACTGAACTCTTGTGAATCGAAATCGAACCAATTGCTGAAATTAGAATCAATGCCCAACCCCTAGCAACTACAACATGATCCGGGACATTCCTCGTACCATGAGAGGCCACAGGAAGCCTTTAAACCTCTCGTTGAATTTAGTCGAGTAGGCGAAGAGCAGGAAGAGGGCAGCCAGGAACTCCAGCAGCGGGACCGTCACGAAGGCGGCCGCTGTGGATGCCGCGAAGCATACGAAGTCCACGAAGGACAGCGCCTACACACACATGGAGAGGTTCGGGAGGAACGTTAAGACAAAAGCAACACAGACTTTCATAAACAAGAGCAAAGAATCAAATCCCGCTCTGCTCTGAATAAATCTCAGAACTCATCTGTTGATTTTTTTTCCCCTCCTCTTCTGAAGGATTGTTTATTTATCAAGCGTGTCACTTCCCGCATGGAGTCTGTTTAGTTCCTGACATGGATCACTATCTTTTAGCCTTCCACCACCTTGTTTGGTTTCTTTTTCCATCCATCAACACTCGGCTCGTCCTCATTCTCGACCCCGATGTCCATACGTACAGTACATAAAGGGAGACATCTGGCAGCCAGATCTGGCAACCAGATCTGGCAACCAGATCTGCCTTGTGGCCGGTAGTAATTCACAACACAATTTAGGCTGAGTACAAGTAGGTTGCGTCCAGTTTTGATTGTCTCTCTCTCTGGAAGCAAAGCAGCTTCCCCAAGAGTGGAGCTTATCCACCCACGGCTCCAGGCCTACTTCCTGTAAGGAGATACGAGCTGCTAACAGACTATGTTTATTCACGGTCACACTAAATCTCACTTGCCGGCACAAACACTCACTCATATCAATGGAAAATGTAAAGCAAAAAACAAAAAAGAGCAATGATGATGACATTACCGAATGAACAATACTAAGCTCTTTAAAAAAAAAAAAGAAAAGAAAAAAAAGGAAAAAAAAAAAGGGGACAAAAAGGAAAATATAAAGCGGTAACAATGACTATAAAAAAGGCAAAAAATGACAACAAAATTAACAAAAAGGAAACACTAATTTGCTTTAATGTGAAGTGACCCCCCCCCCCCCTCCCCACAACTAAAACAAAATATGTGATATTTAAATAAACAATTGAGGAAAAAAAAAACATGACACATGAAGCCAAGCCAAAACAAATAGATCAGGATATAGATGAATGTAAGGTGTGTAATATTTATTGCCATCTAGTGGTGAAATGTTAGAATGCAATGATTTTGAAGCACACGCACTATGGCATGCTGCCTTCATGTGGTATCAAAATTATGGTAAATACCACATGTCGTGTAGAAAATTGCACACGAACGCCCCCTCATGTCGTATTTTCTACTAGACAACTGGGAATTAATTTTGATACCTTAGTTTCAGAGTTGAGAGAACGGAGAGCGCCGAAGGATTTGTGAATGGCAAGAAATATTAACACTAATAAGGGCGTTAACGTCCGCTAGCACAGCAGCTTGTTTTAGAATATACACAATTACGAACCATACACAATTTTTCCATGACAACAAAATCACATGAACAGAACTCGGTCGTAATTAGGAGTTTCCGAGTGGTGATGTCCATCTTTCCCGTAGCACATGAAGGCAGGGAGAGGCTAGATGACTCGTCCCAGCTGCTGGCCAATGGAATCGAACGTCCGCACGGGCGGCCATTTTGCCCCAGTCACCTCGCTCCGCCTCTCTCATTCATTACTACTAAAAATCAACTGATTATCAAGCTGTTTAGTTTATAAGCGTAGCTACATACTTGTTAATAATTAATAATCCATATAGTTAAAAAAATATCCATCCAGAATTATTACTACATCATTAAAGTTTGTGAGAAAGCAAACCGTGTGTAAATCCGTCAAGTTTTAAGCGAGATAACAAGAGTTGATGTTTAGTTCACTCACCTTCGCTCACAGTCAACAGACTGCCTGCCTGTGACAAGATGGCTGACCCGTGCGGACGTAAGACATCTAGTTTTTATATAATCTATGCAATACGGTGCCTCAGACAGACCACACTTTGCAAGTTTAGCATCAATTACTACCAATTATTATTTGGAGTGAGAGAGCAGACCGGCTAGCGGGAGCGGCGAGCAAGAATAGCTAGCAAGAACTTGCTAGAGCGGCTAGCAGGAGAAGCTAGCAAACGCTAGTGAGAGCAAAGCAGCAACGGGACCTGAACCATGGGAATCAACGACAGCCACCTGCAGGCCCAAGCTGTTGAAGGTAAGAGGCGGTCGACCCATTGGGTTCGACACCAGCTGCGACTGCATGACTTCACTAGTTAACTCACGATTAATCACAAATGTTATATCTGTTCTAAATGTACAATAAAACAATTCTAGGTTTTTATACTATTGTTAACAAAAGTGGGAAAAAACGTTAAACTAATAGAAATAGTTCGAATGAATTTTTGACGTCTATAGCCGTCAACGGCAGTGAATGAGTTAAGATAGCAATATTTACTCGGCTAGCTTCACACTTCCTGTATTAAGCTTTTATTCTTATACAGAACACAACTCAATGACAATGCAATGTTATGTACAATGTTTTTTGAACATGTTCAAAATTTCTTGGCCACAAGAAAACCTGTTAATTAAATATATTAAAACGTCTTTGTGACCGTTTGTGACCTCCAATGAACCCGGGTACTGACCTTAGGGTCATAATAGTTCGGGGCCATAAATAATTCTACAAGCCTGTTAAACTGCACTGGATAATTACGGGTGGACGTTTGCTCGGGCAGAAAAAAATTATGAGAATTCTTAAGAGTACCAAGAATAAAAGTTCACGTTTTTTGTTGTATAAATTACTTCTCTTAGCCTACAGGGCAAAACGAACACTCTTACATCATCATAATGAACAAACAGATTGTACTTAAAAGGTATGGAATGAGTAAGCAGGTACTAAAAGGTCGTAAAATGAGCTGTGAGTGCAACGATGAGTCACAAACACAACCGGCCAAAGAGAATTCTGCCATTGCTATGTTCATACCAAAAAAGGGACTGTTTCTAACATCATCTTATATTAAACTCAATTGTTATGCACGGCAGGAATAGACGTTTGATACAGGCGGAATAATAACCAACATTTAGCTGGTTAGTAGGGGTGGGAATCTTTGAATGTCTCACGATTCGATTCCGATTTTTGGGCCTGCGATTTGATTCAGAATCGATTTTCGATTAAGAGCAATTTTTTTTTATTCAAAATGATTTGATTGACAATGACTTTTGCTTCAATCTATAGATGTGCAAGGAATCGTAATGATCTACTCCAGTCTGACTCGCTAATGCTAATTAGCGCGCTACTCGCGGGACTTTCATCACTCAAACGAACGGCTACAACTTAACAGCGTATCAGACCGCGCGGAACCACACTGCCCCTAAGTGGCCAAATCGGGTACAACATGAACAGCGCACCAAATAAAGGCACACACAGACAAAGGCAAGATAGTATAAAATCATTTAAATAAAATCGATTTTGGTACATTTAAAATCGATTCTGAATCGTACTAAATGAGAATTGCCATTCTTATGAGAATTTATTTTTTGGGGCACACCCCTAATGGTTAGCCTGACTAATATACATGGTAAGATGTGGCGTTCTCTTACAATGCACATTTTTTTTTCAGATTTTCAAAGAAAGAGCAAGACTCGGTTGTGGACGTCGGGTCATGCACTGGGTGAGCACGATGCTCCCGGCTACAAATTGAAGAATGGAAGTGCGTGACAGTGAGGAAGAGAATGACCGCTCTGTGACCACGGCCCAACATTAGCTGAGAGTCACATGACACCAGTGTGATGAAAAAAAATGAAAAAAAGAACACTTCCTTCCCACTAGCATGAGATAGCTGATGTTGCATGTGTGCCCCGGGTTTAAGAAAAGAAAACGACATGGACTTGGTTTTGCTCAATGCTGAATCCACGTTTTTATCCGTCTCAAGGGGCGGCCATTTTGCCACTTGCTGTCGACTGAAAATTACATCACAGTGCCTCAGGGCTCAGCTTGCGAACGTCACATGACCAAACCCAGAAAACAGGTGAGCTGTGACGTTTGGGGGGGGGGGGGGGGGGGGTCTGATGTAATTTTAAATCAACGGCAAAATGTGATGTCATTATCAAAATGGCCGCCTACTGAGATGAATAAAAACAGGTGGCTTTTGCTGTGTAACTCATATTCCACAAACACAATTTTAATCACAATAATAATCACAATAATTTACTAATGGGGCTGCAAAGAACATATTATCGAATGCAAAGAAATTCAGCTATTCGTAGATGGCCTTTTGACTTCTGACCGCACAAACGATCTCCATAATCTTGGAGAAAGTCTTCTTAGAATGTGAAAGTCTTTCAGCTGCAAAGGCGAGACCGTCTGAATTCCTTCATTCGCTGCAATGGTGGCGGCTTCTCTCTGCTTTTGTTCTTATATGATGTCAAGCACTGGAATGCGACCAACAAATTCCTTGAAAGTTTTAGCACACTTTGCCAATAAAGATGGTTCTAATTCAGCGTGTGGATTACATTTTTGGGGGGAGCTTTGCTTTTTTGGAGCATTTTATTTTAATTTTCTGTTTCACCGATTTTTTTTCTGTCAATTTTTTTTCCCAAAAAACAGGCTGAATTTTTTTTCTCTCCAAAAAACAGACAAATAAAAATTTTCAAAAAAACTGGGGAAAAAATGATTCTGATGATGATTTTATTTTATTTTTTACCTCTGAACTCCAAGTGACTTGTTGCAGACTCGCTAATAGCGTAAACGGACACTTTCCCGCATACCTCCATATGCAATACGATGGTCATATTTACTTACTGGCTTTCAATAAAGGAATGAATGTGTATACTGTATTGTGGTTTGTTCTCTAATCTCTGAGGGAAAACCCCTTTTAAAAAAAATACTTAGAAAAACAGAAAAAAAAATATTCAGAAAAATAATTATTTTATAAAACAGGGAAAAAATATTCAGAAAAAAACGGGGGAAAATTTTCAGAAAAACAGATGAAAAAAAAAATTAAAACAGAAAAAAAAACGGAAAAAAATATTCAATAAAACAGAAAAAAAGCACACAAAAAACAAAGCTCCCCCCAAAAATAGTCAGAAAAACTGGACTTTTTTTTTTCCAAGTGAATGCAATATGCTTCCGTAAGATTCCGCCTTAAAAAATAAAATAAAACTTTTATACAACGTATTTCTTTATTTTTAACAATGGCTACACAAGCACAAGTCATATTGACCTATAAAAATATTTGGTGCACCAAAGAAGCATTTATCAAAGGTTAGAGAGAAAAAAAGTGTATTTCAAAGTTCGAATGTTTTTTTGTTGTTGTTTTTTTTTTACCGTTTCAGACACCGACTGACCAACGTGGAAGCAGATTGAAGAGTTGCGGTTGTAGTTGCGTTAAAGCGCGACGCGGTGCCACATTTCTACTTTCATCTTGTGTAAGAAAAACTTTCCTACCACTTCAGCGATGAGCAGCATTCCTTTCCTGGAGGAGGCGAACTCTCTGCTGGGGAGGACCGACTGCAGCACGCTGCGACGCGGCTGCCTCGAGTCGGGAGCTTCGATGTCTCCCATGGCGGAGAGCAAGAGAGAGAGAGAGAGAAAAGAAGAAGAAGACAAAAGTCGTGAAGAAGAGCTGATCGTCCGCGTTGAGGCTCAACCCAAACTGGAATAGGACGAGGCTCCTCTGAGGTGGAAGCGGAAACAATGACAGCGCGGAAGCACGACGGCGGGCAGCAACATCTGTTTGGCCAGATGTGAAACGGGGGGACGGGACAACCCCTAAAACTCACGCTCGCTCGCGCGCGCACACAAACGCACACAGCCATCTTGTGATGGGAATGTCGATTCAACAGTGACGTCACACAACTTTGAAACTCCACTCTAAAAAGAGAATTGTTGAACCAATTTTAGAATACAATTTGAATTGTTGAACAACTTATATATATCTAAAAAAAAATCACTTCAATTGGCGACACACGATTGAATTAAGTTACTCTAAAGTGAATATAAAAGTTTAATTAATTATGAGTACATTAAACTTTGGATGACCCAATTTGGATTAATTTAGGTGAATATTTTAAGTTTAATTAACTCATAATTAAACTTAATATATTCACTTTGGATTAATTTAATTAAGTTGTGCATGTGTTTTACGTTTTTAACAATTCAATTTGTACGGAAGAGGATTAAGGCCAGTGAAGAGAGAGAGAAAAAGTTTGGCAGGATTCTCACGTTATTCTCAGAATTCTCACTTTAAAGTCAGAATTCTGACTTTATTCTCATAATTCTGAAGTCAGAATTTTGAGAATAGTCAGAATTCTCACTAAAGTGAGAATTTTAAGAATAAAGTGAGAATTCTCACTTTAAAGTCAGAATTCTGAGATTGTAGTGAGAATTCTGAGGGGGAAAATAATCAGAATTCTGCAAGATTAAAGTCAGACTTCTCACTTTAAAGTCAGAATTCTGAGAATACAGTCAGAATTCTGACTTTAAAGGGAGAATTAATTCTGAGGGGAAAAAAGTCAGAATTCTACAAGATTAAAGTCAGAATTCTCCCTTTAAAGTTAGAATTCTGAGAATAAAGTCAGACTTGTGACTTCAAAGCCAGACACTTTTTTTCTCACTTTCTTCACTGGCCCTAATCCTCTTCCGTAAATTTGTAATCTTAAACTAGTTCAACAAATCTCTTTTTTAGAATGTAGAGGCGTGACCACATGAGTATTAGTCTTTGATCATTTTCATAGATTACATATTGACATTACAATAAAAATATCTATCCATCTATCTATCTATCAGATATAATAATAAAGTTTTCTGTATGCATTTTTCTATGGATTCTAATTTCATTCCTTGTTCTTTCTCTGGAGTTTGGTTTCACTTCTTGGCTTTGTTGAATGCGCTCTTGTGGAAAAGTGGCTAACTAGTGTAGCAGCCCACTCAACAGGAAACCAAATAGCTGCGGCTGAAGAATGCTAGCTGAGAATACGCTCATGTGGGATTCCATCTGTGGCAGCATGTTTTCTTGTCGGGACAATCATTGGCTATTCCTCATGTTTAACGTGTGCTGTTTGATCATTCTTATGCCGTTTCAACATTTCTCCATGAGCTTTCAAAGACCAACAGGTGTATTTTTCTATGGGAACCCGTGCAAATGTGGTGGAAATATAGACCGTTTTTACGGTTCCAAGCTCCTTTCACTTTCCTTGAGGTAGTCAGCAGCATATTGGTCACCCAGAGATTGAAAAAGAGGAAGTGGCTATCGGACCTTGTTTTTTTTAGTTTTTTTTTAGTCATGCTATTTAAACCTTTCTGCAGCCTCAGCGTTTAAAGCTGCTTGATAAGGTCCATCTTTATCAGCACGCAACATGCGAGAGAGAGGAAATGTAAAAACTATCACAGCATGTCCTCATGGTGCCACACGAGGAGAAAAGTAGCGTTGGCGAATGATTATTTGAATTTTCATGACCTGTAAGTGAGTTACAAAGGTAATGAAATGTGTGCATTATTTTGTACAAAAATCCACAACACATTTTTCAGCTGTATTTAAAATATAAATTTATTGAAATAATTACAATAAAAATGAACAATTGTACAATTAACTCATTCACTGCCATTGACGGCTATAAACGTCAAAAATTCATTTAAGCTATTTCTATTAGTTTTCCATCATTGTTAATAAGAGTATGAAAACCTAAAAAAAACAAAAACATTTAGAACAGATATAAAATTTGTGATTAATCGTCAGTTGATTATTGAAGTCATGTGATTAATTACAATTAAAAAAAATGAATCGCCTGACATGATTTAAAAAAAGAAAAGATTATTAAAAATTTGGGGGGAACAGGCGATTACATTTTTTTATTGTAATTAATCGCATGACTTCACTAGTTAACTCACGATTAATCACAAATTTTATATCTGCTCTAAATGTACAATAAAAATATTAGGCTTTCACACTCTTGTCAACAAAAGTGGAAAAAATATGTTAAACTAATAGAAATAGTTCAAATAATTTTTTGACGTCTATAGCCGTCAATGGCAGTGAATGAGTTAATATTAGGGAGGGATCTTATTCAAGATATTTGTCAAAATTTTCGATATATTAATAAATATAAATATTAGAAAAATATTCAAAGCAGAGAAATTGAGCAAACTGTTGGGTGAGCGATTACTGACTAGCAGTAAGAAGAAGCAATGCAAACCAGCTTTAAAAAATGCACTGAAACAAATGTATGCAAAGATGCGGAAAGGCCTCTAAACATGAGTTTTTGTAATTAAACCATCTGATCAGAATAATCCCTGAAAGTTGATCAGTAAATAAATAAACTGCCTTGTAAAGGGCTGAAAAGGGAAATGTTTTGATTTGACCGCCAACTTCAGAATTGGAAGGAAGATTGGCTCTAAATGAAGTTCTTTGGAACATAATACATATTCCGTAGCCTGCAACAACTGACTTCCACATTTGATCAAATGAGCAAATTTAAAAAAAGACTGAATAGTTAGAAAAGTTGTATTCTCATCTACAGCAAGGCACATGCTGCTTCCTCAGTGCGGCCACTCGCACTTCCAGGGAGACGACTCGGGCACTTTCAGACACTTTCCTAACTTCTCACAGCCGGCTGGGGCCCAGTTCTGAAACACAACAGTCGCCACAACAATAACATTTCATCATTTATGCTGTTTATTAAGGGAGCATTTTTGACATTTTGTCCATATTTTGTTTATGTCTTATGCGTTGCCATTATACGTATCTTTTATTTTTTATTACATCTCCTGTACATTTTCACTTAACTTGCATTAAACTAATCTGCCACCAGGGGGCAGAAGAATGCCACACATGAATCGGCGGTTCAAGCTCCTTTGCGCTTCAAGAACAAAAATGAGGTAATAGTTCACAACCATTGCAGTGATTTTAGTAACAATATAAGTTTGTTAGGAAATAACATTTTAAAAGACATATTCATGAGTTAATATTTATGATAATATGGGTCAGCAGGGCCTTTCTTTCTTTGTCTTATGTACTCCTTCAACCTTTTAATTTCTAGTTTTCCTTATTTGTAAATAAAATAAATAATATTCAGTTAGAAGATATGCAAAAACAAAACAAAATCCCAATAGTGTCTTTCTTGGAATACCATACAAAAAAAAAAAGATCTGCCTTCTTTGTTACATTACATGTCGTCGTATTGATCGTAGTATGTAATCATATGAAAGCGCAACTGACCATGACTGCAACGTCACACATGTTGAGCTGTGGGATGCCCGCAACCAGCGTCTTCTTATGGTGATCAACAACTGGCGAAATGCGACTGAGCACATCCTGGTATTCCTCCGTCAAAACGCTGCAAGTACACAAGACGCTGAAATTAACAATCACCTCCATGAGATCGATCAGAATCTTCTTTATTGGCCAAGTATGTAAAAACACACAAGGAAATTGTCTTCACAGTCTCAACTCATCCAAGAAACATAAAAATAACAATGACCAACATTGTAGGGATAGTCCAATATTTAATTTGTATTTGTATTTATTTAAGTTTTGCTGACCCTGGGAACCGTCCGCACCTTTTGCTTTTGTTTGAAATTCAAACTAAGATAAGAAAAAATCACCATTTCAGATGTTTAGAAATTTTGGAAAACTTTATTGTCATAAGCAATTGGGTACGGAAGCATTCGCTTGAAAAAAAAAACTCCAGTTTTTTGGGGGAGCTTTGTTTTTTTGAGTATTTTTATTTTCAGTTGTACTTTTTTTTCAAGTAAATGCAATACGCTTCCGTAATTGGGACCTATTTTAAGCTTTTAATTAACTAAGACGTGCTAATGACCCTGGGACTGGCCCCTGAACTGTTGACTGAGTAAGATTTTAATAATAAAAATGATCAAAATAATATTTTGCAAATCTTAAAAGCTGTATACTTACTAAAAATGAACTAATTACAAAAAAAAAAATCAGTTTGATATTTCTTTTAAATTTAATTTTGATGCCAATATTTTTCCCTTTAAAAATGAAAATCGGCTCAAATATTGATTATCGGCCTTGAACCGCACCCCCCACCTCCCCCCCCCCCCCAATCCGATCTATCGAGGGAGACAGACTTTTAAAAGGAGGGGCACAGCATGAACCTGGAAAAAAAAAGCCAGCACATACTGCCACATAATGAAAGACATTCCAACAGAACTTGCCATGTGCAAGCATAAGCCTGTATATATATATATATATATATATATATATATATATATATATATATATATATATATATATATAAATAAATACAAATCTTTCATTAGCGCCATTTATTCATCAGCTTTAAAGCACAAAACCTAAAGACGCCAAACAGCTTGATAAACACACACAAAAAAAGAATCAAGCTTCTATTAGACCTTTTTACATTTGAAGGCCGGCGCCTGTTTGCAGACAGCTAATTGACTACGCAGAGACTTGTTTGCAACTTGCTTACACGGAATTTAAAAGGCGCACGCACGCACAACATAATCCCTCCGCTTTGTTGTGGCTTTTGTGAAGGAGCGTTGCGAGTGAAACGCCGTGGCCGAGCTTAACTCATTATTATCAGCTGCAGCTTTCCGGCACCAAAAACCGGCCCGGCACCCCCGTGGGAAAGCCCACTCGGCGGGGCGACTGTGGCGCTATCCCCCCAGTCTCTCAATTACTGCTGTCGGACACCAGTGGGCCCCACACCTCTGTGCATTATTATATTCAGTGTGTAAAACACAAAGCCCCCGAAGGCTTTCAAAGGAACGCTGCTCTCAATAGGACCTGTAGGGTTAATGGTGTGTGCGTGTGTGTGTGTGTGTTGGGGGAGTGGGCTTCTGGTGGCGTGACACACAGATAGACAAATATCAGCAGTGCAATTACACCCCTGATACACTCGCCGGCAGCACCTGTGCCAGGCCTCCGTCCTCCCCTCGCGACAAGCCCCGGCCTTCTGATTGGCCCCCGGGGAGCGTGTGCAGGCGTGTGAGGTGAAGTGTCAATTAGAGTAATAACCCCGGGCCCTGTCCAGCTCACACCTAACCCCTCCCCAGCCGGATCTCCCACAGGGCGGGCGAGGCTTCCTCCATCAGCCGGCACCTGCTCCCATTTCCTCCGAGCGCAGCCGCTTTGACTCGCCGCCACAATTAGGCGAGCGCGAGCGCGATGGCTGCAATTAGTCTCTCTCCTCCTCGCTCCGTGTTTGTCATCAGATAACGACTGTGACCCTTGATGCCGGGGAGGGGGGAAAATGATTACACCTCTCGGTTAAAAAGCAGATTCGCCGCAGATATCTGAAATCACAAATTCTGCTGCTCCGGATTCGCATCAGAAAAAGGGGGATTTTCGTTCCCCGTTATCTGCACTCGCGATTCATTTTGTGATAAGCAACGGAGCAACTTCATTTTCAACTTAATCTTAACCTGGGTTCGATCGAAGTCCAGGGATTCGGCGGAGGTCGAATTCATGTGTGTAATGGAACCTATGGTGTTCCACAGGGTTCAATTCTGGGGCCTCTACTTTTTTTATTTATTTTTTATTAATTAATTAGTTTTTATTTTTATTTAAAAAAAATCAGGGGCTTCTGCTGTTTTTAATCAATTAATTAATAAATTAAATAAATAAATGAATAATTTAAAAAACTATTCTGCGGCCTCTGCTGTTTTCATTGCATCTGCTGTCCCTGAATTCCATCTGAACTATTTTACTGCCCAACGTTATCCAAAAAGACAACCCCCTGGAGTGCCAGCTGATTTTGAGCATTTTCACTCATCTTCCAAGGCAAACAGAATATTGTACGCTACGACGGCATAAGCATGATCACCATAGGAAAGATAAGATCACATTCTCTCATTAGAAAAAAAAAGGATGATTCTACCCAATTTTTTGTTTAGTGGCGCTCTGTGAATCAGATTTGATGTGCTTTGGTCATTCAAAACATCCTTAAAAACGTATTTCCTAAGATCCGCCATGTTGTTAAGTCTTTATCCTATTGAAACAAGATGCTGTACAATGCTGCTATCTGCTGGCCATAGTTTGTGGGTGTTTTTTTCCCTTTTCAGCTCATTCATGAAACCAGAGCTGAAGCAGGAAAAGAGTTAAGAAAACTGTAGTGGTTAATTTAAAGCGCATAAGTTGAATTGAGTGATGACAGTTGCAATGGCAATTGTAGTCCAGCACAACTAGCTAACTAGTTAAATTAAAAGAACACTTTTAGATGTCTCTGAATTTGAAAAAAAAAAATCCTAAAGGGTTCTGTGAATGCGCATAGGAGATTGGTGGCGTTCAATACTGCCAGCCCAGTAAAAATTGATCTTTTGACGTCTATAGCCGTCAATGGCAATGAATGACTGAAAGGGATACTTGACTCCTTGAGCCATTTTTCAACAGTAAGAAGATAATCTATAATCATCATCTATAATTAACCTACCTTTAAAAAAAAAAAATTCCAACTTGCTGTTGCCCGAAGACCTGTTTTCTAGCTTTGGTCAACAAACTGAGCCATGATAGGTCGCTACCTACTTCCTCAGCACAGGCGATGTCATCTTCAATCGATAGCAAATGGGAAAAAAAAGTTTTTAAAGGTATTAATTGTTCATGAAAATAATGACGTTATCATATTATTTATAGATAAAATATTAATTAAAAAAAACAAATAAATATAAATATATACTGTATATAATTGTTTATATATATATATATAAATTAATTAAAACAATTCTTAATGAAAAATAATGAAGTTATATTAATTATAGATATGATCTTCTTACTGTTGAAAATGGCTCAATAAGTCAAGCATCCCTTTGAGAATCACTGATCAAATGTGAGCAAGCGTTCCCTTTCGCGCGGCGCCCGCGAAGCAACTGGCGCAAAACACAAAGTTTGCCATTGTGGCGTCCACGCGCGGGTAATCGTATTTGAGCAAAGCTGCGCATGGAAATCTAATTATATCATTTGTTTGTGTCTCTTGTGCACACAAATAATGAAAAGCCACCGTCAGCGCGGCTCATTAGCATGACTATAACCCTTCGCTTGCTGGTGCTCAGGCAAAGTGCGGAATAATAAGCAGGCGCTATGCAAATAGCCTCTTTTGATTTATAATTTATGGCACCCAAGGGGGGGCCGGGCCATTGCTCAGGTGTGTCGCCATGCCGATTACTGATTCATAACACTATTTCTGGAACACACGCACACACAATCAAGAACACAGTGGCAGACGGAGGGGGAATTGAGGAGACAATCAAACGCATGTGTCCTGCCTAACCTCTCCCTCCAACAGCCACGCCCCCTCCCCGCTCCTTCCCCTCCCTCAATGGAAATGGAGCACTTGGGTGAGGACTATTGATTAGGGACGCAGGAGCTTGGTGGTAGGGAGCAGATGAGGCCAGCCTGCAGCGTCAGAGCCGGGACCGCACTCTGGATGTGTTAACCTTGAGGCCTCGGGTCATAAAACGGTTGGCAGGAAAAGTCTCTGACGTACAGTTTGGCCCAGTTGGGATGGCCCTCAACATTGCATTTAAAGCCTCTTGAGTGTGGAGGACCAAAACAAAAAAATAAATACATGACTAAATAAATAAATGAATAAAAGTGAGAATAAAAACGGATTTATAAGACATATAATTCAAAAATTAATTACTAAAAATAAATATAAATGGAAATAAAAAACAAATAAATAAATAAATTAATTAAATAAAGTAAAATGTAATGCAAAATTAAAGACCGAGATTCAAAAAATTTAAATATAAATAGAATAAAATATCAACCCATAAATAAAAACGCACTGCTCACATTTATTTATTTCATGCTGCAGACGCTCTGTCAGGACGAAATGTTATTCAAATGAGGGGGCGGTCCCAAGCATGTCGTGGGTTGGGCTCCGCCATTATTTGTATTTTTTTAATCTTGGTTTATATATATATATATATATATATAATTTTTATCTTTATTTTTTGTATTTAAATTTTTGTTTATATTTTTAGATCCGTTTTTATTTTCACTTTAATTCCTTTATTTATTTAGAAAAACCAAACTCCCTTACTGAATTGTGTGATTGTGGTTTGCATGTTTTGGACTCATCAGACCGCAAGGGAAGCGAGGGTATGCGCGCAGACAGGCGCTGCATCATCTTAAGTGGCTCTTTAGGTGCAGGCAGAGATTAATGGCAGCCCGGCAGTCGGTCCGGCTACGGGAGCGAGGAGCACACGCATGTACATACACACGCAAAGGATAAAGGATTAAAAAAGGATGGAGCAGAATTCTCCCCAGTGGATGCAGAGGAACAGCCACTGAAAAGAGAAGTGGCAGAAACTGTAAGGAAACAGTTAGGAGGATGGAAAGTAGATAGATCAGAGTGGACGTAAAACAGTGGCGACGTGTGACCTTCCCTTCTGGAAGACTTTGCTGCATTTTACATGGCTGCACATTGATTAGTGGAGCTTTTTTGTCTTTCAAGTAGACTGTGCCAATATTAAAATGAATATTTTATCATCCAATCTCATATCAGAGCTGAGAGAAAGACAAACAGGAGACGAGGGGAATTGGTGCTGTACGAATAAAATTGGCATTCAGCTTCAATCGAACCCTTGATTCATTAATTCATTGAGATCTGCGATGCTATACGTATATTGATATAGTATATTTACACTAGGGGTGTCAAAATGAGTGCGTTAATTTAGAGTTCCTTTAACGCCACTCTTTTTTTTTTTAATGCGCGATTAATGAAAGCCTGTACTGGGGGAATTCGGGTCGCAATGCAGCGTCAAAATTTAGCAGTAATAAATGTAATAATGATGCATACATTTGTGGAGACTGGGGTCAAGTTGTATTTTGCAATTTAAAAAATTTGCATAATTTTACTAGTTCAAGTTAAAAATTAGATAGCTCTCAACTCATTCACTGCCATTGACGGCTATAGACGTCAAAAATTAATTTGGACTATTTCTATTAGTTAACCATTTTTTCCCATTTTTGTTAACAAGAGTATGAAAACCTAGAAAAAAATGTATTGTACATTTAGAACAGATATAAAATTTGTGATTAATCGTGGGTTAACTAATGAAGTCATGCGATGAATTATGATTAAAAAATGTAATCGCCAGACGCCCCTAATTTTTAATATTTTCAAAAAAAAATTTTTTTAAAAAAAGATTATAAAAAATAAAATTAAAATAAAATTTTAATTTAAAATTATTTTAAGAAGAAAATATGAAAAATTAGGGCCGTCTGGCGATTAACATTTTTCGTAATTAATCGCATGACTTCACTAGTTAACTAACGATTAATCACAAATTTTATATCTGTTCTAAATGTACAATACATTTTTTCTAGGTTTTCATACTCTTGTTAACAAAAGTGGAAAAAAAATGAAACTAATAGAAATAGTTTAAATTATTATTTTTTTTAACGTCTATAGCCATCAATGGCAGTGAACGAGTTAATCTAAAAGGAAAAATGCACTGACAAATGCAATTATGCCATCTAGTGGCAGAAAAATGAACTCAACACAAATAAATATCACACTAATTTTTTAAAGTACAGTAAAAAAATTAATAATTTTAACTACATTTTATAAATTATTATGAAATTACTATATCAATGACTAAAGGATGTAGCCATATTTCTATTAGTTAAAAAAAATCCCACTTTTATGTTAACAAGAGTATGGAAATGTGTTGCATTTTATCGTACATTTAAAACAGATATCAAATTTGAGATTATACGTGAGTTAACTATTGAAGTCATGCGATTAATTACGATTAAAAAATGTAATTGCCTGACACCCCTAATTTACACCCTGATTCAGCAGTCTGAGTTCATCGTTTGAGCTGAGACCGAAATGCACCAAAGCTTATTAAACAGCACTCTCTCTGAATTAAGAGCTGAAGAATTTATCTGGCAATTTTAACCTGCAGTGGCGTGACAGTCATCTTTAAGAGGGCTGTTTGCAATCACAGAGACCAGGGTGCAATCAGGCGCGCTCTGGATAAGCGGATCAATCGTCCGCTTTCTTATTTTTGCCACCGAATCCATGTTGAGCTCATCAGCATTCTGCGCTAGCAGCAGGCTAACGGTCTCACATCATATCGCCCAGCAGTCCTGCTCTCAGTTTTCTGTGTTTTGTTTATCTCTCTCGTCCCATCTTTTCCAAATATAACCAGACTTTTCAAGCAATCGACCTGATAGGGAACTTCTCCCCGGGATCTCGACCCAGGTGGAAAATGAGAGGCTGCATCGTGTGCTCCTTTTGCTCATGCGTGGTCACACCCGGGACTTCCTGGCCTGGACAGAAGTTCACACCCTGAAAAAGAGAAGTGTCTGACTGTTAAATTCAGTTTATGCATATGAGATAAAGTTCAGAATTGCAGCTTTTATTTTAGTTTTCTTAAGATGGAACCGAGGGGCAGCAGATAAACAAAAACAGCACAGGCCCCAGAATTGAACCCTGTGGAACACCATACGTTCCATTATACGTGTCAATTCATATTGCACAAATTCATCGGATCACTTTCTTTTTTTGCTCGACATTAGGGCTGGGTATCGATTCAAATTTCTTCAATCGATGTGATTTTGATTCACAAGAGTTCAGTTCGATTCGGTTTCGATTTCCCCCCCGATTCGATTAGCAAGAGTTCAATCTGATATTGATTAATTATAGAACATCAGTTTTTCTTAAAAACTCCACAAACATTAAATACCAAAATTTTGCAGAGGCAGTAACTGATTAAAATATTTAGTTACAAATGAAAATAACACATATTATAATCACGTATGTGTTGGCATGCATGGCATGGATGAGATGAAAATGTTTTCATAATTCTAAATAAAAAATTGTAAATATAAATTAAAAAGATTCTGAATTGTCATAAAAGTGCAATAAGTCAGGTCTTTCATAAATATAAGAAAGTAATTTTAAATTCATGTGAATATTAAATTTTAAGAGAACAGTAAGATACAAAAAAAATAATCTTTAAAATAATAAAAGCCTTTAAAATTCTAGTTTCTTGTTAAAAAAGATTAAAATAATCGGTTCATGGTTTTATGAATCGATCTCACACTCGAAAAGGAAAATCGATTCAATATCGATTATTTAATTTTTTAAAACCCAGCCCTAGTATGAAGGAATTACAACAATAAAAAAAATCACACGATAACCCATCACAAAAGCCACAAGTCGACTACTGAGCACATAAAATTCCCTGCAGCACAAATAGGCCAAGCAATATAGAGTGATCACTTGCTTGGACATAGCCATTATGAAAAACTTTTCATAAATGCCCTCAATGTTAACGACTAACTTTAATAGAAAATGCTTGAGGAACAGTTTATTCAACAATAATGAGCGTATTGAAAATGCTCACACGGTTACTGTTAGTTTTCAAAAGGCTCCAAAATGTTTTGTCCAAAATGTCTTTTTTTTTTTGTGATACATTCATCTCTGGCTGCACTTTGGTGGGCACCATGATTGAGTCACGCACACACGCTCCTTCAGAAACCCCCGGAGATCCGCCTCTTTCTTCAAAAACACACATTCACTTTTTGGGTGAGCGTAAGTAAAATTGAAAAAGCTTTCATCTGTAAGGCAGTGTTGCCGCCCCCCCTCTGAGATGGCCCGACGGAACACCTCAAAATACATATTGAAGAGCGCGAGGGGAGAACGATAGATACCCGCTGCCCCGCAGAGGCTCGTCTGATCCTGACTGCTCCCGCCTTTGAAAGCCGAGAACTCAGAAATGCAGAAAAGAAGGAAAGAGCGCTCATCCCAAAGGAGAGACGCAAGAGGCCCGGTGTGTGTATCTCTCCGCATCTTCTACGCCACACACGAGCGACGACTGGCGTCTCCGAGGACTTGAATGATATGAAGACCAAAAGAGGAGGATTTCAAACTCAAGCAGCGCACAGCTGCGGGGGCATCAGAGAAACAGCGGGCATCCAGCACGAAAAAAAAGGAAAGGTAAAAAAAAATAAAAAGTAGTGAATATTTACGACAAGGCATGTGAATATCACATACGTTGTGTTCTAGGGTCAAACTGACACATTTCAATTTGCATTGTTTCGGTTTAGTCGTACTTTAACATCTATAAGCGTCAATGCTATACAATAACATTCAACAAAATTAAAATAAGAAAAAACTATGGGTTCCAGGTGATTAACATTTTTAATTGTAACTAATGACTTCAATAGTTAACTCACGATTAATCGCAAATTTGATATCTGTTCTAAATGTACAATAATATATTTTACATTTTATACTCTTGTTTACATAAAAGTGGAAAAATGTGTAACTAATAGAAATATGGCTGCATCTTTTAGTCATTGATACATTTCATAATAATTCATAAAATTGGTTTAAAATTAAAAAGATGTACTGTACTGTAAAAAACGAGCGTGATATTGATTTGTGTTGAGGTCCTTTTTCTGCCACTAGATGGCTTAATTGCATTTGTAAGACGGTGACAGCTCAGTCAAGTCCAAAATTTTCTTTGCAATAAAATGTTCTCATGCCTCCACTAGTCAAAACATGGTATTGTGGTTATTATTGCATTTATGGAATATTTATTCCAGCAAAATTAGCCTGTGAGCGTCACATGACAAAACCAGGAAACCAGGTGAGCTGTGATTGTTTGTTAGCTGAGCCCTTGTGCTAAAACTAGAGGTGTCAGGTGATAATTTTTTTATTTTTTTATATTAATTGCATGACTTCAATAATGATTAATCGCAAATTTAATTTCTGTTCTAAATGTACAATAAAGTATTTTTTCACCAAGTTTTTATACTTTTGTTAACGTAAAAGTGGGGGGAAAATACTCATAGTCATTTTTAGTCATTGATACAGTATTTTGATAATTCATGAAATTTTGTTAAAATGAAAAAGATGTCCTGTACTGTAAAAAAAACGAGTGTGATATGGATTTGTGTTGGTCATTTTTCTGCCACTAGATGGCATAATTGCATTTGTAAGATGTTGGTGACAGCTCCGTGCATTTTTCTTTTCATATTAAGAGCTATCTAATCTTTAACATGAATAACTTGAGAAATTCTGCACATCTTTAAAATGGTAAAATACAACTTGACCCCAGTCTCCACGAATATATGCATTGCTATTAAATTTATTGCTGCTAAATTTTGACGTGGATGAAGGGGCGGTCATTAATCGCGCATTTAACAAAAAAGAGTGATGTTAAAGTAACTTTAAATTAACTCAAATTTAACGCACTAATTTTGACACCCCTAATAAAAAAAAAAAATCTATATATATTTTTTTAGTAGCAGCCAGGAAAGACATGTTTAAACTTCTTCCATTTGCAGTTCTAGAATAAGCCGTCGCAGGGACCGTTTTCTTTTCTACAACGTCGTGTTATGCCATATGTCTCGTTTCCGAGGGCTCAGGACACCGGACCGCACCATAATTGCCGATTCCTCCATTTTCTCTTCCATGCTGTCTTCACTATAGAACGGCGCTAAAGCCTCTCGCTGTTTACTCTGAAATCCCGATTGCGCCATGTCTCCTATCGAATGCGTGGAGATGTCATCACAGCGTGCTGCACTCGAGATCTTCAATTTGAGCCGGCGCTGTGCGAAACATACACAGTGAGTGAGTGAGAATGAGTTGGTTGACGGCGCGCTGCGCTTTGTGAAAAAGCCTTAGCAGGTCTTTTTTTTTTTTTTTATAGATCCTAACTTTATTAATGTATTCCAAAGTCTGGGAAGATTTTCTGCTTGACGCTGCACATAATGAATGTTTCAAATTTGTTGTGTTTTTTGTAGAGGACAAATGTTCCCAAAAATGTCATCTGTGGTGTGTTTAGAATTAGACAATTGATAAATAGCGTGATTTTTTTACAGAAAAAAAAAATCCAAAAATAATAAGAAACAAATAATGGGGGTTGTAAAAAATAAATAAAAATAAATAAATCACCGATTTATAATGCATACAAAAACGCAACCTATTGTGCAATTAAAAGTACATTTAAAAGCAGTTGCAGAGTTAAATACATTTAAGAGCAAAGGATTATTATTATTTTTTTAAACAGCTGACTAAAATTACTTAAGAGTGTACAGTGCAAGAACAAGATTTCCTAAAGACCTTAACTCATTTGCTCCCAAAAATGTATAAAACCGTTCTATTTTAAATATTGACATGGTCCCAAAAACATATTTACATGTTTTTTATGTGTGTTTTTTTTTTTTATGCTAGCGCATACAGAAGGGTTTGATGCAGCCTCTGAGCTGGATGAAAAGCAATGGTAGTTATTACAAAACACGGCCAGAAGGTGGCAGCAGAGTATAAGAGGTCAACCAGGGCCATGTTGCAAAAAGCTCTTTTTTGCCAGGTGTGTGAATATTGATGAAACTCAACTATATTCTAATGCTAATTTCTGCAGAACGTAAACAGATACAAACGTACTTTTTTTTTTACTGGTGAGAATCTTTCTTTTGGTAGGTTCCATATTTTTATAGCACTAGGACACAATATTCTGTGGGCCTTGCAAAATCAGTAAAAATCCAGTAAAACAGCCGGGAGCGAAGGGGGTTGCTTCAGTGAAAATGGCTGGGAGTGGATGAGTTAATAACCCGGATTTAAAAGTAGTGACACGTTATTGGTATGTTTGGGATTTTTATTCATTGATATGATTCACTTTGATAATAAAGGATACCAGCCAATCATAGCCAATCATACCAGCCAACCAATCAAGCAGTATTATGCACAAGTACAGAAAAAAAAAAGTTTTTAAGGTTGATTTTGAGGGGGTGTATTATGCACGTTATGCAAGGAGTTGCACAATAACTGCTTTTTGCTTCGAGTAAAATGATCTAGTCGATTGAACTACAGCTTTTCCCGATTTTGATAACAATCCACTTTTTCTGAAAACTCATTTGTAATGGCACGATATGTTGTCAAGTTAAAAAAAAACTAAAAAAAAAAAACTAAAAAAAAAAAAGCTGCTCGAAGAAACACCACAGGAGCACAAGTGAGCGATACAAAAGACCTGCAAGCAATGACAAAGTATTTTGAAATATTAACGTCACCACAATGCCTGCAGACAGTTTGACGGGAGCCATTTAAGCCTGTGAAATTTCTCATTTTCCTCATGGCTGAGCTGCACGAACACTGCCTTGAGTGATACCTCTACTAGCTATTAACCTGTAATGTCTTCACACACACACACACACACACACACAAACAAACACAAACACACCATCCTTGTTTATTTTTTCACTACGCGGTCCGAAAGCTAAATTATAACAAAATTTCGCAAGAGCTGACACAAAGGCAGGAAAATCTTGATTATAAGAGAGAAACAAGCTGCTGTAAAAAAGTCGATTGGAGTATTCGATTTACATTTCGCGTTCATGGCTCACATTGTGTGTTGTATAGGAACAGTTTAAGTATTCTATATCTATACTGAAAACAGCTTTTGTGGGCGCCTGGCTTGAATACATTTTCATAGAAAAGACAAAATACATGCAAAAGCTTTCTCTTGTCCTCTCTCGCACTCTCTCATGTACTCACGCGAATCAATAAGCAACTTGCAGGCAATCAGACACCATTATTTGCGAAGTTCTACTTCAGTTCACATGAGATGATAAAGGAGGCTGCTATTGATTCAGCGGCCCTGAAGGAGAGAGCAATTTAAGCGACCGATGGGGCATAAAGCAAACTGAATCGCAGCAAAAGGAGGGAGGAGCAGAGATGGACATTTTTGAAACGAAAAAAAAAAAAAAAAAAAAGTAGCAAACTGTACCGCTTCTCAAACATCACATTTCATATTCCTCAGCGCAAAGTTGCGGAGTTGCCAGCTTTTTTCTTTCTGTGCGATAGCAAAAGCAAAAAAGTCCACAGCGGGAAATGTTGGTATGTAAATTACAATGGGGGGAATTCTCCACTGGAGCTGCAACAAACAATTCTAGCGGCTGATGAATGATGCAAGTTTGCTGATTTAGGGGCGCCTCATTAATATTCATTAACGCTGTGATGTACACAGCAGTCGACTGATGAGCCGTTTTCAGCATAACACCAGCAGAGAAAGCCGCGAAGGGGTTCGATGTGTCAGAGAATTTGTACAACACACGCGCTGATTGCGCGACACCATATGGCCAAAAGTATTTGGACAGATGTCCATTAAACCGGATCAGTACTTCTGGAAGGATTTTGGCTCGTGGCAAATTGTGTCTATCCATCTATTGCGAGGTCAGAGTTCTCTGATGTTGGATTATTGGACCTACCAACTCACAAATTGTTCTACTTCCTCTCAAATGTGCTCGATGGGGTTGAAGTTTCTTTATCACACTCAATCAAGGATGCCTTTACGGATCTTGTTCGCACATTGCAGCTATCGCACCTTTTTTAACTCATCCAGCGAGTTGGTCCAGGTCCAGTAGTGGGCCTTGTATTGCCCAAGCCGGACCGCCATCAGTTCGTTCCCACGGTAATAGAAAATTGGCCTGTTAAAGAACATATGACAAGTGGGTGGGAATGCTAACAAATGAAAGGTACCATTTTGGCATCTTGGTCCCAAATTGAAGGTAAAATGCGCGTGCGTTCAATTACACATTTACCGGTTTTGCAGTGTGTGAGAGCTGTTCAGGAAAACTGGCGTCAGGTCCAACCCATCCAAGGCTCGATCATCGGGTGGGCTGATGCCAGCCAGAGATAAACTCGTGGTGAACAGGTCCATTACACTGGAGAGCTGGAAATTCACCTTTTAAAGGCACACATTTGTTTTCATTAGATCGAGGTTTGCCCACGAATGACCCTTTAACCTTGAAGGCATTCAAAATAAATACAATTAAACCCTAGCTACTCCTTCCTTTCTGTCATTACAGCTGCAAAAAAAAACTCGAACTGCAAGGTTTCTTTTATAGGAGGAGGAATAGAATAAGGAGGACGAGAAGAAAAAGGGAAATGAGGAAAAGTAGAAGAAGAAGACGATAACAGAGGAGTAGGAGGAGGAGGAAGACTAGTTGGAGGAGTAGACGAAGAACGAGGATGAGTTGGAGGAAGAGTAGAAGAAGACGATGATGGAGGAGTAGAAGAGGAGTAGAACGAGGAGAAGAAAGAGTAGAAGTAGAAGGAGGAAGATTAAAAGGAGTAAAAGAAAGAGGAATAGAAGGAGGATTAGAAGAAGAAGCAGGAGTAAAGGGGAAAGGAAAAGGAGTAGAAGAAGGAGGTGTACAAAAAGGAGTAGGAGTATTAGGAGGAGGCATAAAAGAAGTAGAAGAAAAAGGAGGAGTAGAAGAAGAAGGACAAGACGTAGAAGAAATAGAAGGATTAGAAGGAGTAGAAGGAGGACAATGAGGAGTAGAAGGAGGAGTCAAAGTAGAAGGGGAGGAGGAATAGAAGAAACAGAAGGATTAGAAGAAGGAGTAGGAGGAGTAAAGAAGGAGAAGTAGAAGAGGAAGGAGGAGGAAGAGCAGGAGAAGGAAGAAGAAGAGGAGGAGGAGTAAAGAAGGAGAAGTAGAAGAGGAAGAGCAGGAGAAGGAAGAAGAAGAGGAGGAGGAGTAGAAGAAGAAGCAAAAGTAAAGGGTAAAGCAAGATGAGTAGAAGAAGAAGAAAGAATAGAAAGTGTACAAAAAGGAGTAGAAATACTAGGAGTAAAAGAAGTAAAGGAAAAAAGAGGACTAGAAGGAAAAGGAGTAGAAGAAGGAGAAGGACGAGGAGTAGAAGAAATAGAAAAAAGGAGGAGCAGAAGAAGGACAAGGAGGAGTAGAAGGAGGCGTTAAAGTAGAAGGGGAGGAGGAGAAATAGAAGGATTAGAAAAAGAGGGTGCAGGAGAAGAAAAGGAGTAGACGAAGGACTAAAAGAAAGAGTAGAAGGATGAGTAAAGGAGGAGGAGTAGAAGAGGAAGGAGGAGGAAGAGCAGGAGAAGGAAGAAGAGGAGGAAGAGTCGAAGAAGATGACGATGGAGAAGTAGAAGGAGGAGGAGTAGAACAAAGAGAAGAAAGAGTAGAAGTAGGAGGAGGAAGATTAAAAGGAGTAAAAGAAAGGGGAATAGAAGGATTAAAAGAAGGAGCAGGAGTAAAGGAGAAGAAGATGTACAAAAAGGAGTAGGAGAACGAGGAGGAGGAGTAAAAGAAGTACAAGAAAAAGGAGGACTAGAAGGAGGAGTAGAAGAAGGAGGACAAAGAGTAGAAGAAATAGAAGGATTAGGAGTAGTAGAAGAAGTAGAAAACAGGAGTAGAAGAAGGACAAGGAGAAGTAGGAGTCAAAGTAGAAGGGAAGGAGGAGGAATAGAAGAAATAGATGGATTAGAAGTACTAGAAGAAGGAGAAGAAGGAGGAGCAAAGAAGGAGGAGTAGAAGAGTAAGGAGGAGGAAGAGCAGGAGGAGTAGAAGAAGACGATGACAGAGGAGTAGAAGGAGGAGGATTAGAAGAAGAAGCAGGAGTAAAGGGGAAAGGAAGAGGAGTAGAAGAAGGGATAGAAAGGGGTTTACAAGGAGGAGGAGTACGAGGAGGAGTAGAAGAAAAGGAGGAGTTGAAGAAGGGCTAGAAGAAGAAGGAGTAGAAGGAAGAGTAAAGAAGGAGGAGAAGAAGAAGCAACAGCATTGTAAATGTGAAATGTCAGTTGTGATGTTTGGGAATTTGAATGTGAACTCGGCTTCCTCCGTGACCCGAATGAGGATTCGCGAGACAGAGATATTTAACAAGGAAGCTTTACGACTGTGATTCTTCTGTACTGTAACCGTAAAACAAATAAGACAACACGAGAAATAAATACGCACGCGCACACACTATAAATGCAACCGCTGCTCCATGCTTGTCTATCATCTCATGACATAACTGCTCGTTCGAGCCACCAGGACAAATGTGTTGTTTGGCTTTGCAAATCAACAATCTCACACTTTCTTTTTTTTTATGTCGGATTTTTATCATTAAAGCGAACATGTATACTTGTGATAGTGTGCATGTGTGATCACAGATTGCAAAAAAAGAGGCACATTTCCTCTGTGCAGCACCTAATCTCCTTTTGCAGGTTTTTGTATAAAAATGCATCTTTTTAAATTTGGAGAGAAGTCGAGTTAAAAAAAAAAAAAAAAAGCGAGAAGAGGAAGTAGCGAGAGGACGCAACCCGGGCAAGGAGGCATCTGGAGACGGCGTGAGCTGCTTCTTTTTTTTTTTTAATCTCCTTCTCCCAGTCTCGCAGAAAAAAAAAAAAAGAAGCTTTATTTTATTTATAAACTTTGAACTATTTTCAGATAAAATGCCATTTTTCCGCTGTCATCCTTGATCTTGCCTTCCATTCTCTCCTGAGCGAGCCTTGGAGGAAGACGGCACGCTCACAATCAGATAGCACTATCAGGCCTCTGCAGCTGCGCGGCCATGTGCCGCTGTGCTCCCATCCACGCCGCGCGCACACACACGCGCGCACACGAGCGCACTGAAATTAATTCACTTTACTTCCGCAGCAGCCACACAACTAGTCGGCGCAACGCATTCCATGATATCACACGTCCTGCTCAAATACGGATTTAGTGCTTAACTTTTTTTTTTTTTGGGGGTGCTTTTCCACACGATCAAAGACACACACACACACACACACACACACACACACACACACACACACACACACACACACACACACACACACACACACACACACACACACACTTAAAAAGGGGACACAAGTCGAAGCCAAACTGATATTTAGTGTGCAACAACTTGGATGTCCAGACATGAAAGGTTTCTTCAAAAGTTGCCAATTTATATCCTGTATTAGCTTGGACTCTTTTTCATTGTGCATTAAACTTCGCGTTTTATTTTTATTTTTTATTTTATCTCCTCTACATTCAAGGGAATCTATATTCCCTTTGTCCGTGCGGCCATGTTGGAAATGGGAGGAGCCTCTCTGTCCTTGTGTCCGCATCTTGATAACAAAAAATGGATCGCGATGCAAACACCGCAGCCGCCTCTTCGTCCTCTGGGGCCCCACGCTGAAGATCCCACCGGAATTGGGAAGAATGCTGAACACACACCTGCGTCGCACAAGCCATCATTTCACGACACTTCCGAACAACCTCTTTGTGTGCATGTTGACGAACTAAATAACATTCAAAATGTAAATGAAAGGTTACGTCACTGTGGGTTGGATTTGTGGCTACGGGTTTAATTAGTCAACTGGATTATGCAAAAGCAATTTATACAAAACTTTGTGACATGCATGATTGCCACCTAATATTGGATAGAAAAATTTTTTTTTTGCAAGAAGAACAAAAAGAGAGAAACTGGAAAGAAATATGCTGGCATTGACAGAAACTTATTAATAAGCACCTGGTCCAGCCCTTAAAGATCATATTTTCTGTATGCTTCGTATTAACCCGTGTTAGTCCTCAATTCTATTCATGTGTTGGCATTTCAGTTCGCTGGGAAAATATGAGTGAAAATTGCAATTTGCAGTTGAGAATAAGAAATAGTTTCTTAGCATCTTTATGAATCCGCTCCCTTTTAGGCCTGAACCGTTTTTGGAAAATTATAAAATAAAAATAAAAATTCTCAATATTGCGATTGAGATTTAATATGCAAATATTTTTAAGGTCTTTTTCAAATATATTATTTTTCAACAAACGCAAGTATCTATCCAATACTATATTGCCTATCGCTGGCGTCGGGCCAAAACCTTGTACCTCAAAATTTGTCGGATTCGTCCCTTTTCAGGAGACCCCAAAAACAGCATTTAGTTCAACCATTAACATCAATAAACCTCATTCACTCTCAGCCATTTTCACTAAAGCAACCCCCTTCGCTCCAGGCTGTTTACTGGATTTTGACTGATTTTGCAAGGCCTACAGAATATGGTGTTCTATTGCTATAAAAATATGGAACCTACCAAAAGATAAATTAGAGCCTCTTCTTTCATCAGAAAAAAAAGTACATGTATATATCTGTTTTGCAGCAATTAGCATTAGAATATAGCTAAGTTTCATCATTATTCACAAATGTGTTTAAAACAGAGAGGAAAGAGCTTTTTGCAACATGGCCCTGGTTGGGCTCTTATACTCTGCTGTCACCTGCTGGCCGTTATTGTAATAAGTACCATTGCTTCGAGCATTCTCTTCAGAACAAAGGCCGTATCAAAGCTTTTTGTATGTTCTAGCATAAAAATAAAAATAAACATAAAACATTTATAAATACGTCATTGGGAGCATGTTAATATTTAAAATAGAACGTATTTATACGTTTTGGGAGAAAATGAACTAAAGAGAGCAATTCATTTGCAACACCTTAGATTGATCAATAATTTGTAAAACTGACACTCACACGTGTGGACTGAGAAAAAGTATAGATTTTTGAAAAAATATTAAATTTACCAAATTGTGACTAATGAGGTTTCGGCCCGCTGCCAGCGATATAATGTTATATTACAGGATACAAAGATAAAAGGAAATGAAGCATAATTATGAAAGATAGTTTATTTACAAGTCCAGAATAAACTTACTAAATATGTTGACGTGCAGTATACTGCAAATTAGGGGTGTGCCCAAAAAAAAAATCTCATAAGAATCGCGATTCTCATTTAGTACGATCCAGAATCGATTTTAAATGTCCCAAAATTGATTTTATTTAAATTATTTTATACTGTCTTGCCTTTGTTTGTGCGCCTTTATTGGGAGCGCTGTTCATGTTGTACTCAATTTGGCCACTTAGGGGCAGTGTGGTTCTACGCGGTCTGAAACACTGTTAAGTTGTAGCCACATTAGAGAGTAGAAGGGAAAAGTCACGATCAAGTTATTCCAATAAAAAAAATTTTTTTGGAGTGTGGAGCCGTTCTTTTGAGTGATAAAAGTGCCGCGCGTTGCGCTAATTAGCATTAGCGAGTCAGACTGGAGTAGATCATTACGATTCTTTGCACGTCTATAAATTAAAGCAAAAAGTCATTGTCAATCAAATAATTCTGGATCAAAAATCATTCTTAACCGAAAATCGATTCTGAATCAAATCGCAGGCCCAAAAATCGGAATCGAATCGAATCGTGAGACATTCAAAGATTCCCACCCCTACTGTATATGGTATATAAAATGAATGAAGTGGAGGGTTGGAATATTAGCCGGATTCCCTGTTCAAGATGGTGACTACTCTGCACATCACTCCAATTCTATCTATTGTTATGTACAATATCGATGGTCAGTGTTGAGCGTAGCATTAGATACGCTCACTCAATTAGCAAATCTTAGAATCGTTGACCAACTTAATAGAATTGCTTCCAGTGGTAACACGCGCTTGAATTCAATTAATCCAAAGTGAACATATTAAGTTAAATTAATTATGAGTTCATTAGGTTTAATGAATTATGAGTTCATTAAACTTAATATATTCACTTTAGATTAACTGAATTCAAGCGTGTGTTACCAATTCTTTGCATTCAATCTTAAATCGGTTCCACAATTCTCTTTTTAGAGTGACGTTTAACCGTGACATATCTTGACGATTTCAGATTGTTCAGATTGTGATTTATGTCCAGCTCTATTCCCTTGCACCTTGCTCAAAAGCTCTTTCCAACGTGCAAGCAATAAAGATGCTATCGACTCTGGCGTCTATAGATCATCTTAAAAAAAACAAGGAAAACGATTCAGCATGCATAATCATGTTTTACACACTTGCATGCATTTGCGGTGGACAATTGTGACGACAAGACCCCGCAAACGCAACAATGTCCCTGGCAATGGAGCATTCCTCTCTCCTTTCTCTTTTTCCACCTCTTTTACATCTTCTTCCTTGCACCCCCCCCACCCACCTCCCCGTTTCTTTATCCTCAGCGCCTGGCATATTCAGATACTGAGTCCTCATTACAGCTCAATCCAACCTCAGCAAACACACAAACAGATTAGCTGCTTAAGACGCTCCCAATCCCCCTCTCCCTCGCTACTCGGCGGCGCTATCAGGTCCCAGCACAACCCTGCGAGATGAGCCAGGGGCAAGGCTTACCGCAGACTGCAGCCTCCGCTCGCACCGCCACCAAATCCCTCCGCATCACAGCCCCATGTCACAGCTGCCCCTAATACAATTAAAAGTCATTTGCAGAACGCGCGGGCTTAAAGGATCGCGCTGTAGGTGGGGCGGGGGGGGGGGGGGGGTAAATTAGGTTGTGGGACACAGATGGAGAGAGAGAGAGAGAGAGAGAGAGAGAGGTGGGTCAATAACATGACAGGAAACGCGTTCCCAAATTTAGGTTTCAAGCATATACACTCCATCTTTCTTGGCGACCGGTTCAATCACTCGGTAGACAGTCAAGATTAGGCGCTTGCAGCACAAGTGGCTGTGATGCCGAGTGGTAAATAACACACAAAGGAAAACAAAACACAACACGCAACTCAATACGGAGGATTAGTAAATCAATTATTCCGTCGCTCTCAAACTGATTTACTAGGACTGAACGCTGCCTGCAGCTTCGCATTTACATTTCTGGTACCTGTTGATAGGCGGAACATTAGGAAGGAACAAGGCTGTCAATTGTCTATGCGGTTGTTGTCCTACTTCACATTCGGGTAATCCAGCAGAAATCTTGAAAGTAGGGGTGTCAACATTAGTGCATTAATTAGTTCATTTAAAGTTCCTTTAACGCTACCATTTAAAAAAAAAAAGTGCGATTAATGACCGCCCATTACTTGGCAAGCTTGTAGTGGGGGAATTCCAGTCGCAGCGCAGCAGACACGCCCATCTCAAAATTTAGCAGTAATAAATTTAATAATAAAGCATATATTTGTAGAGACTGGGGTCAAGTTGTACTTTGCAATTTTAAAAAGTTCCTTCATGTTAAAGATTTGATTGCTCTTGATATGAAAAGAACGATGCACTAAGCTGTCACCAACGTCTTAAAATTTCATTATGCCATCTAGTGGCAGAAAAATGACCTCAACACAAATCAATATCACACTTTTTTTTTTTTACAGTGCAGTACATCTTTTTCATTTTAACTCCATTTTATGAATCATTATGAAATTACGGTATCAATGACTAAAAGATGCAGCCGTATTTCGATTATTCCATTTAATTTATTCATTTCCCACTTTTATGTTAACAAGAGTATGAAAATTTAGTGCACATTTAATTGTACATTTAGAACAGATTTGAAATTTGTGATTAATCGTGAGTTAACTATTGAAGTAATGCGATTAATTACGATCAAAATTTTTTTATCGCATGACACCCCTAATTGAAAGTATAGGCAAGGGTTGATATTAGATTCTGATGGCATGATAACTGTGAGAAAAAAAATCACAGTATGCCCTAAAATAACCTTTTCTGAAATGTTTGGCTACATAAAAACAGCATTTTTTTCCTATGAAACACAATCTATTTCAAAACAAAATATAAAATATTTAGTACAGGGGAAAAAACGTGCATCATGTATGTTTAAATAAATGTGAACATCACAGTGAGCTATTTTTGGAACAGAACTGTTGGCTACTCATGTTGTCCTTGGGCTAAATAGTACCTAACCACTGCTACTTTTTTTTTTTTAAGAAAATGCAAATATCTTTCTGCTCCCTCCCTCCTACTAATTGGAGCCAATTAACATCAAAGAGGCCTCAACTCTGCAAGCAGCCAATCATATTGTGCCCTGCTTGGACAACCCCTCAAAAAAGAAAAGAAAAGCTGGCGTTGACAGTTTGCAATAGCGATTACAGAAACCTTGACTTTTTAAAACCACGGTAAACCAACCAACCAGAAAAACAAAGCATCAACCAATAAACCAATCGGTAAAATTTTCGGCTTGATTTTGAGGAACTCCACATGGTGGATATTGATGAAGGAATCCGAACCTTCAACTTTCATTCTCAAAGGTGTTCTCACCTTGCCTGCTGCGATGTGTCCGGGCCACCAGGCAATGGCCGGCTCTCTCATGCCCCCTTCGAAGGTGGTCTCCTTCCCACAGAGGAATGGCCCATTACTGCCACCTGAACAATTGCAGGCACAAAACATGGCAGTTCAGTTCCCGCATGACATAACATAAACACCATGAATAAAATCCATAACATGACTTGTTTCCAAAGGTGACGCTTACCCTCACTGGGGCCAGACGTAAGAGCGGCTCCATTGTCTGAAGTGAAAAAAACAAAGGTGCTATTTTCAATACCCAGAGTCCTCAGCCTGGACAGGATCCGACCAACGCTGTAGTCCAGCTCCATCACGGCATCGCCATACCTACGCACATAACACAACATCCCGTTAACAACGACAATCATCCGGTCCTGTGGTGAGAGAATGACAGGGGGAACGCGCCGGCCTCGTTGGCTCTTCCCGAGGAAGCGTCTGGAAGCGTAGACAGGGGCATGAGTGGCGTCAGCCGCCCAGTACAGGAAAAAGGGCTGTTGGGCCAGACGCTGCCGATTTATGAAGTCCAGACCTTCCTGTTGGAAGAAGGAAACGTGAGAGGCAGAGAATTTCTGTGGCTGGTCATGTGAATCAAGAACATACCTTTTCGACTTACCTGCAGGTAAATCTGCGTGAGATTGGACTCTCCTGTTTTTCTATCGATCTTAAACTCCTCATAGTATCTGCGAAGCAAAGTTGACGAGGACAGTTCACTGCAAGCACGGGGAGAACATGCAAACTCAGCGCTAAGGCGGAAAGTGAGATTTGAACCGAACCTCAAAAACAGCGAGCCACATGCTAACCGCTGCGCCACAGTGCTGCCCACTTTACTCTATTCGTTGAAATCCAATCTTAAACTGAACAAATATCGTTCCCTATGTTATAATTAGTGAAAGACCGATAAGATAGATCTACAGAATATTCTATTCTATTGCTATAAAAACATGGAACCTGCCAAAAGAAAGTATTAGTCTCTTCTTTCATCAGGAAAAAACCCAACATATATTTGTATCTGTTTTTGCAGCAATTAGCATTAGAATATAGCAAGGTTTCATTATTATTCACAAACTGGTTGAAAACACTGGCAAGAAAGAGCAATATGGCCCTGGCTGATCTCTTATACTCTGCTGCCACCTGCTGGCCGTTTTTGTAATAACTACCATTGCGTTAAGCGACCTCTTCATGTTAGAAGCTGTATCAAAAACTTCTGTATGCGCGAGCATAAAAAACTTAAATACGCTTTTGGGTGTGAAGGACAAAGTATTAAAAAACATAAATTTTCGGGTTTCAATGAATAAAGAATGTTTGTTAAAACAAATTTTCACATTTTCAACACTTTGAAGGTTTTTCTTTGCATTTTAAATATATAAAGAATAGACAGCTTTGTTTAAAAAATTGCATTTCTACTATAGATAGTTTTCCCAAAATGTTTTACATTTCTTTAGTTTTAATTAAAAAAAAAAAAGTGTAGAGAATTCCAAGTGTCAGCATAATATTTTATCAAATAAAGTGGAAATTTTAATAAATCCATGAATGAAAAGTTCCCTGTATGTCACTGAGCAACAAACGCATGCGAATGTAGCTAATTCGGGGTTTTCGTCAGGGTTCGTAAAAGGCTTCAAAAGATCTACGCAAATGGTGAAAAAATTGTCTGAACATGTTCAAAATGTCTTTGCAAAAAGTAAAAACTGTCCCAAAACCCCAAATTTGCTACATTAGCAAACATCAGAGAGATGCCAGCTTTATCGGCCTTCAAATTCCCACAAAGGCCGATTATCAATCTATCCCTGGTTATAATTGTGTGATGATGAAAGTTTCCCAGGTGCAAACTATAACGAGATTCTCCAAATTCCGCAGGTCCCCGCGGAGCCCAAGCGGGAGGGACCACTAAGATGTTGCTGAGGCGTGGCGTGGCGTGGCGAGCACAGGAGCAATGACAGCCATCTCTCTTCCATGCGCTTCACTTCCTCCAGGTGTCCTCGCACTCAGCAAACACAACCTGCTGTCTCTGGAGGGCGCTGTGTGTGTGTGTGTGTGTTCATGTCCACAGCCCGGGTAAATTGCGCTGATTAAACTCCCGACTAAGCGAAAAACACCGCCGGCTGCCAGTTGCCAGTTGCACTGACCCTGAACACGAATATGGCTGTTTTCCAGAGACACAAATGGGCGTAAAATGGAATACACGAGTGCAGGATGTGCGGGACTCTACCTGCCGACCATCTCCGAGTTGTTGTAGACGGGGACGTTGGGTCGCCCGCTGTTGTTGTAGGGCCCAAAATGGCAGTTGGGCGCGCCAAACCATTGGTCGAAGCCGTTCTCCAGGGGGAGGTACTGCGCTCTGTGGCCCAGATGCCTGCCGTCAAGTAAAGTGCTCTCACACAGTGCGCTGTCAACGTGGCTGACTGAGCATGTGCGCTTTCACTTAGTCACATGTGCGCGGCACATTTTCCACATCACACTGATTCGAAGTCGCGGATCGGACCCGAGTCACTCGAGTCATAAAAAGGTGCACGTTGAGATGCCGGAACATTATTCTTTGCATTGTATGTAAAGTTGTTGCTTATCTTATAGTTTGAGGGGTTTTACATTTAATTCGTATATTTAAAAAATGTGGATATACAAAGGGAAAACAACCTTACTGAAAAAAATCCAATTGTTAAAAAAAATGTGGCCTATAACCTGCACTTAAACCAAACTAACCAATCTCTAATAGGGAAACATGTACACCGGTTGGCAATACAGTACTCAAAAACATTCCGCCATTTTGGTTATGAGTCATCATGGAACATCTTTATATTTTTTCCTCTCAAAATCTGTCAGATTCAGAAAGCATTTCTTATGCACAGCCCTCAGTTCACCCCACGGATTTTCAATCGGATTTAGGTCTGGGTTCTGGCTAGACTTTTCCAAATGAAATTTTGAATTACCCTGTTTTGTTTTAGGTCATTGTCAAGCACAAAAGTAAAATTCCTCTTCATCTCCAGCTTTCGAGAAGACGCTTGAAGGTTTAGTATGAGCACTGGCTTTTTGGAACTGCCCAGAATTCTCAAACCTCAGCTTCAGTTGAAGAAAAACAAACCCAAAGCATAATACCTTCACTTTGGACATGTACTTCTTATGATGATGGACAAACTTAAATTTTGAAATTACCACCAAAACTTCATCACATGATTACTGGAGACTTTGTTATTAAATTGCAAAATTCGCTTTGGGTGGTTTCTCTCTGGTGGTAAACAATCTTAGCCTTGAAACACTCTCTTTCGAAACCATTTTGAAATCAAAAGTCACTCACCATTTACCAACTATCTTGCTGATGTATCCTTTCTTTTTCAGAATCTGAGGTAACAGGATCTCATCCCGAGAGATTCCTCCCACAATCTCCTGCGGTGTGTATGCTGAAAAAGAAGTCCACAATATATTCAGTCTCTGTGACATTAGCTGACAGGAGATGGCCATGATGGCTTGAAGTGATTTATAGATGATTTTTGTCAGAAGTGGAGATGTTTTTGTGGGTTTTCACCATTTCTGGCACGACCGTTAGTGGTGTAGAAGCCATTTCGGACAGGTAGCCTCCCAGTGAGTAGTGCAGCTCTGGCTGTTTGACATTGAGGGGTGGGGTGGGTTGGGGTTGCAACGTTTAAAAGGTGAGGAGGAAAGAAATATTTTTTTTGTAAAATAATAGCAAGTCTGCTTACTTACATGGCGAACATAAAGGGTTGGCAGTGTAGAAGTTTGGGAAAAGCATGCCCTGTGCAGCCATGGCATCCAGGTTAGGGGTCTCTTTGGAGGGCTGGCCCAAAACCCCCAAATCCCCCCAACCCATCTAATTCGTAGAAACAGGCATAGATGTACGATGGCATCATTTATCATTTTACAAGGCAAACACATACAGGAACAGTTGATTATGATTGGAACTAAAGACGACAGAAGACAACTTCATGCATACACTATATGTCACGTGCTTTGATTAACTCATTCACAGACCAAACAAACCGAACATTATTCCCGGGATAAACGCAACAACAATAACAAAAAACTCACGTCATCCATAAGCATAATGATTATGTTTGGTGGCGAGGCAGCCGCCAGTTTTTCTGCACATGAAAAACATATTAAAGCACACAAAAATTTTAAAACTGGACCAGACATCACAAACAACGCAATGTCGAATAGCACCAACTATCAGGAAGTGCTCTTTGGTTTACTTCAGGCAGCTCATATGCGCAGTACTTGCGCATATGCATTCGAACATAATAGTTTACGTGGTTCTTTTTCAAGTAATTTAATTAATAAAAAATAATAGTTAAATTAATAAAACGTAGTCGTTTTCGTTAAACAACAAATAATTAATTTGACACTTATTGTGAGGGTCAAAAATATGTACAGACCTCGCAGGGTTTTTTGTGTTTATCGTATTTTTTGTCAGAAATAAAATAAATACTTTGTACATACGTAATAATGATAATGATTAAATAACTTTGTTTTAACCGGGAATGTGCGCTTAACGCTCCTTTTATTATTGCCTCATTGCCACATTTCCTAAAGTCAGTGAATGCCCCATTGTCACGTGATCACTCAACCTGCACACTGGAAGAAAACTAAAATGGCGGTGTGTATTGCTGTCATAGCAAAAGAGGTAATGCTCCTTTTTCTAGCTGCAAAACATCAGCATCTCTGTTATTGCCGTATTTTACCAAATGTCATTCATTCTCTTGTGCTGTCAAAATCGGCTTCCTATTACGATTGTGTTTATGTTCCCTCAGAACTACCCGCTGTATATCCGCAGCGTTCCGACACAAAATGAGCTAAAATTTCACTACACTGTGCACACCTCCTTGGATGTGGTGGAGGAGAAGATTTCTGCTGTGGGAAAGTCATTGGGGGACCAGAGAGAGCTCTACCTTGGGCTTCTATATCCGACCGAAGACTACAAAGTGTATCCTCTTTGCAAAGGCACACATTGTTTTCGAAATAGTCATGTCATGTATACATAGGACTGTCTCAAATCCCACCATTATAAAGATGCTAATGTTGATCGTCACTGCCGCTAAAGTGTTTATTTTAACTGCATTTTTGCTTAACAGGGTAACCAAAAAGTGGAGCTCTCAAAATGGTGCAAGGCACCACAGCAAAGTACAACTTCTTCCACTCAAATGCCAATCACAACTGACAATGTCAATCCTTGACGCTCTTACTAGATATGGCTATGTAACAAACTCCAAGGTTAAATTTGTTATTGTTGTAGACTCATCTAATACATCATTGCGGGATAACGAAATCAGAAGTGTAAGTTAAATTACTGTTGAATGCATATTCTACATTCTCAAGTTAAATGTTAATTTCCAATGAAATGCTCCTACAGATGTTCAGAAAACTGCACAACTCCTTCACCGACGTAATGTGCAACCCGTTCCATACTCCAGGAAATCCCATTCAGTCAAAGTGAGTTCATGTTTGAGCAATTTTATGCATTGTTATTTTTCTAAAAAAATCACATTTAATGGTTGACCTTTTCTTTCAGGGCATTTGATGAAATTGTCTCAGGAATGATGGCTCAAAGTGCTTGATGTCCTCCCATGTACATTACCCTGCTTTCCACATTTTTGAATTACATGTGTAAATAAAAAAAAAAATTATGTTGCTGCACATGTACATGCATCATTTTAGTGCAAATGAAGCATCAGATCATTTTTATTTGTTCACATAAAGCAAAGGATGTATAAGTTAAACAGAGGAAGATTCATACAGGGCAAGCACAAAACAATACATTTGCATTTAGTCCGTCAAAATGAAAGGACATTAACGACTGCATGAATACGGGATCGTCACCCCCCATCATGCATTGACACAAAAAGCTTAAAATAATCTTATTTGGAGGACCGCTGCAGACGAACCAGTGAGCTCAGTAACGCTCTTTAAAATCAGTTCAGAGGCCCAACTTTGTACACAAGCAGCAGGGACACTCGTTTCTAGCGCTGCTGGGGGTAGTGCGGTCCGCTGGCCCCGGCTCCCATTTCTTCTGAAGGTGGGGTGATGAGGAGAAGACAAGGGTAGCGTTTGGACGTCTGTTCATGATAATCCATGTGGCCCCACTGTCTCTTACCCGCCGGGGGGCCTCCGTAGTAAGGGTGGGGGTTCTGGTGTTGCGGTCTCGTGGACTGGTAGCGAAACCTGCCTCGGGAGCCATGCTGGCCCCCCCTGGGGGTCTGGAAGCCTCGCCCTCTGCCTCTTGAGTGGCCACCTCTGTGGCCTCCCCTGTCGGTAGTGCTGATGCCAGGCATGTTGGTCCTTTTGGGCAACACCTGGAATGCAAAAATAAGACGTGTTTGTCTTTAGCTCTATTCATCAAATGCTTCTTTATGGGTAAAGACAAAACTTAGCAGTGTAAATAATTGTACACAGTTGTAGTGAGAAATAATTATGTGAAGCTTACATGCACAATTTTTTAATTACACCATTTGCTCCCTTGTGTTAAAATTGAGCCTCTGCAAGCATGAAGATTTTTTTTTGGTGTGTGGAATATGAATTAAGCACCAAAAGCCGCCTGTTTTTAAATCCATCTCAAGGGGCGGCCTTTTTTTTTTACTTGCTGTTGACTTTAAATGACATCACACTTGTTCAGGGCCAAGGTAATGACCAATCACGGCTCAGCTTGCGAACGTCACATGACCAAACTCAGAAAACGGGTGAGCCGTGATTAGTCGCTACCTGAGGAACTGTGATGACATTTTCAGTCGACATCAACTGGCAAAAAGGCTGAGATTTTGCATTCCACAAACAATATTGAAGTGGAAGTCAACCTTAACTTATTCACTGCCATTGACGTAAAAAATTCATTTGAACTATTTCTATTTAACATTTTTTTCCCCACTTTTGTTAACAAGAGTATGAAAACCTAGATTTTTTTTATTGTGCATTTAGAACAGATATAAAATTTGTGATTAATCAGTAGTTAACTAGTGATAAAAATTTTCAATCGCCTGACGCCCCTAATTTTTTATAATCTTTTTTTTTTTTTAAGTCGCGTAAGGCGATACATTTTTTTTGTGTAATTAATATCATGACTTCAATAGTTAACTCACGATTAATCACACATTTTATATCTGTTGCAAATGTAAAATATTTTTTTCCTAGGTTTTCATACTCTTGTTAACAAAAGTTGAAAAAAATTTAACTAATAGAAATAGTTCAAATGAATTTTTGACGTCTATAGCCGTCAATGGCAGTGAATGAGTTAAACATTTCTTGACACTTAACATGTTATGCGACCTCACTAGTCTAAACATGACATTCTGATTAATCCAGCCGTTTTTAATCCATTTTAGGGGGCGGCCATTTTGCTACTTGCTGTCAACTGAAGATGACATCACAGTTGCTCAGGGCTCAGGCAACAACCAATCACAGCTGACCTGATTTCTGAAGCTGCGCGCTGTGATTGGTTGTTACCAGAGACATGAGCAGCAACTGTGATGTCATCTTCAGTCGACAGCGAGTGGCAAATTGGCCGCCCACCAAGATGGATAAAAACGGCTGGATTTTGCTGCTTAACTCATATTTCACTAACGCAGTATTAACCAGAATATCATGTTTAGACTAGTGGGGCTGCATGGAACATATTGTCAAAGAAAAATTGGAGAGTTGACATCCGCTTTAAATCAGAATGCCATGTTTAGACTGGTTGGGGGCGCATACAACATGTTTTTGTAAAGACAATTTTTGGGTTGATATGAAATTAACAGCAAAATCCGCCCGTTTTTCTCCATCTCAGGGGTCGGCCATTTTAAATCTTAGCTTCAGATCAGAATACTGTATTTATTTTTAGACTAGTGGGGCTGTATAGAAAACATTGCATATTTTTTTCCTCCTTATGGTGTAGTGAATGTCACTCTCACCTTGAGAACTCTTCCTCGGAACACAGTCTCATGCAGGGCAATAGCGCTCTGCACCGAGTTGCGATCATAGAACTCGATGTAAGCAAAGCTGGAAAACAGCAAGATTCGAAAAAAAATGAACAAAATGTTTCTTGGCAGACGACCGCGCGTTCCAGAACTTGACATTAAAACTGACCCTTTGGGGTGACCGGTGAACCTGTCGCAGAGGATGGTGACGCGGTTGACAGGACCGCAGCCGTTGAAATGGATCTCCAACTCATCCGCAGTAGCTCCGTAGTCCACCTGGGATTTGAACCGGAGCGCATGCTGTTATCAAGTCGTTTGGGCAAAAGGGCATTGGGATAAAAGTGAAAAATATATATAATAAATGTCTTACATTTCCTACATAAATGGACCTGTTGTCTGCATCTATCCTCTCCTCGGGTGTCATGTGGTAGAACGTGCCTGTGGCAAGACAAAAATTCTTGACCAATTGCATCACCTGAGCTTAATTTGAGAGGTTCAAAGTTCAGGTCAAGCAAGATATTGCATGTACCAATTTCTATACTTCTGTAAAAAAAAATAATAATAATGTGGTACTCTTTCTATCTTGGAGTCAATGGAAGATGGGAAGGTGGGGCGAGTGGGGGGGGGGGGGGAGAAAAAAAAATAAAAATAAGGAGCCCTCCGCTCCATCGGGCAGCGATGAGGCACATTAAGTGCCGCAGGTGTTAGCCACATGATGACACAGCTAGCTCACCTGGCTAAAATACACCGTTGAACTTCACACAATCTGTATTTACTGCTACCAAACATCAAATGACGGCTGGTCTCACCAAGCCGGGGGCTGTTGGTCAGCAGCTGCATCTCCTCACCATCACACCTGTCCTCCTCGTCTTCTACGATTCCTTCCTCCTTCATTCTTTCGGTCTCTTCTTCCATCTCCAGCTCCTGAACTCGGGCCTTGATGGCTGCCAGCTCCTGTTTATGCACAAATTAAAATAGTCAGTGAGGTTTATTAGGAACGGTCTGCCACCATGACACAGTGTAATACTACACCAATGCAGACGGCGCTCATTGCAGCCACAATAATAAACGATGAGTAAACAGTTCACAGGATTGCAAAACTGGACATAATCTTTTACAAGTAAGCCGTTTGTTCCAGAATTACACAAACCCTACCATGTTGACATGTGCATAATTGGGAAAGCTGAGCAAATCCACAAAACCCCGTCCCCCCCCCCCCCCCTCCATTTTGATATCGATTGCTTCCTTCAAGAATACAGGTGTGTGTATAATACATATGCCAATTCCTGTTAGCTTATCTATATTATGTTAGCATTATGCTCGCAGACTTGTTAGATGAAATGATATGGTTTGGTTAAAACATTTTGTAACAGCACATTGTTTGATTCACTTTTCTTTTACTTGTCAGTTTTATCGTAAACTGTAAATAGCTTGCCGCCAAAAAAAGTCTGTGGGCAGTATTTTTACTTTGAAATGGCTTGTTCAGAACTATCAAAAAGCCCAAACCTGGCCACAATGGACTATATGCCATGGAGGAGGCGGGACTTCCAGGTTTGCGCGCGTGGGCCGCGTCCCAGTACTTGCGCTTCCGCCCTTTGTGCCCCTCGGTTGCGTGTTCCCGTCGAGGGGTGCGAGGCTGCGAGTGTGTAGTGCATGTTTCAGTGTCCGAAGCATTTCAGATAGCCAAGACGCCCTCCCGCCGCTGATGAACGGGAGCGCACGGTTGGGGGGCACGAGTGTTGGAACGCTGGCCGGAAACGGCGCTGATGTGTAAAACCCGGAAGTCCGTGGCATCTACCCAATAGCGCCAAAATCGTGTATATATATATATATATATAGTACACTATATAGTGTGCACCACGATCAAAAGAGCTTCAGTATACAGTTACTTAGGTTACATTTGTTAGGTGGTCCAGTGACATTTTCCCAATGTAAAAAAATGTATCTCGGCTAACTAAAGTTTAAGTAAATACTAACGTTATAGTTCGGTGCTGATCCAAATGAGCAATGTTAAGGCTTGGTGGAGGTCTTCCCTCTACTGAATACCACTTGCCATTTGTGTCATCTTGTATAACTGGAATTCGATTGTGCAGGTGAACCGAATTGGCAAGTGTGCATCATCCCCTTCAACATGCTTGCTATAGTAGTTGCTCTTTAAATCGAACTAACCAACCACATGTGAGAAACGGCCCGACCCAGATCATTAAGCCTTTAATTATTTTTATTTTTTTACAGTATCCAGTCTTTCTCATCCATGTCTAAACATCAGGGGAATATTATATCTCCATCTATGATCGCTGATGCATTAAAGCCTGGACGTTTAAACGGGTACATCTTCCCGTGTGCGCCATTCCTCCACCCCTGCTAGCGTCCGTTCTTCCACCGCAGCGGCGGCTCTTTTCCTCGCCGATAACGAAAAAAACCAAAACACTCACCGGGTCCTCGCCGAGATGCTCCCCGATGGACTGTCCCTGCAGATAGGCGTATTCCAGATGATTGTCCGCCATGCTCATTGTTTCAACATGGCTTCTGCAGCCAGGTCTCACCGCAGCCTGCTAGCACGCGACGCGCAAATAATGTCACCCCGGAAGTAGACTGTGAGGACGCGCGTGACGTCGTGAACTTAACGAGCATCAGCTGTGCGCGTGCACGTCTTGTGCCGTGTTGATTGACAGCGTCGTCGTGTGCCAAGTCCGACAATTTTCTGAGCTGCCCCCCCTCCCCAGTTAACCTTTAACCCCAGTAGGACATACGTCATGAATTCATAATGAGCTGTAATTGAAAACCAAATGAAAATTAGTTGAATTAGTGATAAGAAAATAAACAAATAAATGAATGAATGAATAAATAAATAAGCATCTTCTAGCCGGTCAGGCATTAATAAAATAATGAATAATCCTGAATGAATGTACAGTACTTGCAACTGTCTGCCTGAACCCCGGTCACTAAACGGCAGCATCTTTTGTATCTCAATCGAATAAATGCTACATTGCACTATTTGTTTTTGTATGTGCAGGTCTCAAGTCACCCTGTGACATCTGAATAACTTCTGTTCTTTATGTTTCGTATGTATGATCATTCTTAGGCTTTTTTGTTTGTTTTGTTTTGAGATTCCATCGTAATCATTTATTGACTTTTGATGCTGAGTGCTTCTCAATTATTTTTTTGGTACCCTCCCTCTCCACTGCGACTATAAATAGTGACACTTTTCTATAAAATGTTTCACTCTGTCAATAAATGAACTGGACTATGGATAAATGAACAAAGATGCAATATTTTTGAGTCAATAAACCATTCTGGACCAATTAAGTTGAAATTAGCCAATTTCCCGCAACACATCTATATCATCTGTGATTATGTTGAAGCCAAAAGCCAAGCAGAGCTGCACTGAATTTTGTTGAATGAACTGATTAGCTTCTGATAAGTGGCACATACTTTGCAGTGTAAAGTTGTCAATGCGGCGAAGGTGAAGGGGGATTTGTGTTTGGTGATGTGCCCTTTGTATGCACCACATACACAGATCCACACACACCATATAATAAAGTAATTCTTGGTAATGAAGTGCTGCCACTATAAGGAAAAATATTATCCATGCTAGGTTTGTGCTGCCCCTAGTTGTCACGGTGATAAAAGCTGTACCTGCCATAAGCAAATTGCCATTGTATTTTGTTATGATTTTTAATTTTGTGCACAATTTGTCTCACAATCTGGCTCTACTAAATGTGATTAAATGTAAAACAGTATTCAATTTGTGTGACAACTCTTTACTGTCAATATTAATTTCATGGGAACATGGTTTGGGCAACCCACATGGGAGACATGGTGTTGTGTTGGTGTATACTTTTCAATTATAATTGATTGAAAAGGTTTCAAAGGGTCCAGAGCAGAATCTATTGGCAATTACAGTGATAAATATTGTTTTAGGAGTGTAAAAAAAATGCAGCGTGTACGGCTTTCATTTCATATTTTAATTACACAGTTACATTGTTCAACACAGACAATAACCTGAATTAGAATGTTTTACAGCGTCACACATCCAACAGAGCGAACAGTTAAAGAGCGGTATTAGCAACAGGGAGGAAAGCATGCAAGAAATAAATACAAATCAGAATTTAATTCCTCTGGCACAGTTTACTTTATCTAAAAACGGCAACAGGAACTTGAAAAGAGAGAAATAAAACAAAGATTTTCAGTCAACCTTTCCTACAGAAAATTGCTGTTTTTTTCCCCCATGTCATAGTGTATTGCACAATACAGTATAGAATGTTGTTCAAGACACCCTCGTTTTCATTATTTTATGTAAAGTTAAAAACGGGACCATCCTGAGCCATGACATTTTTTTTGGGGAGTATGCAAGTGCTGTATGGGACTTTTAGCACATTCGCTTTCACCTCTGGCTATTCAGCAGTGCCTGTCACAGGAAGGATGCGCCATCACTTCTGATGAGCCTTGAGACGTAATTGGTTGGCTCCGTTTGGCAACCTGCTAAAATGTGTCGTTTTTAAACATGCTTTGTAAAGCGGGGAGCCTTTAAAGGTATTCACAACAGCAGAGCCCATTTCATTTCACAGAATGCAAAGAAACGAATATGACAAATCTCATTTGTTTGACACAATGTATCGGACACACCCTCGTGTAACAGACTGTCACAACAAAGTACAGTTAAGGTACTCTTTAGGTCTGCTTTGCTTTGCGTGAATGTACGCTTCACAACCCACATCCGCCTCCTAAACTCTCTATTAATGCTCAAACAAAAACATTACCGTAAGTACAATGGAAGCAAATAGCTTTTGGTTGTATTTTGGTCATTTCTAAGTGGTCAGTTCGGTTTGGTTTATTTCTTGGAGGGCATCAATACAGACAAGGGCGCACACTAACAATCCGCAGTGTGGCACCGCGCCACTGGGTGGCGCCTCTTTGTTTTTGTGGGCATGTTCAGCGCTTTTTCGTCTTTTGGCTGTGAATATTTTTTTTTACGCCGGGGAGGCACGATTATTGTGACGCGTGGTGGCGCCTAACCCACAGTTTTTTTTTGTTTTTGTTTCTTTTTAATAAAAATGAACCTGTGGACTTCTAGTTGCTCTCCCGTTTTTGTTGTCCCTCTGCCGCCGTCCATGGCCGATCAGCCGCCGGGCAATACAACACGCGCTAACAGCGTTTGAAAGGCGTTGCCACCGTAATGCTCTTTTAATGCTGATAATGTTTACAAACCACACAACGTTAACACAGATACTGTTGCTACATATTGTGGATCTCTGTCAGTCGTCTGCCTGGGGTCTTTTATTAAAGCTCGGGAGGGTTTCAAGTACAAAGATGTGGTGGGGAAAAGGAAAATTAAGTTTATAAAACCACACTCTATTCACACTGGAACACATGCTCACCATTCATTGATTTCATCTCTGCAAGGCTTTGCAACTGCTTGAACATACAAACAGTCGGCTTTCCAGAGGAGATGCTTCTATATGTCACAGAAACACAATTTAGAATGTCCATTGAACGTTTAAAGCTCAAATGTTTCACTCTCGGCTCCGATTCTCTTGACTGTTTGCATCTCAGACACTTTGGTTAACTGTAGTGGAGCTTTAACCTCATCCTATCCTGGTTTGGCATCACGACAATAGGTCAAAGCCGGTTATGGCAATGCAGGAGTACTTTGGTCTGCGCTTTTATTGGTTTTGGGTGACAAATGGCTTGCCATGGTCAATGATGTGTTCAGTTTGGTTGTTGTTTCACCGACGGATCGGTCTGATGGGACGCGGTTACGGCGGCAAGGCCTTTCAAAACCCAAGCAGGTCATGGATTCACACGTGTGGATGCGCGCTTCCGTGTCTGCACTCGGCCCATCTTTTCAAAGTCCAGGTGAAGCTCTCCTGGCGATTAGCTGTATGGTCTCAGGAGGTAGCAAGTGAAGAGTGCTCGGGCGTCGCAAAAAGTCAACACCGCATCAAAGAGGCCATTTCTGTCGCAAATACAAAAAAAAATGCTACACAGAGATGCAGCACAAGCTTGCAGCTTATTTCGCACCGTAAGCACCAGATCATCTTTAAATAATGTCATCATTCACTGTGGCCATATGTTGGGCGCTTTAAAGTGTTTATGAGAACCAAATTTTGCTTGAATGTGGCCACATGGCCCTTTTCCACTCGGTAAAAGCCCAAGGCTGATAAATCAACCAAGGGAATGCTCAAAAGCTGTGTGGGAAAAAAAGCGACAAGATCCTCAATTTTTTTTTTTCCAATGATCAAAAACTTACGTCTAAAAACAAGGGAGCCAAATTAACATCTGATGTTGGCTTTACTTCATCTGAATACTGGCTAACTGTCCAATTTTACTTTGAAAGGTTTTTTACTGCAGCTGGAGGTAACAAACATAACGAAAGAGTGAAGAGAAAACGGTCACAGAGGAACTATTCTAAATGAGCGGTAATATTTCACAGGACTCAATTGAAACGAGAAACGGAACTAATTTGGCATGAACGATTTGAAATGAGTCTCCTCCTGCGTGACTTTGCCAAATCTGGTGTCAAGGAAATTCGGCACACTGAAAATATTCACTCACATTTTAAAAGAATGAACGAAGATCACATCTCTTGACAAGGTGATGGATTTCCCCTCGGTAAGTTCATTAAAGCCTAATTCATGTATTCCTGGAAGTCATGCAGTTCATGCACACTTGATCGGTCAGAATGTACGTTCCCCTACATCTACTCCACTGAAGAAAAGTGTTTGAATTATCAATTTAAAAGCAAAAACAAAAGAAAGAAAGAAAGAAAGAAAGCAATTGATACATTGGAGAAACAAATGTACTGTGAGAAAATCATATTCTGGACATTAAACTTTAAAGGTTTCTGTTATTTGGCAAACACATTTTTGGACCTCTTTAAATACTATGTACATTCACATTAAGTTACCGATGTTACTTTAAATATATTTATATGTATCTATATTATATGACACCCTATGGGCAGTTGCTGAGGTTCCATTCAGTAGCTGAATTCTCTTCATATTGCACCTCCGTCCTCTCACTGTCTTACAATGCGAGCAATACAAAATATTCTACAAGAGGGGTTTCATCTCATTAATATAGATACAACAAATCAAACAATGAGTACATTGTGGGGCTTCCTTTCATAGACCAGCGTCCTTGCCCGGATCCGTCCCACTGCGCAGTCCCCAGGATGAGGAAAATGAAAGGAAACAAAAAAAAAAAAAAAAAAAAAAAAAAAAAAGTCAATTTCTGGATATACACAAGGTCATGTGTAGGCGAGCGACAATAGACTATTGAAAAATGCAAAGAGGAACAATATCTACAAGCAGGTTTGATCCCTTTCCCGTGCTGTCTTGCTCTGATGTCAATTCCGAAGCAGGCTGGGTTGGGGGGTGGGGGGGGGGGCAGACTCGAGTCAAGTCGTCGGGCCAAAGTGTCGGGATGTGGGATGAAGGGAGGTAGAAAAAGAGGAGAGTCTGCACCGCCCTTCCCTCGGCTCTGTTCATCGTGCTTTGGAAAAGGTGTGTGAATGTAAAGGTAAATTTCACCTCACCGTTGGGAGATTTTAAAAAAACAAAACAAACATACACAATGCTTGCATGTGTTCTACTGGATGTAATTGCTCCTCCAGGCTTGAGGTTTTTGGTAGCTACATTGTTGTGTATGTAACGTCATCTCCCGTTGAGTCTGCGTAGCGTTTCCGTTCCCTCTTTTTTTTTTTTTTTTTTTTGCTTCCCACTCTCAAACAAATCTCATCCGGGGTGAGGCCTCGGTCCATTTCGCCGAGTCGTTCACAGCGTTGTCCATATGTCCGGGCCATCACTGAAAGATGGCTGAAGTCTTGTCCACGGTGCAGAAGGCAGCTACGCAGCAGAGCTTGACTTTCGCTCTCTTTCTCTCATGGGGCTGCCTTATCTGCTGAAGAGGTGATGTTGCTTTGCGTTTGGTTATGAGTGCTTCTCTTTATCGCTGACTCACTTTGGCAGTGTAATACAAAGGTTTGGATCAGGTTGTTTTTCATCTTTGAATTCATTTGGGTTCACAATGGTTTTCGAGAGGTGAGTCCGGCGTAGATTTTTCTTGGCTCGCTAGCAAGGTAGTTAGCAGTTTAAAACTCATGTCATTACGATGGTTTATCAACGTCCGCGTCATCACTTTTTTTTTTTTTTGTCTTATTTAGAATATTTGGACTGCTCTTTGTATTCCGTTAAAGCCAGAAAGAAATGTTTCATAAATACTAAGTTGTGTTTCTGAGGAATGGCATCACTTGTTTCCCCCAAAGCTAAATGTATTTGAGGTAAAAAAAAAAAAAAAAAAAAAAGAGAAAAGTTTATCATCCTTATCTTGTTGGCATTTGGAGACTGGAGAAGATCGGTACTGTTAGCGCATATAACAGGTCTGGGTGCTCTCATTGGGACAAAAGTATTAGGAAATTGAAGTGCTAATTGGTCTTGTCATGTCTTAAACACAGCTCATGCGAGCACATCTTAGTCAAGTCTCCAGGTTCCCAACAAACCTTATGATATGTTACTGTCACTCGTTATTGTGCTTTTCAACAGTTACACTAAGCTTTAAGGTGACCAGAATCCGTGACAGTCTCGTTTTGAGCGTTGTGTCGCATGTCCCGGCGGATTTCGCCAGCCGCATTGTTTTGTCTCCCTTTTTACGCAGGTCTCGCCACAGTGTCCGTTTTTTTTTTGTTCGTTTTTTTTTTTGTCTGGTCAGCAAGCCAATTGTTTGGGCCATGTGTATGTCAATCACACAGTTGTCATAGCGATTCGTAGGATAAACTAATTAAAAAGAAATTTAACTGTTGAATTACTTCCAATTTACTTCCACATTCACATTTGCGTTCTCTCTAATCGCTAGCAGATGTGTTTTCGTCATAACTGAACTCACTCTAATTCCTGTTTCCATGTCTACGAATCATGGGATATGTAGCTATCTAGCTAACTAGCTTAATGCTGCGGTTGCCAGTGAGACCCTACACAAGCTTAGCTTTTCTGGCGGCAGATTAATTCCAATGTTACAATACGGCACCGGCTGCTGGGACCGAGCAAAAAAGGTTGGATAAGGGTGAGTGCCTTTTTGTTTAGCGCTGTTGAACTGTCAATCAAGATAGCATTTAGCATTAGCTAAAGTAATAGCACAATGACTGGTCACCAGATTGACTAGCGATTAAATGTGAATTTATGGTATCCCGGTTTTTAATTTTGAAAATCTGGTCACCCTAACTAAGTCAGAATGTTAAGCTATCAGAGTTAGCTAGTTTCCGAATGAACAATACTGAGCTCTTAAAAAGAAAAAGAGAAAAAAAAAAAAAAAAAAAGCTATCAGAGTTAAAAAAAGAAAAGAAAAAAGGAACAAGGTCTAAATTGTTGGAGGAGGAAAGGGGGTCACTGTGAGATGAAGATTCCTCAGTTTGGTTTTGTGTGGCTACTGTCATAACAGGGGACGAACGGGATCCCACGTCAGCGAGATGTGGCATCGAGTAGCGCGGGTGTGGCTGGAGTGGTGGAGCGAGAGGCACTACTTGAACTGCTCTCCTTGGGGCTGGCCGACATGCTGCCGCTGCCGCTGCCCGCCCCCGCCGCGATTCCGCTCTGGCCCGCCAGCGACAGCGGACCCGGAGGGGTGCTCTCCGAGTGGGTGGGGGGTGCGCCGGACGCCGAGGAGGGGGTGCCAAGAGGAACACTGCTGCCCCCTGGCAGCCCTTGCAGACCTTGACCACAGACGTGGTGGTGCCTCTCCCAGTCTTTGTGTTGGCAGAAGGAGCCGCAGTAGCGAGCGGTGTTGCAGCCGCTGCACGTTTCGCTGGCTTTCCTCCCGCAGTTCCAGCAGCTCTGGTGAGACAGTGGGAAGACAGACGGTTGATAAAAATAAGTCTCTTTTTGTCTCCAAGACGTGACACAGTTATATGTGTGTGTGGTACTTGATTTATGGTTTTCCTGCTAAATCTATTTACATGGTGGATTCATTTCAAGTCTGCTCTGGTTTGAGCCACCAGCAGGTGGTGGTCATCTGCTCTGGAATGGCCTCAGTCTGGCACCCTGCGCTTACCATCTGCGTCTGTCTGCCATTATTATACAAACAACTGGACTGCTTCTGCAGCGATGATGGCACCATGGTGGTGCTGCTAAACAAGAGCCAAGAGCTGTTAGCTGAACGTCGGAAGCTGATAAAAATGCTGGTGCGAGCTGCCTGCTGGTGGTAATAATGTCGCGGTCCAGAAAATTGGGAGCCAGCCTCTATCTGACTTCAAGCTTATGAGGTCAGACGGCAAAGAAAAAAAAAAGGTACAGTGGTGTATTGACTTGCTATTTTAATTTGTGCCAAGGCACGGTTCGAAATAAGCGGGTTTTTTTTTTGCATTTTGCGCCTCATCAAAAGACAAAACTGGGACTAAAAAGCTGAGACAGTCCCAAAAAACTTCACTGGACTGGACGTTCACTTGTGACGTTACCTCACCTACGCATGGGAAATAGGTGGCTTGGTACTGTTTATACCACACCAGCTAGCTAGCTAGCAATGAGCTTTGGCTAGCTACTTTTGCGGCTAAACACGTTGTGGAGCCGCTTCTAGGTCATTGCCTCCATGGCGGCAAGTAAGCTACACTTCTGACAAGTATCGTTTTCATGAAGGGATGACAGGGAAAGACGGGAGAATTCATGCTAATTGCTAGGCTAACCTAAGAGTGACAAGGTTAGCTCGCGTTTAACACCAGAATGATGTGTTTGGGTGACTTTTAATAGACATCTGGTTGGAACCATGTTAAAGCGGAGAACAAACTGAACAGAAAAATAGCAGGTAATTTATAGTAAGTGTCTGGGAGAAATTAAATAAATTGCATTTACGAGGTACGTCCGCTATTTGTTCGTTTTCACAATAGTCCTGAGTTTCGACTTTTGAGGTCTGCACAATAAATGCTTTGCTTGTAGTAAATAAAATACTGTTTTCTGCTATAAACAATGTGAATTTAAGAAATAAAAACTGTTGGTTACATAAAAAACGAAAAACAGTTGGTCATCGAAAAACCCTTGCTACAAATCCCTGGGATTAACCTGGCCAAAAAAATGCTCCACAAAATTAGAAAGTTGCTCGTCAAATAGTCATTGATTTTAAAACAACTCATTTTTTTGTGTATTTTAATAAGAAAAATAGCTCTGTATTATGTATTCTATCATATAAAGCAGCATCAACAAAAGGTATTGTTGTCTGTGATACTCACTTCACTGGAGTCCTCCTGCTGGTTGATGACTGTTAGTGCGTCCTCGGAGGCTTGCCTCTTGGCCTCAGCCAGGGCCCTCTCCATTTTTGAGCGTTCCGCTGAAATCATCTCATGAGCCTTCCTCTCAGCATCGGACACGGCCTTCTGCAGCTCCGACATCGCCTGCCGCTTTACTTCGTTCACCGCTTCCTCTGAGAAGGAAAAAAGGAAAGAGAAAAATGGACGCGTTAGAGCCTCCGCCTGCTCCGCCATCATTTATTGAAGCGCTTTAAGCTGCTTTTTTGTCGTATCTTGGCTAACAGATGCACGCCATCCAAGATTTAAAAGTTGACGGCAGAAATGGGGAACATCCAGACAGTCGGTGATGAATTCCAACACAATCTGGACTCAGAGCGCAGAACAGCAGATGCCTCCAAAGTTTTGTCACCAGCTTGGCTGTTCAGCCGCCATCATGGGATTCCCTTTCTGCCTGATTGTCCTTCTGTCATCTGGACGGTTCAGTAACAAATCCTCAGACAACTAAGCATCCTGAAAATACGCCAGTGTGCTTGTCTTCACTACAATGCTCCTACGGTGTCGATTGTTGTGTCGGGTTTTGTGCACTTCCAGGAAATATTGAATAACAAAGAGGAGGGGGTGTTTTTACCCGAGGCAGTTACGGGACAATACTTGGACAAAAGCATTTGGATGAGTCTGCTTCCAAGGAAACAGTTTGAGGTTTGGGTATACCGGTAAACAAAATGAAGTCTTTGAATCAAATCTGGCTCACTTCAGCTTGAAATCAGAAAGTGTTGTGTTCTTGAATTCTCCAACTCCATACAGCTTAAGGAAGTTTCACTTTACTTTTGCTAGCTTAGTTGTGCTGGACTACAATTACTCAACTTGCACTCTAAAAACAGTTGGGTCAAAAAGAACTCAACTATGGGTCAGAAATGGACCGATCCTCTACTTGGGTCGATTTGATCCAACTTTGAGTCAAGAAATGGGTCCTTTAGCATAAAACAACTCATAAATAGTGGTCATAATATATCCTTTAATTGGGTCAAAAAATTGGTAATTTTGTATAAAACAACCCAGAAAGTTGGGTCAAAATGACCCATAAAGTAGATCGGTCCATTTTTGATCCATAATTGGGTTACTTTTTGACCCAACTGTTTTTAGAGTGTGGCATTGCAAATCATGCAGTTAGGTCGCTGACTCCCATCGCTCAACAACAACAACAACAACAACAACAACAACAACAACCACAATATTCTTAAAATGAAATCCAGGGGCAGCAGATACAATGAAAACAGCAGAGGCCCCAGAATTGAGCTCTGTGGAACACCAGACGTTCCGTTATACATGTGAATCCATTATTGCACATATATGTTTTAGCCATTAGAACCTGTGGACATTCATACTACATTCAAGAACCACTAGCAGTTGCTTCTCCGCACTTGTACAGTTTAGCATGTGTATACGCATATGCTAAAATTATTAGCATGTGCCTTGGATGCCATTCACATCAATGCATAAAGTCAGTGTTATGCATCATTCTAACATTACCTTCATCCTCCACTTGATTCCTCCTATTTCTGTTTCCATTCATTTCTCCCACTCTTTTATTCTCTCCCCTCAAGCATTATATGCATTATCTCAAGCTCAATTATCAGGCCTAATGTATGCACCACCAAGATAAGTTTGCAAATTTAATTAATTCTTATCAAGGAGAGTACATAGCAGATGCGAGGGCAATTAGCACTTAATGAAAAACACAGGGGCAGCAATATTAGCGTTATAATTCCACAGGGATTTGCCAAGTCTATTCACAGACCCTATTTTTTTATTTTTTTATTTGGTCCCAAAATCACAGCAGTCTCTCAAGCTGAACTCGATCGGAGAAAACAGTGCGTGCATGGTTTTAATTAAAAGGGAGAGGGGCAGACTACCTGGCTGCGCACACTCGCACACAAACACACACTGAAGGGAAGATGCTGTGAGTGAGATATGTTACTCACCCTGCTTGTTTTGGAGGTGCTTTAGTGCCGGGGAAAGCGGGACGCTTGTCGTGCCTGTATGAAAAACAACTGCAGTTAAAATAGCTTCTTCTTTTTTTTTTCTGCTGGTCAAAAATGCAGCGCAATATTTTGCCAACAGCAGCAGCATGTTCGTTCCACAGGATCTATATGTAAGGATTATGACTGACAAAAAAAAATCCTTTTGACGAGGGTGGGAAAAGGTTGGAGCCAAAATGATCCAAGGAATGTGTCAAAACAAACAAACATGCAGTACTGGAAAAAAGGACGTGCAATTCCGTTTATGGATATGCACATATATGTATTTTATAAATACATACAATTACATATAAATATAATAAATAAAAATAAAATAAATAAAAATAAAAATAAAATAAAATACATGGAGAGAAAATAAAATACATGGAGAGAAAATAAAATAAATGGAGAGAAAATAAAAAAAAAGGAGAGAAAAAACGGAGGGGCGGGTGGGTTGTTGAACTCAAGATTTTATTTGGCCCATAAAGTCCCATTTCAAGTGTTCTGTGCTGCTGTGGCATGCCTCGGGCCAGGTGACTGCATTTTCACTGCAGCTTAACTGCAGTGGCCTTTCATAGTGGTTACAGATGGAGGGCTTTTAGCCAGAATTCTACAGAGGGCTTTCAATCCTGTGACTGAAAGGCCTCTGTCCTTTCCGTCCTGAGCAATGTTTCCACCCAGTGGTAAGTTCAGATTTTCACCACATTTGTTTTATTGTCACACTCGAGTACAGAGACGCTATTTTGACAGCGTGAAATGAAGCAACGTACAGTTTGGTGGAAACGGGGCCATAGTGGAAAAAGGATGAGGCGGTGACTACTCGTTGTGAGATGCACGATTGTGTCGGTTTGGAGCGCAAGGAAACCGTTAGCGTGAGGTCCCCGTAGACAAAATCGGGAGAAGGAGGTGTGGTGGTTCTTACCAGCTTTTCTCCAGATTTCCTCTGGCAGGTATCCCGATGGTGGTCTGTGCAGAAAGTCTCTGTGGATCTCTGAAACACACAGAGAGACCCAATCAGGAATGCACACACACATAAAGGTTAAAAACAAAACTACTTTTATCCACATTATGTATGGATGTTGAATCATCATAAAACTCAGCCCAAGAATCAGGATGACCTCACATTAAAGTCAGTCCCTTGCCAACATCTTCAAATGGGCCCTACCTTGCTACAAGTGCCAAAACATCCCCTGTGTGTGTGTTTGTCTACCTGTCTGTCTGCCTGTCTGCCTTTCAGCAGCGGAAGAAGCTCCTTTGGGCAGTGCCTCGCTGCTGCTCGCTGTGTTGGAGGAGGAGTTGTGATGAGGAGTAGGAGGAAGAGGAGGAGGAAGGCAGTGCTGTCCGTTGCTCCCACCTTTTTTCATCTCCTCCACGTCGCTGTAGCGCCGTATCCAATGATTCATCTCCTCCCGGTCCGCCTCCTGGCAGCGTCGCAGCACGGTCAGAGAGCGCCGCGTCTTCTCTACCATGTCCATGATACAGTTCAGGAGCTGGTGGGAACACAAATTGGAATACAGTATATACTGTAGATTAATATTCATTATGGATAATAACACCTTGTATTTTGAGGGTTTTTTTTAAACACTGTCCAACACTGTAAAAAAAAGAGTAACAGTTACAAACATAGTGAAGTTTATTTCACTCAGAAATTTTAAAGTAAATTTTACAAGGAGAGTTTTGAGTAAATTTTACCTGTATATTAAAAAAAGTAATGAAGCATTGAGGAACATACTCATGATCTTCAACTTGGGAGACACTCTACCACCTGAGCCATGCCACTCTTGCTGTACTGGTGAATCCAAAATGAGACCAAAAACCCGACTCTTGGAGGTAAAAGTATTCTGCCTGACACCATTCTGAGTGGCATGGCTCAGGTGGTAGAGTGGCTGTCTCCTAACCTGACGGTTGTGGGTTTATTCCTCAACCCTTGCGTAGCTTTTTATTTTTTTTAATTAAATAAACTCGTAAAATGTACTCAAAACTCTCCTTGTAAAATTGACTTAAAAAGGAAGAAGATTTTTTAAGAAAACATACTAACATTAACATGAACACACATTGAATAGCAAAAACGGAAAATTAACCGCCATAGACGGTTAAATTGTCATCTTCATGTTCAATCATCGTGTTTGTCGGTAATAAAATCCTTGCTTGAGGTCCCTGGGATTGACCCGCAAAAAAAAAAAGAAAAGGAAAAAAAATCGACAAAATTAGAACGTTGCTCCTCAAATGAAGTAATTGATTTGCAATGCTGCTCCGCAAGACAAAAAAAGAATAGCTCGACAAAATTAGAACGTTGCTCCTCAAATGAAGTAATTGATTTGCAATGCTGCTCCGCAAAAACAAAAACAAAAACATTTCGAGTCTTGGTATGTAGATCTAAATCACTGAACAGCACAACTTGCAAAGTCTCATCTTCAATGTTGTTTCAGCAGTTTGGAGAAGTAGCTTCCAATATTATTGTGCACAGAATCCAGACTAAATAAGTGTGGTGAAGTCGAACAAATATTGTTAGCCAGGCCCCTTTGTCTCCATGAATGGACAAAAAAAGTCCCACAAACTCCTAAATCTTTGACAAGGACTTCAATAGATTGGAAGCTATGATAGCTGCTCAAAATGAACCAACTCTATATTTTCATCCATTTTTTCATTTCCAGTAAACATTAACAGTCAGTTCAGTTCCCTATTTACAAAACAATTTTCAAGTTTCACTTGGCTATGTGCGAAATTTGAATTTGTACGAGCATTGCAAGAATAACGTAACAGCTGGGCTACAGCTGAAAGGTTGAACCAATTTCTTCCACCCTTCTGCTCGATTTGCTGCCAGCTCAACAGATTTTCTTTTAGTTCTCTTCCCCCCCCCCCCCCCCCCCCTCACATTGCAGTGTCACTTCCATGCACGCTACCAGTGTCGCCACCCTTGTCTGCTCCACTAAATGAGCTTAGCATGTTTGACATTCACTCCTTCATATGATCCACATTCAAATTTCTTCTCCGTTGTTCCCTCGCTCCGTCCCTGCCGCCGTTCGTCGCTTTCCGCCCGTCCCTCCCCTCTCAGTAAGCTATATTTATTTCAGTGAAGTGTTTCTAATTTGGCAGGGGTCCAGGCCTGGCCGGTTCTCTCCATGACTGCAGCTCTTGTCTCAGCTGCTCTGCCCAGCTGGAGCTGCTCTCTGCTGGGTCCCGAGCTCCATCTGGGGCCCTGTTTCTTTGCATGAGTGTGTACCGTATGTGTGTCTGCTCCATGTGCGCAGGAACGCTTTCCTGAAGCGAAGTGTTGCCAAACGGATACATTGCGTTTGACGTGAAAAATGGCGACTGCGACCGATACCTACATTATCAAGGTGCTTCCATTCTTCTGCCCACTCTCGGTCTGTCAGACGGTGGTCGATCACTTCCTCTTGGCGGGCTCCGTGAACTGCTGTGAAAGAAAAGCAGATAAAAAAAAAAAAAACGGTTTCAGTATGTACGCCGAACTACAAAGTCACAGGGAATTTTCGTAAACAGCATGCTAATGGACACCTCTAAACACGCCTTTGGAGTAGAAAAAGTCCATTATGGAAGCGTGGAACTGTGAATGGAAGTAGACATTTTCGAATGGCAAATATATTCAACCGTGTTTTCAAATGCATATAAAAATATATTTAAAAGCAGTATTTGCAAGTACGTCCGAACGTATAATTCACCACGGGTGTACCCAGTGGTTTTATGGGGAAAATGGTGAACGGAAGTCATGCATAGAAGAATAAATGATAAAAAATTACCAATAAACAATGTTTACTCACAATTTTTTTGAACATATTGGTAAAAAGTAGGCCAAATGTGGTTAAACACACTTGCAAATATTAATAAATATAATTCCGTATTTTAACACGTTCAAACGTGTTTGCAGGTACGTTTGAATGAATAACACGCCAATGGTATACCCCGTGAAAAAAAAAAAAACAACTCATGCACTGCAGACATAATAATAATAAATTATAAAAATTATGAATAAACAATATTTAATTACTTATTTTTCAAACATATTGTTATAAAGTTGGCCAAACGTATTTGAACGTATAATTTGCCACGGGTATAAAAAAAAAAGCCAAACGGAAGTCATGCATAATAATAATCACAAATAATAAAAATGATGAATAAACAATGTTTACTTACTTAATTTTTTAAACGTGTTGATATAATGTCGGCCAAACGTTTAAACGTTTGAACGTATTTTTTTGAAAATACGTTTGAACGCATTCGCCAGTAAAAATGTTTACTCCGCGTTGGCAGTTCTGCGCTTCCTTAAATGACGTAATCCTGATTGCTTCATTAAAATACTATACATGCAACATTCTATAGTTTTCACATTTAGCATTTTCTGCTATTGCTCAGCTAATTAATCATCACCCAAGCCTGCTTATCTCAGAGCCTCCATATTGGCATACAATTGCCATTACAGTATAAAAGGCTGGCAACTAATCAGGGGGACAGTTTGGCTGAGAACGCACGTCTTTCTTTTTGGGTAAAGCAGTAAGGAAGTCATATATAGTTGCCACAGTTGTAGCACATGGGTATGTAAGGCTGTGGGCTTTATATAGCCACAAGGATTAACACAGTAGGCTGACAACTGGTCATTGTTCCTGACATACACCCCACTTTCGTATATGCCCCCCCCCCCCCCCTTAGTATTTGACCTCATAATGCGACCTGCAGTTTGAGCTCGTCATTCATGTAAAGCGTTCTTTCTACCTGTCTGTCGGTGTCTGTCTCGGCTGTCTCTGTGTTCGTTATGTCTGTAAGCGTCTCTGTATTGGTGCGCCAGCGCCATGTCCTCCAAGCGGTAGTGCTGAGGGCCCATTTGAGGGTTTTGCGGGTGGGGCAGGCCGTTGGGAGGGTGTGTCGGAAGGCCGTTGGGAGGTGGGTGAGCAGGGAGGCCCGTGCTGGGACTGAAGCGCTGGCTGGGGCTAATGGTGCAGGGCCTTTTGGCAAGGTGCTCGGGGTGCAAGCCATCTCTCTCCGAAGAGTCTTTGGTCCTGGGGAGGGGAGCATAAGCATGGAAAGAGTGAACTTAATATACAGTACGCGTCAGTGGAAAGCCTTAGGCAGGCAAATGAATAGTGGTAAGAAAAAGTTGCTCACACATTGTAGTCAGTATACCCGTTAAAGTCGGATACAAAATGAGTGTTTATAATGTTGAAGTAATTGCAGTGTGAAATAGGAGCATTGATTATTTGCTGTACATTATTGAAAACACTTCAGCGTTAATGAAACACACGAGGGGAGCTGAAATGATTGCGCATACATAAAAGCCTGCAGTGGTTTTTTCAGCTGTCGCGTTGAAGTGCAGAATGAGAAGGTGAATTAGTGCCGACGACGAAACAGTATTCTTTGTTTGCGTGCCAATGTGGAATTACGTTGGACAGACTGGCAACATTTCTCAAGCTATGTTTTCAGCGCATGGCGAGAAAAATGTCTGCATTTCAAAACAAAAAAATAAGAACTGAAAATGGATCCTCTTTTAATAGGTCAGTAATTCTAGGTTCACAATAAATGGAGAATGGCAAATACCAAAAAAAATAAAAATAAACAGTACTGTAAAGTAGTACACAATTGTAGGCAAAAAATGCTAACAGCTTAGCGTCTTGGAGCGTTAACTGTAGACATAATAAAGTATAAAAATTATGAATAATAAACAATGTTTACCTACTTATTTTTCGAACTCATTCATATAATATAGGCCAAATGCAAAAATAAATAAATACATTTTTATTTTACATACGCGTGCACAAGTCAATACCAAGGGGCATTCTGGGAAAAAAATGCTAAGTCTTTAGCATTTAGCCTACAAGTACTGCTGTGCTTGAACACGTGTATGAGCACAAGTGTAAATGTACAAAAGCTAAATGTCGCTTCATGCCACAAAAATGCTATGAATCGTCACCAAAATTGACACACACACCTCGACTCGTGTCAACTTCAACTTTTGCCACAGTATTTTGGATTTTATGGCCATTTTTCTCACCAGCACTGTATGGTGCTCATACGTTTACGTTGGGTACGTACTGTAAACTTTCAAGCACAACTCAACATTCGAAATCCTGCAAATACGTTTGAGCGTATTTAAATGTACTTGCAAATGCATTTCAACGTATTTGCCAGTCAAAAATGTTTCCTCCACATTGGCAGTTCCACGCTTCTGTACAAATGCTATCTGCAATCTACAGAAATAAATGAAACGCATCTTTAGTAAGGTCTTGAGCACATTGACGTCCCGCAACTTTTAAACTACAAGTTAATCCCTAAAGTTACAAATTCCGATTGCTACAAAACCACGCTATTTATAAACGATCGCAGCTGCTTCCCTGCCGAACCTGCCGCAAACGTGAACTCTGTCAATACTGTAAATTCGACAACTCCCACATGGTGTGCATGCGGAGAGACGCACTCGCACGTGCGCGACCACGGATACCCGTGGAGAGCTGCTTGTTGTTCAGCTACAGCGAGGCAGCGCCGCTCCAGAGCTCCAGCGCAGCTGTACGCCATATGCACCGAACAAAGCCAAGTCCAAGCGTACACCCTGCGTTTAATCTGAATATCCCTCGGCCTGCTCTAAGATTGCAACTATTCCTCATGCTCCCGCCCCGCTCCGGCTTAGGCTGCAATATGGACTAAATACAGAGTGTGTGGCAGATGTTTAGAGACACCGTGTACGAGTTGTTTAAGTAAGTGTGTGTGTGTGTGTGTGTGTGCGCGAGCGAGGCTGTGTTTTGCAGCCATCTGGTCGGTTTAAAGAGGAGTGTTGATATTAATCTTTTTAGCTAGATGGCACTAGCCCGGCATTCAGATGGAAATCAGTCAACGAATGCTTGGTGGCTGCATGTCATGGACGTGCATTACTCTGAGCGCGCTGGTTATCCGTGTGTATTTTCAGCATGCCGGCAATACTCGTACACATCCTCGGCTCTGGCAACTGACAAATCATTCGAACAGCTGGCACGGCGAAAGGCCCTGCCTCTGCCTGAATTGCCCCCCCCCAACCCCCCCTCACCAACCCCCCCTCCCTCCACTGAGCCAAGCCTGCTGTGCATAAGGCAAGAGGTCGGGAGGCGGAGGTGTGTGGATTACAGTCCCATCCAAACCACCTCCTCTCACCCTACGGAGGATGTGTTCAGTGTTACGGTCAGCACATCACCATCTGGACACATCCCTGACATATGAACAGCTGCTGGGAGCCTGCAGGTCATGCAGTTAAAGGGGCAGGGAGGAGGGAAGGAGACTGAGTAAGTCCGAAATATCAGATTGCAGAGAACGATGAGGCAAAAAAAGAAGAAATATCAGTCACCCTCCAAGGAGTAAATAAAGCAAAGCCTTGGCTAAAATGGGTTATTTTAAATTGTGCCACCAACAGGTTCTACTTTCCTTGTATCAGTGTTTGCCCAAACGTCTGCCTACCCAGAAAATTTGATATATAGCCTATTTCTGACACGATGGGCCCTATATTTTCGTACACGGGTTCCTGTGCGCTCAGTATAAAAAAAACGGGTGCGTCTTCATTTTCGTGCCGTTGTAATGCTGCATTGGAGGATGGTGGGAACCTTTTCCAAGTTCAAACCAGGAAGTGTGTACCCCGACTTCACTGACGGACCACAATGTGACGTCACTCTACAATGGCGACCCCTTTGGATACGCAGACCGTGAATGGTAAAACACAATTTACCCGAGTATAAAACTAGATAGCTTTCTTCATTCATAAATATTCGACATAACTTCACGTAACACAACGTACGTGACGGTATGCTGCTATCGCCCTGCATGATATTATACGGTGAACTACTGAACTGTATGAAATAAGATAAAACAATAAATAAAGCAAAATTGCGATAAAGCAAGTTTGCTGGAGGTGAAAATTTGTTTTGAGGACCAAAATAAAAAATTATTTATTCTGATCCACCATTTTGGTTGTTTGCTTTCGCCTTGAACGCTTTCAGGTCGGGACTGGGAACAACCAACTCTGATATATCCGACCATCCTCGAATGCAGCATAAGTCTGGTCTACCGCGTTTCAGTCTGGTCGTTCCAGTGCATCTTGCAATTCGGTGACAAAAAGTAGACTCGATTTTAGACTAGCGAAAAAAGTAGGTCACACATACTGTAGATGACCAATCGGGGCTGCAAGGCGGGGTGTACACATCACATGCGCGGCCGCCGGCCGACTAAATCATCCGGGAGGTCTTGCTGTTCAAAAAACACACACTTTGCGCACGCCAATCTCATCGCTCGGACCTCAGCGAGTCAATTTCTGTTTCTGCAATGTCAATGATGTGTGCGCCTGATTTCATGGGAATGAGGGGAGCCTCTTCAATTGACCTGAGCTGGCTGAATTCACTCTAAAACCAGTTGGGTCAAAAGTAAACCAATTATGGATTAAAACAAAAAAGGACCGATCCACTTTAGGGGTCAATTTGACCCAACTTTCTGGGTTGTTTTATAGGAAATGACCTGATTTTTGACCCAAATAAAGGATCTGAGTCATTTCTTGACTCAAAGTTAGGTCAAATAGACCCAACTAGAGGATCGGTCCATTTTTGACCCATATTTGAGTTACTTTTGACCCCACTGTTTTTAAAGCATTCCATCCTACAAAGGCGCACAAAGGAGCAAACACCTTATGCACAATTCTACCTGTGTAAAGTCTAGGAAAAAATAGCAAAAGAAAGAAAGCGCCAGCCATGTGCTCAGTTAGACTACGTTTTGCGGGCCGGGAGCAAAAACAGGGCCCATACGTGTAAATGAGCGCCGTTACCTGTCGGGGGTCCTCCTCTTGCCATGCTCATTCATCTCCAACATGATCTCCGAAGAATCCAGGGGCGAGCTGGCATTGGCGTCCAGGAGAAGCTGCTCGTGTTGGGCCAGGTATTGTGCTGGAGTCTGCTTGGCAAGCCTGGCACAGTGCAGCAACTCCCTCTGCAGCAGGGGCAGGTTTGCCTGCAAAGCAGACAAAAAAATGAAAACATTCATTAAAGAAAGAGAGAGAGAGAGAGAGAGAGAGAGAGAGAGAGAGAGAGAGAGAGAAAAATGCGCCGAGAGAACGAAGCTGGAATCTGAAATGCGGAGAGTGAACTCGAAGCCAGATAAGGCGGTGAAAAAAAAAAAAGAGAGGGAGTGATAGATGAAGAGACGCAATGAGATAAGACAGATCTCTTGACACATTCCTCTGCCATGTGTCTCCCTCGGAGGTGTGCATTGTGTATGTGTATAAGTGCTGTCAAATAACTCTCTAAGACCTGTCCGCTTGATAAAACACAGACTGCTGCAATGTCCCAGATGTGGAGGATGACCACACACAAGGACGCATGGCACCGAAACGTACGCGCTCGCACTTCACACAACACTTTTCGGTCGAGACATGCACCTTAATAGTCTGCATTCTGTCGACACAAAAAATAATAAAACACGACAAGGTTCATCTCTCTCAGGTTCGATCAGCTCCCCCCCCCAAAAGAGTCACGACTCGACAAAAAATATATTTGAGTGAGGGTCGATCACGCTTGACTTGATTTATCGGTTGCAGTGAGTCAGTGTTTGTTATAAATAGTTAACAGTTATATGTTGATGTCACAGCAAAAAAAAAAAAGGTCTTTAGTTCATAGAGCTTCACACTCTCCAGAGTTAATCAACACTTTTAAAATATTTAAATATTTTGCAGTGAGGGAAAGCACATGTTTAACTCACTAACAGAGTTAAATTCAAACGCTAAGAGTAGACAAGTTACTCTTCTCAGAAACTGCATTTTTTTTTTCTCTCTCTTTGTCAGTTAAGTTGACTCCTTAAAAATTTCCCTTGACTGGAATTTGATCCCCTGGTTGTATCTCACGTCAGCAGCACTACCACATCTCTTAGTCTTTTAAATAACTTCAATGCGGTCGAAATGAAATCGATTAAAACAAATGTCTGTTGACTGCAGCCTCTTCTATGAGTGACAATGACGTCATGGGCCCTAAACTCCTTTTTTGTTTGAATGTCAGTGTTTCCCCAGTGATAAGCAGAGAGGAAAGGAGGAGGAGGGAAATGGTGCTGATTTGTCTCTCTCTCAAACTGGAAAAGTGCAGGTGCTAAAAACGTAGTTAAATCTAACACTCTGTAGAGTTAATTTAGGCGATCAACTCTTTGGGAGTTAAAATGAGCTCCCACAAATTTAACACTGCAATTTTTGCCGGTGTCAATACGAGATGTATTTCACTACGTTTGGGTCACAGGAATGATACGTGCTTATTTTGTAATGTATGAATATGTAGCACGCAGGCCATAGAATCCAGGGCAGGGCTAAATATATCACATATAAGCAGACGCACACCTGTGCAGGCAAGTCTGTCGACTATATTTACCTTCAGGAAGGGAATGACGAAAGGCCTCAGAGGGAAGTTAGTAGCTTCGTGAAGTTTGGAATGAAACTCTTCAATGGTAAGTGTAGAGTTCTGTACAAGAGAAGACAAAAAAAGTGGGCACAAGGCACAATGGTTGCTAATTGTGGAAGTACGCAGTGTAATTGAAATATTTACACATACATAGCCAAACATCAACTGCATTAAACATTTTCCCTTTGCGTACACAAGCGACCAAATTATCAGCACAATAGATACGATTATGTAACGTAAGCATCCAGTGAGTTTATAACGCACATAATAATCCTCCTATTTATGAAATTGACCACAAACTCACCACCAGCCCCAGCACAAGGCTGCGCACTCGCTCTCCAATCTCCGGCGATATGTCGTTGCCAAACTGCTGCAACGTCGTCAGGAAGCGCTTCAGCTTGCAGAGCTGGCGGGCGCCGCAGGCGGGCGGGAGCTGCTGGTTGGACAGCGAGGATGTCGACGACATGGCCGGCCCGTTGCTGAAGCCGTTGGGAGTGGACGGGGCGCCGTTCAGTGATGTGGGAGAGTGGCTGCTCCCGTTTAGCACTGCAGACAGACATAAGGGGGAGACAACACGAATTAGGTCAGTAGTTTCTGAGGGGCATCGGCGGACATCTGGGGGCAAGATGGGGGATGACACTCTTATGCTGCATCCCGCTGTTAGAAGAGCGCACAAATGTATGTGACGCATACATATTTATTGTCACAATCTTGTTTGTTTTTGTGCAAACTTCAGCTGTCTCACAAGTGTTAGCATTTGACTCCCCTCTCCCGCCACCTGCTCTTGTGTCAGTCTATTTCGCTCTGTTCCTCAAACTCTCCCCCCCACCCACCAACTCGCTCACTAGGACACAACTATAAGAGGAACTTGTAAATGAGGTGCCAAAAATAGTCCTGTGGCCTGTGTTACTTTTATTCCAGTGGCAGGTGTGTAGCTAAATGCGGTGCTGCACATGTCCACCATCTGAAAACAGATTTGCAGCTTTGAGGTTCGCAATTGTATGAACATTCATGTGCAACAGCCCATTCTTACAGTGGGCAAACAAAACCTTTCTTCTCTTTTAATGTCACAAATTCACAAAAATGAAGGACCAAAATGTTTGATATTTTTCTCTGTGGAGCAGTTTTGCGAATCAATGACTTCATTTGAGGAGCAAATTAGGGAGCATTTTTAGGAAGCATTTTTTTCCCCCTAGGTTAAAACCAGGGACCTGAAGTAACGGTTTTATTGAACAATAATAATATGACACTATAACAGATGAACAATTGCTTTTATTTCTTAAATTCACAATTTGTATAACAGCAAACTGTATTTTCTTGTCCAGAAGCAAAGCTAATTATTATTATTATTATTTTTAACCCGTAATGTAATTTGAGAATATTTATTGTGCAGACCTCAAAAGTCAAAATCAAAACTCAGGACGCTATTGTGAAAACAAACCAATAATATTACTGACATATATATAATTTATATATATATTTATGCTATATTTTTTATATTTTTAACCTTACAGGTCACTCCTTCTGGCTGTCATACGGTATAACCTAGCATAATTCATTTCCAGTTCCAGTTTTAATTTAAATTTAAAACAATGTTTTAAATTTTAAATGTTCTCTCCGGAGCCCAGACACTCAATTTGTTGTTCAAAGTGAACTCAATCAAACCCAAGCACTTACTTCCAGTGTTAAACGCGCTAGCTAGCCGTGTCACACTAAGGTTAGCTAAGTAATTAGCATGGCTTCTCTGTCTTTCTTCATCATCCCTTTGTGACATACTGTAGCCTACTTGTTAGGACAAAAGTGTAGCTTATTCACCGCCAAGGAGGTGATGAATCATCACTGACGATGACTAATTTAACTCCGCAACGTGTTTGGCGGCAGCATAAGCATCCGAAGCTCGTTGCTACTTGTAGCTATCTGATGCGGCATAAGTAGCACCGAGCTACTCGAGCCTCGACTTCCGAAAGGCGTGTTTTCCATTTTAATGCGTGTGCATCCAGCCCAGAAGCTTTTTGGAACCATCTAAGCGGTTGATTCTCAGTTTTTCAATTCAGTGTATTTTGATAAATGCAAAATTAGCTTCACAAGCTGCGATGCGAAACCGCGTATTTCAGGGTTTGGAAAAAAAAAAATTCTGGTATATTTCTTCGATAATTTCTGTTGACTCTCATTATATTTTCTCCCTCTCGACTTCAACATAGCATTGTATGGCATGATAAATGTAGTGGTAGGTGCCAAAACAACAACAACAAATGTGAGTCCATTAAAAGAATTGACCTAATCTGACTAAAACTTAAATAATGAAAACAACTAGCAGTTCTGCGCTAACCCACATGATCCTAACGCACGAATGTGTTTTTTTGTTTTCGAGGGGACTAACGTCACGCCATAACAGGTGAAAGAACATGGCCTGACATTGCTATATAGGGAAGTAGCCACCCCACAGCAACGCCAGCCTGACTGATGCCCTCTGCCCTGCCACCCTCCTACCAGCTGGTGAACAACAGACACACGTGCGCGCACACAATGCTACGGCCGCCCTCGCACATGCACTCAGAGACACTTGTCAACAGCAAGGGCGTTTAGCTCAACAAAAGAAACTCCCACTGACGAGCGCACTTGACACTCAAGTAGCGTCAACACTTGGTCACCAGAAACTGTTAAGAAGCACACATTTTGGAAGATCCCTGGACACAAGTGTGTTCAAGAACGATGTAGCGCACATACACAAGAATTGTCTCACGGAAGAGGGCCCTTTTATGCTCCGCTGCGGTTGGTGCCACAGTACACAAAGCAAGGTCCATAAATTCATGCTTGGATAAGTATGGTGTAGAACTTGAAAGTTCCATCAATGACCGGTAGAATGAATCAGAACTGAAATGGTGAGCCAGAGCTAAATACTTTACTCAATGGAGGTAAAGACCAACAAACATCTACAGTAATAAAAAAAAGAAAAAACTTAAATTGTATGTACATTTTTTTTCTAACATTGCAGGCCTTACAGTAATGATCTAATCGCAATTTAAGACATTAATTCCAATGAGACTTCAAGGGTTCTATATTCATAGACGCATAGCTGTGCTGAAGCGTAAAAACCTGGCACATCTTCATTCCGGTGCAAGCCTCGTTTCACCTTTTTGTGAATTTGGCAGACTGACCTACGCCAAAGTCTAAAAGGCTGAAAGTTGACCAAACTTTACAGCAGCTGGGACCACGTCTAATTACTGGCGCAGGTAGTGCAACGCGATTTGATGAACTTGATTGGGGGATGGGCAGACAGACTTAGCTGGCATATGTCGTGGATGTCATCATATTTCATTTAGAAATATGACAACTGCATCAATTTCCCCAAAACGGCGCAATTATGTGAAAATACCAAACTTGGTCTAACCTGCCCCTGCACAGATTTAAACGACACTTTACGGTAGGTTTGCATTAGAAATTAAAATAGATGCCCAAGTTTTTCCCAAATGTGGCACTGGTAGAATATAAATGCTTTCCACAAACTCCCGGAGTTGCTTGAGGCTATTTGTTCATGCACATGCCTAATTTATTGCTTACTGACGTGGTCTTTGAGCATGAAAGCAAAACAGAAGCAAAACCCACATACCTCCCAAACTATGAGTCATTGTAAATAAACACATAAACTATATTGAAAGTGTTATTTAGAAAAACAATGATGTGGTATTTACTTGATTTACTAGTGGTGGGGGTGAAAGAAGCATTACGACTGGTTGCTTGGTTGACCGCCGGGGGTGGAGGAGGCATGGTTGGTGGGGTGGACCTGGGCTGGCTTTTCACATCCGCAGGTGAATCTGGCATTGTTCCAACCTTCTGCACTCTGCTACCTGACAAGAAGGACAAACAATAGGAGAGAACAAACATCAAGATGGTGCACGGAAAAGAAACAAAAACTGTAACATGTTTAAAAAAAAAAAAAAAAAAAAAGGCCAGCGCTGACATTGTCACCTGGGAGCCAAGTTTCCTAAGAACATAAGCCCCATCAAAACAGCCGAAGCAAATCAATGCACAGTGCGGAACTGGCCTCAAATGTGTATTGTGTCTCTGTTGGTTTTCGAAACACAGGCCTGGGAGACATACAGTAACACCTGCTCACCCTCTCAGCTGCCGCTGACTGAGACCCCCCCCCCCCCCCCCCCGCAACCCCCCCAACTCTCCTTCACACACACCGTGTAGCTCTGACATCCCAATCAGTGCCCCTCCAATCTAACCTATGGCACTCACACACAAACACGCACACATGCGCACACTCCTCGGCGGCTGTCCCCTCTCGTCCCCCCGCTTCAGACAGCCAACTTGACTGCCAGTGACAAGTGCAGCTGGATCTGCTGCTGTCCATCATTGGGGACTGACTTTCAGGAGAGCTCCATCCCGCCACCACGGGTTCCACTGTCCTCTGCCAGGACCAAACAAGGCAAGAGCAGGCTGGCTGGTGTGAAGTAAATACATGGCATGGCGATACACCGGAGAGGAAAAGCAGATGCGGGTGGATGTGAGGGTCGGTTTGGATGTAGGTTTTGAGCACCATGTTTATTACGCATTAATGACACATTAACTACTTCATTGATTTTCAATAAACTTTGTAGAGGGTTGGGTCAATTATTTAATGATGCAGACCCATGATTTTTCCACCCTTTGCTAAACTTGCAAGATTTTGCATCATTTTTCTTCACTTCTCCTTGAATAGTGCATGGATCTTGAATATCGAGCACAAGGGTGTCCGATGTTTGCTTTGACATTGACTTTATTATCACGCTGAAGCCAATAAGTCAAGCAATTAGGTCATATACTTATTAAAAAAAAAATAATAATTTAAACACATGTTAAAGTCAGACAGTTTGGGATTTTTCATGGGGTGGCCCATAGTCCTGTATCCCACCACAATAGATCCGGCCCTGCCCTGAGCTGATCTCTATTCCAGAACCAAAGCAAGAGTAAACAATAATAAGATGACAATTTTTTAACTCATTCTCTCCCACCCATTTTCACTGAAGCAACCCCCTTCGCTCCCGGCTGTTTTACTGGATTTTGACTGATTTTATATCAATATATAGTTAGTCAACCTCATCCCGTTTTTAATTAGTCCATTTTTAGTCGACTATAAATCCGGCAGTTTAGTCTTTATTTTAGCCCAAGAAAACATAATTTTATTCGTCGAGTTTTAGTCAACAAAAACGGTCAACGTTTTAGTCTAGTTTTAGTCAGGACAATCATTTAACCCCTGTATTTTTTCTCTCCATAAGATTACGTTGAACATTTCAGATCTAAAACTATTTATCATAAAAAATTCTCTCTTTTTTTTTTTTTGATGAAAAACAACTTGACACAATTACAGTGACTACTATGGCTCCATGCTACGACAAGTAAGTTAGCTAGCATTAGTTAGCGGTCGGTTTAACAATATTGTTGGAATGTTGCAGCTGTTGGATTAATGGTACGTCACTATAACTATATATATATAATTTTTTTTTCTCTAACTTTTCACAGTGAAATCACCTCCTGTCTGTCCCATGTGTTTGTGCACGTTACACTTGTTAGCTAGCTAGCTAGCCGCAGATTTGAAAGGGGGTGTGTCACATGACAGATTAGCAGAGACAAGATTTTACAAAATCATATCATTTTCGTCTCGTTTTTGTTCATGAACTAAAATGTAAATAGATTGTAGTCCACTTTTTATTTTGTTTTCAAGTGAAGTACATTTTCGTCTCGTCTTTATTAGTCGGGGAAAATACAGTACATACTGACATACTAGTTATTGTTTATTAATGAAGGTTTTAGTCTAGTCTAGTTTTAGTCTGGTGAAAAATATGTGCTGACGAAATTATTTTTGTTTAGTTTTTGTTGACGAAATTAACACCCAACAGCAAACAGTAAGTGTGATATTTGCAACAAAAAGAAGCCAGATCAAAAAAAGCGTTCTGAATATCAAGACGAAACACAGTGAAACGGCAAGACGCGGAGCACATGTAAACAACGTTGTGCCGTTAGTTTGACATTACACAATGCGTCTCATGTTTCAGCGGAAGAGAGAGAAATAAGTCATGCTTGTTTTGAAAATGCCAGCGCTGCCATGAGAATGATCCTGAGCACACGTCTGAAAAATAAAACCAAAATAAACTCCATGGTGCTAACAATGATTTTTGTATTTATTTCATCAACAAAACTCCCGCCCACAGTTTTGCTTCAGTCCTTTTTTTCCCCGAGAGTTCACAGAGAAGCCTTCAGCAGTTGGTCTCTGTATTTAAAGCTGCGCGAGGGTCATCGACATGGTGATCCTCAAAAGCACGAGGGGCGCTCTCCCCGTGCTCGGCTCTCAACATAAACACACAAGGTTGGAGATAGCGGCTTGGTATAAATAGATGCAGATATTCTGGTCTAAAAGAAGCCGAAGCACATAAACAAGCCACCCGTGCTGACGAGGTTTCCTGTGGGGAGGCTGCCATATGGCCCGGTAAACCTCCTCTTTGATTAAATGTGCAGTGTCACTGTATGAAATGTGCACTTGTGTGTGTGTGTGTGTGTGTGTGTGTGTGTGTGTGTGTGTGTGTGTGTCGGAGACTCTGTGAAGACATTCTAGAGGCCAGTTTGGTCACTTTGGGACAAGAGCGTAAAAATAAAGGAAAAGAAGATGAGGATGGTGGGGCTGTGGGGGGCCGCCCAGTCTGTTTACTCCCTCTGTGGGATTACAGACAGCTGTATAATCTGAACAGCTACACGGACAGGGCTCGCACATACACAACCAGGCTAGGGATTTCACTTTTTAATACATTAAGAAGTCTGCTAGGTCTGCAACCCCATCTGTGGCCATCTGTGCTCCCACTGTGCTATGTGCTGAAGGACGAAACACTTGCAGAGAAAGCAGAAGGCAGAGGGGAAAGAGAGAATATCAGGTAAAGTGAGGTGGTTAAATCCAGGTCTGAACCCTGCGCCCCCCCTCCCCCCCTCCAATCCCCCCTACGAGCCCCCATTAAGAGGAAGCAGATGTGTCGCAGTCGGTCCTGTGCTGACTATTAAAAGTGAAAATAAACAACAATTTATCTATACACTGCGCGCTCTTGACTTTTCGGAACATCTGTAACATCTGCACGTTTGATGTCATCTGGCCTAAAAGATTGCTCACCGAAAAAACTCGAGTTTAACTCATTCACTGCCATTGACATCTATAAACGTAAAATATTCATTTGAACTATTTCTATTAGTTTAACATTTGTTCCCACTTTTGTTAACAAGAGTATGACAACCTAGACATTTTTTAAATAATCTTTTTTTGTTGTTGAAAAAAAAGAAAAGAAAAATTAGGGGCGTCAGGTGATTAATTTTTTTAATTGTAATTAATCGCATGACTTCAATAGTTAACTCACGATTAATCCCAAATTTTCTATCTGTTCTAAATGTACAATACATTTTTTTCTAGGTTTTCATACTCTTGTTAACAAAAGTGGGGAAAAATGTTAAACTAATAGAAATAGTTCAAATGCATTTTTGACGTCGAGAGCCGTCAATGGCAGTGAATGAGTTAAAACGTTCTCTGTCTGTTGCTCTTCCCCTTGTGTCATGATGGAACAAGATGAAAAAGCACTCCCTGTAACACACCCAGAACTAGGATCGGTCTTGGTCTTGAGACCATTTCGTAAGGTTCTCCGTCTCAAATTTGTGGCATTTTTGTCTTTGGTCTTTTCTTGGTCTTGGACAGATTTTTTTGATGACATAACACCTTCATTCTTGATCATAAAATCCACAGGCAGGATTTCATGAATTAAAAATGCGCACATAATCTAGAGTCTTGATCAACACACTCATAAAACAAGCAGGATTATGTCTAAATAAAAAGTAACGTTTTGTTGATCTGAAGGTAATTGCCTGGAATACCACAAAACCTAAATTTGAGATTTGTTTCATTGTAACATTTCAAAAACAATAAAGCAGAATTTGTTTTTGTTGCAAACGTAATAAAAATAAAGATACTAGTTCTGTTATGTTGTTTTTGAAATATTACAATGAAATAAAATGCAAATCGAGGGGATGTGGCACTCCAGCTGTTTTCTGGGTTTAGTCAGCAAACTGAGCCACGATTGGTTGTTACCTACTTCCTCAGCACAGGTGATGTCATCTTTAGTTGACAGCAAGTGGAAACATTTGGTTTTAGAGGTATAAATTGAACATGAAAAATAATGAAATTATCAAATTAATTCTGGACAATATATTCACTTTTTACTGCTGAAAATGGCTCAATTAGTCAAATATCCCTTTAAACCCTTTAATCTTGACAAAAATATATGTGACCTCACTAGTCTAAACATGACATTCTGATTAATATTCCATTTTTGGAATATGAGTTATGCAGCAAAATCCAGCCGTTTTTATCCATCTCAGCGGGCGGCCATTTTGCCACTTGCTGGCGACTGAAGATGACATCACAATTGCTCAGGCAACGACCAATCACAGCTCACCTGTGTTTTTTTTAAGCTGAGCTGTGATTGGTTGTTACCTGAGACCTGAGCAACTGTGATGTCATTTTCACTCGACAGCAAGTGGCAAAATGGCCGCCTCCTGATATTGATTAAAAACTGCTGGATTTTGCTGCTTAACTCATATTCCACTAACGCAATATTAAACAGAATACTGTATTTAAACTCGTGGGGCCGCATAGAACATATTATTGTCAACAATTGTTTTTTGGGGGGTTGACTTTTCCTTTAAATCTCGAGAACTACAACACTCGTCTCAGTCTTGGTTCGTGTGCCCTTGACTACAACACGACCCAGAACCATCACGTAAAATGCAACTGCATACATGCAGTTTCTTCCTAATGAATAACACACGCCTTCATTAAATATCAACACGATCGTACTGTATTTAGTAAACACCATCTTTTAATGACGCAGACGCTCTTGGCGCATTGATCTGTACATTATTACGTGTTCATGCCGGCGCTGCAATGGAAACACAGCTGCGACTTATTAGCTGCAGCTAACCACTGCAAAGTAGTCCCTTGAAATCCTCCTGTCTATTCGATCGCTCGTGCTCCGCAGAGACTCTTGTCGGTGACCACATAGTCCTAAAACTCTCTCTCAGTCTGTCGCTTAACTCTCCCCTCCCTCCTTCCCACTGTAATTCGCCCCGTCTCCAGGAATGCTGTTGTTTTTAATTTCTCCCAGCTGCTCTGGCTGGCTGCCCAGCCGCCTGCCTTCCCACATCTGTTCCCTATGAAGCCGCTGAGGAGTCCACACAAACAGAGCCTGAGCCTCTGGCCCGCAGCCCCCCACCAGGCCTTCGTATCAAAACATGGGGTTTTGCAGACCTCAAATTCACAGATATGTCTCCGAATACTGTACTATGCTGCCCGATTTCCATCAGGAAAAGACGCCGAGGCTCAGGAGCGCACAAGCGCATCTCCTGAGGAGCATGAAGAGTCTATAGAAAGAATATATGTTCTCTCAGCGTGGCTAATCATTGTGAGGTAAGATTTGTTTATTTGTGTCAGGACCAATTGGGCCCCTTCAGACAGATCCGGACTCCGCTTCATCTTGAGCTGATTTAGAGTTCAGAGGCTTTTGAGTCCTGACTAATGACAGGCTGTGTGGTGTGGGTGCGCGCGCGCACACGCACGCACGCGCACGCACAAATGCATATGACATATGTTGGCAGAACAAAAAAACACGATGGTGGGATTGCAATGCTAACTGAACAAAACAAGGCAAACAGAAATGTAATATTTTTATGTAAGATGGCAGCTCAATGGCAAATTATTAGGGTAGTCTAAATTAGTGCGTTCATTTTGAGTTAATTTAAAGTTCCTTTAACGCCACTTTTTTAACGCGCGATTAATAACCACCCCTTAACTCATTCACTGCCATTGATGCCTATAAACGTCAAAAATTCATTTTAACTATTTTTATTAGTTGCCACTTTTGTTAACTCGAGTATGAAAACCTAGACATTTTTTTTAAATAATCTTCTTTTTGGGAAAAAAAAGAAAAGATTATTCAAAAATTGGGGTATTAGGCGATTAAAATGTTAAATTGTAATTAATCGCATGACTTCAATAGTTAACTCAGATTAATCACTAATTTTAAATCTGTTCTAAATTAACAATATTTTTCTTTCTAGGTTTTTATACTCTTGTTAACAAAAGTGGGAAAAATGTTAAACTAATAGAAATAGCTCAAATGATTTTTTTGACGTCTATAGCCGTCAATGGCAGTGAATGAGTTAATTGGAAAGCCTGTACTGGGGGAATTCCAGTCACAATGCAGCAGGCACGTCCACGTCAAAATTTAGCAGTAATACATTTAATGATAATGCATATATTTGTGGAGACTGGGATCAAGTTGTATTGTCCAATTTTAAAAATGTGCAGAATTTCACTAGTTGCTTCATGTTAAGGAATAGATAGCTCTCAATATGAAAAGAAAGAGCTGTCACCAATGTCTTACAAATGCAATTATGCCATCTAGTGGCAGAAAAATGACCGGAACATAGATCAATATAACATTCGTTTTTTTTACAGTACAGTACACATCTTTTTCATTTTGACTTCATTTTTTTTAACTTATTAAACAATTATTATGAAATTACTGTATCAATGACTAAAAGATGCAGCCATATTTCTATTAGTTTAACATTTTCCCCCACTTGTTATGTTAAAATGAATTTTATTGTACATTTAGAACAGATGTAAAATTTGCGATTAATCGTGAGTTAACAATTAAAGTCATGCGATTAATTACGATTACAATTTCTAATCGCCTGACACCCCTACAAATTATATATCCAGTGTTGTTTTCTTTAAACGTCTGTTTTTAATTGGCACCTTGGCAAATTAAAACGAGAGGATGGGCTTCAAGCAAGTATGGATGAAAGGAAATTGATCCCGGGTTAAGGGTAGAAGAGTTGTATTTCCGTCTCTCTGGGCGGCAGGTATCTTGTCATCCAGAGCTCCTATCTGTGAAAGCTGTTATTGATGTAATTGTATTGAAGTTCTCGCGACCATCTGTTCTCCTTTGGGAAGGTCTGGCTCCTCTCGTCGGCAGTGAAGTGGTTATGCGCAGCACATCACTGCTGCAGACGCGTTCAGCGAGAAAAAAAAAACTTCCTTTTCAGATTTTCCCAACGACTGCTAATAAAATCCAGATGTTAGACTTGAGCTGACTCTCTCACCTCTTCTCCCTCCTCCTCCTCCTGTCCTCCCTCTACTTTTTGTGTCATTCTCCATCTCTTCTCGTAGACCCCTCCCCCCTCCTTCCTCTGCCTACAACGGTACTAATCATTTATTTCGGCCCTTTCATCTTCTACCCCCTCCCCTTCGATCCATCCATCTACACCTCTTTCCTCTTGCTGCAGCCACTAAGCCAGAGTCATTTCTAAATAAAGGAAAGTATTTGCGACATTTAGTGAAGGTAGACTGGGCCAAGAACAACTCCTTGGCTAGCCAGACACATCTGGAGTGTGTTAGGATGGCAGTAGTACCAACCGTGGCTTTCCCACTGAGCACACGTGAAAAAAATGGTACCGCATCTGGATCATATTGTTCGATCTGGAATGTATTCATAGTCGGGTTTAACAAAGCAGATTTTGATTTGAATAAAACTTGGTGTATTTGTTGATAGTAATGTGACAACAGTAAATCTCAAATTTTATGTCAATCGGAGCAAGGGTTTGGGAGCTACGCCCAACCGAATTTTGATATTTTGGGCAAAAAGTCTTACTTTGAACCCTTATAGTTAAGGAGCTACTGGGTCAATCTTCACAAAACAGATATTGTTGGAAAGTGAATTGAACAAGGATGCCAAATCTGCAATCATTTAGAAGATTCGTACATATTTTATTAACTTGACCTTCTGACCTTGAGATTGACCTTGTGGATAATATGATTTTAACAAAATAAATGTCATGAAATGTGATCTCTGAAACTCTTGTTTTAGAGAACACGTGAGAGATAACATTTCATGTAAAAAAAAATTTGGGTCAATTTCAGGTCAAATAGGTCAAGTTCCTAAAATACATCCGACATACATATCGATCTTGTAAATGATTGCGGATTAGGAATCCCTGTTGAATTCCCTTTCCAAAAATACCTGTTTTGTGAAGATTGACCCGGTTAGCTCCTCAGGGTTCAAAGAAAGGCGGCCACGCCCCTTTTTGCAAAAAATGTCACAAAGTGCCGGGCTGCATCTCCCAAACTCTAACCACGATGGACCTAAAATTTGAGATTTAGTGTTGATCCATCACTATCAACAAGTACACCAAATTTCATTCAAATCCAAATCTGTTTGGTTAAACCATCCCATTGGGTGATTTCGCATGGAACGACCCACTCACATTATGTTGTTGTCACCCAAAACAGCCAGTATCAGCGTACCAGCTCGCTCTTGTATACATCCTGCTATGCATGCAAACTGCAAAGGTATGTGGATTCTGATCATGTGGGAACAGTCAACTTTCATTTGGTTAAAAAAAAAAAAAAAAAACACAAATGAAGTTAATATAATATCATCCGAAATTATGGAAGCACCATGTTGTGTGCATGTTTCATGTTTGTGTGTGGCTCCGGGCTCTCTGTGTGAGAGGAGTTGAACACCTGAACATCAATAACTGTCATGAGGGCCACCTGGGACCCCACAGCCAGCTTGCACCGTGGGCACACAGCCATCACCAGCACAGCTGCCGCGGAGAGCCGGGGGGAGGGGAGGGTAGTGGAGGGGAGGGGGGAGGGGAAACTGAGAGATAGGGGAGGAAGTAAGAGTGGACGGACACACATGTACCGTATTGAAGAAGGTGGCTGTACTTGCACATCTGTGACGGGAGAAAAGGCAGACAGAAACGACAAGACGGGATTTGCACGCGAGGAGTTTCTGCCCTGTCCTCACTCATCGTCTTTTCCTCATCCTGTCAGCCGTGAGCCTAATTTTGCCAGCTGAGAGCTTCGCCTCTGGCTGCCACGTTCCAACATGGGATCAGACTTCCTTCCCCCTCTCCAATGACCTCAGTTAGCAGGCACCATCAGACATGACATAATTCCTCTAAATACCCATAAGGCTACTGATAGCATGAGATGAGTTCCACACCTGAGCTTAACCTGAGCGGCTGCGGCAATCCGATAAAGTTTCCAACTTTAGACCTCTTTGATTCCTGAGACATTATCCTGCATATTTCCATTTATTACTGAGGTCATCTATTACCGATTTCGGCTTCTTCCTTCTTCATACTGCACACTCCATATCTGCGTTGTGTTGAGTAGCACACTTGAGTCTAATAAAAACATGACAAAAATCGGTATTTTTTGTTTTATTTTTGTTAACTTTTTTTCCAAATTAAACAATTATTATTATTTTTTTTTACAAAAGACATTAGTTAAGGCCTCTGGCACAATTAAATAGGTGACTTATATCACTGTGATCTCTCTCTTGCTTGGCCTCCCCTATCAATTATATATTATTAGTAGTCAAGGATGCCGATAACCAATATTTGGAGACGATAAGGGAAAATATTAGTATCAAAAATTAAAAAAAATACAAACTCCAGCTCTGATATATTTTTTTTAGGGTTCGTAAAATATTGGAGTTTAAAAAAAATCAACATATTTGTTTTACAAATCCAACAAAAAGTTCAGGAATCTTCCAGGGGCAGCAGGATGTATTCAAAAATGTAATAAAAACTTAAGTAAATAGCTCTCTATTGTTTGCTATGGTAAATAAAATTTAATAAATAATTTAAAAATATCTGATGTATTAAAATTGTACTTATCTTGTTTTAATTTTAAACAAAGTTAAAACATTTGTTTGTGTATTTTTTTTTTTTTTTTTTATTCCTCTGAACACTTTTTAAAATGAATATAGCTATCATCGGCCGTCTGGTCCTTCAAAATGGCTGATACCGATATTTGTCAAAATGCTAAATATATATATAAACAGCCCTTGTTATGTTTTTATTTTTATGAACCCAAAGGACTAGTGGTACTAAACAAACCTAGTAATTACAACTTACTATTTGCGGGCATTAAAGATAAAAGTTACGGTTGAGGTTCCAATGGCGCTTTCAACATGTGATTCAGAAATGAAGGTCTCGATAAGTGAGAGCTCCAAAAAAAAATTCTCGACTGACTTTAAAAAGAAAAAAAGGTGGATCATATTGCATTTTTGATACATATTTTGTCAGTCAAGTCAATTTGGCATAAAAAAATCACGATTGGGAAATTGGGAACAAAATGATCAAACCTGATTAATTGATGACCCAATAACATATTCAATAGCAATCAAAAGACACACCGCATTAGGTTGCCTCGCTAAACAAAAAGAACTTCCCTCAGCCAAATGCAGCTTGGCCCAGCACCAATTAGCTCGTCAAGCTTTTAATTACCCTGCTAATTGCATACAGGCAGCATGAAGGGCAGCCTGGGAATGGGGCATGGGAGGGTCTCGTGAGGACCCATCTCGACAAATATGACCAAGCGGATGTTTTTACCAACAGCATCAAAAAAACAGGGAAACGGAGGTTGAGACTGAATGATCGTCACGTACATGTACTATGTATGTAACACGTGGATCAGTCCATGTTGGTCACAGGAAGGTGCGGGGGGGGGGGGGGGGGAGCAGGCGTGGGAATGTCTCACTGTTAACTTTAGGCCATGTGGGCTTATTGTATTTGTGGGAGAGTTTGGCTGGAGTCTCCACAGAGTGACCTGTCTGTCATAGAGCTCGGCTGTAACACAAACATCCTCTTAACGTTGCCCCGCCCCTCCCCTAAGCTCACACACACATGGCAGCTAACATGAGAAACACTTGCTGTTTGATTTTCACAGACTTTATGTACGTGCGTTGATATTTTAGTACACGGAGTGGCCTTTCGCTCACGTTGAGCAGATGTTCTCCCTCCGTTCCTTCCAGGAGCGTTGTTTGAGGAGGTGTATCCAGGAAACAGTGGCCGGTGCTCACTTCCTGTGTGACAGGTGCGCGATGGAGGCCTGACAGCTGCTGTCCTGCCCTCTCGCCATCCCTCTCTCCTGCTCCTTTTCGCTTCCAACCAGCTGCAGCAGAGCGCTTACACTGTTTGCCCCGACGTCATAACGGACGCCTGCTGATTTATGAAGTACAAAAGTCTCGGATTCCAGCCTGGCAACAAACGCGTGCGCAGGTTATGGCGTCGTAGTGTTCATTTCGTCAACGAAAACTAGACAAAAATTATTTCGTCACCGGACTAAAACTGGACTAGAATAGACTTCAATCCTCAATAATAAACAAGAACTGGGATTAAATCCATATGTATTTTTGGTGACTAATGAAGACGAGACGAAAATGTAATTCACTTAAAAACTGGACTAAGATCTATGGACATTTTAGTTCATGAACAAAAACGAGACGAATATCGTATGATTTTGTAAAAATCTTGTCTCTGCTAATCGGTCACATCTGTGACACTGTCATGTGACACACAGTGACACGCCCCCTTTCAAATCTATAGCTAGCAAGTGCAACAAGCACGAACATGGGACAGACAGGGAGATGGATTGAAAAGTTTATATATATATATATATATATATATATATATATGTATATATATATATATATATATATATATGTATGTATATATACATATATATATATATGTATGTATATATACATATATATATATATATATATATATATATATATATATGTATGTATATATATATACATATATGTATGTATATATACATATATACATATATATATATATATATATATATATATATATATAAAATCAAAAAAAAAAAAAATATATATATATATATATATATATGTATGTATATATACATATATACATATATATATATATATATATATATATATATATATATATATATATATAAAATCAAAAATCATATCAAAAATCTAAGATGTGATTAATCAGATAAAAAAAAAATATATATATATATATATATATATATATATAATCTGATTAATCACATCTTAGATTTTTGATTAACTCATTTACTGCCATAAAATAAAAATAAAAAAGATTATTAAAAATTAGGGGCAAGAGACGATTACATTTTTTAATTGTAATCTGTTCTAAATGTACAATAAACAAATTCTAGTTTTTCATAGTCTTGTTAACAAAAGTGGGGAAAAAATTTAAACTAATAGAAATAGTTCAAATGAATTTTTGACGTTTATAGCCGTCAATGGCAGTGAATCAAAAAAAAAAGAAGAAGAAAAGATTACAAAATTCGGGGCGTCGGGCGATTAAAGTTTTTAATCGTAATTAATCGCATGACTTCACTCGTTAACTTGCGATTAATCACAAATTTCATATGTTCTAAATGTACAATTAAAACAATTATAGGTTAACAAAATGTTTAACTAATGGAAATAGTTAAATGATTTGTTGACGTTTATAGCCGTGAATGGCAGTGAATGAGTTCATCACAATTAATCGCCTAATTAAAAAGGCTTTTTTATCAACATATTTTGCCCGACAAATTTAAAGAGCACCTGTTATTTAAAGTTTTTCCACAATTAAAGTTATGAGGACGTCTTCAAAAACATTTATCCACTGCACATGCTCATCCTCCTCTTTTTCTAATCAGTTAATTACTTGCATCATTTAAAATGGAACAAAAAATGGCCCCAGTACAAACATTTATTAAATGCCTTACTTTAAAGCATGTAGTTATGTTTATTGCTTAAACTCTTTATTGCTTAAAATCTGTGCTACCTTCAACGGTAACCATCCGCTGCTAAACTAAAGGATCATCTGCGGTCAAAATTAATAATGTGATTAATCCGCGGTAATATGATTAATGCAATATTCTTCGTGATTAATTAGTTAATGCTTTAACTTTGACAGCACTAGCATTAATCCACGGCTATAACGTTCCAACAATAATGTTGACCGCTAACTAATGCTGGCTAACTTACGAGCTCATAGCATGGCGTCATAGTAACCGCTGTAATTTTATGTGAAATAGTTTTAGATGCGAAATGTTCAACATAATCTGCTGACAAAAAATATACAGTAAAATGATTGTCCTGACTAACGCGAGATTTACAGTCGACTAAAAATGGATGAAATAAAAACAGGATGAGTTTGACTTATAAACTAGCAAGCGTGATTGAAACTGGACTAAAACTGACGCGGCATTTAAAAATGGCGGATATAATCAACACTACGTCGCACTGTTTGCCGGCTTCTGACACAGATCTGTCACCCGCAGTTAAGATAGGAAAAGCCAACAGCTGATTAGTCATCCTCCTGCTTCATGTCATCTACTTCATTTGGGTCAGTGTTAAATGTCTTCGGCGTCACGGCGGAGCTGTCAATGTGAACAAAAGGGCTCCGTACAACCCGAGCTGCTCACTGTCTGCCGGCGCTCTCACGCCTCATGGTTTTGGCCCACAGACGCCGTAACAATAGCTCCTGACATAAGCCAGGCAAGCGCGAGGTGTTCTGCATTGGGCCCTGGAAGCAGAACGCGCGGGTTGCGGGCTGTTCTTCGTTTGACAGGTTCAAGAGAAGCTTCGAAAACAGCCGAGGCAGCAGGCAAAATAAATACCAACAGTGTGCCGCTGGGACGCTCAGTGACTCAACGGAAACAAAAAAAGCGAGGATGATGATTATTATCGTGTGGCTGACAAATTGAGATGAGCCGGTTAGGGCGGGAGTGAAGGAAGTGTCGCTCTTGGATGGATTGAAAAGCATGCGGTGTGTTTCTTCTCAACAAGTTCAACTCATGAGGTACATTTACATCATCGAATAATGTTTATGTGTTTTGCTGAGTTGGATTTGATCATCTTTTCCTTGTGTTCCCATTATCAATGTCCGTCTCCTTAAGTTTTATTGTGTCTTTATCTTGTCCCTTGTGTCAACCAATCAGCTCCCTCAGCCTCTTGTCCAGGTGTCTCTTGTCGTCTCGTCAGTTTCGTTTGCATTCGAGGAAGGTGGGAAGTCGGACATATTGGAATCTCCCAGTTTCAACCTCAAAGCGTTTGAAGCAAATGTAAACAACAAAGATGGCCGATTCTGATCAATTGTTTGTTGTTTGGGTTGTTGGGTTATGTAAAGTTTTTTTTTTTTTTGAATAACTCAATTAATGTGATAGTAAATAAATAGATAAATATGTTTCTAAATGATATTTAGACATTTATGGTCTTTGTCTCTAGGGGGTTCGCCAGTGTCGAATGATGTCGGATTTTTTTTCACGATTTCGTAACTCAGATGTCCGAGTTCAAAGGGGCGTTCCCGTGTATAATTCCTGGTATGAAGTTGGCGTTTTCGGACTTCCCACCAGACTTGTTGCTGTTAGTTTGCTTTACGGTAAGTCGAGCCAAGTCATGTCTTTTTTGTTGTTTGGATTTTTGTTAATTCAAATATTTTGATCATTTGAGTACTGTTTTGGTTGTTTTAGAAAATAAATGTTTTTTTTTACTTTGCTGTGTTTCAGTCCGCCTCCATACCAAAACATAACAAATAAGACACAACAACACATTTTCGGCCTTTATAAGAAGTTTACATTATTTGATTGACAAATTCTAAGAAACACCTCTCAGAATGTTATCCAATCCAAAAACAACCACATATAAATGACTTTTGTCAACATTATTATCTTTGTAAAGGTAAAAAAGCACACAAAAAAACCTGTAATGGATCTTAGCAAAGATATGTTATGTACATAATTAAAATATATTTTTTAAGTATGACAACATCGAGCAAAATAAAGACTGAAATAAATGTCAATAGTTTGTCCTCATGCCGGGTTAGTGTGTGGAGTAGAGATTCTTAGTTGACGGTGCGAGGGGCAGGGTAGACCCTGAACTGGCAACTATCCAATCGCAAGACACATATAAACAAATAATTCCTGATAATTGCACTTATGGGCAATTTCAAGTTGTCACTGAACCTAATGAGCACGTTTTGGGCGTATGGGACTCGTTTAAGTGTAAAACGTGGATTGCTTTGGCTTTTGAAAGCTCATGTTATTTTAAATATTAAACATTCAAAATCTCTCCCTCGTATAATAAAAGTATTTATCCAACATCCAACAGAGGTAGAGGGGGATTTCTTACCTATTATAAAAGGGATCATCTCTCTTCGGGGGGAGCATTTGACACCATCAAAAATAAACCGTCACTCCTGCTTGTGACTTTTTAATGTCACATGATAACTCGCGCCTCAAAGCGACCATGCGTCCTGGTCTTGGACACATCAAGACAACATGTAGCCTCCCATCATCTGCATTACAGACGCTAAACCAAACTGTCCGTTTTATAGTGGAATGACCGCTAACGTAGGCAAATGATAACGCATAAAGGGATCAGGGTTGACTTTGTGTGTGTGTGTGCGTGCGTGCGTGCGTGCGTGAGCGTGTGAGCAGAGACAGAGCGGCAGAGGAAGGAAGGCTGGAGCCGAGATTAAGGTCTGTTCTCCTCACTGGTAACACAACGCCATTCAGCAGCTCGGCTCCCATTTGAAGAAGGACGGAACCATCTGTGTGGCACACAGGATCTGTTTCCAGGAGATAACAGCTTTTTTAATTTGATAAATACGCAATGTATATTATAAATGTATCGAAAAGAGCGAGAACAAGACGTGCTTAACATCTAACGCTCCCTCAAACTGAAAGTCTTAATCATTTCAGCCTGTGTTCTTTAGCGCATGTTTACTACCGTGCCAGTGATCAAGTCCACAGTGTGGGGCAGAAGGAAAGGGGAGGGGCAGCCTTATATCGGTGATATGAACTTCCCATTGTCTGCGTCGCCCCGTTCATCTGGCTTGATTAAAAACGCTGCTACTGTAGATTAGCCCAGCTGCTTCCTGTGTCTGACTCTGATCCCAGCACACTTCCAGCCATGCGCTCCCATGAAGTGGAGCAGATAGGAGGTGGGCCGGCGCGGCGCGGCGAGGAGAGGCGACGGGGAACGCCGAAGAGGGTTACGACAAGGTCAGAGGTTTGCGGGCATGCGGGGAAGTGCAAGGTGAGGACGGAAAGCGGGGAGGTGGATTATGCACAGGGACAAGGAAAGGGAGGAGGAGGAAATGCTTTTTCTGCTACGTGTTTGCCTTGAATTCATAGCACGCGTCGATTGAGTGTATATGTGTTGTTTGCGATTGTGGCATAACTAAGTGGTTGTGTCGGCTGGAAATGTGCCTTCTTTTTTGAAAGCATGATTGGAGGTGCAATTTGTCAATGTTGCGTGTGTTGGGCTAATTCTGGGGAAATGGAAGCGTCAAGGCAACAAATAATTAGCAGACATTTTCCTCCGTGAATGTCTGCATGGTAATTAGCGGGTTTCACCTTCTACCGCGTGCGTGGAAAGTCAAAATCAGTCACCTTATAATTGCACTGGATGTCAAACAGTGTTGTGGGAATGCTTTGAGAGTGTCGTATGCGACGAAAGCTACAATTCAAAAAAACGTTATTGTTGACGAAATGAAATAAAAAAACGAAAATGCTTTTTAAAAAACTAACTGGAACTACATTTTACGTTTACAAAACTAAAACTATAATTAGAGCAAAAATGTCCTTCGTTTTAGTCTTTGGTAATTCATTTAATACATGAGTCTTGATTTTAAATCAGACTCAGATTTATTGTCATTCAGCAAACATAGCATCCCAGATGTCACTGAACGAAATGTAAAAAAATGCACAGCACGAAATAAAAACGCAGAACAAAAAAAAAAAATACATTAAGTAAAAAAATGAAACCTTAAAATCAAAAACTAACAATATAATTTACACTTTCGGGAGAGTTTTAATTCATGATATTACTTGTGATTTTAAGCATATTTATTTCGATATTAACCAGAATAAAGACGTTTGAAAGTGTCATCTAGCGGCAGCCAATGGAAAAGCACCTTCAGATGACGTCGCTCCTCGGCGACAATTTTGCGTGCTTGACTTTTGGCTCGGCTCACTTCATTTTTCATTTAACTCAGCCGAAATGCAATACAAGGTAAGAAATGTGTTACTTTTTTCATTTTACCATGTATTAAATATTGCGCACACTACACATTTAAAAAAGAAAAAAAAAGAAAACTATTACTGAAAGTAACTAAAACTAAAGCAAAACTAAGCATTTTCACACAAAACAAAACAAAAAAAAACTAAAACTAATAAAAAATTATAGAACCACCCTGAAAACTAATTAAAACCAACACAATTTAAAAAACTTGAAAAACTCAAAACAAAATAAAAACGAACTAAAATGAAAAATTCCAAAACTATAATAACCCTGGTCGTAAGTTATTCTTCGAAATCCAACCGAGTATGTATGCATTTAAGGAATGGTGGCGAAAGGAGAAAAAGTGATATTTCACACACACACACATTTGGGGTTTTACTTGGCCTCCACCCTTCGCTCGGCTCCCACGCTGTGGCGTCAGCGGGCCGGCCGTCCACCGAGTGCATTTCTCATTCCGTCAGATGTTGGGAAGCCGTTCAAGTTCTCCGCTCTATTCTTTGACATTCCCCATCTCCCACGAGAGGATGGGCAGCCTTGTCGCAGTAATGTCAAACACATGTGGAGCGCACACGCGCTTCGGATAGAGTGGAGCGAGCGGCGACTCGAACCAGCGTGCGAGAGCTGCTGAGACTGTTAAAAATCAGACTTTGTCGCTCTTGTCATCAGTCGGCAGTTTCCGACTACATCACTGTTCACCGCAATCAACCGCAGCAAAAAGTATCCCTGCAAATGGACTGCATTAAAGTCACTTAGTGTATCGGCAGAGCTGCCATTTTGTTCATCAGACAAGCAACAAATAAATACCTGATTGTGTGAGGGGCATAATGTAGAACCAGGGTTTCCCTTTTCTTGGGGTTAACAACTTTTTGGAAACTGAAAGCTGCTTCGTGGGGACTGATAATGCAAAGAGCTACCAGTTTCATACGCACTACTGGAACGACAGATTTGCTCAAATTAATTCATCATCGTTATGCTAGATAGCTTAGCTTCACTAAGGCTACGGTTTCGTCTAGGAATAGGCGAGTATCAATACCAGGCATCGGTTATCGGGCCGATAACCGGCCTAAGCATAGAATATTGTCTTTCATTTCATGCAATTTTAATTTCAAAATGATCTGTCATTGGGCCCTCGTGAGGATAAGCAGTTCAGATAACGAATAGATCTTTTTTTTTTCTTTCTTTTTTTTGTTATGTTAAAAGTAATAATGGTAATCATACTCGTATCGGCCTGAAAACCAAGTGGTATCGAGCATCCCTAGTTTGGTCATTCGTTACAATACTGACCTTTGAACTCTACAGTACTAAAATAATACCGTTGTTTCCAAATTGACCCCAATGTAATGCATTTTTTTCAGAAAAGCAACACAAAAAGATTAGACCATCTCACTGGTGCAGCTATTTTTTTTTTTACAACAGCCTACTCTGGTGGTCCTAGGGGACTGCCGGGTGCCCACGGGCACCATGTTGGTGACCCCTGACCTGGACTCATCTCCAGGCAAAAAAACAACAACAGATATTCACAACTCTACAGATGATATAAAGCCTTTAATGAACCTAACATGCATGTTTTGGGATGTGGGAATAACTGGAGAAATCCACACTCGAAACAAGGACAAATTCAAACTTCCAGACAGGATGGCCACAGCTAAGATCTGAACCCAGAACCGAAGAACTGTGACATGCTCGTCGGCAAGATCAGAATGTGATATTCATCTAACAGGGCCCTTCAGAATCACAATTGCGAGAACACACGGCCGATGCCTTTGTCTTGTTTGTCTTGTCTTGTTTGCGGTGGCCCAGGTGTCTTTGTTGTGCTGACCACCTGACTGACTCGCTGCGAGTTGGTAGCGCACGCCCACCTGAGGCCATCTGCTCCGCTCATTAATTAGGAGGCAGGCGGCTTCACCTGCGCTGCCCGCATTTAAATCACAATAATTACCACACGGCACACTTTTGCAGCCCACGCGCATGAAGCCAGCTTTGCTTTGACTGCAGCAAATGACCAACATGAGAAGACAAAGACGACCAGGAAATGAGACATTAGCAAAGAACAAGATAATAAAACCAGATACCAAGAAACTTCTAATATTCAGAATTTACATCTCTCTATGTTAACTGTAAAAAAAATAAATGGAGAGTAATATTTACCTTTTTTTTTCACTGAGAAATTCTAAGTACATTTTAAAAGGAGAGTTTTGAGTATGTTTTACTAGTTGATAAAAAAAAAAGAAGAAAGAAGCTATGTCAGTGTTGAGGAACAAACTCATGACCTTCAGCTTTGAAGATGCTGGTCTCATTTTACCAAAACCGCTCTTGGAGGTACGAGGATTCCACCTGACACTAGCAATATACTAGCATGCATGAGGAGTGGCATGGCTCAGGTGGTAGAGTGGCTATCACCCAAGCTGAAGGTCATGAGTTCGTTCCTTAACGCATACATAGCTTTTTTTTTTCTTTCTTTTTAAAATAAACTCATCAAACTCTCCTTGTAAAAGTTACTTTATGTAAATACAGTATTACCGGTACTCTTTTTTTCTTTTTTCTTTTTTAATCAGTATTCCCTTCCAGCAATGAACACGATGCTCTTATCGCGAGCGTGCGGTAAATGGGCAGTGAATAACCACTCACGCCGGGGTCATAATGAATGGCGTGCCTTTTAAGAGCGCTACTTAATGATGAAGAGGGGACATCTGCCTCAGAGGGCCGCTCAGCTCTGGAAGGAGCGAGGCGGAGATGACGCCTGCCCTGCTGCTGATGGACTTCTCCCGTGCGGTCAAGCAAGGGCGTCTGCACTGCGGTTTCACCCCCTGCCTGTAACCTCACATCCATTGTTGGGAGTCTATTAGCGACTCTTCAATTATTCAGATGATATTTACCAGCGCCAATTATACGGGGCCGTGTCCAACAGAGAAAAAAGAGCCTTGGTTGCACTCAGAGAGAGGCGGAAGAGAACGATGCGAGGCTGTTCAAGTGGGGGTCGAGAACTTTTGCTCACATGGGAGTGCGCCTCCGCTTGTTTGAAATTAATCTTAAGGGTATATTTATTTGCTCTCATCGTCTTTCGTCCAAATGATGCTTCGCCTCCATTAAGGGCGGCAACGTCTCAAATCAGGACAAAAAGATGAAACGTGCAGAAGGTGTCATGCGGCACCGTACGGTTCAGCGCACAGTAAATGTCTCAATTTATCCCCTTTTCAACCCCATCACCTCCATCCAGTCAAGTTGGACTCCATGCCAAAGCAGAGCAAAGATTTTTGTGTCATCACTTTGATGTTCAAGCACAGAGCTCTCTCGCTCTCTCTCTCTCTCTCTCTCTCTCCCTCTGTCATCCCCCACTTTTTATTCCCTGCAATAAATGTAAACTACACCAGAAGTTCATGGGCTCATAAATACAATAAAAGTAACTGTAAACCATGTTGACAGCTTATAAGATTATTAAAGCGGCCCCGCGTACCATGTTGGGTATTTTCTTCCAAGAGTTGCAGAATCTTGACATGAATCATCTGATCGAATGTATATTGACATGGAAAACCACACACACGCTGATCGCATTCATTGTTCCCACACTTAAACAAAGTTGCTGAGTACAAATTGAGCCATTTCAGCAGGATGAGCAACAAAAAAACATCAAAATGAAACCTTCCGAATAAACGTTTGACAACATGTCGTACGACATTAAAGATGTTTACTTACTCGGTGAAGGTCGAGGTCAAGCTGAGGTTCGTGAAGAGGTGATAATCCAGTTTCCACAAGAGCTTTTATATCGCCTCAATCCTCATTATTTTGAGGGGTGGTGGGCATACAGCTACCGTGGACAGAATGCAAACTGTTCCTTCTGCTCGAAATACTGACAGGAAGGGGAGGCAAAAGCCGCCACCATTAAACATATAGAATTATGTTCAACTTTCCTTTGGCCGTTCAAAATGGGCTTCCAGGCTGGATCACTTACGAGGTATTTATTTTCGCTATTAAGCCAGAAAAGGTTAAAAATAAAAAGAAGCGAGCCTAAAACACAATTAGTCTTTGGTTTTGTAGGATGTAAAATATCACAACTCGCCCAGTCCATATAAATCCGTTCTCATAGTCATGTTCAGCGTTAGAAAAAAAAACGATGCAACAACGCAGTTTCGGCGGAAAAAAAAGGGAGTCAAAACCCTTAAGTCCTCAATCCTGGTGTCTCCCACGGAAGAAAAAAAACTGCAAAAATATTCAGATGCAGACCTTTAAGTCTGCAGCGTGCGTCTGTATCCTCGTGTGACTTTCAACGCGTCTTCTCCTTTACTTTACACGTGCATGATTAAAAGTCCCCCCCCAAAAAACCGTCCGATGAGAATAATTCCTCCCGTTTCTTTTTTGTCTGAAAAGCAGTTTTGGCTCTACGGAGAAAGGGAAGGCGTGCGCGCGTGTCTCCGTCAACGCGCTCCTTCTTCTCACCTCCGCCGACTGTCAAGGCTTTGTGGCCAGCCGGTTTACTTTTCAAGCATGTGCGCTCACCGAGTGCTTCTTCAGTGCACAAATCGGGTTTTTCGACACCTCCTGTTTTGTCCTCACTAATGGAGCTGGCGAGCCCACTGTGCGCACCGACCGCGGCTCTCTCGCCTCATCCGCCTCTCTCTCTCTCTCTCTCTCTCTCTCTCTCTCTCTCTCTCTCTCTCTCTCTCTCTCTCTCTCTCTCTCTCTCTCTCTCTCTCTCTGCCTCGCTGTCCCCTCTGTAGCCTTATGTCTGCGTTTAAACACCATCTGGAGCTCTCTCTCTCTCTCTCTCTCTCTCGCTCTCTCTCTCACTCTCCCTCTCTCTCCCCCCACTTATGGGGTGACAAATGTAAAAAAATATATGTTTAATTGTAACACAGCTGTATATAAAATCACATTGTGCCCCGTGTACTTTCTTATTATTGCAATAACAAAGTGGATGGTGATTGTTTGTCAGTTCCCTCACCTGCCAGTAAGGGCCGCTGTTTCCCCACATCAAGACGCCGTGGAGGCAAATTACCAGATAAAATACACTTTTCCAGCAGACGTGCGTCTTTCTTTCTTTAACCTAACACATTATTGTACATATCAGATTTAGAATTGAATATGCATGTTTATTTTTTCAAAACATACCAATAGCATTTTTTTTGTGATTTATTTGTATGTTTGTTTGCAGGTGCTCTATCAGATAAATGGAAGTACATCAGATGGACAGTTATTAAATGTGGGCTTCGCCTTTATTCCATGGAAGCTTTTATGCTCACATCCATTTTCCATTTTTATTGTTACTCTTTATTGAGCGTCTTTGTTGCCTGCTTTAATTAGCGCCCAATAATATCACACAATCTATTTTCTGTTTAGGTTATCTTTACACGCTGTTGTCTATTTATTATTGCTTTTTTTCTTCTAATTTACTGCTTAACCTTCAATTTAAAACCAGCCACATCTGTGGCAATGTTGTGCTCCAACCCATTGTATTCTTATCTTGAATGCTCTGGCAATCAAGTATTAAAAGGGAGTAATATCTCAAAAAGCATTGTATGTTAGTGTAAATTGCTCCTAAAGAAACAGACGGCATGTTGTCACTTGATAAGAATCTTAATGTTGTCATGAATGCTCCTGTGCATTATAGGTATAATTTGGCATTTAATCTCAGATGTGTTATTTCATTTAACCTTGTTTATTTACGTTCTAATATATATGATATAAGATTTGTTGATATTGTGCTGATGTGACCTGAGGCCAAAGAGATGATAATTGTATGATTACATTAATACTCACCACAGGCTAGTACAATATATTTTCAATCCACATCACCGTCTGTATTGGTTACAATTACACTTAATTGCACCATAAGTTTCAATTCATATATACAACTCAATAAAAAAAAATCAGTTTATGATGTGATTTGATATTTACAGCAGGTACATTCTAGAGTGAGAACCCTCCACCTGTCCACATTGGCCAGGCCTCACATGCACGCACACACTCAGACATAAACACAAATGCACACACACAGTCATGATGAGGGACAGTAGACAATGCTGACACCCTCCTGACCCCTCCCATGTCCACAGAACAAATAGAAGCAGCTTGTAAAGTACACACAGACAGCTGCTCTGCCCCGACTCCAGTCTCACCAGCCTCACCAGCCACCAACACAAATGTTGCTTTTCATATCAAGCCAGGAGCAGCTCTGACTAAATAATGCACATGCACTGGGAAGGTCCAGCTCTTTTTTCTCTCTTTTCCTTTCCTTTTTTTCCCCCAGCAAAGCAACAGCTCCACATGGCGCTCAATCAAGCAGGCCTACTTTTGATTACTTGAAATCTGGTGCCAACCTTTTTTTTTTTTTTTTACATCACAACAGTGGTGTTACTCTGCACCACCAAAGGAGGTAAACATAACAGTATCTCACAAAAGTCAGTACACCCCTCACATTTCTGCAGATATTTAAATATATCTTTTCATAGGATAACATTGAAGAAATTACATTTTGACACAATGAAAAGTAGTCAGTTTACAGGTTATATAACAGTGTTCATTTGTTGTTTCTTTAAAATAGCTTCAAATGCAGCCATTACATTTCTCTGTGATCCTCATGGAGGAGTAGAAGAGGATTCCAGTGACAACCTGTGAAGCTCTGGTAAACTCCATGCCTAAGAGTGTTAAGGCAGTGCTAGAAAAATAATGGTGACCACATAAAATATTGACACTGGCATTTTCACTTAGGGGTGTACTTACTTTTGTTGCCAGGAGTTTTGCGATTAATGGCTGTATTTTGAGTTCCTCTGAGGGAATAAGCCATAGACTTTCTACTTTTTATTGTGACAAAGTGTCATTTTTTTCATGTTGTCTCATAAAAGGTATGATTAAATTAGTGTTGTCAAGTGATTATCTTTTTAAACTAGCACACCATTTTTCATAATTAATTGCGATGAATTGTGATTAATCAAATTTTTCTACTTCTGCTTTTAGTTTTTTTTTCTAGCAAGCTTGTAACAGCTATTTGCTTGAGTACAATTATGGATTAGTGCTGTCAAAGTTAAAGCTTTAAAGCTTTAACTCTTGAGTTAAACTTTTACCTGCAGAGTAAAAGCTTTAAGTAGCACTAAAAATGATCAAATAGAAAGTATATTTAAAATCCAAGACTGTTATAATGTTGATGTTTATTTTATTTTAAATATACTGTTATATTTTTGGGGCTTTTTAGCCTTTAATTGACAGGACAGCTGAAGAGTTGATATTTCTTTGATCCTTGAATAGAATTCTTCTCCTTTAAAATACAACTGTTGAACAAAATGATCAAAATCTTTTAAATCATACAAACAATTCTCAGAACTTAGCAGAACACTTCACCTTTTGTGAGGCCCTGTGGAGGGAATTTGCGCATATTTTGCTACGAGATTATACTGTAAAGATGTACAACTAATATGCTATTTGAATTTGGCTTTGTAAAGTGTGCAAGTTACTTGAGAGCGTCAAGTAGGTAAAACTGAAAATTTACACCAGTGACTAAGTTCAGCGACAGGAAGTAAATAAAATAGTTAATTATTTTAATGCTTTAAATAATTTAAATTAATCTCCAGAGTTAATGCTTTAATTTTGACAGCCCTAAATTAAATATCTGCAGAAATGTAAAGGGGTGTGTTCATTTTTGCGAGATAGTGTACATTCACAGTGCAGTTTATCAAGTGTATTCCAGAGTGAGATGTGATAAACTTCACAAGAAACGAGTGTGTAGTGCTGTGATGCGAGGACGGTTGTCATGGAAATGAGATGTTTAGCACGTCCTGTTTTGCCCTCTCAGAATTCTGGTCAAAGGTGCTCCTTCTTGTCTGCATTTTCTATTAGCTGCTGTCTGGACTTTGTTTTCTTGTGAGATGCCGAACATCCGAAAGTCAAGAGGCGTCTGTGTCTGTGTGGTCGTGAGTGACAGAAAGGTTGGCGATGGGGGTTGCATCCAAAAGAAAGGATTGCTGTCGGGGTGACAGCTCCAAGATGGACAGGATGCTATTCTCCTCGGGAACGGCGTCAGTCAAGCTGTCAGCCTGCCTCTCCGACAGCCCCTCATTCCTCTTAATTTGGCCTTTTGTTGAGCGGTCACTGGGTAAGCGCCGGCACTCCATGTGGCCGCTCTGATAAACTGCACAATGAAACGGGTGCAACTGCCCAAGATGAACTCTATGACATCATACGGAAGTCTCTTTGATGGCATTAATTGCAAAAACAGCTTTGTCTTTTCCTATCTCGCTCCACAAACACCCCAGTCCTCTGCACTCTATTCTCTTCTGTCTATTATGTATTGACAGCATCTCCTGGATGGTTGAGCGCTTTCTGATATGCAAACATTGGAGTATTGTAGTAGGTGTGCTTCCCTCACCACGTGTGCGTATGTGTTAAAGCAGGGAGAAAGAGAAGTTTGCGGCACTCACACATTGTAAATCTTTTCTTATAATGGCAGTTATAGGCTGGAGTGTTGAAAGGAGATAAGACCCTGAAGCGGACTGAAAGGGAACGTTCGAAGCATTGTATTCCCGCGCAGCTCTCGCTTCCCCTCTCCTCTGCTCTCACACGCTTGCAGCATGCCACACTCTGATGAAGCACCCATTAAAGATACCAACGCACAGGTGAGCTCCAGCAGGAAGAAAATGTTTTTAAAGCACCGCAATTGATCAAAACAAGGCACGAAGGATTGGATTCGCATTGAGGAATCTCCCCAGGAGTCCCTCGCATCCTCCTGGAATGAGTTTTATGATTTAAACGGTCATGTGATGCTCCCTCATTTTAACATCTTCAATATGAGCTTGTCGGTAAGCGACTCCACAATGCTGCGTCAGGGCACGAGTACGTGAAAGACTGTATAACACAGCGAGGTGTAACAGACCATTGAGCCAGCCACTCAAGCACGCATGCACGCTGGAATGCAACAATTTTCCATGATCTTAACACAATGACATTTTGTTTCTAGTCGAGCAGCAAAGCATTTGAATCATCCATACATGACGAGAATTCTAAATTCAATTTGAGTGTTTGTAATGAAAAGTGCCAAAAGGTTTACTATATGCTAAAAAACTAACTTTTCACTTTTCACAGGGTGATATGTTCCGCGGTTCTTTTGTGTTTGTTTATGAGCGAGTTATGCATCTAATGAGCCATAATGAGCCCACCACACAGTTCTCACCCTTCTCTACACGTGTTAACTTAGTAACTTTAATTAGAATAGCTGTACTGTACATTGCACTAGTTGTGTTGCTTTAAGGCTTTTTCTATATAAATAATTTAATGGCTTTAAATAATAAGGTTGAAAATATTTATTTGTCATTAAAAAAAAGGTTTACTAATTGTTTGTATGGATATTTACTAATTTTATTTATCGCTAAGCGAACTTCCGGTTTCCGCCAACGCACTTCCGGTTTGCTAGCGAAAGACGCTAATTCACCGAGCAGTATGGAAATGCTATCCACTGCCATCCACGTTGAATTGTCAGGCAGGAATGCAGTAAGTTTCGTTTTTATTATACTTTATACATATGAGTGTGAATATTAGTGCTTATTTTTGTTGAAATGATGTTGTAAATAATTTGATGCACTTTTGTTTGCGGCTGATTTATTATCAATTGTGATGGACACAAATAAAATATAGCTATGATTGGTCGTAATAAGAAACTGGGAAAGAAACTACGTAACGTGTACAGTGACTCTCCACTGCATATTCTTCACATTGTCTGTTGATGTTATTCTGAAAGTCGGCCTTATTTATTTGTATTGCACGTTTCATAATGTACCTGAACATGTCACCCTGTGCATGGCGGGCTTGCACTCTTCAAAACAAAAAGCACCCATGAATGCATCGAGAAACAGATGAGAAATGTACTAAAACAAAGTCCTATTCATTCTCATCTCTTCAAGGAGAGTCTTTAGAACTCATATTTACAGATGAAATTATTCTTGTCTCAGATCATTAACTCATGGAATAATAAAGCCTGCTCACAGTTAGTCCCCGTGGATAAACTAATCAATCCTTGATTTTCACTACCTCAGAAATCCCATCCGAAAAAGAAGTCACAGAGCTTTGTTTCATTTCAAGAAACCATTCGAAATATTGTTGAATCTCATCTCGTATTTATAAATGCAGTTTTCGAAGGGCCGACGGAATCATTGACTTTCGGTACCGAGCTTCTCTCCAATGTGTTTAATTAAATCCAGGTTTTAGCCCCTGATGCTAGCTAGCTAGCTAGCTCCCTAGCAGGTAAACAAGCACCATGGGAGCTAGCTAGGGAGCTAGCTAGTTTGGTTAAAGCCAAACGGTGGCAGGTTTTTTACTTTCTGGACCTGGATTTGCCACATTATATATGAGTTTGTGTGTGCGCGTGTCTTTTGCCTAGCAACAGATGCGCAAACAGTCGAAGTAGGAAGTGGAACCTGATTAAATCAAGTGTTGACTCAAGGGTCACATTGGGAAACTGACAATAATGTCCGCAGTTACAGCTGAATACTCTCACGTGCGTCCACGGGAGTCACCGACATTTACATTTGGCAACGCCGCTTCTCTCAAAAGTCACTAAAGTGATAACAACGGTCCGTCTTGATTGACACTTTTAGGAGGGGAATTTACAGTATGTATCTAAAGAACAACATGGCAAATGAAGATTTGGTTGAAGCTATGGAATGTTTTCAGGTGTGTGTGTGTGCGCATACGCTCAGACAGTTGGTGGTGCTGGCGCAGGAGATAGTGAGTGGGGGGGAGATGAGGCAGTGTATCAACTTGTGAACATCTGTTCCTCACACAAACCACAAAGCTGGCGCTGAGAAAATAGAGGATAACTACGTTCTCCTCTGCCCACCTTTCGACACACGCACACACACGTCCATGCACGCACGCACGCACACGTCGTCGCCACCTTGTCTCTCCTCAACCCCCCAAATGTTCTCACATTCCTTATTAAACTCAGTTTCTGTCCTCGATGCAGAAAAATCTTTTTTTTTTTTTCTCGAAAATCTCTCTGGTAGGATTTCTGTCTTTTTTGTGTCACATTTGTTCAGTCATTTGGTTACGATGAAAGCGATCATATGTTCACATGACAACTTTGAATAATGAACGGATAATTTAGCGCATGAAATGAAAGATGAACATTTATTTTCAGTAGACTTCACACAGATCTGATCGGCTGGAAGAGGTTGACAGATATTTTGTATCCTATGCAAAATCGGTGATGGGTTATTATGACATAATTTGCCGTTGCATCAATGACATCATTGATCGGATCCGTGAAATAAGACGTTGCAGCAAACTCAATCTTGTTCACTTCAGGGACGTTCTATGCTGCCATCCAAGTTTTCATAAAATATACAGTCAGATCTTCTTTTTTTTTTAAATTCTTTGCCCTTATTTTTCAACAATTTGTTGTTTTGTTCCCCTCATTTTCCGCGACTTGTCAGACTTTAATTGATAATGTTTTTTCCCCAATACATATCAGTAGGCATCAATTATTTGCACATTTTGGGCTGGTCCGGTCCAGATCTGGGTCTTGTCTCAATCTGGGTTGGTACTGTATAGTAAACAAATCAATTTTTTACATTAGGTTGGTTTCCATCCACCTATTCTTATTAGAATTTCCAAGAACTGCGAAAATAAAAAGCCTAAGATTTGCACCCAAAAAAAAGTTTTTACGCTTGTAATGGGTGGATCTTTCTACGTATCTATAAAACTGAAATGCAAATTTAGGTTTTGGTAACAGAATTTGCGAATAAACAAACAATGACAGGACTGGATACGACGTCGCACATTTTGACCGGATATTACGACAAACGTACATAGTGTAGTCACAACAAAAAAAAGTTATAAAGTGAGGTATGTTTGAATGGGTGGGACGAAGAAATTAAAATATTTCTGGAATCAATAAAAGAAGCTAACCTTAATCTTTTGTTGTCAGTCAGCCGAGTGTATTGTGGCAGAGCGAAATATTCACAAAATAATAACAAATGGAAACGGGCATAAGTTGTATGTTTGCTTTGCACATTTTCACAAAATTTGCTTAATTATAGACATATTGATCTTCTGAGCCGATCGGTGATCGTTTTCTTACACTCGCTGATCGGCTCCAAAATCGGATCATTTAAAGCCTTTTCTTCAGTGTTGCTGAAGTTGTCGAGCATGTGGACTTGGACTTGATTCCTGTTTCGTTGTCTTATTGTCTTGCATTAGGGTCCGCAAAAAATGAGTGCCAATACTCGGCTTTATTTCAAGGTGATGGTAGCGGCTGATTTGCAATCAAAAGATATATTTTTTTTTGTGTTATTTAAAAAAAATGGTATCGAACATTTCACACTTTTAATGGAAGTTACTGCTGGAACGATAACATAAGAAAAGGCTTACTGATAGCTAGCTATGGAGGATTAGCAGAATTCTGAACGATAGGCCTGTGATAATTTTGGCAAGAGGTGGGAATCTGTTGGAGATTCACTGTCCCTCGCCTCTTAAAGACCCTTTTATTTAGTTTGTCTCCTTTTCTTCTGCTCACCGTCTTTCTCATTGCCTTCCTTCCTCTATCTGGACCTGCTGGGAGGGTGCGCTAGTGCTGGGTGGCAGTTCCTTATTGTGGAGAGTCTGTGTGTGTGTGTGTGTGTGTGTGTGTGTGTGTGTACGCGCGCGCGTGTGCGTGTGTGCGTGTGTCAGTATGCTGTTTGGGGCTGATAAGGCCCAGGGAGAAGAGCCAGCGTGCCGACATATTCTTACCACCGTGGTTATCGGCCGTCGCAGCTGTGCCTGAGCTCGGCGACATCTGCTCCCTCACAGGAAGCCTATGCTGCAGCTCGTAACGCCTCACACAAACACACACACACAAACGCGCGCGCACGTGCACGCACACATATGCACACACACATGCACAGTTACAGGTAGAACTCCTTGAGACAATGAAGTGTATTTACAGCTCACACTGACACATTTTGATTTCTTCAGTGTGTGTGTATGTGTGTGTGTGGTTCACATGTGAGATGACTGGATTGGAGCAGTGACACCATAGTTCTGCTGGGTTTTTATCACTGAATTACAGAGGGGATGCTTATGACTAAGCCTAATTATAGAGGCCTTATCGGTGCAATGTTCACAAAGCTCATTACTGCCAAGAAATGGCAAGCGCTGCAGGTAATTCACTACACTGGGTATTAGTCCTCTATCTGGCTTTGACTTCCACGTATTCAGTCTCCATCAAATTAGGATTTTCATATCTGAATCTTATTGCGCCGCTTTCCTCTCTAACACTTTGCTGATTTAAGTGAAGGCTGTCATTTTTACTTCAAGACACTACTTAGTTTCTTCAAGAATCAATTACATTATTATTTTTTTTATCCTTCTTGCCTCGTTTCACATGATTTTTTTTTAATGGTAAAATGTACGTTACCCTCCATCTTTTCTTAATATATCTAGTGAGGAATAAGCGGTTCAGAAAGTAGCTTGGTTACTTTACCAAGTAATAATAATAATAATGCATCGGATTTATATAGCGTTTTCTGGACACTCAAAGACGCTTTACAATGGAATGGATACATTATTCATGCACTCGCACATCCACCCTAGTGGCAGTAAGCTACTTAAGTAGCCACAGCTGCCCCCGGGGCTGGCTAACGGAAGCGTGGCTGCCAGTGTGCGCCTACGGCCCCTCCGACCACCACCGCCAAACATTCGCACCTTCCATACACCAGTGTGAGTAGCACTGGAGGCAATGTGAGTGAAGTGCCTTGCCCAAGAACACGACGACACTTGACTAGGGGAGAGCGGGGATCGAACAGCCGAACTTCTGGTTACTGAACGACCGTCTCCACACCCTGAGCCACGCCCGCCGCACTAAGTAACTAAGCTTCTTTACTCATTACATGATTTGAAAAGTAACTTACCTACTCTACTGATTACATTATGTCCTCGAGTTCGGTCGTACGCGACCTACGTCGTTTCGACTTTACGGCGCCCGTACCTCGTCCGTAGCGCCTTCTTTTTTGTTAATTTCCCACAGTAATCACGCTATTTTAAAGTTATTTAAAGTTGTGTTGTTGTTACCTCCAGCAACGGACGTCAATCGGGCAGGTCGGCTCGCCATCAGGCGCGTCATATTTCCGTGTTCAAGTTTGAATTAGCTCCGCTCTGTCGTCCGTCAGCAATAAATGTCTTTGCGGAAACACTAAATACCAGTTCCTTTCCGGGTCACGCAAATATGTTTTTTAAAATTACTGTACAAAGTATTTTGATGTAAATATCGACTTTAACGGTGAAATCTAACTTAAAGTCGAAATTCGGCTGCCTCCATTCTACATCACTGTCCAAATAAAGTTTCTACAAAATGTATTAAACTGGAAATTATTTAAAAAATAATTAATCTAATATTTATGTAAGTAACAACCAAATAAATAATATAGAGCTAACTTGTCATTACAGTCCGGGTTCCAGTCTTCTTGAAGGTCAAGAGTAAGATGGAGCTGATCCCAGTTGACTTTGGACAAAAGTTTCCAACCGGCCACAAGACGTATAAAGACAAATATTAAACAAAATAAAGACATCCATGCTCACATTACTACTGTATGGAGCATTTAGAGACTTTAATGAACTTTTGGATAAGGATGGGCTGTATATGCAAACTCCACACCGGTTGATAATAAATAGTTCTATAGTGTGTGTTGGTCTGGGGATGCGCAAAGCTTGAACTCCACGCACGCACACAGACCTGTTCAAAAATATTGATACTTCTTTCATTTTCCTTTCCACCGCAGGACAACAGAGTTCACTTTCGTGAGCTTGTTAAAAGTGATGGCAATCATGTATAACAGCCGGGAAGAACCGGTTTAACCACGGTGTCATTTGGATTCTGTGGGCTCGTAAAAGACGGTTATCGACGAGACGATTGCCGGTATGTACTTTTTTTCTTTCTTTCTAAAAATAAGATCACGTCCACAAAGGAAAATAAGTTGCTCATGATCAACGATTAACTTAGGAAAGTTAATAAATGATGCCAAAATCTGCCGTTATTCCAGCTAACTTGCAAACATAAAAAAAAACAGAACCCCTAACAAGACAAGTAAACGCCACATTGCCCTTTTAGTATGTAGCATGAAAACAACACAAATTGTTATCCATCAATCACTCTCACTTAATGAGCACTCCTCATGGCAACAAACTGTCGAACCTTCCGTATAAGACGCGCTCCTACCTTCGCCAGATCTGAGTTGGACACTGGGTGCCATCTTTGGATTGAGGCCTCTGTGCCGGAGAACGTCTTTAGTCCTCAGATCTCTGTGGCTGACCAGGGTCACCGTGGGGACGAGTGCCAGGTGTCCACCTTTCTGGTGAACCTTCTTCTTGTGCTCCTGATGGACGTCAGCAGACATTTTCGCAACTGTTTTTTTCTCACTGTCAACTTGTTTTCCAGCAGTTTGTCGCAATTCTTCTATCAACTAAGAAGGAAACTCTTAGGCCAGTTAGTTCTAAACGGGAAAGACAAAAACTAGAAACCAGTCTATAAAGTCTTCGGATTTATAGCAGTGTTAGCTAAAACTTCTTGCTCATAATGAAAAAAGTTTGGCATGTTTCTTCTCGTAAATGTCCATCTTTGTACACAACAACCTGCTAAATTATACCTTGCAGGGGTGATAACGATGTAATGTTCCAAAACGAGGAAAAACAAGATTGCGTCCTCTTCATCCTTTCATGTCTTTGCCAATTTGGATTTCAGCAGTATTATTCCTGGCTTCCTTTGATATTTTCCTTTCAGTGTATCCTTAAGATGTTAGCTTTGATGTGGGAAACTCATCCTTTTTCGAACCAAAAGTCTCTCCCAAGATGAACTGATTCCGTCTACGTCCTGGTCAGTTCTTCGGGTTCCTCGGCAAGCGTGCGTGAGGCGTGGCAGCAACACAACACAGCGTGTGTACGTGTGTGTCAACAGCAGGTCAGATAGTGTCACGGCTCTATCGAAGGGGCCGTGCTGTGGTGTGAACCCTCCTCCCCGTCCTGCCTGACTCAAATGAGAAGTGCGCATTTGTGTGTCACGGTGAGTGTGTTGCAGTGCCCGAACCCCCGGGGAGGTTAGAAAGCGAGAACGGCTTCAGTGATCTTAGCAGACAGCAGCAGGCAGCAGGACCTGAACCTCCATCTGGGCTTCCTCTACAGGAACCAGCTGCGACTGCGGCCAGCAGCATCTTATTCACCCTTTTTTTTTTTCCTGTTGCCCTCCTTCAATAGGCTCGTTTGCGCCTGTGCGCCTTTTCTACACCTGTGATAGCTTTTGTGTTTTCATATAACCAGACTGGCATCCTGTTACATTTTTCAACACGTTCCGTTAACTCTGCAGATATCGTACACATCATAGTTCTGGTTTCCCTCTGGGGCACCATTATGACTGTGAACCAATGTACTTACTGTAACCATATGACAATTCATATTAGGGCTGGGTATCGATTCTAATTTCCTCAATCGATTCAATTTCGATTCACAAGAGTTCAGTTCGATTTTTCCGATTACACTTCGCTTTAATCCGATAGTGATTAATTATGGAACATCAATTCTTCTCAAATATCAAGAACATGATAGAAACTCCACAAACAATACATTTCAAATCCAAGGCAACAGATGAAAATGTCGTATTTCCTATTTTAACATCTTTACCAGATAAAAATACACGAAGACCCTCTCGCTGTTTAACATTCGACAAGGAAACGGTGAGTAATTCTGCGAGAACAGAATTATTTGCAGCGTCCATTCCGTCCGTTAGGTTTGTTTGTTCCCCCCACCGCCATCGGCGCTTCTTGGTTTCTCCCCGGCCTACAAAACGCCTGATTGGTCTGACCTAAAAAAGGTCGGTTGCAAACGTATCAGCGGGAGCGGGTACAAGATGTATTCTCCGGAGTTTGTGAAGTCAAAAATGCCGCAAGAATTCAGCTTGCTGGCAAGGTTACTGCTTCATATTATCACATGTACGAAACAAAACAGAAGCCATTAAAATAAACGTTTGATCAACTGTTTTTCATTTTATTTTTAAAACGTGATCGGTAAGAAAAACGCTTGTGCGCCGCTTCACCTTTGTCCTATGCCTTACATAAATAAGGCATATGTGCCAACCAGTCCAAATGGCCAGTTTTATGCAAACAAAATTAGAATATACTGTAAAACTGGACACAATTATTGAAATTGATGCCTTCATTTCATCAGTGTGTAAAAAAAGAATGTGCAATTTAACACCTGAGACTCAAGTCCCACCCAGGTTGCCATGCATCTAATTATCTAAATGCGCCAAGCAGCAATTTCTATGTAAAAGTGTTTGAAATTAACAGGCGAATAAAGCCAGCGTGAAAGCGACTGTGGTCTGATGTGAAAGCTCAGTTACACCGTAGCTACCTGTCTTCGAACCTCTGACCTCTTAGGACTCAGTATCCCTGAGCTTCTCAATGACGCACACATACACGCGCACACAAACACCTCAGGAAGCTTCTGTTGGAGCGAGTTGTGCGCTGATGAGAGAAGTGAGAGAGGATGTGAGCACATGATGTGCCAAATGCCTGCTTGAAACCAGATGGTCATCAGCAGAGAGGAAGTGAAAGAGAAAAAAGAGAGAGAGAGAGAGAGAGAGAGAAACTTATTTACAGACATACAGTGCATGTGGGATTTCCCACAGTTACTAGTGTGCATGCAATTATAGTGGTAGTCCACTTTAAGTCAATCAATAATTAACCAGCAGATGCTACATCAAAATCCAAACGCATTTTCGCGCCGGGGCAAGTCTAGTTTAGCGTGTTTGTGAATTTGGTAGACCTTCTACGTCTTGACAGGCGTTCTGGTGTATTCTACTGCAGGACCCCAGCAAATCTGGCAATTTGGGACACCAAATTGGGAAAGAGCAATGGGACTGGCGGGACGTCTGTGATGAATTTAAAAGGAAAGAGTCGGCCGCGTTCCCTCCCACAACGAACGCGAACACTCCCTTCTACCTGCGCTAGCCTTGGAAAATACCAAAAGAAAGAAAAGACCAACCATACGCACAGTTAGACTTTGTAGTACACGTGCACTGGGCACGTAAATAGGGTCCAGTCCTACTTTGTAATTTTGCCTTTTATGTACCTCAGCACGTAAACCATTTTTTGCAAGTGTCACATATTATAGGATCCTTTGCCCTTTTGTGTCATCCCCCTTCCCCAGATGTTGGCAGGTTTGAAATGAGTTTTGGGGTGGGGAGAGAGATAATAATTGTGCCGTAATCACTGGCAGACAGCTCTGACTCTGGCAGGTGCTATCAGAGTAGCGACCCAGTGGTCCCTTCTCCCCTCAGATAAGGTCAGAGGGGGCTGGCAGGATGGAGGGGACGGGTGGAGGGAGGAGCGAGGGAGCAAAAGAGGGAGAATAGGGCAGAGGGGGGGGCAAAGCGTGCATTACAGATGAGCGGCTCGCCTGGCCTTATCTCCCCCCGGCGGCTGCCGCTGGAGGCTTCCAGATGCGACGCGCCGAAGCAGCAGTGTCACAGCGATCCCTCTATCAGCGGCGCGCAGACACCCATTGCCAAACACAACCCCAGCAAGAGGACGCAACATTTGCTTTTTTACAACTTCAGCGCTTGAGAAGATGGCAAATGATCTGCCACTTTTGTTTTGGTACATCTACACGCTTGGAGTTGTAAATCCATTCCACTGTTGTTTTTTGTAGCCAGGTTCAAAATGAGTCGGCTGTTGTGTCTGGGTCCATGACATTTTTTGACCTACTTTTGAGTTTTTTTTTTTTACAAGGATCAAAGGCAAAAGTTCTTCCAGCAGGCTGGTTTCGGTCAAGCATCTCACTGTAAAGCGTGAGAAAGAAAAAGGCCTGAGCGGCTGCTTGGTTGTGAGAAGCAACCATATGGTGAAGCATCTCGAGACATTCAATGCCGCTAATGACTTAGCTTAGCTAGCTTAGCTCGTTTTAAGCCACTTTTATTTTAAATGTCTTTTCCGTTATTTGCAAAGTATTTTAAATGTTGCACTTTTAATAATGTGAAGCACATTGCGTTACCGTGTGTATAGTTTGACCAGATTTTCAAAATTAAATGCTACAATTTTGCTGGGGGGGGGGGGGGGGGGTTGCAGTCGCTAATGCGAAATAGCCTACTATCTTGGTTGACAGTTCAACAGCACTAAACAAGTCGAAGCACTCACCATCATCCAACCTTTTTTGCTTTGTCCCGGCAGCTATTGGAAGCTGGCTGTGCCATGAACCTTTTGCCAGTCAAGCTTTGTAACATTGGAAATGTACCCCTCAAAAGCTCAGCTTGTGTTGCCTGACCGGCGAGTGGTGACTGCAGTGGAGAATAGGACTACATTTTCCATCATTCTCAGATGCGAAAGCAGGAAGTAGTTGAGAACGAGAACGCAAATGTAAGTAAATATGAAGGAACAGTTAACTTCCCGTTTAATAGATTTATCATATGAATCGCTATGACAACTGTGTGATTTACATACACGTGGCAAAAAAAAAACAGCGGGACAGGACCTGCGTGATAACGGGACAAAACAATGAGGTGGGCGAGGCTCAAAAGTGACAGTCTCGGTCGAAACAGGACGTCTGTTTACCCTACTTGTGTATGAAATGCTCGACATAAATAAAGCTGCCTTAGCTTAAAGCTACAGTAGATCAATCCGTTTTATAGCTCTTGTTCTTCTTACAGGTGAGGTGGCGCCAATCCCAGCTATCTTCTACTAAGTTTAATGCTTTATTAGTGCTCTTTTTCAAAATGTTCAACACTTTTTTTTGGGATCAGCACCAAATCAAGCAACTTCATAGCTATCCACAGTCTGTTGCGCGATTATAGAAAATTCAGCCCATATCCAATTAACTTCTATCATTTGCTTGTGGAAAGTGAGCTGTGTAGTTTTTTAATTATAGCAATAAAACATTTAATGAAAACAAAACAAGCACAAGTTAGTAAAGGTGAAACAATGCCAATTTTACTATGATAGAAACAAAATGTTACGTGGGAGGTGGTTCCAAATCATTCTTCCCTATGCAAGCTGGTATTGTATTGAAAATGTCACTAAACTAATAAACAGCATATTAGCATCTTCGCAGTGAAAACAAGGCAAACAAGTCAGAGAGGACTTGTTCACCTTCCTCGCTCTCTCACTCTCTACGGTGTTTTTAGAATACACACCTGTTTGGCACAGACTGCCTCAGAAAACCTCCAGATCCTAACAGAACTCTAAAAGTTAAACCGTCCCCATCTGTCGCAGCGGAGCCGTACCCAGATGCACACTGAACGCCTCCTCCTTTCTTATCCTTTCTCACAGCAGACTTGGCACTCATTCAAGAACTGTCAAAGCACACCTGCTAAATTAAGCCTGTTCTCATACTTAAACACATGCAGACACAGAGGCAAGTTCAGGAAGACATTGTGTTTACACACATGCTCACACACAGATGAATATGACAATAATACGTACACTTTAGAATTTAAAGATAGTGGTGGGTGTAAGTGACATTATGCTCGTCTCGAGTTTTTCGCTTTATGTTTATAGTTTTGTTGAGACAGTAGCTCAAATCTGTTTTTTTTTCTGACCTCGTAGTCATCATTTCCCACTCCTATACTTCCATGTTTTTTTTTTAAAATCTTATTTAAATGTCAAAATACTATTCGTACTTGCCTTGAAACCAAACGTGATCTTTTGACACCCACCTCTTCTGACCCACATAAACCCATCTTCTCACCTCTCTTGTGGCAGCCGCTGAGACACTCTAAATAGGTTGCCACTGTGAATCGGAGACAGATGGAAACGAAGGTTCCCTGCAGAGAGGTTCCCTTGCAGCTGTGTTGTGTATATGGTGCCGGGGAGTGATGACAGCATAGTGCGGGGACACCCAGGGACATAGACGGCGGCGCCATCTCCGTCTTTTTCTCACACGCTCTGCGGGCTGCACAAAGGTGCAAAAAGCAATGGTGTTAGCTCCAATGTCTGCTTCCAGGAATGTGAAAGTGGAGATATAAGGGAAGAGACAAGCGGTAGATTGTTGTATCACTCAACATTCAACCACATTGAAATGAAAACAGGGATACTGTCGCCTAATAGGGCAATTTAGGGTGTAGTGTATCGGCTATTCTTAGCACGACCAAACACTCTTTAAAAAAAGAAAAAAAAGTTGGCTCAAAAATAAACCAGATTGGGTCAAAAAGGGACAGACCCAACTTTTTGGGTTACTCCTTTAACCCCAAAAGTTTACCCACGAAACAACCCCACAACAAACACAGATGACTTCACTTGACCCCCCCCCCCCCCAAACGAAATCCCCCCCCCCCCCCCAAACACACACAAAAAAAAGGCTTGTTTTGTGATTTAATCATTTGACCCAAATTTTGGGGTTAAAGAAATTACCGTAAAAATCTGATTATTTCATATTTTGGGTAAAATGACTCAGTAAGTTGGGTTATTTTTGTGTTCAATAACCCAAAGAGGTGGGTTATTTTAAGTTTTTGGGATAAATAAATAACCCTACAAAGTTGAGTTATTTAGTTTTGGGGTGACTAAATAAATAACCCCAAAAGCATTATTATTATTATTATTATTATCATCATCATCATCATCATCTTGTTCAGAAAGCCAAACGTTGTGTTATTTAAATATTTTGGTTGACCCAGCAGTTTTTAGAGTGAACTGTGACAAGAATACCACCAGTCACAATTATGCAGGGGTTGGGTGGGCTATGGGTGCCTGAGCTGAGATTTATTTTCTCTCCTGTGTTTAAATGATTAGTGTGAGGTGTGATGGACCTTATTACCTGTGCTGCTTACATAGATTTTTTTTGGCTGCACTTATGAGTTCTTATAAATGCACATTTTTTTTGTACTGACAGTAAGGATAGGCTGATATGGAAAAAGTGTCAGGATGCCCCTCCTCATTAGAGCTGTATTTTACACATAGAGAGGAGTCCAGGGATTACTTTTGTTTGATCTGCTTTGCATAAACCGATCCAATCTAACCCTTGCTTGTGAGGAAAAATCAATTAAATTCTCCGTAATTGGACTGACAGTGCACTCCAAGTAGAACAGAAGTCAATATTAAAGATGAAAAATGAAGCCAAAGGCCACCTCACTCCATTGATTTGCACTGAGAAGAGGCGGCTTCTAGATATTATTGCCACATAGGAATATGAGCTATTGAACTACATAATGTTGTTATTGTCTCAGCATTGAAATGGATGAGAGGCTGAGTGGGAGCATGGGCTGACAGCTCCAATTAAAGTTCACTGATCTATATACAGAGCTGCCTTGTTTATTCTTTGTGAAAAGTCAGTGCGCCGCACAGTCGGCAGCACGTCTGCATCGGTAGGAGCCGCAGTCGACACATAACGAATGCAAGTAGGCTTAATCAAGATGCAATTACTGAAGAGGCGCAAAAACCCATTAAGCCTTTACGTATTGTATTTTTATTATGAAATGTGCGACTACACTCCAAGCAAAAACACACTTATTGATGGCTACAAACACGGAAAAAGGAGCAACTTTCTTATTCAGTGATAAATGAAAAGATTGATGAAGCTATTGAAGCTACAGTTGAAAGGGTGCATCAATGTGTTTAACCGCTAAAACTCCGAAATTCCCTTTGGGCCATATTGCCAACCCAACCACGTTGATCTTTCATGTGTTTTACAAATTTCAGAAACATAAGACTATGCAAAAGAAAGGTCCCTGTTTTGCACATCTTACAGCCACTGGAAATCCAATGAATAATACATTTACTTCACATGAAAGTTACTCATCTTGAGGAGGGAATCCAGCATGTTTTACAGTAAAAAAAACAAAAAAAAAACACTTGTAAGCATTTGCAAAGTCAATAGTTTTAGAAATGGAAACTTGGGATAGGTGGCCAGTATTTCAGCAATAATAATAATAATGATACTACTACTAATAATAACTAGAGCTGCGCAAAGCTATAACAGGCCTTTGCACGTTCGGATACTTGCACATTGGGGAGACAACAACCTTTGTAAATGTTTTTACCAGGCTTTATGTGTGTTAGTTTAGTGCCCAGGTTTAGACCCTCAAAAAACAACATAATTTCTCCTTGTAAACATGTGGTGAAATAAAAAGATTTTAATATATTTTCATCTTAAGCTACTTTTGATGAAACATGCAAATTTCAAGATGACGGGATAATTATTCTTATTTTTTTATTATGTCGTGGGCCTCCCAAATTTTGTTGATTTAGACTGAATGCTTAAGAAGGAATTATAAAATGCAAAATTTGATGCCCTGCCCTCGTCATATATAGTATGTAGAAACCTTAAGATTTGTTTTCCCTTTGTTGATGTACTGGGTGTTGAGATGGATTTGAAGTCACAGTCTTGGACAAGGGGGCCCCTGTAAATGTGCAAAAATGGGCAAAAATTGTACATTCAAATGCTCATAGCTCACTTCCTGTACATTTTATGGTATGACAACCGAATACTTTTTCGTGCATCTCGGGGTGCTACACGTCCCTCCCAATTATTGTAGCCCTAGGTCAAACATACTAGAATAATGATAACTTCTACAGAAACAATTGGGCCCTCAGGCCCGCATAATAATAATAAGTTCTAGATTGCAATTTGAACTCTAGTGAGGACATCACTGAGTAGCATTGATTGGTAGCTCCCCGCTGATGCGATAAATATTCCAACCTTTTAATAAGGAAAGCCAACAATCATAATTATTTTTAGCCAGAAAAAAAAAAAAAACTCAAAACAAAACAAAGTGCAATGTCTATTACAAATGCAATCACCATTCCTGCACAATGTTAATTAGTGAAAAATTACTGCCAACAAGACTCCTTGGTCTGACAGGTGAGCTAAATCTATCATGAATATTAAAATCGGATACAAAAAGTGAAAATAGTCATTTTAAGCTAAAAATATCTAATTAAAGCCTGCCAGTCAGTAGTGTGTAGACATGTTTTCTGCATGCTGGCTTCATCTGTCCTGTATTCATCTTATGTTATTCAGGTTTTGAAGCAAATGCTGACAGATGTGCACTAATCAGCAGACAGATGGACTGACCGACGATCAAAAGGTAGGCAGATGATCACATAGTTAGACGACGCTTTGAAAAGGCACGTTGGCTAATTTTATAGACACGTCTAGTATTATCCAAGTTGTGAGTGTATTGGTTGCAGGATCATTTTTTACTGTTAGGTTGCAGTTTAAGGAACAGTTATTATTACAGAAAATACACTAGATAAAAACACCTGGTGTCATCATTAGAGGAGGGAAGAATAATCAGAATTGAGCGTGCCCAGTACGTAACTAATGGGGGCTCGTCCGGGATCTGCGGTAGCCGCGGGTGCGGGGGTTGGTTTGGGTTTAGTTGGTGCACTTTCCTTACTTTCGTTTTTCTTTCTTTCGTTTGTTGTCTTTCGTTCGTTTGCTTTCTTTCGTTCTTTCTTAAGTTCTCTCACTCTCTCTCACTCTCACATTCTTCCTAGACTAGGGCAGGGGTGTCCAGCGTCTATCAGGCACCCATTTAATTGTATTAGTTTGTTCTTTTCGGGACGATTCCTGGGCGGGGCGGATACCCTGGCGGGGGTCGCAACAGGAGATTCGGTTGAGAAGCACTGCATTGGGTTCATGGGTGACCCCTCCTTGAGCCGTCGCCTTATCGTGGTGATGACAATGTGCGTCCTTCCCCTTTCCATGGGCTCACCACCTGAGGGAGGAGCCAAGAGGGTTTGGTGCCTAGAGAACAGGGCGGCCAAAAGGGATCTCAGTGGTCTGATCCTTGGCCACCGCAGACCCAAAAAGAACATACAAATTCCACACACGAAGACTGAAACCCAGATTTGAACCCACAACCTCGTTACTGAGCGGCAGATGTGCAAACCACTTGTCCACTGTGATGTAAAATATATCAAATATCATCCTCTTCATTTTTATTCCTATTAAACACAAATGTAATCAACAATGTTACTCAGAGGAGCACAGACCTCTGCCAAGGTCAGACAATGCTAAACATGTCTTTGAGGGTTTAATTGGAAAATCGTAACGTGACAAAGCGATCCAACAGCCACAATGAGCAAAACAAAACCACAATCAAAACACATTTATCCAAATCTGTTAAAAAGGGGAGAGAGAAAAATCAAAGGTCATAACTAATTGACTAAGTGATGGTGATGAAAGCATAACCATTTGTCTGGTTTCTTTTGTCCTTGATGGATATAGATGGTGCGTATTATTATCATGTTGTTATAAATACTCGCACAGTGACTTGCACTTGCCTAAGTGCCAATGTTATATTTACATTTTAATTGCTTGGAACCTTCCGAGAAATCCCTCTTGTCATGATATTGGAGCCCGGAAAAGCGAAGCAAAGCATGGTCCAATGTCAGCCTGCTCACCGCCGGTCCCCTCCACCTCTTACCGTCCTCTCCTGCCTGTCAGCTTATCAGGACCCTGGCAGACACTGTGATCAGGGTTACCAAGCGCTGCCTGAATGTTTGTTTGCTTCTTATCCCACCTCGTGGTGTGGCATGCAGCGCACAGCGCCTCAAGCCCCTTAGCATACCCTGCATGGACGGCAGAGATAAAACAAGCCCCCCCCCCCCCCCCCCAAAAAAAAGCCGGAACTAAAGATCAACCGTCAGAGTAGCCGTAAACATCACCGGAGGAATCTACATGCCCTTCCCACAGGAGAGGAGACCAGTTGTAGACTCTTGAATGTCAGACTGGAAAGTTTAGAAAGCCATCGACAGTGTGTGACTGATATCCTTCCCTCGGGTGTGTCACTTCATTGTCTTTAAGCGGCTCCTTTCTGATTTACTCGTACTTGCCCGCAGGTAATGATGCAGTAAAAGTCTGATGGAAACAGCTGCCCACTAAGCTAGTTGGAGGATGGATGGTCTTTTGGGTTCGTAACACATCTGGTGCCTTCTGGCTGACAATTACAGATTTTTGTCAAATTATTTTCAACTTTTTTTTTTTCAAAGATCCGGTCTGTGTCCCATAGCGGGTGTCCGTAAACTGTTGTGAGTGGAAAGGGAAATGTTAAGGGCGAGTTGTAGCCTGCCCCAGCTAGTTTTGGGCGAGAGGTGGAGAACACCATGGACAGCTCCTCAGCCAACAGATAGACAAGCAGTATTGACGTTCACACCCATGCCCAAGTTTGAGTCTTAAGTTAATCTAACGTATGTTTTTGAAATGCGCGTGGAAATCGCAAAGCCCTTGCACCACCTGGTAGTTGTGCCAACGACTACCGCTAGCTAGCTAGCTGGTACAACGAAGCACGGATGGATTTAAGGTTATACCAAAAGTGAAAAGTGCTATTTGTCAGTGTAAATCGAAGGATCCTGAATGTAAGAAAGTTAAAAGTTAGTTATTTTGTAATTAAAAAAGGAAAACCTTTGTGTAGACTGACGCGGCTGTTTTAGCGTGCCGGCCGCGTACATCCTTAGTAGTACGCTCTCATATGTAAAATTTTTTTTTTAAAAAAAAGAAGTAAATATGAGGCTTAGTTAAGCACTTTAGAGAACATATGATGTAGATAAAGCACTTCATAAGTGCACTCCATTTACCATTATGATCAAATTGGATTTTCCATTCTTTGGACTGTGCCGTGTTTTTCGACAAAAGTACGATTAGTAACCTATTCAAGTTGATTCGTTGATTACAGTTAAACAACTAGCGATTGCAGATTTTGGGTCCAAGTCCGAGCTCCAGTTAGTATACTTCAAGTTTGAAGTACAAAACTTCTTAGGTAGCTTTTTTTTGCTACCTTCTATCCATCATATATATATATATATATTTAAAAAAAATAACACCTGTATAGCCTACCATTGATTTATACAAATATGCTATGTGTAAACACAAACAAAGCCTAAACAGTAGTTATTGTCATCTTTGGTGACTCTGTTGTAATATCTTGTGTTCAAAAAAGATTAGTCAGATTAAAGTCGCAGGTGAGCTCGATCCTATCCCGACTGATTTAAGCAGCATGGCAGAATACATTCTGGACAGATCGCCAGTCAACTGCAACTTTTTGGCTACGAATCTTCATTTTGTGTGTGTTTTCTTGTCTGCATGTCAGGGGGAAGAAAAAACATAACTTTTTATGATTGTCATAATTAGAGCATGCTTGTCTTTGCGCTTCGCTTAGACTTTTTGAAGCTTATGAGAGGAGGTGCTTTATGTTTTCTCTCCGGAGTCCTGGAGGCAGGAGCAAAATGACAACAGGAACCCAGATCTGTCAGCTGATGCTTTTACGGGACGGCAAGTGTTTGAATTTCATATGTACTTATTAAGTCTTCATACAAAACTACTGACATATCCCAAAAAGTTTTTCCCCACCCCATTTCTCATAGCTACACGGATTACAGCTAAATTACCATTAGAAATATTGGACTTAATGTACTAATTGGACATCACTGTCAAGTTTCAACTCTCTGGAGAGACAGTTTTCACCTTTTAAGGTCAAAATGCCTGACAAGGACATTTGATGCTGTTCACTGTGTCAAACTATCCACCGGCCAGAAAACAACTCTGCTGGTCTTTGCCGACTTTTTGAGCCGCACAAGCTGCGTCCAGAGCGGTGAAGGTCAGAGTCAGATGCAGGACAAAAGATACAATTCAAAGTGACAAATGGGCAGAAAGAATGAGATAGCGGATTGTGCGCAGAAGAGAGGGAAACAGAAAGAGTGAGCGATGAGAGACAGCGCACATGCCCGGCGGTGGCGGAGAAAGAGGAGGAGGCAGTGAGTAAATAGTCAGCGGCTCTAATAGGAATATCAAGCCAGTGAAAGGTAAACAGGCTTCTCCAGGCAGATACAAAGGGAATGTGGTGGCTTTGAGAGCGCTGGAGTGTCGGCACGCTGCTGTGGCACAATGATAATAGCCCCGGGCCTGCCTGCATCCCAGAGATAAGGCAGAGCACTGGCATGTGTCGCCCCTGATCCCAATTTCACAGTCAATATTCATCCAGCTCGACAAACAAGCACCATTTAAGATAAAAAATAAATATAGAGTCCTTCTGCTATTACCTCCTGTTTATAAATCTGCACACAGCGCCCGCTGCCTTTTTAAACAGTAGCAAACACACCCCCACCCCAGCCCAGACGACACCCCCCCCCCCCACCCACCCGCCCACCCTTCTTTCCAGGCACTTCACTCCTCCTCCCAATCCTCTCATCCTCATCTTCGCCGTCTTCCTGCACATCTGGGGATTTGCATTGCTTTGTTTTTAGTCGTCTCCGACTGCTGCAGGGGTGTGTGTCTTTATGTGTCTTCTCGTGAGGCCGTGTGCGTTTTGCGCGCGCGCCAGATGGTCATTGAGATGGAGGGCTGTATATTGTAGATATCCCGATGACTGTGCCAGCTTTGATTGATGTATGTGTGTTTGTGTCTAGTGGAACCTTTGCCACAACCATGTGGTGTCAAGTTGAAGCGTTTCCATACTGTATTATCTTCTCCTGACACAAATGAAAATCTTACATCGATCCGCTCGTTCATCAGACACTTGTCGCTGTTACAAGGTAAACAATACACAGAAATTCTATTACCGTTTGACTTGAGCAGAGGAAACAGCGCGCCAGAAGCTTATGCGTTTGGCTACATGTGACAGGATCCACTTAGTGTTAAGCTTAAAATTGTTTTTTAAAAGTTGGAGAAAAAAAAATAATTTATCTTATCCTGCAGGAAGTTTGCCTCTAAAATAAAATTACATTCTGGATTTAACAACTCCCTATCTTGTATTGCAGGCCTTAAGCTGCATACGGCAGGCGGGCTGTGCTTTGATCACCATCTGCGACATTCCCAAAGAGAAATAAATCAAGATCTAAGCACAGCTGGATAACTTGTTTTATTTCTTTAGCTGGCGTGCGCTCAGAGTAACTGCCAAAATTAGTTTTGGGAGTTTTGCACCATGCAGTATTACAAAGAGTGTGAAGTGTGTAGAACCTAAGCCTGATGGGAGCCAGGACTGACATGTTGGTCACATCATCACAGTAGACTAAGATAAATGCCAGAATCTTACATCCATCGAGCTGCTAGATGGATGTGCACACATAACCAGTGTTGGGCACTTCCGTTCAATCGGCAATTCCCGTCTTTAACGATTTCCACCTTGCAGCAAGTGCACAATGACACAAAGCCTCGGGTAAATGCATGAACAGAGCGCCAACTGTGGCACGTTTACGTCCGTCGATCGGGGTGAGTACATACAGGCCCTCTCATTCCTTGTAATTTTTGTGAGCCATCGCGTCATAAAGCACTCACCGAATATATGGAATTAAGCGCAGGATGGCGGGCATCGTCATTGACGGGAATTGATTAATAACCGAATTTTACCAGTTCTGGTCATAACTTCCATAAATCCTGCCGCCCACTGCCTACTGACCACTGATCTGAATATATTACTGGATAGCCGATAGCACATACACGCCCGTGCAAGCCGTTGAAGCCACAGGGCGGCCATCTTACTCCTCCCATCTCGCGTGTAGACTACTGTATAAACTATTAGACATATACAGCTCGTATGCTCTTAGTATGCGGGGGTGGGGGTGTTTGTGGCGGGGCGGTCATTATCTTTTTAACAAGTAATAATAATAATAATAATAAGTAAAATAACAAAATTAACAAGTATTATGCTGTTTCTACTAAGAACTGTCTCAAATAAGATCGTATGCCGAGAAACGTTTCTTAGAAGTAGTAATATGGCGTCTTTGCCTATCAGCGTTCCAGTAATATATACAGATCAGTGCAACTGACTTAATACTTGGCCTTTTTAGGACCCCTTAGCTGTTTAAAAACCTACCTGATGCAAAATAAACGAACTGAGCACTAAATTAATGCTTGCATAAGCGTAGCAATAATGAGGAATTGACAACAGGAGGAAAACATCATCATCACGGTGTGTCGTCACCCGAGCTCCACAGCACGGCCAGCTATCAGTATTGGGACAGAACCAGAAGGAAGGCTTGGAGAATGGTATGCGAGGAAGTTAGCATACCTGGTAAGAATATATGTTCTTGTTTACTGTGGCATTCAGTGTTTCCGTCATTCGTCAAACAGGCGTCCGTCGTTGTCAGACTGGGAAGGTCCGTTGGTACTGACCTGGTTATTGATTACATTGACTGATGAAAACCTACTTTTACCCATTTTTCAAAGTTTCCCTTTATTCGTTAATCGTCAACAAAACGGCCGTCCATCATTGACGTTTTGACAGATCTTGCCCACCTCTGCTTATGAGGGATCACCTTAGAAGCGCACCTGTCCCTTCCTCATCTCTTTGGCCTTCTCCTGTCCTTCCTTTTTCTCTCCTGGTACGAACCTGTCCACGAATGACCAACTGGCCGTATCCCTTTAAATCTGGCCCGGGCCGAGCCGCTGCCTCGGCGAGATTACTGCACACTCTCCGAGGCTCCACAGATGGGAGAGACAAGCTGCCAGCTGGCACAGGGACACCCAGCATCCCCACTGGAAAATGGCCAACAGTCCTGGCTCTGTGGTCTCTGCTCGGCCCATTCACACTCCTGATCGTTACTTCTCCAACATTCTGCTCTAGCATGTATCACGCTCTCTCCGTTTGGCCATTTTTGTCTTTGTCTTTCTCACTCTTATATGTAATCAACATATTTTCACACAAAAAAGAAAGCATAATAGCATCAAGAATAATAGTTAAGGCAACTTTATTTCTTTAGCACATTTCATTTTCAAGGATTTTCAAATTACTAAAAGAACGTACATTTACAAAATTCAATCATATTTATATTCAAAAGATTTGAAGACAATTAAAAGCAAAGGCAATAAATAAAAAGTAGCTTTCTAAAATTGCTAAAATACCGTATTGTGAAATTGATTTAAAAATGCTTTAAAAAAATACCTTATTAAAATAAATGGGGGAACTTATTCCATTTGCGTTCAGCATAACAGCTAAATGCTGCTTCACCATGTTTGCTTTGAAACCTGGGCTCCACTAATTGGCCTCAGAGCCCTACTAGTTTTATATTCAGTTAGCATTTCCTTAATAGTGACCTTTGAAAGGTCTAAGGTATTATTGATACAATTAAAACATCTCAGAGATGAGGAATTGCACAGGAAATAGGAATAACTCTCTCCACTTTATTCAGACGCTGACATTGACTCTGACAGTCATGATGCTAAAAAAAATTTTTTTTGTGCCATTGATGTTAACTTTATACTATAAACAGATTTATTTATTTATTTTATCTGTCACCTTGCATCCTGGGACGTTTTCAACACGGCGTAATACATCTTGATGACTGTGACTGTGATGGCGAAGCCGCCAATGTTGTTGAGTGATGAGAAGAATGGTGCGATATGAAAATGTGTTGCCCATCTTTTTATGCGTGACTGCATCCTGTTTAAGTGTACTGAGCATCACCGAACGTTTTTTTTTAGGTGGCTTAAAGTTGATGTGCAGAAACTTCCCTCCCCAGCCTTCTGCTGGACCACCTGCTGGGCACTGCCATGATTGCACAGTGAGATTGCTGTGCTAGATTACTGTGACCCGGCAGACTCCCTCCAGATGGATACACAAATACACACACACGCTCGTACTGCACTACACTAACACCTGGCATTACTGTATATTTAAATACACTACAGTATATTGGAGATAGCAACGTGTGTTGATTACACATTTTGAAATACACATGCATTACATGTCAGCCATGGTGACAATTGCTCAAAATGTAAAATAGTAGTTCATTAGGTGGAGCTTAATAGATGACAGATGCGCCTAATTAAATGAAATCGTGCGTATTCTTAAGACCATAGAACTATCATTAGTATATGCACCTGCAATGTCTAATTGAAGCTCAATTTACAAGAAAATGGTAGAATAGCTTTAAGAGTTCAAAATAAGCTACATGATGCAAAAAAAAAGAAAAGAAAAGAAAATTACTTTTTTTGCAGCTGGTGAAAACAAACCACAGCAGATCTGATCAAACAGGGACAGTCCTGGAATGGGAATTGCAGCACGAGGGAAGATAAAATGAATTGATGAGATGAAGAAATGTCCGGCAGATAGAATGTGGAGTCAGCAGCTCTGCCACACGCATGCAAAGATTGGGCCATACAAAGCATTCTATATGTTAAAGTTTGATAACGCAAGATTTCAACTGCTCATTATATATATATATATTTATTTATTTATTTATTTGATCTGTTTCGATACATATGAAGCAATCAAAACTATTTTATTTATTTTAAAAAAATTGGTAGGATTTGAATGTACCAAATGCAACTGTACATTCTGGTATAGTCTCAATTATCCTCCACCTACTTTACTTTCGTTCTTCTCTGTCTTTTTAAGAGTCCCTGTCCCTACAATGGCGATTGGCAACTTTGACTTCGCTGTCATTTGACCACTATCAGGTAAAAAAAAGTTTGGATATTGGACTGATGGACCCGCGAAAGGTCTAATAAAGCTATTGTTGGAAAATAAAGAGTTGGAGCTGCAATGTATCAGCCAAAGAAGCCCCAATGTCAGAACTATGACATTCTAAATGTGATGTTCTAACCACATGACCACCAAGTGTTACCTTTTAATACAGCTCTTGTATTGGATCTGATTATCTCGAGCAGGTGTCGTGACCCCTGAGTCAATGTTGTTGTTGGTTCCTTCAAACTATTACTACATTTTTTTGTGCTACTGAACTGGGCAGCCATGAGCAGAAAACATTAGAATATTCTAATGAAACACATCAGTGCCTATTCGATGAAGTGAAGAGGAAGAGTGTAACAGAGGAGGAGGTAAACTGACATGACACGCATCACTTTGCATCACGCTTGATGGACTGTCATTACGCTTCACATCCAACTTCACGTCTCTTTATACCAGACTGTGGACGTCACATGATATCAGTAAAACTGCGATGGTAACTTAAGGCTCTTTACACCCCCCTTCCCCCCCATCGTCTACCCCTTAACCCCCCCCCCCCCTCCCCCCATGCCCCACGACATCACCACCACCACCACCCATGTCCCTCCACTGCGTCTCCTCTCCTGTCATGTTTGCAGGAGCGAGAGCTGTGGAGGGTGGCACTCTGATGGCGTGAAGCCAGATGGCAGCCACAAGGCAGGCGGCGTGGCATCGAGAAATGAAGTGCGCGCACACACACGCCCGCACACAATCACCCGCTCGTGCTTTCGCTCCTTAATGAAGGGCTATGAATTATTCATCGCGCACACACAAACACACGTACGCTGCCTCTCGCAGGGCACATACACAGCTCCTGTCAGCAACAGAAGGCTCAGCGACTTCTCTCTATTTTATTATCATTTCTCCAGGCATTTTCCTTGCTTGTAAAGGAATACCAGGTGGTGCTCTCGCCCTCCTCCCAAACTACCAACCCCTCCTCCTACCACCAACCCATTTCCTTCTCGCACCCTATCTGACTGACTGAGTCATTGCCACCTTCTTCCAACTTCCCAATGACTCTTCTTCCTTGAACCGACGTCTTTGGGATGAACGATCGGAAATGCACACCATCCAAATGGATGTTGGAGGGCAGCCATCAGAAAGGTGACATTCCAAGGAGAATACTTAATGAGGAAACGCATTCCAGGACTGAGCTCCCTTTTCAGACCTGACACGTCTCAAGGATGCTTATTGTTGCATCAATTACTGCATTTGTCGTATGGTTGAACTCAACTATATTTATAAAGCACTTTAAAACAACACAACCCTTGCTACATGAAGTAACAATCAGTCATACGATGACAAAGAGGTAAAAATACAAAACAAAAAAACAAAAAAAAGAAACATCACAATAAATAATAAAAATTAAAATAAATTCATTAATCACACAAAATACAACAAACGCCATACAACACTCAAGCAAATATGATGTTTTCTTAAGATGGAACTCAGGGACAGCAAATTCAATGAAAACAGTAGGGGCCCCAAAACTGAACCCTGTGGAACACCATACGACAGCGGGACTGTCAATTGTCTAGTTTAGACTAGGGCTGGGTATCGATTCTAATTTCCTTTAATTCACACGAGTTCAGTTCAATTCGATTTTGATTCATTTCAATTCAATCACATTTTGTTTAATTAAGGAACAAGAATTATTCTTAAATATCAACGACATGATACAAAAAAAAAACTCCACATAGATTAAATTCCAAATAAAATTTTGCGGAGGCAGTAATTGGTTAAATTTAGATTTAGTTTATTAATGAAGTGACACGTGTTCTAATCACTTAAAGCTACTGGACGCAGATAATTTAATTTCGAATCACTACTGCCACATGTGGCCGAAAAATGAAACTGCAAATTTCTCTTCTTCACATAACGCGCACATGACGTCACATCCGCAGACAGAGGGTGGGAAATTCTAACCTGAATTTTCTGAAAACTATTGGCTAGAGGCTTGCAAAAAAAAGGCTATTGTAAAGATATTTTGGGCCGAATTGTTACAGAGCAACTTTAAGTGTTACACAAACATTGACATCAGCATCACATAATTCAAATTCAATCATTGTAAATATAAATAAATATTCTGAATTAATAAATCAGGTCTTTCATAAATGTAAGAAAATACTTTTAAATTCCTGTGAACAGTAAATGTCAAGAAAACTTTATGGATTTTTAGGAAAATCAATTCGATATCGCTTATTCGATAAAAAAAAAAATCTTAGTTCATGTCTTATCTCGGTACATTTAATTTGGATCCTTGTGTACAATTAGCCAGTCTGATCACATTCAAAGCGTGTCCTCAGAGCTGAGCAGTGTAAAGTGACTGTCACATTTATGATGGGTGGAAAGATGAAAAGCTGCCCTTGCTGTCAAGGAGGTTCAAGGTAACAAAAGAGATGTGAAGGGAAAGGAGGGTGGGTTTGGTGTTACATGGGGAGGACCAGAGCTCTCTAGGGAGAGATAAGGATAAGTGAGTCTGATAAAGTGTTCATGTATGAGAGGAGTGATGGAGGAGATATATATATATATATATATATATATATATATATATATATATATATATAATTTTAAAAAAGAACGAGGGAGGAGAGTGACGGGTGGAGAGGGACAGGTTCTGCTGCTCTGCTAAAGGTCACCAGCCTCCCCAGTGAGGTTGAGTGGTATTTGAACCTCACTACTGGTTGGTGCTATTGTATATTCTGCCCTCGTTCGTGTGTGTGTGTGTGTGTGTGTGCGCGCATTTGGCTGCAGACGCGGAATTTCAGACTGCATTAATTAAGAGCCCACAACTGAGAAGGTACTATAAACTGTACACCGATCATTCATCGCAACATTAGGAGCACATATAAACACACTGCAGTATACTATTACGCAAGATATTAACTAATTTACTGCCATTGACAGCAATAGACGTCAAAAATTTATTTGAACTGAATTAGTTTAACTTTTTTTTCCCATTTTTGTTAACAAGAGTATGAAAGCCTAGAATTAGTTTTTTGTACATTTAGAACAGATATAAAATTTGTGATTAATCTTGAGTTAACTAGTGAAGTCATGCGATTAATTACGATTACAAATTTGAATCACCTGATACCCCTAATTTTAATAATCTTTTCTTTAATTTGTTTAAAAAAAAATTATAATCTTTTTTTTTTCATCAGGCGATTACAATTTTTAATCGTAATTAATCGCATGACTGCACTAGTTAACTCATGATTAATCACAAATTTTATATCTGTTCAAATACAATTTTTAAAAAAGTCTAGTTATTCATACTCTTGTTAACAAAAGTGGGAAAAAATGTTAAACTAATAAAAATAGTTCAAATGAATTTTTGACGTCTATAGCCGTCGATGGCAGTGAATGAGTGAAGATTAAGATTATTTGACTGCCTCTGAAGAGTACTGTCAAGTATTAATTTAAGTAAGCCTGTATTATATTATGTACTTATTCGGATTGTAGTTTGCAATGTTGAAGAACTTTGCTTTTTCACCGTGATAGCTGATATTTTGTAGTTTGTCCTTGTTGTGAGGAAGATCAAACTCTTGTATTTTGTCATAATGTTTCATTTGTGGTTTATCGCATGACCAATTGGAAGCTGAATACACACAATTTATAATTGTAGTTAACGAAAACTAACAAATTCTAACATTGGAAAAAATATTTTCTTCACGAAATAAAATAAATGTGTGAGTACTTAAACCAATCTATAACGAACTGAAATCTTATATTTATAAAACTAAATTAAACTAACAATAAACATAGCGTAAATATCCGAAATTACCCTACATGAGATTTGCGGTTCTTTTGTATGTCTCTATAAACCGTTGTTTGCGATTTGTAGTTTATTTTTACATTAGTAACATTCAACTAATACTTTATTTATATAAAAACTAGACTAAAAAGAAGCATAGTTGGGAAAAATAAATAAATAAACTTAAAAAAATAAAATAAAATAAAACCTGGTCTAAAAACGACTTGAAAGTGGATGATTTTAAAAATCTAAATGAAATACTACTTTCATGATCTGTGTTTGGTTTTGGTTGGTCCTTGTGTCTCCCTTCCTCATTGTCTCATCAAGTTCTATCATGTCCACCTGTGCTTGTCATCCCGCAGGTTTCTCTCGTTATCTCGTTATTAGTATGTGTATTTAGGCCCTGTTCACACGGCAGCAAAGCCGGCTTCGTTCCTCAAAAGAATCTTTTCGCCGCTTTGTTGTTTATTTACATAACTTATTCTGAGCATGAACTATGATGAAAAATCCCAAACTATTATAACCCTACTTAGAATACAATGACACAACAATGGTCATGATAAATGAGAGATACAATAGTTGTGATACTTAACTTTTTATTTACTTCCCTAAAGTTTGCTACAATTACAAAACATTCTAATACATCAAGTCTACCAAGTAGAAAAATCTGTGAAGATTTTTCATTAATTGCTTTTGATGCCTCTAAATAGTTCTTATTCAAGAAGGCTGTCCGCCAAAGAAATGAACAATATCAACAAAAGCTATTAAATAAAATGTTGCATCACACAAAAAGGCAAAAAAAAAAGTTTTGTGTATTATCTATGCCGCTCTACCCGGTGTGATTTTTGTGCAAGATGTTGTCATTGTTCTCGCTTCTTTATTTCTGTCAAAGTGAGTGTGACTAATTTCTGGAGACGTCAAGATGGAGGCTTATGTGAGCGAGCATACGGGGTGGGGTGGGGTGGTGGGGGGGGGGGTGCGTGTGTGTGAAGCTGCAGGAGGCACTACAAATGAGGTTTAAAGTCCAGAGTGATGTTGATGGAGTGAGACAAGGAGGGAGGGCAGAGGAGGCTACGGTCCTTATCACCTGGGCCTCGCTCCTGCGCACATGACTCGCCAGCCGACACTCGTTCCATTACCCCGTCAGTCGATAGATCTTTGGTGTGATTGGTTACGATTGAGTCCTCAAGAGGAGCAGAAAGACGGAAAACGCGTAATGAGAGCAAATATGGTGGATTGAGTGCGTGCGTATAACAGAAAAACAATCTTGCGTACATTAATTGGAGATTATTTTTGTTGCTATATCTCTTATTGGTTAAAATATCTATTAAATAGTAATTGTAACATAATATAAGTTTGTATAAAGTGCATAGGGCAAAGATGTTCAAATAACATTTCTGAAACCTTAACTTGGTCCGAGTCAACCATTTAAAGATAACCGGCATTGAGGTTTTTAGAAGCATTCTATGAAATATTTTCAATCATTTTGGCAGTTTTGAGATTAGACTTTTGTCAAAATCTCAGCTCAACTCAACTTTATTTATATAGCTAATGATTTATTTAAATATTCTTTGGTGAGTAAATGTCTGTTTTAAAGAAATAAACTTGCCAAAATCGCTCGTATTAATGACAGAAAATGTGGTAACGTACATTATTATGAACTCTTTCATTATTGATATACTCTATATATTTACAGTATATGTCACAGGCGTCAAACTCAAGGCCTGGGGGCCAGTTTCAGACCCGCAGCAGTATATTAAATCTTGTGCATGTTTCGTGCAGATTTTCTTCACTATCGACAACACTGAGATACAAAATATTGAAAGCATTTTTTTGCTCGCAATTCCCCTTCGTACTAAAATAAAAATAGCTGAAGAAACAATTATTTACTGGCTTCTAATTTCCAAAACTAGCTATCCATGAATTTGTGTATATGTGAAAATATAAGGTGACTTACACGAGTTCACAACATAACCATAACTACAATGTGTCTGGTGACAAAAATATATTTATTTATGTTTTTTTTTTACAAAAAAATATATATGTATATGATATATCACATGTAAAATTGGCGGTTCAACAAAGTCTCACAAAAATGCAGGATATTAAACAAAAATGTCAATTTTGGTGCTGCGATTATTTAACAGCTTGAGAACATTTTAAAAATGTGGTTGATGATTAGTCTGTCACAGGCGAGTAGCGCCGTCCTTCTAAAGGCTTCATTTAAGTAAAAGACGGGATTTACTCTCAACATCAATAGTAATGACTGAGAGAGTTCAGCCTGCTTTGTTAAAATGATTTTTAAATAAACTTATTTGCAAGTCTGGGACTAAACTCCTTTTTTTCCTCACGTACGTTGTACAAAAAGCACTTTCGGTTTTAAAGTGCCTGATTCCTCTACATTAACATAAATAACAAATCTCCCTTTTGTATTTTAATCGCTACTGGAAATGGAAGCGTCGTTTACAAGTTCATTTCCTCAACAGAATGTGAGCTAGGCCTCACGCTGGGCGGGAAATGTTTCATTTAGCATCAGGGGACATGGGCCAAAACAAAACAAGAGTTTTTTGGGATTTATCAGCCTTATTTCGAATTACATCAAAGTCATGTCCGTCCAACATGTGATGTTGCTTTAAGCTGCTGGTTGCACAGCTAAAGACCTTGCAAGGGGTCGGGGCCTTCCTCCCTGTCTGTCCTAAATGGCTATGTAATTGCAGGGCTGCCGCTTGCGAGCCCCTGCTGTGAAGAGATGAAAGCTTGACTGGCTCAATCATGACCCCTTGATCCTGCCTCTCATTGTGTCCTTTTTTCATGAGCTTTCTGTCTTTCTTCTCCTCCCTGTTGCCTCTTAACTCGGCTGTCACTCAATCCATCTCGGCGTGTCACTCCCAAACAAACACTGTAAAAACACTTACACAAACTGTATATACATTTCACTCGGAGGTAAATACTCCAATGTCGACCCAGCAGGGGGAACGATGGACACGTGCGTTGCTGTGGCTACCCTGGCCAGCTTTTGTCAATGCTGGTACATGAGGATGCTCAACAGGGTCCATCTTAAAACCTCAACAGTGATGTGGAAATCAGGAGCTGATACTGAATGTTTTCCCCCGTCTAGTAAATACAGGATTTACTCAACGGGGAAAAAAACTCTTTAGAAATATTGGTGAGAATTGAGACAAATCTCTACCCTTAGTATTTTTGGTCTATGAGACGAAGTGACATCAGAACCACAGTTGTGATTTTTCCAGCTCATACAGTACATTTGAGTAAGCCTAATGTGTTAACTCATTCATTGCCATTGACGGCTATAGACGTCAAAAATGTATTTGAACTATTTCTATTGGTTTAACATTTTTCCACTTTTGTTAACAAGAGTATGAAAACCTAGAAAAAAAATATTGTACATTTAGAACAGATATAAAATTTGTGATTAATCGTGAGTTAACTAGTGAAGTTATGCGATGTTAAATGTTAATCACCTGATGCGATTTATTAATTTTTTTAAAGAAAAGATTATTAAAAATTAGGGGGTCAGGCGATTAAATTTTTTAATCATAATTAATTACATGACTTGACTAGTTAACTCACGATTAATCACAAATGTTATATCTGCTTAATACAATTAAAAAATTCTTAATTATTATAAAATTCTTGTTAACAAAAGTGGGAAAAAAATGTTTAACTAATAGAAATAGATGAATGAATGACGTCTATAGCCGTCAATGGCAGTGAATGAGTTAAAAAGGGATCAGTATGAACTGGAACTGTGTTGGGCTGTCAGTATCAAAGCGTGCGCAGTAATTGTCGCCTTTTAAACTGCCTTTGAAAAGTAATCCAATGGCTATATGGAGCCAGCATTTATGGAGCACTTGCTTAGCGGCTAGCTGCTAGCCGGTAATATTGCTAGCTGCTACTGCCGGAGCCACTGCTAAAGGCTAGCAATACAATAATATGTACAATGTCAGCGTAATAAAGTAGTCTTTTCCTCCCTTTTAATGTCCTTAACTAGCGCTTGAATTTGTTTTCAGCACAACAATGTGTTGTTGACGTTGGTGGCAACAGTGTGTGATATATAAATGACCAAACTACAGTGACACAGGTAAACGAGTCAAGTTAGCCGCTAAGCCTAAGAATAGAAGGAACAAGACTAATTCTTGTTTTATCTCATTTTCTCCTTCTCATTTTTATTGTGGTGAAAGACACAGTTTCACAAACATAACACAACTCTCTCTGTGCGTCAAATTCAGGTCACTTCTTCATTGGCTATCGTTCCCATTTAAGTCACAGTAATGGAGCCCGTAGCTAAGCTGAACGCGGTGTTGATCACTCATATAAGGATTTGAGAGAGGAAATCATGAACAACTTCAAAATGTCCGATTGTCAGCCCAAAACCTTTTTTTTTTTTTTTTTTACAGATCGGGGAGAGAAAAAATCAATTTGAGCACACCCAATGTCAGAGGATTATCATTTAGGATAATCTTTCAGAGACATCTGATAATCAGGCATTTTCTGGAACTGATCACGAGAGAGAAAATTCTCAAATTGGTTGAATTATCTTTATGTCTATAGTCGGTTTAAGATATGACAACATTATGCCATTGCACTATAGTATGTATCCAACAACATGTATTATGTCACAAACAAAAATTACAGTTGTCATTTGAAGATGTTCACAACCAGATGAATGAACAGATGCTTCAAAAGACATATGACGCTTTGTGAGATTATATTCTCTCTTTTAGCAGTCGCTGCCATGACATTGCCTTAATGTTGTGCTTTTCACTTCAAAGTTCCTAGGGTTTTCAAAGAAATTAATATTCATGTGTGCAGCTTGGCTTTACAGCAGCTGTTGACATAATTACAGAGGGGGGAAAGTGTGAAATTAATTTTAAATCTAATGTAAATTATAGTGATTGGCAGAGCTGCGCTAATCGTCATGTACAAAGAAAATATGCACGCCTCAAGCTTTTTCATATGCGAGAGGAGCTGCACTGATAAACAAAGCATCGTTTAATAAACGAATACAGTTAGTTGCAGGTAAAACTCTGTGAAGCCTTTAGGTGGCTTTCTGCGTAAATTGGTCATGAACTGTGATCTATCTTCATCGAGTCACAACAAAAGACAAACACATTCTGCTCAAATTAATACTACACCAACAATTATATGTTTGTATTACAAAATGTAAACATTCAAATTCAGTCTATCATACTACCGACGTAACATCTGTGGCTAAAATTGTTTACACTGCTAATGCTAGCTTAGTATTGCTAGTTTTGCTATTTTGCTAAAGTTGGATAGCGTTTGCTGTGACTAATGCTAGGTTGATATTTCTAGTTTTGCTATTTTGCTAAAGCTGGATAGCGTTTGCTGTGACTAATGCTAGCTTAGTATTGCTAGTTTTGCCATTTTGCTAAAGCTGGATAGCGTTTGCTGTGACTAATGCTAGCTTGATATTTCTAGTTTTGCTATTTTGCTAAAGCTGGATAGCGTTTGCTGTGACTAATGCTATCTTAATATTGCTAGTTTTGCTATTTTGCTAAAGCTGGATTGCGTTTGCTGTGACTAATGCTATCTTAATATTGCTAGTTTTGCTATTTTGCTAAAGCTGGATAGCGTTTGCTGTGACTAATGCTATCTTAATATTGCTAGTTTTGCTATTTTGCTAAAGCTGGATTGCGTTTGCTGTGACTAATGCTATTTTAATATTACTAGTTTTGCTATTTTGCTAAAGTTGGATAGCGTTTGCTATGACTATTTATCACAAATACGCATCTCCATAATTATGTGTCATAATAAATGGTCTTTGAGAATCGTGTCGTTAGTGAGGGGTGCGTTTGGTCAGACCTGAGGTGGGCGCGTATTAGTGAACTGATGCTACATTCAAATTTTGCTCACGGGTTTAAAAATGCAAACTCCCTTTAATCTGAGAGTTTTTTGACTTGATTCATATGCGCCGCAGACCTTGACTTTTTCAAAAAATAATTTGGGTAAGATTCTGGATCCAGCCCTCTAAAGTCTGTGTCAACTCCATTCCAGCTTCTCATTGACTCGCCTAATACCCTTGGTGTTAAGTGTCTGTTTGTTTGAGATATGCTGTGAATATATAAAGGAAAAAGACTGAAGAATATGAGAGGGAAGAGCGAGAGAGATATATTTTCCTTACTTTATGTAAGTGTGTGTTTGCTAAAGGGAACATACAGTACATCTCTTGAGACGCACCGGTACAGTAGCTGACAGGCACGCAACCCTAAATTTGAACTTTGTTCACGTAATCCTATGTCTGGATGATGATGTTTTGGCTTGGCAATGGCAACTGCTTGTTTTACTGTAAAATCCTGAGAATAATACTCATTTTGGGGGAGTATTATACAGGGGGCTTAACAAGAAATGTCAAATCTTCACTTTGATTAGAGTATAAACAATTTGGATATTTAACCAGTACCTGGGCAGTGCCTATGGGAGATATAGAATAGAATAGAATCACTGATTTATAGCGCGTTTCATACGCAACCAATCTATATGCTTCATATACTGTACATCAATTAGGACTGTAACAAAATAAAAGATTATTAATACAAATTTTAAGGTTATTTAAATTTATATATTTGCACCTTTTTTTATTTTAAAATGCCTAATTTAATAAATCTTGTTTGGTCCAAAAGGAACTTACATAATTATAGTGTTGATTTCAATTATTACCAAAATAAACGTGATTATTATTTTTTCCATAATCAAACAACCCTAACATAATTAAATGTAAAACGTTTAAAAGCCGTTAGAGACTTAAAGGGGTGTAAATGGAAGAGTAACAAAATTGCAAAATTCTTGCTAAAATTACTAAAAGAGCCTATAGCGCAAAAACAGGATTTTTGAAAAATCTTTGGTATGGGAAAAGTGCATCGTTTCTAACCTGGATTGAAAAAGCATTTACACTTTATTGGTATGTTTTTAATATTTATTTTTATTATTATTATTTAAGTGCAGGGAAAAATAATGCTGGGTGGAGGGGAGGATATTACGGTAATTCAAATGCTTACCTTACTGCTATGTCAAAAGAGAGGCTATCGCATGAAAGTCCTAATGAAAATATACATTTATTGAGACAAACATACATATTACATATATCGAAAGGCTTGCCACTCCGCGCATCACGTGGGCATCTGGGGTATCCCGTGGTTGCCTCCACCCAAATTAAAACAAAGAGGGCCAAAAGATATTTTCCAATTCAGCAGATGTGAGTCATTTCATCTTGTGATTCAAATGAGTTTGGTGTTTTGTGTGAACAGATGTCCGTACCCCGCCTCCTTTATCAACATTAGCTGATTGGGTTTTAGCATGCAGCTTGCCGCGCCTCTGCCTCACAGGTACTAACACACTAATCTGCCTCTGCACAGCTGTGCAGCCCGGTGGAGGAGGGCGGAGTGGAGAAAGCAAGAGTAGGACGGGGAAAGGGCTGCGAGGGATGGAGAAAATGATGAGGAGGGAGGAAAGGGAGCGGGAGGGAGGGTTGAGAGATGGCGAGTGGCCTGGAGACAGGATGCAGATGAGACAGAGAGACAATTGGAGGAAAACAGATGCCAACAGAAAGAAGAAAATACACAATGGAAAAAAGTGAAGGAAAACAAATGAGAAAAGTGTGAATAGTAAAATGAAGTGTGCGGACAAAGCTTTTAGTCAATATGTCCATTACGTTTACAAGAACTGAAAATGGACACGTCTTCCCTTGCGGCTTTCAGAGTTTTCTACGTGTCTTTGGAACTCACCGTCAAATTTTTCACATGAGATTAGACATTGCTATTGGCCAGTCAGTCACACCAAAGAATGCAAAAAAATAATAATTCTCATCAGGGTTCGTTCAACATCGTAAACATTGGTCGGCAACCGTTTAAATTGTTGACTGACGTCTGGCGAATGTATTTACGACCTCGAATGAACACGGCCATCAGTGGACGGAAACGACGCTGAATGCGTGAAACCCGGAAGTCGGACGCCCGCGGCATCTACCCCCATAGCGCATGCGCGCAGCAGGTGCGCGAGTGTGTCACGCCGCAATTTGAATGCAGCTTTGTGCGCATTTTCTCAACTGAACTCAACTGTCGGATGTTTTTTTTTGCGTGGTGTGCTGCTGGTGAAGCCGCGCGTCTGTTTTTGTCTGCGTGGGTGCGTGCCACGTGGCGCCAAAGACCTCTGGCACGCTTGTTTACCCAGGCGTCATGCCATAACAACGGGACTCTTTCTGTCCGCGCACCTGTTTGCAGCCCCGACACCACAAGCAAAGTGCACAAAGAGCACCTCTGCACTCGTGAGGGGAGACGCGGGAGGGAGGGGGGGGGGGGGGTGAATTAGGGCTTCGGGAGGGGGGGTGGGTGGAGGAGGCAGGTGAAGTGTATATCGTGATACAAGAGGCGAGGGGTGATGAAAAGCAGGATGATGACGGTGAATCACACTTATGGAAGGTGGAAAGAAGAACCCAGAGTGATGTTACGTTTGTGAGGATGAAGGCCATAAAACAAAAGATATGTGAAAGGGTGCGCGTCCCGGTCCCGGTGACGTATGGCGCCCGGGTGCATTGCCCCTTTTGCGTCACTCTTCTCTTCTCCACCCCGGGAGCTGATCGGGTGCACTCAGCTTGTGAGCTCATTAAAAAAAAAGCAGCCATTATTCCCACATTTGCACGCATCACATGCAAAACTAATTTACTTGTAAGAAATTAAAAGTTCATTTTAATTGAGCTCGCACTGCAGTATGCAAATGAGGAGTACATAATGTACATTGATGCAGAGCCGACGACACAGTTGTATGGACGACACGCTGGAAATGGGATTAACCCTTTCGGGATAATGTTTAGAATATTGTAAACAAAGTCGCTGGAGACCAGCATGGATTTGTAATTCATTGAATGTGTGCATTTTCAAATGTTAGATGCTCTTTTATGAATATGTGCAGGGCCGGTCCGAGCCAATGTGGCGCCCTAGGTGGGATTACATTTGGTGCCCCCTCCATTGATGATTTACAAAATCGCTGGCGTCGGGCAAAAACCTCATGATGTGTGTGTGTGTGTGTGTGTACCCAATCTATACATAGAATACACACGGTATATACCCCAGGTAGACACCAGAGGTCATCGACAAAGACCGAGTTGGAACTTTAACTAAGATGGAACTGAGTGTGTTTTTGTCTCCCGAGAGTGTGTCAACCCAACCCGGAGCCGTGCGCTGACCTTCATGACCCGGCCTTGAGCTGTCAAATAGCCGATAACATGTCAATGCGTTTACTGGAGAGTTCCATCAGTGGAGAGGGGGGGTGACGAATTGTGTTGGGTGGGGGACGGTTGCAGGGAATGGTTAACATACAAAAGACTCAGATGCAGTTTCTTGCTATGATTGCTTTTTCTTTGGCTTGATTATATGTTTGTTTCCTTCTTCCCATTAAACAATTGGGCATTAAGAATATAAACTTGCGTTGAAAGCAGATTGACTCCAGAATGGCCATAAATGTACTTTATGTTTGTATATATATTTATATCTGTCATGAAAGTGAGTTTTTTTTTTTACCCGGTTACTATTGGTTAACTCATGGATCGTTGTGTTTCAATAATGATGTTGTCAGTTGCTGTGTCCCTTGTGATGATATTTGTAGTTGCTATGCAGTTGCTATGGCACTTATGATGATGTTGTATTAGCCAGTCTTAGTTTGTGTAGTCACTCTTATTTTTTGTTGTTGCTGTGCAGTTACTATGTCATATGTGTTTTTGGGCTGGCTTGTGGGTCATTGTATGAAGATGTCAGTTGCTACGCCCCTTGTGGTGATATTTGTAGTTACTATGCAGTTAGTATGCCACTTGTGGTGATGATGTAATAGCCACTCTTAGTTTCTCTAGTCACACTTTTTTGTGGTTGCTGTGCAGTTACTATGTCCCTTATGATGATGATGATGTATTAGCTACTATTAGTTTGCGTAGTCACACATATTTTGTAGCTAAAAAGCTAATTAGTTACGATGCTTCTTATGATGATGATGTATTAGGCAATCTTAGTTTGTCTAGTCACTCTTATTTTGTAGTTGCTATGCAGTTACTATGTCACTTAAGATGATAATGTTGTCAATTGCTATGCAGTTGCTATGGCCCTGTAGGCCTATATGTCACTCTCAAAAAATTGTACTGAATGACACTTTTGGCAGTTGGTTGAGCTTCCTTACAGCCAGCTCGAGATTTTTTAGTCAAGGTTTTTCCGTCAAGTGTTTTCTTTTAGGCTTGACGCATCCAGCGATGCTCTCTGTTGTTACTTTGTATTTTAAATATCTGCTTTCCAATATCCGTCTTGCCCGCATTTGGTTCCTTCACCTCACGTGACGCTCATCTTAAAGTTACTCTCGCAATGGTCTGAATAAAGTAATTTAAAAGTTGATGGCCTGTAGCTTTTCATGGCATCAGCATTTTCCATTACAATCGATTAGCTGTACAGAACCTTCTAGTCATGTCGTCCAATCTGAAGCTGAGTCAGCAGTGACGGCGCAGAATGTGCGATCCGTGCTCGCTTGCGTTCACCCCGCGATGACAGGTGAGCTTGGCGCGGCCCGACTGCTTGGCAAAGACGCTGGCGCTACAGAGCGGAATGAGAGGAGGGCACACTGTTAGCTGGCGTGTGCAGGCCCTTAATGAGCAAAGTGTTGATTTGGCGCAGATCCTAATAGGATCAAAGCTGTCATTTGGCTCCCCCAATGGCTGACAGGAGGCCAGGCCTGGCACGCCACCAAGAAGGAAGGGAAACGACATCACGCTCGCAAGCTACGTAGGCACACATAGTGACAGCCTCTTTGTTTTTTTTTTTTTGTTTTTTTTTTTTTGCCACTGCTTTTCACCGTCATTCCATAAAAACATGCAAATGATCTAATGAAGCTCGACCTCATTATTGAGCTGTATGACAGGAAGGAGATAGTCCTGACGGATGATCATTAATGTTTGTATGCGCAGTCAGTATGCGGGAAAAGCCTCAAGGCCGAAATGACTAACAAAGTAAAATCCCAGACAGTGAGGGCAATCGGAGCAATGAATGTAGATGATATTGTAATGCTCTAAGGAGCCTCTAAGCTGACTCGGGCTCATTGAGAAGAATGATTTATTGTGCAGGAGTAAGTGGGGTTTATTTTGGCTTGGGAGCGCCGCGTGCCCCCAGGGCTGATGATGGATGCGCACACACACTTGTGTTGTCATTTAGATGCACACCAACAACTTATATGTTAGCATGCTACAAAAATGTGTCCAAAGTAGTCAGAATTAGTGAGTTAATTTTGAGTTAATTTAAAGTTTAATGTCACTATTTTTTTTAAATGCACGTTTAATGAAAATAAAAATGAACTGGGCTGTCACCAATGTCTTACAAATATAATTATGCCATCTAGTGGCAGAAAAAAGACTCGTTTTTTTACAGTACAGTACATCTCAACTCAATTTTATGAGTTATTATGAAATTACTGGATCAATGACTAAAAGATGCAGCCACATTTCTATTAGTTGTTTCCCACTTTTATGTTGACAAGAGTATGAAAACTTGTACATTGTACATTTTATTGTACATTAGGAACAGATATAACCCTTAAAATTTACATATTAAAAAAATAAAATTTAGTTATAATACATATATTGATATAAAATTTGCGATTAATCGTGAGATAACTATTGAAGTCATGCGATTAACTACGATCATAAAAAATAATCACTTGACACCCCTAAAATTTATATTTAAAAAATTAAAATTTAGTTATTATACATATATTGATATAAAATTTACGATTAATCGTGAGTTAACTATTAAAGTATTGCAATTAATTACGATTAAAAGAAAAATATCACCTGACACCCCTAAAATTTCCATATACATTTTTTTAAATTTAGTTAAACATATATTGATATAAAATGTGCGATTAATCGTGAGTTAACTCTTGAAGTCATGCAATTAATTAGGATTTAAAAATGCAATCGCCAGACACCCCTAGTTCAAAGTGTATTGTATAATGACAGAAGAGGAAAACGAAAAAGTAATCACAGAGTGTGTGTGTGTGGGGGGGTAAATGTTCTCAAAAAAGGAAAGAAAAGAAAAACAGGAAAAAAAGAAACTACTTTCCTTTGCCCGATGAAATTAAAATGCAAATGTTTTTTGGTGTGTGCTACCTGCACTTTTTCTCTTCCCCACTCTCGCCTCTCGCCTCCTCCATCCCTTTGTCTCAAAATTAGTGAAGCAGAGTGCTCGGGCGGCTAATTACGTATTCAAATGAAAGAGGCTTGTTAATGTTGCACTGGGGAGAGGCAAGATGATTGGGAGAGGGTGATGGAATTGAAATGAGTGCCGGGGTGTCGCTCGGGCGGCGGCGGCTGCAGTGGTGGCGGTGCATCTGGAACCAGCCGAGCGCATCCTGGCAGATGTCACCTCCCGGGGGGTGATTGGAAGACAGGGTGGGGAACAGAGAGAGGGAGTATGTGGGTGGGGTAAGGGGTGAGGTAGGAGGGAGGTGTGAAGCGGGGGTGAGGAAGGGGGAGTACGGTCAGACGGGGGATGCACACGTCGCAATGACAGGGTGGGTGGCGAGAGGAGGGAGGGGAAGGCTGTGTGTGCGGGGGGGGGGGGGGGGCACGAGTGGGGGATGTTGTGAGGGGGGCATATGGCTTTGTTTCAACAGAGGACACACAAAGGAGAGAAATTGGATGGTTAATTTAGCACAGCGGAGAAGGAGAAAAAATGAGCTAATGAGCATGTTGTTTTTGTGCCTTTGTGTGGTCGTACACCACATCATGACCACTTGCACAATTTGATGACATTCCATTTTGAGTTCTTTAAAAAAAAAAATACAACCATTTCAGTTGCGATTGACAATGTCAGTGAAGAGTTTATGTTAGCTTGCAACATATGCCAGCCGTGTCTAATATATCGACTCGTGCAAGTCGCTAAATGAGGTAAACAAAATATTATGAGCCGCTCTCAGGATAATTCGGTGCAGTTCCACACCACTGCTCTGCGACTCCACCCATCAATCAACTTCCAACTTCTCCCGTACAGCGGCAACATCGATGTAAGATCTTGTGTTGTGTACAAATTAGATTAGATCGTGTGTGGAGCAAAAGGGAAGTACAGAAAGGAAAGTCCAGTGCTGAATGATGTGCAGGGCGAGGTGTTCATGTTCATACTCGCCATCTGCTCTCTGCGTCCTTCATCTGACATACTTCTCACCCGTACGGGCGCACACACATGCTCACGAACGTACCAGACCTGTATGCAGCATGCGCGCGCACGCACACGCACGCACTTGATCCCGTATTCATAAGGGCTGTCCTGCCAGCTCGGTACCCTGAGGCCTCCTGCCCTGTGGCCTGCAGCCATCATTAGGGAGAGCCTGTACGCTCATTATTGATCCTCTGCCTGGTAATTCTGTGTATGGGGTGCGCCGCTGGGACTGGTGGCCCTTACCTGTCCAGCTGCAAGGATTTTCTGTCCGTCTCATCACTACACATCTGCATCTATCTATCTATCTATCTATCTATCTATCTATCTATCTATCTATCTATCTATCTATCTATCTATCTATCTATCTATCTATCTATCTATCTATCTATCTATCTATCTATCTATCTATCTATCTATCTATCTATCTATCTATCTATCTATCCATCCATCCATCGTAGTTAGCTAGCTAACTACAGTATCTAGCGAGCTAGCTATATAGCTAGCAGGCTACCTACTTACCTATCTATAGTAGCAGGCTAGCTAGCTACATAGCTAGCTACAGTATCTATCTATCTATCCATCCATCCATCCACCCATCCATCCATCCATCCATCTATTCATCGTAGTTAGCTAGCTAACTACAGTATCTAGTGAGCTAGTTATGTAGCTAGCTATGTAGCTAGCTGGCTACCTATCTATAGTAGCAGGCTAGCTAGCTACATAGCTAGCTACAGTATCTATCTATCGTAGTTAGCTAGCTAACTACAGTATCTAGCGAGCTAGCTATGTAGCTAGCAGGCTACCTACTTACCTATCTATAGTAGCAGGCTAGCTAGCTACAGTATCTATCTATCTATCTATCTATCTATCTATCTGTCCACCCTTTCTTCCACTTTACCTCTATCCCCTCCTTTTTTTTTTTTTTTCTGACGGAGATGCATGGTGTTTCTAATTTGGCATGCAGACATTAATTCCAGCACAGCTGCTGCCTCCTCCTCCCTCCATCCTCCTCCCGCCGCTTCTTCCCCCTCAACCCCACATCTTCGACTCCCTCCCTCACTCCCTAAAGGCTTCTCTCTAATGTGCAGCTTCAGAGAGGCGCGGCAAATTAACACCATTTGTTCTGCGGAGCATGCCTTCTTCTCAACACTACAAGCATATCTTATGAGGTTTGTCTCAATGTGAGGGATCACTGGGAGGAGATATACAAAACATTTTTTTTTTTGCAACGCTTTTTTCCCTATTCTAATCCAAAAGCCCAAAACTCAACTACAGTATGTGTGTGTGTGTGTGTGTTTTATTTTTACACCAGAGATAGTAACCCTTGTTACTCTTTTATCTCTTCACAATTGTGCCTTCAGGAACAGCGTTTTGCCTCTGCTTACCAACTGCTGAGATCTATTTTCTGCTGTGTTAAAACTAATGCATTGGCACGTAAACAAGAAATGTTTTATTCAAATGTTCTATTTAGAATTAAATCTGAGAAAATGAGAAGCAAATATTTTGTCTGAAGGCTGAGTGATGCTGTGAATAAGAGGAGAAAGGAAGGATTTGGTTTACAGCAATGTTGAACGTGACCTGCTATATTCAATGAAATACCACAAAATCCAGTGTAAAATAATCCCCCCCCCCCCCCCCCCCCAAACAAATCATCCTTAAAAAACATATTTTTATCTGTACTTGTGTATAATATGGTCCCTTGGTTTGCTGGCATTTTTCATGTGCCAAAGATATTTTTAAGGATTTGAGTTATTCTGGGCTGCTGAGTTAAAAAAATAAACGACATCTGTTTCTGTGAATTGGCTCTGGTTTACAGTGTTCCCTCGTTTTCTGCTGGGGTTAAGGTTCAAAACATAGTCGCAGTAAATGAAATGCGTGAAGTAGTTAGCTTTATCTTTTACATTTATTATAAATGTTTTAAGGCTCTAAAATTCCTCACTACACAGTTTACACACTTTTCTCATTGAGGCAATTACATTTTCTCACACTTCTCTCGTTTAAACATTTGCAGTGTTCAAACCTTCATACATTTTATAAAATAGGTACATTACTGTAAAAAAAAAAAAATGCATGCAAAATTGCACAAAAAAAATTCTTGAAACAGCAATGCCGCGAAAAGTGAACCGCGTTATAATGAGGAAACACTGTATTGATATTTTTGACAATTGATTGATAATTCATTTGGGGATATCAAAAATGCTAGTCATTTATTCCCTAATAAAAGTGAAACAAGCTTGTTGTTTACTGCTAATATTACCTAAAAATTTCTGAATTTTTGTTAGATTTTTACATGATTGCACATAGAAGGCTCTCTGGTTTGTTAAAAAGTATCAGTAGGAACCGACAACTCTGACAGGCTGTCAGCATCAGCATTGATTTATTAATGATATGTACAATATAATACAGTGGGACGATTTTATATCACATAAATCTGTAACAGACATTTGGCCTTTTTTTATTTATTTATTTATTATTATTATTTTTTTACAATATGTAGGTACCGGTAAAACTGTAGAATTCTTTGTTTGTTTATTTATTTTAATTTTAATTTTTATTTTTATTTTTATTTTTATTTTTATTTTTATTTTTATTTTTATTTTTATTTTTATTTTTATTTTTATTTTTATTTTTATTTTTATTTTTATTTTTATTTTTATTTATTTTCATTTTTTTAAAATATTTTTTTAAATATATATATATTTTTTTAATGTATTTATTAATGAATCCATGTAAGCCTATGATACGGTGGGACAATTTTGGATCAGTATTTTACAGCGGGGTGGGGGGGATGGGGGTGGGAGGCCTACTCCAACAACCCACCTGCCCCTCCCGCTGGGACCAAACCAGGTTGTCTCTCTATGGGCTTTTCTCCTAATGGACCTCTTTCCCTCTGGTTGTTCCCCCTCCCTTCTCAACCCCCTTTTTTTTGTGTGTATTTTATTTACCTTACCTCTGTGCTTCCATCCCCCCTTGCCTGTGAGATAACGGCATTATTAACTGGCCTAGTTGACCTACACTCCCGATAAGCTACGCCCACTGAGGAGCCCTGCTTTTCTTTCCCTGCTGCTTGGTTACTATCTTGTGAACCAGCAGTGGCCATAAACATTGAGTGATTGGTATAAAGTCTACCTGGACAGAGATGCTAAATGCAGATAGACTCGCTCGCAAACATAAAAAGGGCTTAAAAGGGAATTGAGCGTGGGCATGCACAGCAGCCAAATGTAACGTTTTAGGGGAGGTCATATTGAAGAATTGTATTAGTTGTTAATTAGCAAGTGAGGAAAGCATTTTGATTATCTCGAGTGGAAATAGTGCCTAATGTGGGCCAGAGAGTAGTCAGCTGTGCCTCAGCTGGGAGAGAGCTCTTTACCACAGGTGCATGCTGGGAGACTGACGGGGGAGGGATCAGCCAGAGACCAAACACGAATCTTTTTTTATAAACACAAGCTTTTTATGTTGCCTGTTCCAAAAATGTTTCCAAAAAGGAAATAGTGTTAAGTGTGTAAATGAGACAAGCATATACAGTAGGTAGAAGAATTTGACAAATGGGGAGACGGCGGGCCGCCCGAGCATCTGCTTGAAGGCAGGAGAGGGGAAGAAAAAGAAAAAAAGCGGCAGAAAGAAGGGAATCGAGAGCGAGAGCGGAGGGATGAAGTGTTGCTGCACTTGGAAAGCTGCCTCCACATCTGCTCGTCCATGATGTCTGCGCCAGCCGTCAGCTGTCATTTTGGACCGCAGTCAAGTGGAGCAGAGGTACCGCCTGGCTCCGTGCCTCCGTGTGCACCCAGAAAGCTCGTTTGTTTTTTTTCCAATACACTGAAAATGCCCTCCATCTCTCGGTCCTTGTGTCTACTCTTGACCCACCAAGTCAAGGGAGGGGGGTTCTTTTTAGCTTTTCAGGTGCAGGAGGACAATCTGGCCTTGATTTGACAATTATCTTTCAGGATTTCTGTGTCATTATTTACTTGACCTGCTAAAGCAGTAGTTGCATTCAGTTGGGAAAACAACTCCTGTTTTTCTGACACATTTTTGGGGGAGCTTTGTCTTTTTGTGTTTTTCTGATTTATTTTTCTGATATAAAAAAATGTTTCGAAAAAAAACGTGTGTTCCAAAAAACAGGAGGAAAAATGACTCATGAATGAACAAAAATCTGAAAAAACGGGAAAAAATATTCCAAAAAACTGATTTTTTCTTAATTATATTATAATTTTCGGGGTATTTATTATTATTATTTTTTGCCTCTGAACTTGCTAATGGCTTCCCACATACCTCCAATGTACTCTCAACTATATCACTTACTGGCTCAATTAAGGTAAGCATACGAACATGTCAATCGATCGGCATGATTTTAGTAAGCTAACAGTTACGTTTCTATGGAAGCGTATTGCATGCGGGAACGTGTCCGCCATTAGGGAGACTGCAACATGTCACTTGAAGTTCAGAAGTAAAAAAAAAAATAAAAATACTCAGAAAAAACAGAAACTGGTGCTGCTTTTCGGGGGGGGGGGGGGGGGGATATGGGTTTTTTTCTTTCTGTTTTTCTAAATATTTTTATTCTGTTTTTGTGAGTAATTTTTCCTCCTGTTTTTCGGAATAATTTTTTCCCGTTTTTCGGAATATTTTTTAATGACAGAAAAAAATATGCAGTAAAACAAAAAAAAAGATATTCAGAAAAACAGAAACTTTTAAAAAATACACACAACCAACCAAAGCTCCCCCCCAAAAAAAATTCCCAAAAAATAGATTTTTTCCCCAACTGAATGCAATATCAGTTCCCTATGCGCATTTATTGGGAATTTTTTGTTGTTGATTTTTTCTTTTTTTTCTAATTCAAGACATAAGTATAGGGTTTACTGATGAACACAATGAACAGAAAAAGTAACCTTTTCATCAAATCTGGTTCTTTTTACCTTGAAATAAAATGAAAACAGTGGAGGCCCCGGAATCGAACCCTGTGGAACACCAGATGTTCCATTATACACTTATTTGTTGGACCACTTTCCTTTTTTGCTCGACAATGTTAGTATGAAGGGATTACAATAATAACGAAATCACACAACGTACCATAACAGCCACAAGTCGAAGAAGAAGAACCACTGTGCTAAAGTCACAACTTCTGAAATGGACTTTAATTCTCCATCTCACCAAAAAGACATCATTGTAAAACAAAACAAATCCAAAAACGTGCCACTTGCAACCCATTAAGATGCATTACTGGAGGACAACTAACCCAAAGAAAGAATTTAAGTGTCCCACTGCATCAGGCGGGGCTGTAAACAACTGTATTGTATTTAAGCACCGCCATTAGGCATTTCGCAGACAAACATCAGTTATTCAACATCCCTCTCACATCTGCCAAATGAAACGAGCGCGCGAGAGACGGAGAGAGAAAGAGAAAAAAAGTGCCAGCGAGAGCTCAAAACAACCATAAAAGAAAACAAGATGACTGAGGAGGATCAAAGTCCAATAAAGCATCAACAGATATAAAATAAAGCACGCTCGTGTTTCTGTGGATGATACGGCAAAATGGGGAACAAGAAGAGACGAGGGAAAAGTGAGACGATGATTTTGTATGTTTGAGCCTTTCTTTTTTTTTTTTATGCATTGGACTGTCATGCAGTTTGGCGGTGAGATAAATAAATAAATAAATAAATAAATAAGCAGGTTCTGGTCTGTGTGGCGCGGTGCTGCGCTGCTCTGTGGTGCCTGGTTGCCTATGAATATTCCATGAGGCAGTGAGTGGGGAAGTGTGCTGCCTGGAACATCTGGTCCGGTCCGCAGGGACCCTTGTGGCGAGAAAGCTGCAACTTCAGGAGGAAAGAAAGGAAAAACGGAGGGGGGGGGGGGGGGTGCCAATAAAATGAAGGGGGTGGGGGAGGTGGGATAGCGGCAATCAGCAAGCCTGCATCATATGGTTGATTTGTTTAGCTCATTTGATTTTTAAGACCAGGAGTTCTCGTTTTTACGCAGGGCAGGTTGTTGGTTCCAATTTCCTCAATCGATTTGATTTCGATTCACAAGAGTTCAGTTTGATTTGTTTCCGATTTTCCCCTACAGTTCAATCTGATATTGATTAATTAAATATCAAGTATGATAACAATTCCACAAACATTGAATTCCAAATCTAATTGTGTCAAGTCTTAAGTGTTACACAAGCATTGACATCAGCAAAGATGAAATGAAAATATTTTCATAATTCAATACTTGTAATTATAAATTAACAAGATTGTGAATTGTCTTAAAGAACAATGTCAGGTCTTTCATAAATGTGACAAATTACTTTGAATTTTATGTGAACAGTAAATGTCAAGAAAGCATTAAGATAGAAAAAGTATTTGGACTGGAGAGTTTTTATATGAAAAAGGGATGATAAAATAATCGATTCACGTTTTTATGAATCGATATCACACTCGACAAGGAAAATCGATTCAATATCGATTATTAGATTTTTTAAACCCATCCATCCATCCATCCATCCATCATCTACCGCTCATCCGGGTTCGGGTCGCGGGGGCAGCAGCTTTAGCAGGGAAGCCCAGACTTCCCTTTCCCCAGCCACTTCAGCCAGCTCCTCCGACGGGATCCCAAGGCGTTCCCAGGCCAGCCGAGAGACGTAGTCTCTCCAGCGTGTCCTGTGTCGTCCCCGGGGCCTCCCGCCGGTGGGACATGCCCGGAACACCTCTCCGAACCAGATGCCCGAGCCACCTCAACTGGTTCCTCTCCACGCGGAGGAGTAGTCCCTCTTGGATGACCGAGCTTCTCACCCCCTTTTTTAAACCCAGCCCTACAAAATCGACCAATTTCATGATGCAAACTCGCTCTGAGTATGATCAATACGTCGTCACTATTGAAAATGACTGCATACAAGCATTTGTTTGCACACTCGCGCATTTGCATTCAAATGGCCGAAGTCCATTATGGAGAAGATGTTTTGCTGAGATGTCGAGTTTTTTGTCCATCTCCAGTGCGTGTAACCACAATGTTTGTTGAACGTGCAAGGATTTATTCAATGCGAGTCAACATCGAAAGGTTGAAGATGTGAAGATTGTCAAGAGACAAGGTTGTGAAAGGGTGAGTGTCACAAGTGGAAAGCCTGAATGCAAAGTGCCTCCACAATTGCGTGTGGCCTTGTCACGGGATTGTTGACGAGCCGGCCCTAATGAGAAGCAACTTACCTTTCACCAAATGGCTCCGGTGTGAATAGTGACGGGTTTGCTTTCCGGTAAATTCCATGAATGCAAATTCTTAAGCACTGTTTGCTCGCGTCATTAAATTCACGGGAAAAGAGTGGAGAGGCCTTCTACTTGCGGCAATCGTATACAAAAGTACAATAGTCTTCATATTTACTATGTTGGACACGCGTGATGCTGCATGCTTTGGATTATGAGCTTTGACTTTTCTTTTGCGTTTTTTTGTTTGTTTGCGTTTTGGCCTTGACCTTGAACATGGGAGGTTTTCTGTCTTGCTTTCTGGATGTTTCCAGTAATAAACCATTTCAATTTACATGAACTCATTCATTGCCATCGACGGCTATAGACGTCAAAAATTCATTTGAACTATTTCTATCAGTTTAAAAATGTTTCACACTTTTGTTAACAAGAGTATGAAAACCTAGAATTTTTTAAAATTGTACATTAAGAACAGATATACAAATTTGTGATTAATCGTGAGTTAACTAATGAAGTCATGCGATTAAAAATTAATCGCCTGAAATGTTTAATTGTAATTAATCACATGACTTTAATAGTTCTAGGTTTTCATACTCTTGTTAACAAAAGTGGAAAAAATGTTAAACTAATAGAAATGGTTCAAAATAATTTGTGACGTCTATAGCCGTCGACGGCAGTGAATGAGTTAAGGAAGGCATGTGATGATTGTAGATGTTGACAACGATAAACCATTTTCCTTCTCAAGAGTTTTGAACAAACATTGAATAGCAAACAAACACGAGAAAAAGTATACAGTCTGGAGAAAACTCCGCCAGCCGACACTGATATCGAAACTGTATTTATATAATTGAACGTCAAGGTCATTTAATGTGCAGTACTTGTAAGAAGTTGCTATTCTGCCCGTTATTTCCTCGAATCGCAATTTGATGGCAAATGTTATGAGTAAAAAAGAAGAGGTTGCAGAAGACGACGTTATGAATAGCATAATTACATTTCCGTCACTGAAACATCTCAAGGTTTGCTGGCTTAGAAAGTTTGTGACATTTCTATTTAAAACAAAATCACTAGCTCTTTTTTCCGACCCCCCCCCCCCCCCCCCTCTTGCGCTGTTAGTTATAAAAACCTTGTACAGAACATCTCTGTGCTGAATGTACCTTACAAAAGAAAATATGTGAGGATGAAATTCATTAATTTGTTTGACTACTTTCATTTTTAATGGAAGTAAATGATGTTTGTTTGTGGTGTTTGTAAACTGGGAGCTGTCAATTAGAATATTTAATTAATTTGAATTACAACTATTTAACCATTTTTCCCACTCAAGTATGTTTACTAGGCAAAACACGAGGTTAAATGACACTTTTCAACTATTTATATTTTAATTATAAATAATAACTTTTGGGTTTCTTGTGACTCTTGCAAACATGATTAGGAAGGAATTAAATAAATTATAATCATTCCCGCGATGATTATAATGTCTCTGTCTATGACTGTATATTCTGTATGCTGTACGGCGAGAAGTTCAAATTCAGTTTAAAACGGCAGTATTACTAATCCTGTAACGTTCATTATGGCGTTACAATATGTAATATTTCTCTTGTTTTTTATTAGATAAAATTTACATTTATTTACTTTTTTTTTTTTTTTAACTGGGTTTTCTTTCTAAAAAAAAAAAAAAAAGTTAACAATCGGACCTGTCTTTTTGTGTAAGAGAGACAGAGTGCCCCCCCCCCCCGACCCCCCACCCTAATCCCGCCCCTCCCCTCCCCCAATCAGCCCATATCAGGAGTGTTTTTGCGGCAGCTGGAGCCCGATGCTGGGAGCGCTGGTGGATGAGGGTCAGGCTGTCCTGTCCTGGATGCTGGATCATGGAGATCCTTTCATTAGGCAGCAGCAACTCTGTGATGATTGGCCTTCAGCGCCGCGCACCTGAGCACAACTCGCCAGTCATCCTCGCTCCCGTCAACGCCGCCTCAATCTCGCCATGGGCTCGCTCAGCATTCGTCGTTGTTTTACTCGCGTGTCTGCTTGTCGCGGGACGTCTGAACGGTTAGGAGGCGGGGCTGGCTTTTATGAAATGAATATTTTCATATCGCGAAAGCACATATTGAATGGACTGCTTTTGAAGTCGTGTTTAGTGGAAGTGGAAGTCAAACTTAAAACATTTCTTTGACAATAATATGTTATACGTGACCTCACTTCACTAATCATGACGTCCTGATTAATATTACATTTGTGGAATATGAGTTATGAAGCAAAATCCAGCTGTTTTTGTCCATCTCAGGGGGCGGCCATTTTGCCACTTGTTGTTGCTCAGGGCAACGACCAATCACAGTTCACCTGTTTTCTGAAGCTGAGCTGTGATTGGTTGTTACCTGAAACATGAGCAACATTGACGTCATCGTCAGTCGACAACAGGTGGCAAAATGGCCGCCCCCTGAGATGGACAAAAACAGCTGGATTTTGCTTCATAACTTATCCACAGGCGGATTTGGTGTGCATGTTTTTATTGTTAAATATTAAAAAGGTTGAGTTTTTATGAAAGCGTATTGCATTCACTTGAAAAAAAAACAACTCCTGTTTTTCTGACAAATTTTTGGGGGAAGCGTTGTTGTTGTTTTTTTTATTGTCTGCCCCCCCCCCCCCCCAAATCACTCAGAAAAACAGGGGGGGGGGGGGAATTATTTTTAAAAAAACAAAAAGAAAAATATTCCGAAAAACAAAACACCAGCTGTTTTCCTGAGTTTTTTTTTATTTATTTTTTACCTTTTACCTTTGAACTCCAAGTGCAGACTCTCTAATAGCGGACACTTTCCTGCATACCATGTTTACTTACTGGCTCTCAATAAAGGAATGAATGTGTATACTGTATTGTGGTTTGTTGAGGGAAAACCCTTTAAAAAAAAATCAGAAAAACAGAAAAATAATTATTTTATAAAACAGGGAAAAATTACTCAGAAAAACTGAAAAAAAATCAGAAAAACAGGAAAATATATATTTTTAAAACAGAAAAAAACCCTCAAAAAATAGGGGGGAAAATATTCAATAAAACAAAAAATATATACTCCAAAAAAAACAAAGCTCCCCCAAAAATTTGAAAAAGTTTTTGTTTTGTTTTTTCAAGCAAAAAATAAGTTCAGCGTTCAAATAAGGTTCCAAACTGTGTAGCCAGCCCAGAACTTTTGCTCACTGGTAAAGCACATGTCAAACCAGATGGTGTGGGTTTGATCCCTGTTTGTCCTTTTTAAAGCACCCCGCCCTAAAAAAAAGTCATTTGGGTGGAGAAAAAAGGTTGTACTTGCAACATTGTGTCATTATTTGTTCATTTCAAGTAAGACTTCAAAAGAGAGTTATGTTTTTGTTTTTACTTTAAAATAGTTCCAATATATGGCATCTTTGAGTAAACTTAAATCATTATCATTTAAGTATCTCCAGACCAGGCCGAGTGTCACCATGAATTTTGGGAATGAATTTAGATTTTGCTCACACTACATTCTATTTGAGTTCGTACGTCCCTCTCCCCAATTAATTTTTATCACGAACCATCTAAGATATCATATTTAGCATTCTGCCCATCGCTCTCCCGCCAACTGAGCTGTGTGTTGCTATGAAACCAGAACTGACCATGACAGTCACATGAATCTTCCTCCAGTTGGAATGAAAACCAATTACAGTTCTTTCAATGCCGCCTCGTCGCTGCCGTCGCTCTGACACGCATGCAAAGAAGCGCCGGAGGCAACGTGACCCCTTCGGAAGTACATATTGAACGCCATATTGAACACTCAACCAAGCAGCCTCAGTCAATTAAAGGAAATAAAACACAGATGTCGGTTATGTGTATTTTTTTTTTTTTTTTTTTTTTGTTTTTACTAATTTGAGAAGAGAAATGATAATACCTTAATTGGGAATCTTCTGGTCCAATATCAGCTGATGGATTGTCTGTTTGAGCGTAATATGTGTGGTGAGAGACCACATGAGCACACCTCATTCATCACTGCCACACGCACCACGCCTCACGCACACTTTCACCTTAGCATCACGCCAACACACACGCTCCCTATTCCACCTGAGACCTTCACATCCCACAGAAAAAAAAAACGCACACACACACACACACACACACACACACACACGTCTGCCCTTCACCTCTCCTCCACCACAGCGATGACCTCTCTAACTTCACCTCGACTCCTTTTGACACCCACACAACACAGCGCAGAGAATAGCTGGCCTGGTTGCCCCCCCTCCCACAGCTTTATAAAGCAATAGATGTAACCATGTCGAGTGGTAGCCTTGAGCTATTGACGTCTTGCTACGCTAACTATTACACACTCTTACAATGGAAAAAAAAAACGTGTCAATTCAACACAAGAAAACACTTGAAGAGGAAAATGTTTTTTTTTGTGATCGTTTAAATGTTGCATTAAATGTTGTTTTTGTTTCTTGGTGCTAGCTTAAATGTTCACTACGACGGTGTATTAGGGCAACGTATAAATATATATTTTTTTTAGAGGGCGGGGCAATATTCAGAGAAAAAACTCGCAAATTTGCCACTTCATAAAATCGCAAATTAATTGCGACTTTATAATGTTTGTGACTTTGCAAATGTCCACACGCTGAGAATCAAGCATTTAAGGTAATTTGTTAAAATAAATATTTGCTTGTACATTTATGTTTCCAGAATTATTATTTACACATTCATACATTTTGGTATTTTTTTTGTACAAGTAGCTAAGTTGATGTGTCGAATCTGCTGCTCTCCGTCATTCACTTGCATTTACCTAAAGTATGCTAGCTTCTGATTGGTTAGTGTTAGTCAGCTGATAGAGGATCAGGAAGTGTTGTTGCTCAAGCTGCCGTGGATGACGAGTTAAGAATGAATCCGTCTCCATCCTGCCTTTTCATTTTATAAACAGTGTCCCATTAACCACCTACGAATCCTCACATTAGATTATAGATTATTTCTTTCTTGCAAATTTGCCACTTTATAAAATCGCAAATTTCCCGCTATATATAGTCACAAATTTCCGAGTTTTTTCTTGCAAAAAAATTGCGAGTTTTTTTCTCAGGAATATTGCATCCGCCCTCTAAAAAAAATATATTTATCCGTGGCCCTAATACGCCGTCATATCACACATTTGTGCTTCCGTTAACAACATTTTGTCAATGGCTGTGCCTACATTACATTGCTGTGTTGTTGTTGCTGAATCTATTTCCATGTCCATATTATTATTTTTTTTACTGTATTCGAATCAGTGGTGTGCATTCGGTACCTAAAGAGTCTTTGTTAAGAATAAGCATGAGTGAAGTACAGTGGAACAATAGATCAACAATAAACCCTCCTTTTTTTTTCTTTTTTTTTTGCATCACAGTAATCTATGTTATAACGCGCCGTGTCCTCGTCCATGTCCCTTTATCGTCTCACAATCAAATCAGCAACTTAGATAGTGTATTGTTGTGTTTTCACAGCAGAAGCGCCAAGTAAATTAAAAGCAGCGGCTGCCAGAGAACCATATGTTGGCGGGCTCTGCGCGCGAAAAAAAAAAAAAAAAAACACTGCAAAGATTAATTGATTATCGCTGCCGCTTCCACCACCACCGACGGGGATATTAGTGTGTGTATGCATGTGTGCTGCTGTGCTTGCCTCTGTGTCTGCAATACATGTGCGTGTGCGCAGGCAGACTTCAAAACAGCATGTTTATATTGAAAGGCCCAGGAGGGGGACCTGTCAGACATGATGGTTTGTATTGTCTGCAACGTCAAAATAGCATAGCAGTAACATTTGTAAACTTGCCGTGGAGTCACAAATGCTGAAGACTTAAACACGAAATTCATTCGTGAGAGCTTTCGGGCCATTGTTTACTCATTCACTGCCATTGACGGCTAAAGACGTCATCAATTTATTTGAACTATTTCTATTAGTTTAACATTTTTTTCCCCACTTTTGTTAACAAGAGTATGAAAACCTAGATTATTTTTTTTTACATTTAGAACAGATATAAAATTTGTGATTAATCACGAGTTGATTAGTGAAGTCATGTGATTAATTATTTATTTATTTTTAAATCCAGACACCCCAAATTTTTAATAAAATAAAAATTAAATTTAATTATTTTTTCCAATTTTTAATAATCTTCTTTTTTTAAGAAAGAAAATATTAAAAAAATTAATTTTTTTTTATCATAATTAATTGCAATTCACTAGTTAACTCATGATTAATCACAAATTTTATATCCGTTCTAATACAATTAAAAATATATATAGGTTTTCATACTCTTGTTAACAAAAGTGGGAAAAATGTTAAACTAATATAAATAGTTAAAATGAATTTTGACGTCTATAGCCGTCAATGGCAGCGAATGAGTTCATATCTATTTTTACCTGTGAATTTGACTGTTTGTTCTCCTTTTGTCTCTGGCAGCAGCATATGACGTTAACAAGGCTGGTTGGCAGCAATAAACAAACTCAGATTCCAAAGACGCTCACATTTATTGCGCACAATCACACAAAAAAAAGTAACATGACATAAGTGTGGTTATTGACCTCCCTCCCGCTAAAGTCAGGCTGCCTGCAGGAGTGTAAACGACTGGACGAGAAAGTGAGCATAGTCTTACAGGTTGGTCGGAAAGGAAAGAAAGAAAAGCACAGGAGATAAGAAAGTGAAAGAGAGAGGGAGGAGGACCACTCAGGGGAAATCAGCCCTCTCCACTCATAAACAAATTCATCATCAGCACTGACAAACCGCACGCCGCATAACGATGAGCTTAAGTGCACAGCGCGGCAGGAAGGGCGGGTGCGAGGGGGAAGAAAGAGACGGGGAAGAAAACAAAAGGTGAAATCAACATTAACATCCAGTTAGAGCGACAAAATGCCAACCGCATCTTTGAAGATGGATGCGCGTGCTGTACAATAACGACACCGCACTTGTACGTGTCCCTGCTGCTTCTTTACGTTCCTGTGGTAAGAATGTCCGCTTGAAGGGACACAGCATGCCGAACCATCATCATTTCAATAATTAGAATTATTGTGGTTATTATTATTATTATTATCAGAAACTGTCATTTTTGGACGGACGGACGGATGGATGGATAGATAGATAGATAGAAATTATGTCACTAGCTAGCAGACAGGTAGACTGACAGCTTGCTATGTAGCTAAATAGATGCTAACTGGTGCAATTGGACAGACAGGCAGACACATAGATACAGTAAATAGATATTAATATGGCTAGCTAGCTAGCTCTCCGGACAGATAGACAGACGGCTCCCTCTGTAGCTATATAGATGCTAGCCAGTGTGCGATAGATAGATAGATAGATAGATAGATAGATAGATAGATAGATAGATAGATAGATAGATAGATAGATAGATAGATAGATAGATAGATAGATAGATAGATAGATAGATAGATAGATAGATAGATAGATAGATAGATAGATAGATAGATAGATAGATAGATAAGACAGAAATGATGTCACTAGCTAGCAGACAGGTAGACTGACAGCTTGCTACGTAGCTAAATAGATGCTAACTGGTGCAATCGGACAGACAGGCAGACACATAGATACAGTAAATAGATACTAATATGGCTAGCTAGCTAGCTCTCCAGACAGATAGACAGACGGCTCCCTCTGTAGCTATATAGATGCTAGCTAGTGTGCGATAGATAGATAGATAGATAGATAGATAGATAGATAGATAGATAGATAGATAGATAGATAGATAGATAGATAGATAGATAGATAGATAGATAGATAGATAGATAGATAGATAGCTCAACAGCTAGCTAGCTAACTAAATAGATAGCTCAACAGCTAGCTAGCTAACTAGATAGATAGATAGATAGATAGATAGATAGATAGATAGATAGATAGATAGATAGATAGATAGATAGATAGCTTGGGTGTGGTGAAGCAGGAGAGGAGGGGGGGGGGGATTAAAGCGGGAGCTCGACAAGGACCCCTGAGATGGAGGAGCAGAGGGGAGCCAGGGGCTAGACTGACAGCCCATAATTACGGCTCATTTTCAGTCATTAAGCCCGGGCACTGATTAATAATGAAGCCTCCCTCTTCCTTCTCTAACACGCAGACAGAAATATGCAAATACAGTAAGTGCATGAACAAACACACTAAAAGATGAGCAGTCAGGCACATTTGTACGCATCGAGCCGGCGTGAGGATTTTTTTTTTCTCTCTCTCTCTTTGCGTTGCAGATGTATTTTTACATGCACTGATAAACATATTACACTTGACAACTTCTTGTTTTCCATTGTGTTGAAAACCAAGGGAGCTGTCCAGGACTCCGGTGGTGCTGAATTTAAAGTGAGCGCGTGAGCTTCATCCCTTCTGTTTTCTTCCTCCCCCGCCTAGCGCAGCGTCTCCTCCTCCTCCTTCTCGCTCGTCTTGCTGGCTGTCAGAGGAACCAGCATCTCCTTTGAACTCCAACACAGGCACCCTGCAAAGATCAAACTCTGAGCTGCTCCCCACCATGAAATATTTAACACACAGAGGGGACACGTTCAGTCATTGTGGGTTCGAGAGCCTGGTACAAAGGTGCTACATGAAAGTTAGAGAGAATATGAAAGGAGGAGAGGAACATTTTCAAGGCAAGATTTGAGCTCTTCCATCATAAACATGCCTCGGAGTACTCGGAGTATCAACTTGGAGATGATATTTTTGAGCGTTGTTTATTTTTTGTTTTTGTTGATATTTATGAAAAAGATCATGATAGTCATTCCGCGTTAAAACTCATTCGTGTATAGTTTTCATAGAAGATGAGTTCCTTTAAAAACATTTTAAACAACTGTACAACGTTGTTGCAGGATTTCTCTGTTCTTTTCAGAGATTGTGACTGTGGCTCAATATTTACAGGAAACTCACTACAACTGTAAACTATCACCGCAATAATAGACAATTATTAGAGTAACATTCATATCGATAGATGTATTTTTTTTCAAAGTCAAGTGACAACATTTCGCAACAAAAACATTTGTTGTAGTTTGTAACAGTCATCAGCACACACCAAAGTTATAATAATGTTAGGTTTTTCATTAGTTTTAGTCTTTATGTTCTACTTCTGTTTTCAAATTCAGCTAGTGTTAATTCGTTTTTAGCGTGGGTTTGCCAGATTTAATTCATGGTTTTTAAAATTCGGAATTGTATGCTTAATGCTAATGCTAATGCTAATGCTAATTATTTATTATTATTATTTATTATTATTATTATTATTATTATTATTATTTGTCGGGCACAAGACCAAAATAGATCTCAATAAGTATTTAAATCAACAAATAATACAATTTTAATGAGTGCAACATCTTACCAACAGTTTTTTTGAACAGCCAATTTTGCGTCGTGAGTTATTGTTCTTTTGAAACACAAATGTATCTTTTTCATGTATGAAAAATGTTTCTACAATATTAGTTTTTGCTATTTCGCTTGTTATTGTTAACTTTAAAAACCTTCACACACGCACACACACACACACACACAAGTTTGTTTGACTATCTTTGTGGGGCCATCCAAATGACATAATGCATTTCCTAGCCCCTTACCCTAACCTCAACCATAACCCAATTCAAACTCTAGAACCAAGTCTTGACTCTCAAAAAGAGGTCTGAACTTGTGGAGCCCATCAACATGGCCCCACAACTCGGTGAAATCCCAAAATATTGGCCCCACCATGTAACAAAAACAAGACCACACACACACACACACACACACACACACACACACACACACACACACACACACACACACACACACACACACAAACACCAGCCGTACCAGTCCAAAGAGAGCCGGGACAGAGTTGGCTGGTCCCAGCTGGTCCCTGCTAACACATTCCACTGCACCCTAATGACAGTGAGCCCCCCAGCCTCGACGACCCTGGCCCTAACACCCCTTCATGGGTCCCGAGGGATCCCGCAGGGCCAGGACGGGTGAGGAGGAGGACGTATCAGGAGGAGGAGGACGGGGGAGGAGTGACACAGATGAGGGAGGACACTCCAGGTGGTGGGACAGCTCTGAGGGAATTGGAAGTCATGAATATATTAACTGACAGGAGGGGGAGTAATGAATTCAAATTAAATTATATGTGCTGAGCACCACATGAACACGAGCAAACACGCCGGTGATATTTCAAGGGGGCCGACATAATTATACCTTTCAGGAAATGTGATATAAAAAGGAAATAATGTGTGAGACAATTCAATTCAAAACACAGCTGTACTCCAAGAAAGTTCACCAGCATAAGTTTTAAAGTGTCAGGATTTGTGTCTATACGATATTCCATTCCAAAATGCACTGCAATTTTTTTATTTAAATAAATACAATTTGATATATATATATATATATATATATATATATATACATACATACATACATACATAAAATAAAATAAAATATAGCTGAGAGGTGTTTTTTGATGCATATTAATTGTGCTGATTTGCTCATATTCCAGGCCAAGGATTTGCTCCTTGAGGTCTTGGAAGCCAGAACGAACTCCACCAGCCAGGAGGTGAGAAGGAGTCCAGCTGTCTCCCAAGGCTGGAACTGACCGAGGCCGCCCCACAACCCCCCGCCCGCCCGCCCGCCCGCCCATCGCATCAGCCACTTCCATCCTGGGGTCTGTCTTGGCGTCGCCAGGGGCAACTGTCATCCCTAAATCCCCTCTGCTGTGTTGTGAGGCCAGGTGACTAGAGGGCAAACGTCACTGATTGGTCCAACAGCAGCAATCTGGACAGTGGGGCTTGCAACCGGTCTCAGACTGGAGAGGAGAGGCGGGCAGGTCGGAGGGATGCGGGAAAAGATGGCGGAAGGCGGTGGGGCAGGACCTCTGCACGGCCTGAGGCAATGGCAGGAAAAGCTATTGTTCATCTGATCCTATAAACAATATTCCAATCCTTGTGAATGAAAATGAGTGTTAGTGTGTCCATGGGGATTCTGTGCTTTGAAATGATTCAAATGAAGGATATTTTTTAGGGGTGTCATGCGATTCAAATAAAATCATAATTAATCGCATGACTTCAATAGTTAACTCATGATTAATCGCAAATCTGTTCAAAATGTACAATAAAATATTTTTTCCAAAGTTTTCATACTCTTGTTAACATAAGTGGAAACATGTTAAATGAATAGAAACATGGCTGAATCTATTAGTCATTGATACAGGAATTTCATAATAATTCTTGAAATTGAGTTAAAAATAAAAAGATGTACTTGAGTGTGATATTGATTTGTGTGAGGTCATTTTTCTGCCACTAGAGGGCACAATTGCATTTGTAAGACGGTGACAGCTCAGTGCATTTTTCTTTCCATATTCAGATACTATCTAATCTTTAACATGAAGCAACTTGTGAAATTCTGCACATTTTTTAAATTGTAAAATACAGCTTGACCTCTACCAATATATGCATTATTATTACATTTATTACTGCTAAATTCTGATGTGGACGTGTCTGCTGTGTTGTGACTGGAATTCCCCCAGGCAGTACAGGCTTTCCAAGTAAGGGGCGGCCATTAATCGCGCTTAATTTTTTTTACTAATTTGCTCCCAAAAACGTATAAATACGTTCTATTTTAAATATTACCATGCTCCCAAAGATAAAATTTATAAGTTGTGGTTTTGTTGTTGTTTTTAAACTCTTTTTTTTTTTAACTTTTTTTTCTCAAGTGAAAACTACTTTAACTCATTTGCTCCCAAAAACATATTTTTTATGCTTTAAGTATCCCAAAGATGTATTTATTCTTTTTTTTATTATGTTTTTTTATGCTAGAGCATACAGAAGGATTTGATGCAGCCTTGGAACTGAAGAGAATGCTTGAAGCAATGGTAGTTATTACAAAAATGGGCAGCAGAGTATAAGAGCTCAACCAAGGCAGTGTTGCAAAAAGCTCTTTTCCCACTGTTTTAATCAGATTTGGGAATAATGATGAAACTTAGCATTATTCTAAAGCTAATTGCTGAAAAACGGAAACAGATAGAAATATTTTATTTTTTTTCTGATGAAAGAAGAGACTCTAATGTTTCTTTTGGTAGGTTTTTATGGCAATAGAACAAAATATATTGTGGGCCTTGCAAAATCAGTCAAAATCCAGTAAAATAGCCGGGAGCGAAGGGGGTTGCTTCAGTGAAAATGGCTGGGAGTGAATGAGTTAAATTAACTCACAAGTAACGCCCAAATTTTGACACCCCTAATATTTTTATATATTTTTATATATTTTGATTTGAATGCAGGGCAGATATGCTGCATAAAACTATTGATGTGTTGTTCTAAAAAAAAATAAAAAATCAACTTTTACTACGTACAAGTGATGACTGCACGCTAAGGCAATTTTAATTACGGATTCTGAAGACCAATTAAAAAAAAGTCCCAGTCACGCTGAGATTTGTTTCAAGGTTTCTATTATTTTGGTGAGCCGGCGAGATGAGGAAAGATAGAGCGTGAAGCCGCAAAAGATAAACACGGGCTGAGATGATGCTGGATAACCAGTTATCGCAGCCTTCACATGCCTTTCAGCTTTGTCCTTCTCTTACCCTCGTTCCACTCCCTCTATCTCGGCCTTTCTATCATTTGAGATCTCTCACAAGTAATCTGTTTTTCCCCACATTCCTTGTCCCCGTGTCGTCTTTCAATTTAACATGCTCATCCCGCTATCTTGATTATATCCCGCCGTCTTCTCTCACCTTCTTGCTGTATGCAATATATACACTTTAACGGTTGTTCTTGAATTCCGTAGCCCAGCCGCAGCTCCTCAGTATGCCACTAAAACGCGACCGTGACTCTTCCTCTCACCTGCATGAATTATAAGGACCATTAAGAGCATTCTGTGCGCATGCTAACGATGATAAATACGCGTGCGGCGAAAGTAAAAGTAAAAATAGGTAGAGCGACTCCACATGGGACAGGATGCTAGCTAAGTTATAGATTAGCGTGCGTGCGCTATGTTGCAGATTAGGAGGTGCGAGACAACAGATGGGTATGTCTAAAAATGAAAGCCCCAAGCTCCAAACATCAATCACTGATCACGGATTGAGATTGATGTTGAAGGAAGTAAGTAACACGTTTCGGTGGTACGGGTGAGAATTGTTTACAAGATAGGACAACTCGTCGCGTACGATTAAGACCGAGGAAAATATCTTACCACTAATTTGATGTGCACTTAAATGACAATTACAGCATCCCCCCTGTAAAGAAAATACTCCGGAAATGTATTCCGTTGGTGTGCACCTGTGTACATTTGAGATGAACGTTTACGTACGCGCCCGCAAAACAGCTGCTCGTTGCCCACCTCATCTTTTCCCTCATAAATCAGTTCATCAGTCCCATTTCTTGCTGTGTCAGTCCTTCCCGCGCGCATGTGTGTGCGTGTGACAGATGAACATGGACTCGTGTATGAGCTGAGCCTGATGACAATGACAGGACTTGATGAGTCGATAGAGATGGCTGCTGATGCCCCGGCCATATGGACGAGTATTGTTGTGCCTCCCCCTCACTGCCACAGATGGTGCCCGGCAGCAACACAACACAACAAAAACCCGAGCTATTGTTTTACCACGAGCAGTCATAATAAAGAGAAGGAGGGAGAAAGGACGGGGAAAATAATTACTTGTGCAGCCAGGAAAAAAATCTGTCCTTCCTCAGAGCTGGTGTCCAGAAGGGCAGATTCCTGAGAGAAAGAAGCCAGGATGCTTGTTGGTAATTGACTGATATGGTAATGAACACCTAATTATACCCAGTGCACGAGCACAGAGGGTCGCCTCCACAGTCGCTGCCCCGTGACCCGCTTTATGACAAACTGTCACTTCATCTTGCCGCATCACTCAATGGCCTATCAAGTCTGACCCCAAAATAGACAAGTCAAAATACACACACACTGAAAGATTTGACATATGTGCACATACAAATGTACTGTATATAAACACACACAGATAGACATACTGGGATCATGTACTGCAACACTTAAAAGCATGTGCGTGTGAGTAGTAGACTATTGATATTTTTGAGTAGGCTCAAGACACACTTTTTTAGTTTGACATTTAAATGAGCTCTTATTATTTTTATTTTTATAGTGTAAATTTAAATTAATTAAATTCATTCATTTAATTTAATTAAAACTATTACATTTTAAATTTAACTTAAATTATATTATTATATTTTTATATTTTTATATATTTATATTTTTATATTTTTATATTTTTATATTTTTATGTTTTTATATTTTTATATTTTTATATTTTTATATATTTTTTAATATATTTTAATTCTTTTTTTTGTTTTCATATTTGTTTTTTTATTCTTTTATTTATTTATTTATTTATTTCCAAGTTATTTTTATCATGTTGTCTTTTTGCCTTTATTTATTTATTTATTTATTTTTGTCTTTTAGTTTTTAGCTTCAGTGTTTCTTGGATGTTTTTTTTTTATTTTGTTATGGATGTTTTAATTGTTTAGCACCTTGAGTTGCATTTTAATGTATGAAAGGTGCTATATAAATATTTTTTTTATTGATTGATTGATTGATTGATTGATTAATTGATATTATAGAGATGTAATGAGCATTGACTGGAGTGCAATAATAAACATCAAGTCATGGCAGGCTACTCTCCCTGTTCGTTTTTTTTCCACCAGTAAACCTTTTACCTATGTCTTGAATGTGAAAATAATTAAAAAAATAATAATAATAAAGAAGGGTTCGGTGAATGCGCATAGGAAACTGGTTAAGAACCACTGGTTTGGAGTTACTCTTAGGGTAATGTAACGTCAAATATTGCATTTATATAGAAAAAAAGGCAATTCATTAAATGAATTCCATTTAGAAGTCACAATTTCAAGTTCTTCACTTTTAAATTTGTTATCACATGTGCCTCACGTTTTGCCGGCTGCACAAAAAAAAAGACAAAAGAGCCATGTCACTTGCATGGCTTATTCATTCAAATTGGTCGCGTTGGCACGTGAGGCATTCACGGTCTTGTTTGACTTTTGACTGTGCTTTGAACAGTTTTACAAATGCCTCTGCGGGGCTGCCAAATTATAATGGCCTTTTGACTGAAAGCAATTTGAAAGGAGTTACTTTACTTGACGAGTAAAAATTGTCACAGTGGCCTTAAACAAATGCCATAATATTTATTATTTCTGTATGTTTGGTTCAAATGAATTGTTACTTCGAGACATAATGTGTACTCGTGCACTTATGGCTTATAATGACTCCCCAAGAAAGCCTGTGTGACGATGTGACTGTGAGCAATCGGAACATGTTGTATACGTTCATCCTCTTAAGTGCTATTACAGTATGAGGAAAGGAAAATTATATTTTAACTGGCTGATTTTTTTATTTATTTATTTGGTCAACATTCTCACGTCAAGAGTAATTAGCAGGCCATTTGGTTTCGTTTAGCGCTCAACAGTGTTTTTTGTTTAGAAATCTCCTCGGAGGAGAAGCAATGCGGTCTCATAAATAAGACATTGAAGTCGATGTATAAAAAACATCACAGCGTGACAGCGTTTCTCCATTTCATAAATCCTAGTCTTGGCTCAACTTGTGAATTTGCTCCGTAATTGTTTCAGTTACACCAGCCATGGTCGTTGCAAGTCATGACTATAAATGGACACAACACCAATTAACAAAGTTGTTGTTGACTGTAACTGTGTTGTCTTTAAAAATTAAATAATAAAATAAATTGAAAAAAATTGAAAAAAATCCAATTGTATTGCAAAAAATATTGTATTATATTATATTATATTTCTTTTTGTAGTGAAATATGATACATAAATTAAAATATAAAATATAAATATATATTAATCAGCGGTGTTGTTTTTTTTGTGTATGTAATTTCAGTTAGCATGTGAATTAAGATTTATATTCATACGTTTACACCTCGTGGATGTATTTGTTGAATTTTTAATATGCAGTATATCATATTTCTAGAAGACAAAATATGACACATTAACGAAATCAAGCAATCACCCAAGCATTGGCAAAATGATGTTTCCTCTCATGTGTCATTGGTGTGCGGTTCTGGGTCAGACTCGGGCAGAAAGGGCCCACCCACCAGATGGCCTTGATCCAACAGGTGGTCCCTTATCGGGAGGGGTGGGGTGGGGTGGGGGGGGGGGGGTTTGTGGGCCTGAGAGGTCTGACATCTGCTAACCAAGGCAAACTCCTCACACAGGCGTCATCGTTTCCTACCTCTGTGTTTGTTTCCTTCACGGTGGCTGAATATCTGCGGCTGCTTCGTCTGAAGACTCCCGTCTCCAACTCCGCACGTTCCCTCGATCACATTTCACTCACATCACAGCTTCAGTGTGCGCTCATCGCCACGGCTCGGGCTTCAAACAATGACAACTCATTAGTATCCATTGTGAATGCCGTTTTGACGGACGAGACATTTTCATCTTATTCGTAATCGCAGATTGTTGTGTTTGTTTGGGCTCGAGCGCGTTAATATATTGAGGGCATTATTGCAATTGTTGCCTGATGTTTGTTTAATTGCTCATATAGGAGATTTGATTAATGGATGGTTTGAGACGGTGGCAACATAATGGCAATGGAGTCCGCGTTTTAATTAAATGTTCATTGTACGAGAGAAATATTTTTTCCTGAAGGAGGTGGAAAGAATAAACAAGATGCGTTCTCATTTGCATAACACATTCAAACGATACAAATTTACAAAAGTACAGCTTCTTATTAGAAGTGTGTTTTAGCTCAAGACACACTTTTTTTTTGGGGGGGGGGCATTTAAATGATCTTTTAAACCCCTTTTATTTATTTTCTTAGTTCCCAGTTCTTTTTATCATATTGCTTTTAATTATTTACATATTTTTTTGTCTTTTCGTTTTTAGCTTCAGTGTTTCCTGCGGGCTTTTCCTCACATGGTTTCTCTGTGCCCCGACTTGTTTTTGTTTGTCTGTTTTGTTTTTGTCTTTATTTTTATTGTTTTTTTTTAGGGGGGGGGGGTTGTGTGGTTGGGGGGTGTTGGGGGAGATGGTGTTTTTTCTTTTTATTGGATTATGGATGTTTTAATTCTTTAGCACCTTGAGTTGCATTTTAATGTATGAAAGGTGCTATAGAAAATAACATTTTGATTGCTTGCTTGATTGATTGATTTGACCTGTTATTATTATTATTATTATTATTATTATTATTATTATTATTATTATTTTCTAAATTAAATTTACAATTTACTATTGCAATTTATTATTATTATTATTATTATTATTATTATTATTATTATTATTATTATTATTATTATTATTATTATTCCTTAATTTAATTTACAATTTACTATTATTATTATTATTATTATTTTCTTAATTTAATTTACAATTTACTATTATTATTAGTAGTAGTATTATTATTTTCTTAATTTAATTTACAATTTACTATTATTTTTATTATTATTATTATTATTATTATTATTATTATTTTCTTAATTTAATTTACAATTCGCTATTGCCAGAAAACAATTTATATGTCAGAGACATACTGCTGACACAAGTTGCGCAGAAATATTGTCCAAGTGAGCGCACCGTGCTGTGACCTCGCCATGAAAAGTTCAGCCCAACTTGCTACTAAAGTTGAATTATTCATCAGACGTCAATGCCATTCTTGTCTACCTTTTAATTGACAGGTGTCTAGGTGAGTCCATATGGCACACATGCGCGGATACACATATACAACAAAGGCACACACCAGTGCGCACACTGGAAGGGAGGGACGTGCTCTGGGTTCACAACAGATGATTCGCATTGCGTACGTGTGTGTGCGGTGGTGGAGGAGAGGTCTCGTTAGCACTACAAGTGTATGGCTAAATTAGTCTCCTCTATCCCCCATCACCTGCTCTCAGACACTGCAGCTGTCACACAGCTTTCTGGCTCTGGATTTATTTATGAGAGGTTTAAAATTGCATTCCATACTGTATGTCCATGTCGTGTATCTATGCTCCAATGCAATGTAAGGACTCTTTACAAGGAAAATAAATGTGATAGTTATCACAGTGAATGTTACAGTAAATATGTATACTATTAATAGCAATAATAATAATAATAATAATTAAGGAAGGGCGATATATTCCAATATCGGCCTCACTCTTGTGATGGATCTACGATCAGGAACTAGAAATTAAGAGTATTAGAAAATTGCCATTTGTTGCTAATGCTATATTGGGATAGATAGGCCTTTCTTTAAATTATCTGTCATTTTTTTTGGTGGGAATATTTTGTGGATCAAATGTACTAATGGTATTGGTACTTGGTATCGGTGATACTTGAGCGTTGAGGACTCATACTGGTATCAGCCTGGTATCGGACCTCCCTAAAAATAATAATAATTATAAGAATTATAATAATAATACAGTATTATTACTACTACTATTATTATTATTAATAATAATAATAATAATAATAATACATTATTATTATTATTATTACTATTATGGATATGTGATACCGCTTTAAATATAGATACATTATAACAGCGATAATAATAATAATAACAATACAGTATTACTACTACTACTACTACTAATAATAATAATAATAAGAAGAAGAAGACAGTATTATTACTATTATTATTATTAATAATAATAATACAGTTTATTATCATTATTATTATTATTATGTATCTATATTTAAAGCAGTATCACGTATCCATAATAATAATAATAATAATAATAATAATAATAATAATAATAATAATAATAATAATAATAATAATAATCAACTCTGAATCCACCACTGCTGTTTTCTTAAGACAGAATCTAGGGACAACAAATAGAATAAAAAGGGAAGAGGCCCCAGACTTAAACCCTGTGGAACACCATCCGTTCTGTTATACATGTGTATTCCTATTGCACATATTTGTCGGACCACTTTCCTTTTTTGCTCGACACAGTTGGTATGAAGAGATTACAATAACAAAGAAATCCCAAATAGCCACAAGTCGACTACTGCACCCAATTCCTTGCACAAATAGTCCAAACAATATATTATTTGTAGTGTTTGAAGCCCCCTCCACCCCCCCAAAAAAAAACAATACATTGCAACATGTCTAAAATAGGTAGGATGGGACGAGCAAGGAGTAAGTAGAAGGTCAGAAGTAAAAGGAAATGGTATGCAACTGTAAAATGAGCGTGGAGCCAATGATGGCCAAGCGAGGCGGATCGAGTTTAGTTCTAATGAATTGATACAAATTCTAGATCATCAAACATCAACCTAATAATTTCATCCAAACTTACATACAGTATGACTAAAGAAGGAGGGTTGGCATGCAAACTGAACTGAATGAAAGTGAAAATAAGTAATAGAGGGTAAAAGGTCACTCGGGTCACGACCCTCGTAGTTGTGTCCGTATGTTGTCACCAGCTCAGGACCTTTTATTGATGCTCAAGTCATCTGTTTCTGCCACTTCATACGGCCGTGGCATATGGTCACATTTCAGGAGAATAGACATCATTTGTTTTTATTTCGACATGGACCCGTCTTTATTTCTTCCCATTATGATGCTTTCCCCTCTACACTAATTGCCATGTGACCTTCCCCCCACAGCCAAGAGACACCCCCCCCCCCCCCCTCCGTACTGCTCCAATAAACAAACAATTACAAGAGAGGAAGATGTATCTGGCGGATGTGCTTCACAATAGTAAAGCGTTTAATTTCTGATTTCACAGTCCCTTGGAAGAGGGGACAGGGGGCCAGGCCAAACAGCAGTCTCTTTCCCAGACACACGCTTCTTCTTTTCTGGGCCTACTGTTTTTAAACAGCATGTAATTACATCTCCAAGCTCGGTGTCATGGCTCCCATTTTCAATTTAATGTATAGATGTAATGCACTGTAACCAGAAAAAAAAAAAAAAACATCCATCTCTATCTGGGTTTTTACATGCTGCTCATAACTGACTCGCGTAGTGAATAATTCAATTTGCAGCCGTATACAATCACTACGTGTTGTGGAAGGGTGACCGCAGTTTCAATGCACGCCTAATGGATTGATTCAGTGATAACAGTGGGCTCCCGAGTAAGTAGTTTTCCTACTTGCTTGTCTAACCGCAGTGTAGCCGTAAAGACCGACGTTATGCTAAACGGACTGTAGATCAATATGAAGCACCGGGCCAGATTAAAGCCTCTCCTCATTCAAATATTCATACCAAATAAAAAATCTTTTAATCCTTCTCTCTTTGGCTTGCTTTCAGGTTCGTTTAGAACAACTAATCCTGTAGTGAGCCTCCCATGCAGGGATCAAACATTGTTGATGAATAATAACAATAACGTGTACATTTTTAGTACTGAGCAGTGTCAGTTTTTGATGAAGAAGAGTAGACATAGAACGAAGAACAGTAAACAGAAATACTAGCGTCAAGAGTTCTTAAAATGTCCCCCGTCCATTTTCAACATCATAGCAAGCTAGCTACAAAGCTACATAGCTAGTAAATCCCAATGATACGGTTATGGAAGTCTGGCTGAGAACAACTTCGCCTGTTTAAAAGCCTTCAAATCCGAAACTGTCGGCGGCGACATGACAGCACACTTGTTTTTCAAATCACTGTAATTCCTGAACCGCTAGCGCTAGCAATGCAATTCCAACGGTAGCTAGCAAATTGTCGCGTGTGGAGGAGGGGGAAGTCCCGCGAACTACTTGTGCTAGCAACCCAGAAAAAAAAAAACTAAAAACAGGCGGACTGATAAGATAATAGTACTAAAAGGGTTTTAAAAGTCGTGGATGACACCAAGACGGGCATGGAATCCTTCTAGGAGTGCTTGAAGGCCGAGAAAGTTCATCAGACTCAAAATTAATTATTTTGAAGTTTGGATTTGAAATATATTTTTTGTTACACCAGTCTTGGAACTTTTCTGAGATATCGCGTATGTCAATTTCATGGGAGAGGTTTTGATTAGGCTTTATGAGCTATACCTGACCAGGACCAGACAAAAAACAAACAAGAACGATTAAAGTATGTTGTGATTTCAGTTGTAAAGCTTTAGAAAAGACCACAAATTATGTGTTTTTCTGTGCCATCTTTAGAACAAAAATTGGAAATTAGATCAAATTTATAATCAAAATAATGGTTTTTTTTGGGGGGGGGGGGGTCAAGACTCAAGCAGGGATTGAAATTGTGGTTTGAAAAGTAAAAGTTCTTGACTAATTTAATAAGTTCATGTTAAACTCAAGGCCTGGGGGCCAGTTTCGGCCCACCCACATCATTTTAACGGGCCCGCGAAGGCTAATCATGTTTGCATGTCTATTTCATGTTTCATAATATGAAAATTGCAAATTGTCTTTACTTTTAAAAACGTTGATATAATCGCAAGGGTTTTTATGGTGTTTTTTTTTTACAATCTCCCTTTGAATATGCAATACATTAAAAAAGAGAGATTTTTTTAAAGAAAAAAAAATGGTTTCTAATTTCACAACTCGTTATCCATCAATTTGTTGTGTACATTTATATGTGTTCACAGTCATAACAGCCCTCTGAGGGAAATCACGATGTGGCCTGTGACAAAAATAGCTGTGACAACCTGACCCTAATGACACAATAGTCTCATCCATCCATTCATATCACTCCATATCATTCCAAAGCAGAGTTTGGAAGAATACAAACCACGAGCCAGCAAGCAAACTCCACACAACAAACAGATGAGTAAAATACTCTAAAGGTTCAATTCCAGCACTTCTTCTGAAAAGCAAAAGCCTAGTCTCAAAGGAAAATGGTTCCCAGTACTGACAGTGGTTCCTATTGTCTCGATTTGAGTTGTTGTAGGTGATACTGCTTTCCAAAAAATCTATTTATTTTCCCTTCTTCAATTTCCTCTTGTTTGATCCCCTCCAACCCCCCCCCGCACCCCCATTCCCCACCCAACCCCACCCCACCCCCATACAGTACACGTAGGCTTGCTCGCATTCATTGTTCATAAGGTATTGTTCTCTGTGCCTTTGTGTTGGTATCATTCGCCGCCTAAAATACATCTGCCAGCACTGATCCATTGTCCGGCAGCGTGCCACACAAACAGGCGTCAATTAGGCAGCCAGTGGCAGTCGGTGGCGACGTGATTGCTACGGCCTCAGCACCTGTCTCAAACATCCCTTGATGGGCTGTAACTTAACCCCGGCTCGACTCATCCCCTGCTAAAAATAGCAGGATGCACACAGGTCAGGTTGGGCTCATGATCACTTTTTACAGGTCAAACTGGAAGAGTGGGGACAGCGTGGACGTTTTTTGACAGTGACACAAGAGTGACTGTCAAAAATGCGTGTCACATGAAATGAAATCTAAAATTTCGTTTTGTCCTTGTTGACACTCACTTGCTATAAATAGACTTGCACAATTTGGCTTATGTTTGAAAAATTCAATAATAATGCATAAATGTGTGGAGACTGGGGTTACTTCATGTGAAAGATTAGCTCTTAATATGAAAGGAAAAATGCATTGAGCTGTTACCGTCTTACAAATGCAATTATGCCATCTAGTGGCAGAAAAATGACTTCAAAACAAATCAATATCGCACTCATTTTTTACTCTGTAAATCTGTACATCTTTTTAATTTTAACTGAATTTTATGAATTATTATGAAATTACTGTATCACTTGCTAAAATATGCAGCCATATTTCTGTTAGTTTAACATTTTTCCCACTTTGTTAACAAGAGTATGAAAACGTATTATACTAAACTTCATATTTTATTGTATAGATATAAAATTTGCGATTAATCATGAGTTAACTATTGCAGTCATGTAGTTAATAACGATTTTAAAAAAATTAATCGCCTGACACCACAACACAACACTTTCAGAGAGATATTACATAACAATATTTTTATTTATTTGCTTTTTTTTATTTGTATTATTTGCAATGGTGTATAAGTGCACTGCATCATAGCTAATTAATAAAAAACAAACACACATTTGAGAATGGTATGGTGCAGCCCCCTCTTGTTTACAGTACTGTCAGAATTGTGCAGGGCTGTTGCTGCCACAGTATGATTTGCTGAGGGCCATACTTTGTCACGCTATTGAATGAAGAAATGAAAATGGATTGATGATTGTGTATATTTGACAGAATTGCTTATTTAATTGATTCATGCAGGGCTGCAAACTTCAGTTGTTAAAATATTTATCTTAACACACAAACATACAGGAAAAAAATAATCAAAATTGCCGGATCATTTAATGACAAATTCAATGCAAATTGACAGTGAGTTGAACAAGCATATTTTGTTTATACAAAATGTACACAATTGCATATTTTGCATGTCAATAGATAATCCTCAAAAGAAATTACAACAAAAAGGAGAAAAAGAACATTTGCATATGTCAACAACCATTAACATGTATTCCATCTTTGTTTACACAGATAAAGCAGAGGTAAACATTTGGTGTTGCACAAAAAGATACTGTTAATCTGCCCGCAAACTTCATGGTTTAAAAGAACCGCAGCTAATTAACAGCACACCAGTACAGGAATATATTTTAATATTGATCTCCTTCCGTCCCTGGAGCATTGTCTGCAAAATGTGTGAGTGCATGTGTGCGCAAGTGCGCGTGTGCAGGCAAGAGTATGATTATGAATATTTTAAGAGCGCATTTAACATGGCGAAGCCGGAGCGGGCTCGGTGAAGGATTTGTGCCTACTCTTCAGCTAATGACCTCAGGCGCTTCCAGCAAAGCTTCTTCATATTTTAAAGAAAGTCGATAAAGCTGCAGCCCAGTCAGCAGCATTAAGATTCATACAGACGCCACAGGGACCCTGAAAAAAAATTAATAACACGCGTGTCTAACAATCCGTCCTGCGATTTAGCGGAGTAACCAAGATCTCGGTCTCAAATGCAAAGTAGTAATGAACGCATAGATGAGATAAATTCTGAACACGCATCCCTTACCTCTCAAATCAATGTACAAACACACTTCTGCTCTGTGTAGTTCCTTCAGGCCTCTCTCTACACACAAACTCAAAAGCAGAGGAAGCCAAACACTAAATCCTTCAGTAGTACAAGATTGCACTGTGTTTTTTCTCCGTCCGTCCGTACATGCACCTTAACTCATTCACTGCCATCATTTAATTTGAAAAAAAAAAGATTGTTAAAAATTAGGGGCAAGAGGCGTTTTTTGTTGTTGTTTTGTTATTAATCGCATGACTTCAATAGTTAACTCACGATTAATCACACATTTTATATCTGTTCTAAATGTACAATAAAAATGGATTGATTTTCATACTCTTGTTAATAAAAGTGGGGAACTAATAGAAATAGTTAAAAAAAACAAAAAACGTTTATAGCCGTCAACGGCAGTGAATGAATGTCAAAAAAAAGAAAAAAGAAAGAAAATATTATTACAAATTTGGGGCGTCAGGCGATTAAAGTTTTTAATCGTAATCAATCTCATGACTTCACTAGTTAACTCGCGATTAATCACAAATTTCATATCTGTTCTAAATGTACAATAAAAAAATTCTAGGTTTTCATATTCTTGTTAACAAAAGTGGAAACAAAAATGTTAAACTAATAGAAATAGTTTAAAGCCGTCATTGCCAGTAAATGAGTTAACAGCTTCCCATTTTGGACTATTACTGCGCTATTTGTTTTCTTATGCAGATGTGATGAATCCTCTTGATGCAAGGTCAGTCATTGTGCAGAATCCACCTAAATAGCTCTTTGTTTACAATTTGTGTTGGCGCTGCTCGTGGCACTTTCCTGTCTGCCTTTTAGACAGTGCCGAGGGACCAAGGCACTCACATGAATGCAAACTGTAAAAAATTAACAAATGCAAAAAGAGTGGGCGAGGACAAATTATATTAAATGTATTCAGGGGGTTTGGTACGCACCTCAGGTGGCATCTGTCCTTCATTGTGGCTTTTCAAGCGTGACAAAAAGGGAGATAAACAAAAAAAATTATCACATAATGTATCAGACTTGATTGATTTAAGTTGTCTTTGTATAAAAGAAAGGTAAAAAATACATAATATAAAAATTAATTTTTGCAGTTTTTTTTTTTTTTTAGTAGTAAGTGAGTTGGCGTCACTTTTTGAACAGACAATTGTACAGTGGTAAGCTCAGTCCTCCCTGAGAGGCTAGACAGCATATGGCATTGTCTCCACGAGAACAACACAGCACCCAAGCTGCCTGGCAGCAATGGTGGGAGTGCGTGTGTGTCTGTATGAGAGAAAGATGGTCTCTACACACAAAATAATCAAGTTACATATAAAGTGTGCAACATGAAATGTGCATGAATATGAAACACACATCATGAACTCGATGTGCAATTTCTGGAAATTGTGTGTGAATGCTGAAAGCCCAATTCTAATTATTTGAATGTTTGTGGAATGCTTTATTATAATAATAATAATATGAAATGGCATTGAATAGAATGGATGTTAAAAAAAAAAAGGACAATGATTATTATATGAAATTGAAATCGGACTAAAACCTGCTCCAATTGGGATCGGAATCCTGGTCTCCCTCGTACCACGGATATGCTGGGATGTGCTCTGAAAGTTGAGCTAATTGACTTGAAGATGAATGCGGATTTTATGTTTAATCCACATTTATGTGATTAAGTAACGCATTGATTTAGTATGTATGCATACCATTTAGTATCGTGTGTAAATGGATACATTTGCAATATAGGGTTAGAGTTGGGATTCAAATTCCTGACCTCTAACTGGACAGAGCACTTTACCAACTGCTCCGCCGAAACAGTATCAAACACTTGGGAATGATGATGAGGAAGAGGGATCCTGAAAGTTGAATGTCCCATTGAAAATGAAAGGGAATGTTTTCATTAAACGTCCAATTGCTGGAAAACTGCAAGTATGTTGAATGAGAAAAAATATGAGTCCAGTTGGTGTGAATTTTTGGAATGGATGTTGTATGTGAAAGCTGAATGAGGACAAAAAAAGTGAAACGAATAACATGAGTAAGTCTGATACAGAATCGAAATAACATAAATGTGAATGCTTCACATAATTACTCTTCCCGGAAATGGAAAAGTGTCAGGATTAGGCATCATCTGAACATAGCCACAAAAAAAAAAAAATGAAAAGAAAAGCACATATATGATGTAATAAGAGGCTTGTGCAATTTTAGCTTTTCTCTGCTGTAACCCTCTGAGTGTTGGCAGGCTGCAGACACTAAAGGGATACACACAAAGGCAGCGAGCTGATTTAGCCTCAAAGAGCGGAAGTCCTGATCGTCTGCCTGGCAGAATAGTTTCCATTTCCTTGCGTGGGAGTTAAAAGGGAAAGGAGGGAATCAATAAGGCTTTAATGGAAAGCCATCAAGAAATTCTGAAGCTTATTAGAGCCAGAAGGCCAGGAAGCTCGACAGCATTTATTTAGGGCGAGTTACCTTAAGACTACAGTTGAATCAACTTTATTCCGTCCATTTGACCGCGCCGCGCGCCTCTGTTATTCACACAGCAAGTAAATTACAATAACACGTTGCAGGCAAATAATCAGTATTTAGAAAGTATTCCCAGTAACTTGTTCCTGAGATTTGATAGTAAACCGAATGAAAAAGCTGCGGGGCGAACGTGTCTGCTCTCCAAGCTGTTGGAAAGCAAAATCCAGTGCCAACCCAAACAATGCAGCATATAGCCACTTCAAATCCTCTGGCAGAGACATCTCTCTCGCTCGCTCTCTCGATGGGCCACAATGAGAGGCTTGTTTAAGCAGCTCATCAGCAGCCTGGTACCCCATATGTGCCTCACACCCCACGGTCCCAAGTGGCTTCCAGCTCTGTGCAGTGATACCATCTCATCTGCCAGCATGGACCACTTGGAGAAAAAAAAAAAAAAAAAAAAAAAAAATCCCTCCTCTGCTTTCTCACGTCTGCCCTTCCTGGCCAATGTTATGATCCGGACAGATAGTGTAGACAAATAAAGTGCTAAAATCATTAGAGACAAGTTGGGAAAATTGGATAAGGCAGGCAAAGACAAATGGACTGAGGTTGAGGACAACAATGCAAAATTGAGAATACAGTTATACCCACTAAACACTCACAGTACACAGATCGTTTTTTTGCCAAGGTGTGAATCTTCCGGGTCAGTTATGACATATGTGGTGAGAAGCAGACAGTAGTGATGGAAAAATGAAGCTTCATGAAGCACTTGTAATACTTTTTGACTCCTCTAGATGCCACTCTTGGTTGAAAGATGCAGTGGAAATGTAATCAATTTCCTTTGCACGAGCCTTTATATTTAAATCAAGAGCACCATCTAGGGGAGTCAAAAAATATTACAAGTGCTTCATGAAGCTTCGTTTTGCCATCACTAGCAGACAGACAGCGTTGTAGGGTCCAGTGTCATATCGGCAGTGTGCGTCCGCAGGTCCCGCACTGTGGCGGTCCGCTTATCCCCCCTGCCGCCGCATATACGTTCGGGACACGGGACAGTTGGATGTGGCCAATGGCGAAAATGGGTCAGGCAGACACAGATGGAGAAAAAAAACTCCCACTGGGTTATTGTCGGGTAACTCACACAGTGTGAGAGTTCATGTGTCATTCGATAGAGCTACAGGAATAATAATTATAAAAATGCCAATATTGTGGTTTGTTGACACCTTTTTTTTTGTTCTCCTTTTGTCTGTATACTGTTGTTTCTTAGCAGAATCATAAGGAAAATCATTTTTCTTGGAAAGCCTGTTCTGGGGGAATTCCAGTTGCAACGCAGCAGACACGTCCACGGCCAAATTTTGCAGTAATTTGTTTAAGTTACTTCATGTTAAAGCTGTCACCAATGTCTTACAAATGCAATTATACCATCTAGTGGCAAAAAAATGACCTTAACACAAATCAATATCACACTTGTTTTTACAGTACAGTACATATTTTTAATTTTCATTTTACGAATTATTCTGAAATTACTGTATCAATGACTAAAAGATGCAGCCATATTTTTTATCAGTTTACATTTTTTCCTACTTTTATGTTAACAAGAGTATGACAACTTGGGAAAATATTTCAAATATTTTATTAGTAAAAAAAATATTTCATTGTACATTTAGAACAGATATCAAATGTGTGATTAATCGTGAGTTAACTCTTGAAGTCATGCGATTAATTACGATTACCCCTAGTTTTTAAATGATCCTTTTGCTGAATAAATGAACATCGAGACAAGTGTACAATAAGGGTGTTCAATGCGGTTGTTATTGTTCAGTCCTTGCATGACGTTTGTCCTCTTGTCAGTGATGTAATTATGAAGAAGGAACGTAAGTGCAGAGCGCCAAGTTTTGACAATGCGTAAAGTATTTAGACCTTGGCCTTGAGCGTCAGGTCTCAGAAAAACACTTAATAGTGCGTGAGCAAAACATATTTCTGAAAGGATTTAGAAGAGAATGTTTGAAATGCAGATGGACAATTCAGCGCACTTTCCAACACACAAAAAAAGGGGGAGGTCATGGAAAAGTTACACAACAATAAGATGTTGATTACCATTCCACCGTCTTTTCAAATCGCAATCATCACAAATGACATGTCTGTGCATAGATGCTGTTGGAAATTGTCCTTTGTAAACGGAGGCCATCTCGATACAAAGCTGCTCCACTCTTTCCAAGCAATCCAAGACGCCACCGAGAAAATGGATTCTCCACAAGCGTCCTTGGTATGTCAAAACCTTCATAAGAAAACTGAGGTCATAATTGTGTAGTTCATTATTGCTTTTTCGGTTTTCTACGGAAGCGTGGACCTGTCAATGTGGAGTAAATGTTTTGATTGGGTTAAGCCGTTCCAATGTACTGCAAAGTCATCATCGATAAAGTCATTTGAATGTCTGAACATATTAATAAAGTTATTCGAACATATTGGTCAAATGTAGGCCAAATGCTAAAAATATGTTTTCCCCATAATGCCACAAATGCACATGCGCAAGTCAAAACCCCGTGGCATTATGGGGAATTTTTTTTTTTTTAATACTGTACCAAGACGTTCCAATGACTTTATCAATACGTTTGAATGAATTTACTATAATGTTTGAACGACTTTATCAAAACATTCGAACAACTTTATCAAGACATTTGAACGATCGGAGATTGACCGTCTGCCATCACCCGGCTCGACGGACGTAAACCTGCTTCTGTCTTCGAGTTACGCGACCTACGTCGTTTCAACTTTACGGCGCCCGTGCCTCGTCTGTAGCACCTACTTTTCGGTTAATTTCCCACAGTAATCACGCAATTTTAAAGTTATTTAAAGTTGTGTCGTTGTTGCCGCCAGCAACGGACGTCCATCGAGCAGGTTGGCTCGCCATCAGGCGCGTCACATTTCCGTGTTTAAATTTGAATTAGCTCCGCTCTGACGTCCGTCAGCAATGAATGTCCGTGCGGAAACACGAAATATTGGTTCCGGCGCAAATATGTTTTTAAAAATTACTGTACAAAGTATTTTGATGTAAATATCGACTTTAACGGTGAAATACGACTTGTGTCGAAATTTGGGTTGCATCACCAGCGTAGGAACGTAACTTGACGTAACTTGAGGACTCCCTGTACTTTACTAATACGTACGAACGACTTTACCAAGACGTTCCAATGACTTTATCAAGACGTTCAAATGACTTTATCAATACGTTCGAATGAATTTACTATGATGTTTGAACGACTTTATCAAGATGTCCGAACAACTTTGCAGGACGTTCGAACGACTTTATCAAGACATTTGAACGACTTTATCAAGATGTCCGAACAACTTTGCAGGACGTTCGATCGACTTTATCAAGACATTTGAACGACTTTATCAAGATGTCCGAACAACTTTGCAGGACGTTCGAACGACTTTACCAAGACGTTCCAATGACTTTATCAAGACGTTCAAATGACTTTATCAATACGTTCGAATGAATTTACTATGATGTTTGAACGACTTTATCAAGACATTTGAACGACTTTATCAAGATGTCCGAACAACTTTGCAGGACGTTCGATCGACTTTATCAAGACATTTGAACGACTTTATCAAGATGTCCGAACAACTTTGCAGGACGTTCGAACGACTTTATCAAGACATTTGAACGACCAGAGATTGACCATCTGTACTGACCCGGATCGCCGGACGTAAACCTGCTTCTGTCGGCGCTCTGTCCGTGCACGGTATTTATTGGAGGCTCCGCGTCATGAAGCCATCGGCAAAAATGCAGAAGCAATCCTTGAAAGGCGGGGAGTCGTCAATGACGGGCCGATGGAGAGATGGAAATGCCCTACGAACGACTTTACCAATTGCCTATGTTCGAACGACCTCACCAAGATATTCAAACAGCTTTATCTCAATGTTCGAATGACTATATCGAGACGTTTGAACGACTACCAATATCAAACAACATTGCAGTATGTTCGAACAACATAGCCGAATCAAAACGGTTCACTCCACATTGGCAAATCCACGCTTCTGTAGTTTTCGGATACAGTGATTGTAACGTTATTTTTTCGCACAACAGAATTTGGTGGCAGTTCAAAAATGCTTTGGTGTTCTACCCTTGTTCAGCTATACAGTGCATTCATATTCCATCTTTCACCTCAAATGACCCACCACACGACATGCCACAATTTCATCCATGCCTTTAGTATGTGGGCGACATGTGCTCGGCGTGGCAGTCATATGTTAACAACGAATCTCTTGGATTAAAGTCAAGTTTGCATCTGCGGCATTGGAATATTTCATGCCACGCTTTTTTTTTACCCCCGGAGGAGCCACAGGTAGTTGATGAAGTGGCAGTGCCAAGACTCCCAACTGGCGAAGACGAAGCGCAGCTGCCGGGAGTCAGCACGGCCAGATGCCGTTGCTGATGTACCATGTGTTCCAAGCAGGGCAACAGTGTGTTTTGTGTGAGAGCCGGGTGGGAGGGAAGCGCGCGAGGCGCTTGCCAAGATATTCGCACGTTGATGCCAACCTGACACATGCTCGGGTAGTCCCCTCGGTTCACGGTACCATATCAGCCTCTCTCCCGAATCTGTAGGGGGTCCTCTCTTCTTCAGATGCAGCCCTTTGCCAAGATGGAAGCTGGCACACCGGCTCGCCGCCATCCTGCCCGTCGGCAGCGAGATGGTTTCAGGTGGTCTTCGGCGGATGATGTGTTGGCTGCAGGCCATTGCAGCTTTGCTTGGTACGATCGCGTCACTGTAACCTTTACGGTAAATCCCTACAGCATCATGTCTACTCGTACATAAATATATATACATATATGAGCTATGGCCTTTGTAATCCTCTAATCTTCTGTCATGCCAACACATCCTCCTGTTGTTTAAACGAGCCTCTTGATGGCTGCGATTCCTGTGCCCGCAAGCAAAAAATATGGCTGACTTCCAGGAAACAAATCCCAAAACATTGGTCGTTTGTTCACAGGCGGCAACATCCAATCGTTCTCAGGTTGTATCCTCGCAATATTCGTCCAGTAGAAATACCGCGGAGGGAAAATCATGAAAAATAAAGCGTTGTCAAGAAACAACGTAATTATTATCGTAGCATAGCATCCGCTTGACTAGTGATTCCTCACAAAAAGGAAGAGCTGGTCTTTGACGATACTATTCCTGAGAGCGGAGGGGTTCTCTGATACAAAGACTCCACATTCATTAGGAACATGCCATCATCGTTTGGGGTGTAGGGGGTTTGTGAGGCAAGTGAAAACTTTTTGAACGTGTGCCACGTCTGTACCATTCTGTTATCCGAGGCCCTCGACTGCCAGCTGGCGGCTGAATGTGCCCACTTGCACAGTGATGCCAAGGTAGTTGGCACACTGACATGTGATGTAAAGCCAAATGTGTCTCTTTTGCTGTGGCTACATATATGTGGCAGCAGTACTCACCCCTCCCATATCCCCCCCCCCCCCTTCTGATAAATGCTTCTCTTCTGCATCTGCAGCATTTCAATAATGGGAGTTGATATTGACAATATCAATACTGCTTGAAATGTAATAAAATATTATGAATACACTTTTTTAGTTTAATTTTAACGGTAGGGGAAAAGATAACTATGTTGGGGGGGGGGGGGGGGATGAAATAATTAAATCAATTTTATAGTCAACATTTTAGTGTTTGTGTCACAATTTTAAAAATCAATAGTGAAAGTATGAACGATTAGATCCCATTCAATTATTTTTGAAAATGTGATTTTAGAAGTCTGCTACACAAAAAGCGCTGAGTCGTGTTAACACAAGTAGGAACCTTACCTGCAAGTTCGTGTTTCGCACCGACGCTATTATTGGTTGCACCGTCCTTCACTGTAAGGATACCGGCCGGCTTCTAGGTAAGGTGAAACTCATGCGCTCTACGAGATAGAATGTAGACATCAGTACCCTTTTTGTTAAGCAAAATTAGATGACACTCTTTGCGAAAGAAATATGATGTTGTTATTTGATATTTACATGAGCTTTAGTTCTGTTAAATGTCGAATCGTCGCAAATCATTTTTCATTTACTACAAAACGGTAAGCTTCTGCTCTAAAAGTAAAGTTAGATTTCCTCTGTGACAACACCGTGAGCTTAAACGTTTGTTTTTCTTCATGACTTTTATGCCCCTTGTTCATTCTCGCTTTACGGACACAAATAAAAGCCCACTTATTACAGCTATGAAGTAATGACAATTCTATCATCAACAACGTAACTTTTCTGAATTGATAAAACGTAATTTCATGTTATCGATCATGATGACTATATGAAGCATATTATTTCATGTTCAACTTTATTTCTAAAACTTAGTAACTCGAATTTGAGACGGTGCAACTGCAGTTTACATCTACTTGTGCCAGTGCAACCAGTAAAATTGCTGATTTTTGTGTGCGTATGTATATATATATATATATATATAGCCCATTTATCAGTAATATAGTGAAAATAAGTAAAATTAATATTTACATTGCAAGTCAATTTACAGTGTGTGACCCTTAATCTTCTACTTGCACACCTAAAACTTCAGGTTAGGGGCCACTGTGCTCCTAGTTAAAAAAATAATAATAAAAACTTAGTCTGGAACCTTGTGTTAGCTCCATTGAACACGTTAAATTGAGCATGAATGCTTATTTATCTGTTTGTCCCCTGTGATGAGCTGGGACAGGCTGCAGCTCACCTGGGACCCTAATGAGGACCAACAGTGTCAGAGTACAGAAGACATAACTATTATAACAGTACACATAAATATTTGTCTTTTATAATTGAATAAATAGTTATTTGATGTATATTATATTATACATATTAACGTGTACTCTCAATATTCAGTTAATATTCAAATCTAACTGTCCTGTTTTTTTATTTTATTTGATCAGTTGAGGACAAGACTTCTTCATTATTGACCCAAGAGGAAGTTGTCCCCCAAACTTAAGTGCGACTCCAATGTCATCCTGACATTTATATATTGATGAAACAGAAGATGTCATCCATCGTGATGTTTAAAGTCGGACCGTTCTGAACAAACTATCAACCATGTTGCCAAGATGTGTCGCCGCATGCTACTGTCTCAAGTGGAGGTGTTTCTGGAAACTCTGTGTTGACATTAATTCCAATCCAAGGCGATGCTTTTTAGTGAACGAAGTCCAGAGGAAAGCTCATACGTGGACCAGAGCACCCTCATCAAGGATTAACCAGAAGCCGGTATTTGCTCGAGCGCCGGCATTTGGAGACAGAACAGCCGTGATAGACAGCAGTGGCAGCCACAGCTACAAGCTGCTGTATGCTAGCAGTTTAGGCCTAGCGAAAAGAATCAACACCACACTACACTCTGACTTCGGACGTCTGAAAGGTAAACCAATCTCCTTCCTGTGTGCGAATGATGCTTCCTATACGGTGGCCCAGTGGGCTATTTGGATGAGTGGTGGGAATGCAGTTCCACTGTACAAAAAACATCCAGCGTCAGAACTGGAATACATCATAACAGACTCACGTAGTGCACTGCTGGTGGCGGGGCACAACTATGCTCAAACCTTGGAGCCCCTGGCACAGAGACTGGGTCTGCCATGCCTGACACTTCCCCCGACCTCCGAACTCAACACTTTAAACAGTGATGACCAAAACCTGGACGAGGCCAGCACGGACTGGGAGGAGCGACCAGCCATGATCATCTACACTAGTGGTACTACTGGGAGACCCAAGGGTGTTCTTCATACGCACGGCAGCATCCAAGCTATGGTAAATAATTTATTTTTGACCCTTTGAGTACCACCATCTACCAATGAATTTGACTGTTGTTGATCATATACTGCAGCTAACAAAAGTCAGTACACCCCTCACTCACATTTATGCAGATTTTTAATTGTACTTTTTTATGGGACAGCACTGAAGAAATTACACTTTGACACAATGAAAAGTAGTCCATGTACAGCTTATATAACAGTGTAAATTTATTTTTCCCTTAAAGTAACTCAAAATACTCACAGCTGAACCCCTGGCAACAAAAGTCAATACACCCCTAAGTGAAAATAGCACAGTAATTCATTTTCCCTCCCCAGCGTCATGTGACTTGTTAGTAGGGGCGTGCCAAAAAAATCTATTCTCATAAGAATCGCGATTCTCATTTAGTACGATTCAGAATTGATTTTAAATGTCCCAAAATCGATTTTAGTTAAATTATTTTATACTGTCTTGCCTTTGTCTGTGTGTGCCTTTATTTGGAGCGCTGTTCATGAGGTACCCGATTTGGCCACTTAGGGGCAGTGTGGTTCCATGCGGTCTGATACACTGTTAAGTTGTAGCCACATTAGAGAGTAGAAGGAAAAAGTCACGATCAAGTTATTCCAATAAAAGCTGTTTTTTTGCAGCGTGGAGCCGTTCTTTTGAGTGATAAAAGTGCCGCGAGTGGCGCGCTAATTAGCATTAGCGAGTCAGACGGGAGTAGACCATTACAATTCCTTGCACATCTATAGATTGAAGCAAAAAGGATTGTCAATCAAATCATTTTGAACCAAAAATCTTTCTTAATCGAAAATCGGTTCTGATTCGAATCGCAGACCCAAAAATCGGAATCGAATCGAATCGTGTGACATTCAAAGATTCCCACCGCTACTTGTTAGTGGTACAAGGTAGGGAGCAAGTGTGTTAAATTTCTCTCATACTGCTCACTAAAGTTCAGCATGGTCCCTCTTTTGCTCTCATATTTCCTCCCATATTCCAAAATAAATGCATCATAAGTCACTTGACGAATCAAAATCATCTGTTTGTTTATGTGCCCTTCGATTGAATGGCAATAAGTTCAGGGTGGACTCCGCCTCTTGCCTGAAGTCATCTGGGATACTCTCTAGCACCCAAGTGAGGATAAGTGGTACAGAAAATTAATGGATAATTTCCCACGGCACACCAGGCGGTCTCTTATGGCACGCTGGTTGGGAATCACTGCTGTATGGAACCACTACATCAATCAAGAAAATTACTGTAAAATGTCATCACATCATGATATATTTCAATACATATTTCTATTTAAAGTTCAAATAAAAGTGTGCAGCACTGCTATTTGAAACCAGTGAGCATTTTATGAGATAATTGACTATTTTTATTCAAGTATTTTTTTTTTTTTGTGGAAGACCTTCAAATAGTTATTTTTGATTTTGAGGTTTTCAACCGAATGTGTCAGGCATGAAGGAGAGTGCCACTTCATTATTCCATTAATTCAAAACATGTTTTTAAATTCAAGAACTGTGTAGACATCTTCACATCACTTCCAAAAAACACACACACGCACGCACGCACACACACACACGCACATGCACTTTGATTAGCATAATTCCTCTTTTGTTCCAGTCTAGCTTTCTTAATTAGCTCTAATTTATGCCATTAAAGATCTCACCAAGATTTAGCTGTATATTTTCAAGTTAAATTGACCCACTTGTCCATTAGTGTGGAAAATCAAATCATTCCGAATGATGTCAGAGCTTCATTTGTCTCCACTTGATCTGTGGTGGTGAAGTGTTGAATTAAGGGAGTTTTTTTTTTTTTTCTTGGAACACAACAAATTCGAGTTAGCGAAGTTCCTGGAAAACTTCACAGTCGCAATTGCCAATATGCAAATGAAACTGCTGTAAAAAGACTTCAATTGCAATATCTTTGGGAAGTAAAAATTTTTTCTATAACATTTTACAGTGGTAATTTTTGTCCATTTATGCAGAAGGAAGTTTTTTAGATCTGATGTTGGATGAGAGAATCACTGGTTTGTCCTCAGTGTATTCGACAGAGATGATGTCAGAGCTCACATCTTCCAAACTTTTTATGGCTTCACATGCTTGAACAAAAAGAGCCAAAACGTCTCGGTAAACGAAATGATTTACATTCAGAAGAAGTAGAGGATCTAGCCCAACGCCCCATTGATTAATTGATTGATTGAGTGGCGCAATAGTGTTGAAAAAGACCCTTTGACATTCCACATCAATGCATCCGTCTGCCATCCTTCTTTTTCCTTTGCGCATCTCCCGGCCTTACTTGGAGTACATTCAGCATTGCTGCAATTTGTTGACGTAAGTGTACGAGAAACAGTAAAGTGTTTGCAAATTTCCTTGACTTATTAGTCAGGTGCGCGTTCAGTTTTTTCTTCTTTTTTTTTTTCTTTCTTTTTTTTTTTACAATGCTGAGCAATGAACACCATCTCCAGCTCTTATGTTTTCACTGAATGAAATAATGTTACATTAAAGTCAAACTGTTTAAATATCAGGATGCAAACTTTAATATTTACATATTGTTTAGAAGAGAATCCACAAGAGGACAAAACAATGATTCACCATATAATAAGAACAACATTATTGACCTGATTATCTTCACTGCAGGTGGTATTATTTATCTAGCCCTGAATCATGATAATCATGCTAATTGTGTTCATCATCAATCAAGATTCAAAACATCAAGGATAAACAACATGTTTTGATTCTGATGGGAATTCAAATGAGTCTAATGAATGATCTATTTCATTTGCAAGTGTACAATTTAACAACGATCATCATTTCGGTCCTTCTCCTCAGGTCAGGTGTCTGGTCTCTGAGTGGGCGTGGTCCCAAGATGACATCATTCTCCACACGCTGCCACTCCACCATGTCCATGGCATTGTAAACAAGCTGCTGTGTCCTCTCTGGGTCGGCGCCACTTGCGTCATGCTGCCTGAATTCCATCCTCAAAAGGTTGACATTGCGCTTTCTTACACTCAACTCATTTTCTGGCAGAGGTGGCAAAAGTAGTCACAGTTACTAGTTTCCACTTTCTTTATTTAATAGTACAAAAATGCAGCCTCTCCAATGAACTGAAGTAGAAAAGTACAAAGTAAAAATGTAATTTCCCCTGTCAATTACAGTATATACTGTACAATACCTGTTTTTTCATTTTTGTTGCAGGACACTTTGTAGTTATACCCTTTTTTTTCACAGGGACGTTATTCCTGTGATCCCAAATAAATGTATAATGACTTAATGACAAATACACAAAGTTTGAGGCCAGTAAAAACTGCTTGTTCAAATATTATTACATTTATTTTTAAGAGGGGGTAATAATTATGGAGGACCAAAAATGCCAAAATAAAGAAAATAAAAAATGGATATAAAAAATATGATTTAAAAATTTAATACAAAAAAATAATATAAATGGAAATAAAAACAACAAAATCTATATACATATATACATACATACATAAAAGTAAACTAATTACAGAAATAAAAATGATTCAAAAAATAAAAATGTGGAAATAAATATGCGATGCAATCTGCGATTGGCTGGCAACCAGTTCAGGGTGTACCCCGCCTACTGCCCGAAGCCAGCTGGGATAGGCTCCAGCAACCCCCGCGACCCTTGTGAGGACAAGCGGTACAGAAAATGGATGG